>NC_090451.1:300374681-301051348 GCF_031143425.1 Pleurodeles waltl | reverse complement strand
GCAGATCTAGTGGCAGCCAGCCTCGCACCAAAAATAAGAAGGGCATATGAGAATGCATTTCATAGTTACTTAAATCACACATCTGCCAACCCCCTAGTGCATCCTGGCTCCTTGAGTAGTTGGTTGGGTTTTCTTGAGCTTTTGCAAAGTCAGGGTAAATCTGCTGCGAGTACCAGGTGCCACATCTCCGTCATAGCCTTTTTTCCAAACTAAGGGGGGGGCTGATCATTCTCAATCTTTTCTTATCAGACAGGCACTCAAGGGATGGGAAAGGTTGGAAGGGTCGATCCCGGACCAGCCGTGTCCCATTGACGTGGACAAGCTGGAAAAGGTCTTGGGTGCCCTGGCTTGGATCTGTGCCTCTGATTTTGAGACCACTCTATTCTCAGCAGCCTTCGCACTTGCCTTTTATGGAGCTTTTCGAGTCTCAGAACTTGTGGCCAGTTTTAAGCAGGACATTCACAGCAGAATTTTGGTGTCTCATGTTCTATGGAAAGGGGGGGATTTGGTAATTACTATACCACGGTCCAAGGCAGACCAGTCTGGGAGGGGCGAACAGTTATTACTGGTGAGGGCTGATGACTTATGTGGTTGCCCAGTGCGTGCAGTTCAAAGGTACTTGCAGATTCGTCCCCAGGTTTCTTCCACCTCTTTATTGGTTCATGCATCTGGTGTCCCCCTCACTAGGTATCAGTTTTCCCAAATATTGCGAAAAGCCTTGCTGGCGATTGGCATGCATGGCAAATTTAGTTCCCATTCATTTAGGATAGGAGATGCAACATCAGCAATGGTGGCTGGGCTCAATACCGAGACGGTCAAAGGAATTGGGAGGTGGAAGTGGGAGGGAAGGAGTCATATCCTTTTGGGACTCAAGGTGGATAACATTGGCATCAAGAATACTAGTACAGACAAACTCAAGATGGTATCAGAAGCCTTTTGGCTCAAACCAGGGTGGCGGTGCTGTGAGTGTAGGAAAGGGGCTCGGGATGACCGCTACCACGAATGTCCATAGCTCCCCCAACGGTACTCCATTACATGGCCCTGGAATTTTGAATTTGGGGGGATGGAGACTGTGCCAAGGGACCAAGGTATGGCCTGGTTGCCCAGGACCATTCCCATCGGGTGCCAGGGGGGATCCCTTGTTTAGGGTTGGCTCTGGCATGGTTGGATTGGTGGACAGTTTTCATGCTGGCCCGCGCGTCCCCTCTATCTTGAGGGGGCAGGTGAGTCTCGCCTTGAGAAAGTGTAATTTTTTGGGGGGGAACACGGCCGCCAGTCTACAGTCGATGCCACATCTGCCTGGTTGGTGGGCAACCACGACTCCTTTTAAAGAACCGAAACTATGACTTGAGATGCATATTGTAAATAAATATTGGGAATTAAGGATGAAGGCAAAAAATACAGAAAATGTGATTATTTTTTTATGTCGTGTTTATGTGGTTGTGAATAAATACGGCTTTAAAATTGTTATATTCTCTATCGCAGGAAGGTTTCAGTCTGCTTTGTTTACAGTCATGTTGGGGGGGGTTGGGACGACAAATATGAAGTACGCTCCTCCAGGTGAGAGGATCACAGATGGGAACCAGTGTGAACTATTTTGGCTATTTGGTTGAAGGTATCAGTACGGTCCCCCACCTGTGAGTCCTCTTCAAACAGGACAAAAATACACTGAATGAACAAGTCTGTGTAGACTTGAAAATTAGATTACCTATTTTGTAAGGAAGCATTCTTGTGCCAGGAGATGGGGTAAATGTATTGAGTTGGACCCGAAAAAAATGAGCCACTCTTTATATAGAGAACAGTCCATGCATAACAGCAGACAGTACAGATGTAGGAGACTTTCCTCCTGTGTCAGGATACACTGAAGAGATTTCCTAGTACAAAAACAACACCAAAATCCGTTATGTGACATAGAGAAGAATATAGCCTGCTTATGCGCAAGAACAGACCTTACGTGTGTACAGAACCACACATGGCCAAACAGAGCATCTTTCAATACCAAGACCATGGCAGCTAAAGATAAATATAACTTGAATAGAAATGTCAAATCTTTTTCAGCTTTACTGTTTTTTTTCCCTGGCATTACTATACACATACATCCCAATTAAATGAATCAGTCTACAGTGGAATGCAATGCCTACCAAAAAATCAAACGAATGCAAAAATAAAATGAAATACAAAATAAATTGCACTCAATCTGCACTGGGTGTCTGGCATTCAAAAGTTGTGCTTATAATAATTGTCACACACTTTTAACGTAGTTTACATGTTTGGGACTGCCAAGCTGCAGTACCAGGTTCACCCAGAGGGGAGGAATGAGAGCTAAAAGTAATGCAGTTCTTTGGAAAGTGAGCACACTGCTGTGTTTGAAGGACAGTTGTTTCCTATGGGAGGTGTAAATGTAGCTAAAACAATTTTTGGTTAGTATGTGTGAATGCAGATGCTGCATACAGCATAAATAAGATTCACTGGCAATACAAATGCTAGTGTAGAGTGAGTTATACATAAGCTTTCCATAAACAAATGTGCTACCTGTAGGTGGACTCAGTGAAACATAAGTAACAAGTTGAAGAATGTGACAGGCTGTAAAGCTACTTTCACTTTCAATTCCTCTACCTGGTGCATTCTGCCACTGATTAGAGATGAGAGAAAAGGCATTGCACACAGGACAGTTAAGACACTAGACGAAATAATCAGCATCACCAAGCATGTAAGGTACACACCTATTCACTGCTTCAGTCAACCAGCATCATACAGACGGACTTCTTATCATTATGTTACCATTGTTGTTCAGCCTTACTAAACACCCTGATCAGAGTTCTGCAGTCTTGCTTTGACAGCTGGTGTGAAGGCAATCACGAGCTAAACGCCAGTGATGGCAGAAAGTGAAGTGGTACGCTGTGTCATGTGATGGTTGTCTAAACAAGGACTGGAAGTGATTTTATTTACCTCACAGTAATCAGAGTAATTTCCGTAATTCCGCATTACTCTTTGGTGAGGAATTACACTTAATGAAGCAATTATGCCTGATCATGTAATTAAGAGTAATTTGGAGGAAAGATCCTACAGCCATGGCACATTTAGAAAAGGTGAGCAGCTGCTCATACTGCTGTTCGTGTTCTGATGCATTTAGCGCTTTTTCTTAGCACAAAATGCATCCTCATATCCTTTTTGGACTCAAGGGGGCACGTTTGTGCTAATGAAATAACACTAAATGCAGAATTGTTGTTCTTGCAGAATTCCACCTAATCTTGCAGAATTTTTACATAATTCTGTGTGAATATGATACACGAAATTACGTGGGTTACGTCTGCCCCTAGTCCACACCTCACCTTGTCTCTGGCTCGATGGCTACCATTCCTGATTTGGGCTTTTGCTTTTAAGGTATCAGCTATTCAATCCCTCCAAGTCAAAACTCGGGGCTCAGCCATAATATACATATTGAAGTTACCATACAGCTTCTGCAACAGATTTTCTTTGAAAAAAATACTCTGTTAAGTGGGAATCTAGTTATTATTTTATTAACTGCAATAATACAACGATAGAAAAAAATTCTATTTTTGGGAGAACCAGAGAAATTTATATTTGCTTTCATTGGAAGGAAATAAAGTCCACATAGTATCTACTGATGCAGTCAAGTTTTATTGTGGCCTTGATCAGTCTAGGAGTTGAATGGAGTATTACTTTTAATGCCACAAAGTAGAAATGTGGAGCACCTGTTAGAGAAGCGCTTCTGAAGTCCAGAATCAAGTATCAAGGATATGAAAGCTGGAACCTGTGTTTTAACAGGTCTGAAGATATCAGATGAATTTTGAGTGAGTAAAAATAGAAATTACCTGACGTGGTCATTAGTAGCTGATTGATGAGTAGTGTTCAAGTTCCAGTTTCCTGGATGCCGATTCATAAAAGCAACGTACAATCATTTCATTTAAAAACAGATAGTATATTCAGAGTTCAAAATTAACAAATTAAATCATGTTCAATCAAACAAAATTGATCTAAACATTTCACAGTAAATTCCACATTATCATAGAATCACTATTCCCAATAACCAAAAAATGTGTGGGTAAAATACACAGTAAGTAGAATTAAACCTAATCGCTATTGGACTTTAATAACGTCTGTGACACATTTTACCACTTGATATATAAACTTATTGGAGGGGCCCTACGGGTACAACTTCAATGATTTCATGCCAGTAAATATTCACTGTCAACAGATAATGTCCCAACAGTTGCAGGAGGCCAAACATATTCTGATAATAGGGAATAAAGACTTTTTATCAAGTGAATAGAGCATACATTTAATTTGTGATCTTGTTATCCCGTAATTGCAAGCAACTCATTAAATTAATTTGCTGCAATCTTACCTTCATATAAATCTGTCACACAGGCGAATTTAGGCTAGTAAACAATTGATGTTGTCAAGTTAGCAAGCCATAAAGCTCTCTTAAAACACAACCAATTTTAAGACGTTATATCTTCATTATAAGTCTCCATTAGCATTTTGCAGTGGACTATTTTTTGAGCTGTAAATGTTCTTTAGCACCTGGACCACAGATATTTAAGCACTTATAATACTAAAAGCAACTCCTAAAGCTTATCACAGTAATACATTATTACAACAGAGTTCATTCTAGATCAGAGAAGCATGACTGTTCAGTGAATTCGACCTAAATTTACTGGCACTCACAAATAGGACTTCATCAGCACGTTTATACAAGGCCGGAATAGTAGTTTGAATAAGTCATTGCATTTCATTTTATCAAACATTTTTAAAGATTGGTAGGTGATGCAAAGAAGCACCACATTAGGATAGGCAGACCCTTGGCCTTCTAAGCCTTCAGCTTAGGTGTAAGAGGAGATGTGCAGTTTACAGGTGGCAGGCAGACCTAGCTCGAAGTAAGTGATTTTGCAGTATGATAAGGTAGAAATCCTTTGTAATTAAAGAAGGTCGAAATTATTGCTGAAAGAGGGTATGAAGAAAAGTGCTCAATGTTTTGTGTATTGAGAGGCAGTAACATCTTTGATATTCACGTTACACTTGTCAAGGCAAGTGTGAGGAGTGAAGATCTTCTTAACTGTCAATGTTTTCAGTTAGAGTTGAGTGTCATATGCATAATGAAGACTTGCATATCCTTTTATATCAAACTCAGTAGCTCTACACGTAGGTTGCAAAAGGCAGTGTAGGAGATATAGGCCCTCATTAAGTCTTTGGCGGTAAAAACCGCCTACCGCCGCGGCGACGGCCGCCAAAAGACCCTTGCCGTGGCTAACATCTGTCCGCCTTAATATGACCACAGCCACATTTCCGCCACAAGAAGGGCAGAAATCCAGCTGTGGTCATGGTGGCAGATGGTGTTAAGGTGGCGCTGCTACCACCAGAAGTGGCACGACAGTAGACAGCCGCCAGCTGTATTATGAGAAATAATACGGCCTGGCGGTGTTCTGCTGGTGGGCGCTGCTGAAGGTAGCAGCGCACCGTCCCGTCCCCTGCTGGAAGACCCACTGGATTCAGGTAAGTCAGGTTTCTGACAGGGGAACGGGTGGGGGGGTTGTGTGTGTGTGGGGGGGTTGTATGCATGAGTGTGTGCGTGAATGAGAATGTACGTGTAGTGTTTGTGTGCATGTCTGCATGTGTGAGAATGCGTGTAAGTATGGATTTGTGAATGCGTGTGTTTGTGTCAGTGTGAATGTGGTGAGGATGTGTGCATGAATGAATGGATGCATGCATGCATGTATGAATGTGTGTATGCCTGTGTGAGTCGGTGTGTGTATGTGTGGTGCGTGTCTGCGTGTGTGTGTGCAGGGGGGGTGGGAGATTCTAAGGGGGGAGCATGGATGGAGGGGGTGGGGGGCATCTGGGGAGTTGTTAGGGGGAGGGGCCTCCTATCAGTGACAGGGAAGGAATTCCCTGTCACTGATAGGGCCTACCGCCATGGTTTTCATGGCGTTCATAATGCCACTAAAACCATGGCGGTAGGCAGGGTCAAAATGCCTGAGGCAGTACAATAGCGTCCGCCGGGCTGGAGATTGTTATCTATAGTCCGGCGGATGCTACCGCACTGGCAGTCGGAGTGGTACATTGGCGGGTTTATTTCAGCCATCCCGCCAGTGTCATAATGTGGCGGAATGTACCGCCAGCCTGTTGGCGGTACTACCGCCACATTACCACCGACCACCGGGGTCATAATGACCCCCATAGTCCGAGAGGCACCACAGGACATTTCAGATATTCCGGAGATATATTTCCCAATCTTCATCACTTCAGCGTGACAAAGTGTTAATCGGCTGTCCTGAGGAATGGGTGACACATTAACTCACAGTAAGGTATACAGTGGCCAAGTGGTAGGAGAAGGAGCTTGGTTGTGGGCTCAAACATGTACTGTTTTTAAAACAAAATGTCTTCAACGTTTCCCACAGTTATAGTAGAATTAGGACTGTCCAGATGAATACATCGATTTTGTTACATGTTCTTGATGCATATATGGTAAAGGCCTGCTGTCTTGAGTATTTTTCTTTTTTATACTTTTTAATTTCCAGTCCGATGGTCTCTTGACTATGGGTATGCAGAGAGCCACTAGAGATGGTGACCTTGTCTGCAAAATAAGTAGGGGTGCCAGTCATTATCGCTTTCTAAATGATTAATTTTGAAGAAGATGTGGGCTGGCAAGAGTAGCCAATAGAGTTCTATCAGGATTGGGGTGATGTCATCATATTTATTCAGGCCCTGGATGAGACATGTGAGATGCCATGAAAAGAGCAAACGCATCATCCAAATGAGAGAGTACAAGGGCTTAAACAGTGATTCTGAAGTCACTCCGTGGAAGAAGTGGTTTCACTTTCTTTAGATGAGAGATCTGGTATCATGTCATCTTTGTTTTTTGGCAATGTGTTCCATCATGTGAGGTTGGTGTCTTGGGTGAATTCAAGTGACTATTTCTTAATTCTTATTCTTGATAAAGAACAGGAATTCTGTTGTGGCTGGGTTGAGTTTCAGGTATGCGCTGGTCATCTAGGTCTGAATGAGGTATTAACAGTGTTTGAGGCTTTAAATATCTGAAACATAAGATACATTCAAGAAGAGTTGTGTATCGTCTGAATATTGGTGACTTGATGTGCTTATGTGTTAGTATAGCCCCAAGGAGGTCCATGTAGAGGCTTACAATTATATAGGACTCTATGGAACCCTGCAGGACTCCATAGGCGATAGAAATCTTTTGTGACTTGGTGGTGCCCATGTGACTGAATGTGTGTCAGTTGGAAATGAAGGAACAGCACCAGTAAAAGCTATTATCAGTGATTCTCATTTGATACTTCAAGATGTGCATGAGAGTGGAAAGGTCAACTATGTTGAAGATAGCTGAGAGGTCCAAAAATATTAGGGGCAGGTGTCATCTTAATCTATGGTCAGGAGGGCATTGTCTACAATGAACAAGTTAGCAGTCTCCATGCTGTAGCATAATCTGAAGCCGCATTGCAAGTCATGCAGGACATGGTTAGTACTGAAATGAACTTGGAGCTGAGTGTAGGCTGCTTTTCTGAAGATCTTACTAATGAAGGCAATGCGAGTGCTAGGCCGGTAATAGAAGAAGTCATAAATGTCCATTATAGGTGTCTTTAGGTGGGGGAGGATCTGGCCGATCTTGAGAGCTTATGGAAGAAGGAGTTAACAATGGTGAGTAGCTGTAAAAGAGCTTCCACAAAGGGAGCTTTGATGAATCACAAGGGTAAAACATCATCTTTGAAGGTGTCCAGTATATCAGTGAGACACTGCAAGAAAAATACCTTTGAAGAATAACCAGTGCGGGATTCAATGAGAAGGGGTGGGTGCAAGAGTAGAAGCAGGCTTGATGTTTTCGATGTGCTGTAGAATCTTCTGTATTTTGTTTCTGAAGAAGAGGTTGATGGCCTTACAATTTTTTGTGGAGCATGGGATTTGACAGTCAGGCAGGAGTAAATGCAGTGCTTGGTTTTATAGGATAGTGCTCTGCTTCTGTTGTTGACTTCGAAATGGTGTTGGCATAGTAGTTTGCTATGGCAGGACTGACGAGCTGCCTGAGTTTTGTGAGGAGGGACTTCAGAATCAATATGTAATCAATAGTTTTGTTTTTCTTCCATTTTATTTCTTGTCTATGGATGGAGCATTTATTGTCAGTGACATATTTAGAGTGCCAGTGTGGTGAACATTTTGCCTTGAACTTGTGTGTTTCGGTTAGAGAGTGGATGTTCACACAGTTTTCCGTAAAAATGTTTTCCATTTAGTAGCATGTTGGTGTTGGATGTAGAGTTGGCAGGGTGAGAGATGAGTTCAAGCATTAGGTTCTCAATGGGGAAGTCTTTGAAGAAAATGACTCCTCCACTCTTCTTATAGATCTGAGTAGATCAAGTAGCAGAGTAAATAGGTCTAAAGCTGTATGTAAGCTTATTACAAAAGACAGAATTAAATGCTTAGCAAGATAAGTTTGCCAGAGGGTAAGAGAAAACAAGTAGAAGTGGGAGAAATAGAAATAGTAAGAGTTTGAGTCAGTAGAAGTAACACTAGGTCTCAGAGTAAGAGGGAGTAGGAGTTGGTGGACATAAGAGTAGGAGTAAGGGTAAGTGGTAGAACAAATACAGAAGAACAAGTGTGAGTAAATAGAATTACAGTGCAAATAAGTAAGAATAAGAGTAGGTGTATGATTAGGAGTAACTAACCAATTGATCAGTTGTGCGAAATTACCATTGGTCCCACAATCCTAAAACTGATATGGTTTCCTTTTTTTGGGATTGACAGGGTAGTTGGAGGTGCGAGAGGAGGAGACAAAGAGTGCACCTTGAGAAAGATGGAATCTGAATACATCATCAAACTTAACAGCAAATATCCCGGGGGGCTTGTAGGAAAGCACCATCTTGCCTGGCATGTTACCCCCATTTTTTACTTGTATGTATGTTTATTTTTGCCTGTGTCACTGGGATCCTGCTAGCCAGGACCCCAGTGTTCATAAGTTGTACCCTGTATGTGTTCCCTGTGTGGTGCCTAACTGTATCACTGAGGCTCTGGTAACCAGAACCTTAGTGTTTATGCTCTCTCTGCTTTTAAAATTGTCACTGCAGGCTAGTGAGTAATTTTACCAATTCTAATTGGCACACTGGAACACACTTATAATCCCCTAATATATGTTACCTAGATACCCAGGGTATTGGGGTTCCAGGAGATCCCTATGGGCTGCAGCATTTCTTTTGCCTCCCATAGGGAGCGCAGACAATTCTTACACAGAACTGCCACTGCAGCCTGAGTGAAATAACGTCCACGTTATTTCAAATCCATTTTACACTGCACTTAAGTAACTCATAAGTCACCTAAATGTCTAACCCTCACTTAGTGAAGGTCAGGTGCAAAGTTACTAAGTGTGAGGGCACCCTGGCACTAGCCAAGGTGCCCCCACGTTGTTCAGGGCAATTTCCCCAGACTTTGTGAGTGCGGGGACACCATTACACATGTGAACTACATATAGGTCAATACCTATGTGTTGCTTCACAATGGTAACTCCGAACATGGCCATGTAATATGTCTAAGATCTTGGAATTGTCCCCCCAAGCCAAATCTGGTATTGGGGTGCCAATCCCATGCATCCCCGGGGCTCCAGCATGGACCCCGGGTACTGCCAAACTAGCTCTCTGGAGTTTTCTCTGCAGCTACTGCTGCTGACAACCCTCAGACAGCCCCCCTGGGGCCTGGGCAGCCCAGTCCCAGGAAGGCAGAACAAAGGATTTCCTCTGAGAGAGGGTGTTACACCCTCTCCCTTTGGAAATAGGTGTTTAGGGCCTGAGAGGAGTAGCCTCTCCTGGCCTCTGGAAATGCTTTTAAGGGCACAGATGGTGCCCTCCTTGCATAAGCCAGTCTACACCGGTTCACGGATCCCCCAGCCCCTGCTCTGGCGTGAAACTGGATAAAGGAAAGGGGAGTGACAACTTCCCTGTCCATCACCGTCCCAGGGGTGGTGCCCAGAGCTCCTCCAGTGTGTCCCAGACCTCTGCCATCTTGAATGCAGAAGTGTGAGGACACAATGGAGACCTCTGAGTGGCCAGTGGCAGCAGGTGATGTCAGAGACCCCCCCGATAGGCTCTTACCTGGTTAGGTAGCCAGTCCTCCTCTGAGGGCTATTTAGGGTCTCTCCTGTGGGTTTCTCTTCAGATAACGAATGCAAGAGATCCCCAGAGTTCCTCTGCACTTCTCCCTTCGACTTCTGCCAAGGATCGACCGCTGACTGCTCCAGGATGCCTGCAAAACCGCAACAACGTAGCAAGAAGACTACAAGCAACATTGTAGCGCCTAACCCTGCCGGCTTTCTCGACTGTTTCCTGGTGGTGCATGCTGAGGGCTATCTCCCTTTACCCTGCACTAGAAGCCAAGAAGAAATCTCCAGTGGGTCGACGGAATCTTCCTCCTGCTAATGCAGGCACCAAACTTCTGCATCACCGGTCCTCTTGGTCCCCTCTCATCTTCACGAGCGTGGTCCCTGGAACACAGGAGCTGGATCCAAGTGACCCCAACAGTCCAGCGGTCCTTCTGTCCAAATTTGGTGGAGGTAAGTGCTTGCCTCCCCACGCCAGACAGTAATCCTGTGTACTGCGTGATCTGCAGCTGCTAGAGCTTCTGTGCACTTTTGCAAGACTTCCTTTGTGCACAGCACAACCCAGGTCCCCAGCACTCCGTCCTGCAATGCCCAACTCGCTGGGTTGAACTTCGACTTCGTGGGACCCTCTTTTGTTGTGCTGAGATGACCGCCATGCTCAGATTTCCTGAATGCCTGTTCAGTTGCCTCTGTGGGTGCTGCCTGCTTCAGCATGGGCTCTCTGTGTTGCTGAGCGCCCCTCTGTCTCCTCCTCCAAGGGGCGACCTCCTGGTTCTTCCTGGGCCCTGGCAGTGCCCATAATCTTTAACTACAACTCTTGCAGCTAGCAAGGCTTGTTTGCAGTCTTTTTGCATGGAAACAACTCTGCATCCTCCAGCACACCGTGGGGCATCTTCTGACTAAAGTAGAAGCTCCTGGCACCTTCCGTTGTTGCAGAATCGTCAGCTTCTTCCACCCGGAGGCAGCCCTTTTGCACCTTCATCCGGGGTTTAGTGGGACCCTGCCCCCCCCCCGGACACTTGCGTGACTCTTGGACTTGGTCCCCTTCCTTTGCAGGTCCTCAGGTCCAGGAATCCATCTTCACTGCTTTGCAGTCAGTTGTTGTCTTTGCAGAATCCCCTATCTCGACTTTACTGTCTTTCTGGAGTAGTATGGTAACTTTACTCCTACTTTTCAGTGTCTTGGGGTGGGGTATCCTGGACACCCTTAGTGTTTTCTTACACTCCCAGCTACCCTCTACACACTACACTAGGCCTGGGGTCCATTCGTGGTTCACATTCCACTTTTGGAGTATATGGTTTTTGTTGCCCCTAGGCCTATTGTCTCCTATTGCATTCTATTGTGTTCTACAGTGTTTGCACTACTTTTCTAAGTGTTTTACTTACCTGATTTTGGTTTGTGTGTATATTTTGTGTATTTTACTTACCTCCTAAGGGAGTATCTCCTCTGAGATACTTTTGGCATATTGTCACTAAAATAAAGTACCTTTATTTTTAGTAAGTCTGAGTATTGTGTTTTCCTATGATATAGTGCTATATGATATAAATGGTACGGTAGGAGCTTTGCATGTCTCCTAGTTCAGCCTAAGCTGCTTTGCTATAGCAACCTCTATCAGCCTAAGATGCTAGAACACTACTAATCTACTAATAAGGGATAACTGGACCTGGCACAAGGTGTAACTACCATCAGGTACCCACTATAAGCCAGGTCAGCCTCCTACAGGGCTCAACCAGGATGAAGAACTACATATGCACAATGGCTGAGATTAAGGACATGAGAAATTGTGGACTTTGAGAAGAGTTTATGCACATAGGTGCCATTTTGATATTGTTTGTTTGTTTGTTTGCGCATTGATGATCCAGCAACTCATTGATGGCTTTTTGTATCATTCAAAACAATCCTTATACATGCATGGTTTCTGATTGAGTTTCGAAATTAACTGCTATTTAGAGATATCCATATTGCCATAATCTCTTATTGTGGTGTGCCCATTTGATAATCATACTAAGGTTTTCCTATTCTCATTTTATAGGTCAAGTGTGAGCACTTTTTGGTGGTTGACACCTTTTTAGGTTCTGCACAATCTACTCTTATAGAAATATTATGCAAATTGTTTATTAACCACTAGGCTGTGGCATTTAATTTTGTTCTTAAGGGCATGACTAATTGAATTATACAGTGGTACCAATGTAGATCTGACATTCCTCATGTCATATAACATATCAATTGTTTATTTTCAATTTTGATTAGTGTATATTTTTCTTCCGTGTGGCGGAGTGCATGAGAATGGATGTATAGAATTTCGTGGATGCACTTTACTGGAGCATGATTACGATATTGCTTGCCACTCGGTCTTAGTACGGTAGTTGACAGCAATGAATTTTCCAAACGATATTTACAATGATTTAGCATGATTTTATTGAGGAATGGCATATGATATGAGATGACATGCACCATGCAACAGATTGAGTTAGAATGAACATTTATTATGTTTTTGTTTATGCTGCATTTATGTATGCAAACTTGCCTTTTAGATATTGGCAGGATTCCTATTTAAGAGTGGTTTATTTCCTAGCAGAACGGTTTTGTTACACAGTCTGTTTACTATGCTTGTGTTTGTGTTGTGATTAAGTCTCTCAAAGGGTCAAGGGCGTGTGTGTCCACTGTGAATGTTTGCTTTGACAAAGACAGAAGTTGAAACATGTCCTACATGTGTGTGTGTCTGTGTGTGTGTGTGTGTATATATATATATATATATATATATATATATATATATATATATATATTCACTAAAAATCTACATTACAGGGATGTTAGAGTTACAGTAAGGTTCAGATTTCACTTGTACAAAACCATAGAAATTCAGCAGTTATAGTTATTTGAACTAACTATAACTAACACCCTGCAATGCACTGCTTAAGACCTCATATATTACATTAATCATGACATGGTCTAAGACATCGCTGATGACCTTCTGATGACATCTCAAATGACATCACTGATGACATTATCCAGTGAGTGTACATTTTTAAGAATATTTCTGAGAGTTAAGGATAGATAATAAACTATTGCAAAAGTTAAATTACTATTCTTTTTGTACTACTTATGATTGATACTATTTCTAACATATGTCATCTGAGTGGCTGTGTGAGTGTCTGAATCTGTGTGTGAGTGGCTGTGTGAGTAGCTGTATGGGTCGGTGAGTGAATAGGTATGTGAGTGGTTGCATGTGTGAGCAGGGGGCAGTGTCATTAGCTGTTTGGGTGAGTGTGGCAATATGGGTAATTAAGTGTGTGAGTAATTCTATGGTGAGTGAGTGAATGACTGTGAGTAGCTGTACTGGTGAGTGAGTGCGTGTGTGAGTGGCTGTATGGGTGAATGAGTGGGTGTGTGAGTAGCTGAGTGAGAGGTTGTGTGAGTCCTGTATGGATAAAGGAGTTGGTGTGTCAGTGGCTGTATGGGTGAGTGAGTGTGTGAGTAACTGTATGGATGAGTGTGCGCTTGTGGCAGTGACTGTATAGCTGAGTGGGTACATGTGTTCCTGGCTAAGTGAGTGGGTGTGTGGGTGAGTGAGTGGTTATTTTATTGGTTATATGGGTGAGTTACTGAGTGGGTGTGTAAGTAGCAGTATGGGTGAGTGACTCAGTTTCTGAGTGGCTGTATGTCTGCATGACCGGGTGTTTGAGTGGCTGTATTGGTAAGCGAGTGGGTGTATGGGTGTGTGAGTGGCTCTATGGGCGTAGAAGCCAGTGTGTGAGTAATTGTATGGGTGAGTGAGTGGTTGTGTGAGTGGCTGTATAAGTGAGTGAATGGGTGTGTGAGTGCCAATAAGAATGAGTGAGTGGGTATGTGAGTTCTTGTATGGATCTGAGAATGGGTATGTGAGTGGGTGTATGAGTAGGTGTATGAGAGGTTGTATGGGGTGTGAATGGTTATGTGGATGATGTTATCAGTGATATCATTTGAGATGTCATGAGTGATGTCATCAATAATGTCACAGAGCATGTCATGAGTGATGTAGTATGTGAGGTCATGAGCGGTGCATTGAGGGGGTGTACAATATAGTTAGCTCAAATAACAGCTACTGGTGAATTTCTATGGTTTTGTAAGAGTGAAATCTGAGCCTAACTATAACGTCCCTGTAAAAAAAAATTCAGTGCATTTCTATGTTTTTTTATATTCTGGATCCTAACTATAACGCCCCTGTAACCTTTGTTTTATAACTGAACTTCTTTGGTTTTTCATATTCTATTTCCTAACTAGAGCGTCTCTGTAACCTTTGTATTCTGTAGTGATTTCTATATTTTTTTTATATTCTCTATCCTAACTACAACAATCCTCCATTAGTTAATGCATTGCAGAGGTCTGTGTCTGTAATCAGAGAGCCACATAATTGAATCGTGGTTAGAGCAGTGGATAATAGTAACTGGTGTATGTTTTGTACTAATAGGTTTCAGTCGGTGACAAAAAGCACTGTGACTATTTAATTCATTATTTTAAACTTGCATTACGAACAGTATAAAATAGGGTGCTACAAAAAGGATTAAGATTTTTAAAAAGCACTTTTGAAACATAGATTTTCCTAATACTCGGCCTGTACGTGGTGCATTTTTTTTATAACTGTCCCTTAAAAGCAGACACTTCACAGCTCAGCTGGTAACTCCAGACATAAAGAATACATCTGCATCAACAGGGAGCTTCTAGTGGTTCCATCAATTAAGGCCAATACCGGCTTCTGAACAGAGTTTACTTTTGCAGATTAACTATTTGTGCACATTTACCGTTCTTTCAGGCAAGCAGACACCCCTGCAAGAAGGCTTGTTTAGTTGTCTGCTCGTCCATTGGTCTCACAACACTTACATTGCAGGGAAAGCATTTCAGTCATGGAGTTTACTATCCCGGGATGGATACCTTTTGACAAGAAGTAGGGGAATTGCTTTTCATACATTGAAAAAGTATAGGCACGTCGTCTCTCTCCAAACCTGCCCACTTTGACCACTGCTATACCTGGCACTCATGCTTACCTTGGCTAGTGGTATCAGGTCCCCATCATCTGTAAAACTGAGGAGTTCTTTTAGAGTTTTGTGGACTGTATTGTTTTTTTCTAATTCTTTTTATATTTGCGAATTCGTCTTGATGGTACACTGGTGGGCCGTGCTGAGCATCATGACGCATTTGCGAATAATGCAAGTGGAAAAAAACATTTTTTGACATGTTGTATGCATAAAGAGTCCCACAAACACCCGTATATGCCACCCATAAGGTCATGGCACCTATACCCTGACTCTTTTTATCCCTTTTGATGTTTAGTTCCAGCCCCAGGGACCGTGTCCCATTACTTGAAATGGCAGCCACAACTTTCTGCTCAGGTTGCAGCTAGCCGATCACAGCACTCCTGTTGGGGTGTGCTTCGTGATTCATTGTGAAATAGTTGCTAAGTATTCGCGCACCTAAATTTGTTTTTTTCTTTAATATCTCAAAAATTATTGAACAGATGTACACCAGATAACAAAATGGGTGCTTTCTGGACCAAGAGCTACTTTCTGACTAAATTTTGTGTAACTCCGTCCAGCGGTTCAGGCTGTAGTCGTGTCTAAATTCTCTAAGGGAATTACCATATAAAATACACTTTTTTTTAACCCTTTCCCTTTTGTCTCGGCCCCTGCTTGATGGATCACCCTGAAACTTTCCATACCCAACAAGACCCAACTTGACACTTTTTTCGAAAAAATTTGTGAACATTTGTCAAATGGCACCAAAGATATAGAGAAGTCAAAATATGCTTTTCCAATGTAAAATAGATCCCAAGTATAGCTACCTACTGGCAACCACCAGTAGGTTTTGTATATATATGTATATATAAGTTAAAAAATAAAATAATAATAATCTGCAGTTTTTGTCGCAATACCCCAGGACTCTCAAAGTATGGTGTCAAAAGAAAAGAAAATGGTGACTGCCATTTCTTTTTTAACTACATGGGCAGGGGGGCATTAATGGGGCCCCCCTTTGCCCCATTTGGAGCCTGAAGAGCCCATCCTCAGGGGCTGGGTTTATTATTTGAGGCCACCATCTCCAGGTCGCTTTCAGCCCCGGGACCCCATTCCCCAGGGCCTAGTCTAATTAATACGGGGAAGGGGGCATGCAGACCGCTTCCCCGGCCATATTTTGCCCCATGGACCCATCCCCTGGGGCCCACTGCTTTTTTTAAAGGGAGGGGGTGCGCAGCCCCTCTCCAAGCCTTTAAAAGGCCTTGGCAGCCCCAACTCCCAGAGTTTATACTTTAAAGGGATGGGGCCGCACGGCATTTTGGTGTCATGTATTAGTGGCCAGAGTGGTGCTCTTATCCTTTTGGTCTCAGTCTTAATACAGGAGTAGTAGGAAAAGAGCTATGGATAGATCATGTGAGGTTTCAATTAGTTGTTTGTTATGAGTTACCAGGGCCGACTTTTGGCGTGGAAAAGCTGGACCTAACCCACAGGTGCCAATCTTCAGAGGCGAGCACAAAGCTGTCAGTATTAAAGTCCTGTAGACAGCAGCGTCCCTCTAACTTGGCTCCAATTATTCAGATACAACTGCTTTTAATCATTTTTTCACTTGCTGCTGGTGCCGTTTTATATCCCTTTAAGCCCCTTCCTTATCCTTCTGCCCCCCTTCCACCATGCACAAACAACCCTGTCCACCTAATAACAACTTGGCACCAGCATTATGGAGCTAAGCTTTGAATAAATTGAGCTAGTTGAGGGAGGTGCCAAGATGTGTGTGTTCAGGGGCAAGTCACTGCTTTCATATAATCACCTAGTGACTGATCTGTAAACAGAAAATGGGCCTATTGCTGCCTCATTTTTTCACCAGCAGCAGTGAGGACACCAAATTTATTTTTGCGCAGGGTGCAATCCGAGCATGGCTGGTTCTGTGAAATACTCTGCATGTCCCTTACAGAATTCTCAAGACACTACCAAACCCATAATGTGTGCTGGATACAGCAGTCAAGAGAAATGCCATGTATAATTAGATGGAATTGTTGAGGTTGAGGACAGAGAGCCACAGTGATGACCTTTATTAAGTTATTCCTGATGCAAGCTGTATATTCATTGGGAGAGCTTATTATCTTTTGTGTAATCCACAGAGGAGGCTTGGAAGGGAAACAAGTGCGATCTGCAAGGATGTGCTATATTAGATTCAACTAAGATGCAAATGGTATTTTACAACAAATGTTTTTAATGCTTTAAAGTATTCATTCATAGTGACAAATGCCACATCTCTTCATGCATTTATTGTATGTCCCTTTAATAATGAATGAGATTAGTGTGGGAAGACTGAAAGAGGCTACCTAAATATATAGGCATGTCTTATTGTTTTTCCTGATAGCAAATTGCCTTGATATGAGTTTTATAGGTCTGTTTTAGTTAACAGAGAAGTAGCCCATAGTCCACTCTAGTCACATGTAGCCAGGATAGGAGTCTTAGTGGGAGAACAAAGGAAAGTGGATTTTGCACCAAATATTGATTTTCTTAATATTGGCCTATCTTATCGGGGGAGAACAAAGGAAAGTGGATTTTCCAACAAATATTGATTTTATTTTTTAATATTGGCCTGCTCTGTGGTGCTGGAAGTGTCAATTACATCATGTCAGATTTGTGCAAGAAGAAACTGTATCTTGAACCTATCTATGCAAGGGACCTTAAAGCAAAGGAAAGGTTTGTGGTCATTACAAAATCTATGTGGTGGATTAAAGCTGTGCACACATTAGAAACTTGCAAACATAAATCCCTCTAATTACCTAAGAATTTGATTATGGGCCTTTTGATCCTGAGAGAAGTATCCTGAAGTTGTTTATGATTTGCAAACAAACTTTTTTTGCATGCTTGTTTCAACTCTGAAGACTGAGGTATATGTTCTGATAAAGGTTTCTGTGAGGGAATAGGACTTAGGGCCTCATTACAACATTGGCAGTCCAAGGACCACCAATGCCGCGGTGGAGGTCGAACACCCGCACTCCAGATGGTCCGTCTGCCAAATTATGACCCTGGTGGGAGGAACGCCAGAGGACTGCCGTCCCGACCAGGAACATGGTCCCCGATGGGCTCATGGCGGTCAGAGTTGTGGACAGCCATGGTGGTGCTGGATTCAGTGCCGCCACGCTGATCACGAGTCTAATTTCTGCCAGTCTTTTCATGGAGGGGACCCTGCCATGAAAAGGCTGGCTGAAACACAGTGCAAGGGACCACATGGTGGCCCCAGCACTGCACTCGACCATGTTGTGGGCAGTGCAGGGGCCCCCCTGCTCACCACCCTTGGAATGCACAATGTCTGCTTTACAGAGAGGGCGCATTCTGAGGGTGCTGGTGTGCAGGTAGCAAGACCAATACTGTAACACTGTTCCAGCCAGGCTGACCGATGGGAACATCGTAATACTTCGTAATACGACAGGGGGTGAGTCAGCCTGGTTGACGGCCGCCTCATGCCTGCAAGTTTGGCGGTTGGCTCATCCGATCTCCAAACTCCTAATGAGCCCCTAAATCTAGAGGGCATTTTATATGCACACAAATATTACTCATACTGTATGCGGTACTAGAGTTACAGTTTTTGAATAGATTGCATAGTTAAGGGCATCACTTGTCGTTAATGATGATTCTTATGTTTTTGGTTTACAGCAATCATGTAGAAACTATATTAGTCTTTCACAAGAGACTGTATAAAAAATGACATAGCTTGAAGTAGTTAATCTAACAAAGGGAACTGCTCAAATGTATATATGTTCAGCAAAATACTTATGTCCCAGTACTCTTTCAAAGCATAAAGAGTTGGATATACTAAAGCATACATGAATGATACATTGCAATTACAGTTATATTCAGTGTTCCATTGACAAGTTACTTAAGGTATCTATTTCTCTTGTAGTAGAGATCCAATACAGCTTACAGCTTTCCTTGAGCCCAGAAGTAACAAGGTAGAGTGTTGAGTCCTCTGTTCCTGATTTCTTTTCTATACCATTCCCCTTTACTCTCTTCTACGACTGGATCTCATGTTCTAGTATATGTAGTAGGGATGGCGAGAGATGGAAAAGAACTTCAATTCCACTGGATCTTGAACACAATGTTAGTGCAAAACTTGACACCTGCACTTGTATTGACTCCACAATACTGACTAGCAACATATAGCACCAAATCTCGAGTTTAGCCAGTGGTAGTCCATAGCTTAGTTGTGGAGTACATTACATCTTCCACCCTGAAGGACTATTGCCTTCCCCACTGAGAGATCACCGCTGGCCCAGCGTTGATCTCTGTACCTTCAGAGGAACCTGTGTCATGGTGGTTCCTCCTAAGGAACAAACCATTGGGTGGACCATCATCATCAGTTGTGAAGGACATCCACCAAATCTATTGTTTTGAAAAGTGGGAGGTTATTTTTGAAGATTGAGAAATAATGACCCCAAATCCCCAAAAGTTTTTCCTCATTTTAATTTTTCTGTTCATCACCCCAGGTTTTCCCTGTTCTGTCAAAAAACATATTCATTAGGGATGTGCCCAATTTGGAATTGTTTTCTGAAATTTCACAAAATTCCATTAAAGGTTCAGGAAATTACACTTTTAGAGTGAAATGTGGGTAGCTCACTTTAGGCAAAACAAAACATGCGAGACACCAGCAGGAGACTGGGTCAAACAGAAAATGTTTCATGGAAGGACATTTTTTGCATGAATACCTATCTCACATGCAACAAATGATGCAAAATTGCATAATGTAAAATTTCAAAAGATGTAATTAGTTTCTCGTAACATGAAATTCAAAAAGTACTTGAATTTAGCAAGTGTAATTAAAATGCCACTTAGGTTTATTGAAGATCTGGAGGAAGGCAGCTCTTTTAATCAGTTTTCCAAGAAATTGGCCATTGGAGCTTTAGATATGATGAGAAAGTTTCGCGTTCGAGGACGTTGTTCAATATGTTCCTTGCTTCAGGTCTGGCACATTTACTAATTTGTCAAAGACAAGTGTAAAGTTAATGGGTAATAGGAAAGGATCGTTAATGCATTGTGAAGTAGTGTAGTGGCTTTAAAGAGGTGAGTCTTCAACTCTTTACTAAATTGGAGCAGTGTTGAAGTAGTCCTGGGAGATAAAGAATGTTGTTTCTGATCCTGGGTGCATAGATAGTAAAGGCATGTTGTCTTGTTTTTCATTTTGTACACTTCTTATTATGCGGTCTGATGGTGTTGTGGCTGCTAGTGTGCTGAAAACCATAAGGGATGGTGACATTATCTGCAAGATACTCAGGAGTGCTAGTTGTGATGGCTTTGCCAATGATGCCTCTGGTTTTGAAGATGGTGCTTAGTTTATGTTTTTAAAAATTCTACTCTGATGTGGTCAGACAATCATCCAGATTGCCTTATTGCCCAGACCAGACACAGAAGAGGGTAGTGCAAGGAGACAGGTTTGCTAGCTAGGTGAAGACTAGGAGAGGAGTTGGAGGTAAACAGAGGTGTAGAAATGGGGGACATGGTTGGGGATTGGGAATAAGAGGGTTAGCTAGAGTAATGTAGGAGGCGAGTAAGAACTCAGTATGGCTGTCATGAATGATGAGAAGAATGATTGCTTAAGCGTCTGAGAATGGTGGTGTGAATAAGTGGGAGCAGAAGTTGATGGGGAGATTTGAGTGAGTTATACGGGTGTTGGGGTAGTGGGAGTTGAGTAGTGGCAGTAGTGGTGGAGGGAAGGAGCATGTTTAGCAGGCATTGCATTTCCATTGGTCTGATATGGCCAAATGGGACCAGGGCACTTCTACCTACCTTATCAGATTTCTTAAGAGAACCCATGTCACTTAAGTAGTAGAACAAAATAATAAGTAATGAGGTAATGCAGTTCAAGATCATGCAAGACAATCCACGGAATCTGTCTTGCAGTGTCTGCCAACACACAGTAACACCTTATTAGCTTAAGAGGTATGTTCCTGTGTCTTCACTCGCTGCACTACAATTTTGCATGGTCAGCTTTCATTAGATCTAATCGTAAATTTATGGCTTCTAAGCCTATTTCATGAGCCCAGTTCAGCCTGTAACCATGGAAAACTTTGTCTTATAAATATATTTCCCACTAATTAAAACTCTTGCAAAATAAATTCAAAGAGCACAGGCCATCCAATGCTCACCAAGACCTTGCCACCCAGGTGAAGAATGAACACATTTGTCTGCAGGAGACCATACAGCCTTATAAACCGGTCACATAGTTGCAGCAACTGCAAGCTGCCAATACCATTGGGCCTGATTCCGCAGATCCTTGCTGGAGCCCATAACAAAAAGAATGGCTGATCACCCATTCACACTTCAGCACCATGGCAGTACTCCAAAGTAAAACACAGAGACAGTTTGAAAATTGCTCTATAGCAGGATGATAGACGTTTCAGTCAAAAATAGTAATAGATATTAGAACACTGCCTCGATTTCTTCAGCCGTCCCTGTTAAACCCTGAACTTGCCAGTGATGCCACTGACCCAATTCTGAACAAATATGGAGAGAAATGTCTCGGTCAATCCCTCTGGAGTAGAAGGCCATTGGCTAGAACCAAGATAACTGGAAACAAGATATAAGGGACCTATTTTAAAAAAATCTGTAGCATTGTCACCAAAGTGGGTGAGTGTTCTAATAAACATTTAAAGGCACCTGTGGAAGTTCAAGATGGGACAGATCTGGGTACACACAGTTACCACTTAGCCTTTCTCCAACTGGTCTGTCAGATAAGAGCCTTGTTAGGACAAACAACTCACTAATATGTAAGTGTGACATGTAAATATCACGAGTGATTTCCTTACCCCCTACCCTATGCAGAAAACCTCCCGAATATCCAATAAATATTCTGCCTCTCACTTCGTAAGCAGCTGAGCTGCCAATTACTTCAATATTTCAGTTTCCAGGGGCATCCTACAATCCGTAATAGCACTAGCCACTAGCACACACCCACCAGTTATTTTTTGTCATATAATAGTATAAGTGACCTACTGCACCTAACAGGTTAGCAAAAAAGAATGTTGCTGCTGACTGTTTTCTGGAGTAACACAGAGACTCCACCATACATGCCTTTCACGCACAAGGGCCACTAAGGTGTCAAAATAGTGGCAAATCTGTTACCCTCATACGAACCAAATTAAAATTAATACATTTAAATTGATATTCTTTACCCATTCCTAATACTAAACCTGGTGTAGCTCTTAAAAGATTGCAATTACAATAAATAACTTTACCTACTAAAACTCTAACACTAATTGTTCTTCATTAAAGTAAACGAAATCAAGTAGAACTATTATCCTTTACCTTGGTACTAAACACAAAAATACCCCTTTAATCTAATTCAAATTAACTGCATGTTTATTAAATACTTATCCTTAACCCGACCCTTACACTAACCCAAATCCTAGTTTATTCCAATGAAATAAAATAAAATAAAATCAAATTAAATGTTAAATTAAGTGGCTGGCTGTACTTAATATAAATCCTAAAACGTATCCTAACAACAATTTAATAAAATATAATTGAATTAAGTACATTATCCATCCCTTTTTATAATAAAAAAAGAATATGACTTTAATCCTTACCCTTGTGACCTATCTGGGCAGTAAATGAGGTACTGACCCATCATTGTAGTGTCCGCAATGTAGGTACGTTGTACCTATAGTGAAATAATAAAGTGTTTATAACTGAAAAAAATATAACATTACTTATAATGTGATCTTTTTAGAGTATTATTTAACCGTGAAAAACCTACATACACTGTAATCAATACAATGCTAACTTTATTTACTTTCCTGTGACCTTGTGATTCATAGTCAGTGCCTCCCACTGTTTTGTGGCAGTCAGTTCCCCTTGGTAAATGAAGTGAATTGTACAGGCAGAGTCCCTAATCCCCAAAGGCCGCATAGAGGCATTACATTCTATTTTTGAGCACTCATAAGTGTGTAAGAATTATTAGTGTCTATAGGGTATTTAGGTGGATTCCCTTTATGACAGTGTGGGTTAGCATGCATTACTTGTCCAGCATACGAGATCTAAAGTAAAAGAGACAGAAAATGAAATGGGCACAATTCTTCACAGAGAAGAAAGCAAAAATGGAGACAGCTCACTGCAGAATGCCACCAAGCCAGAGATTAAAGAAGTATTGGAAAGTCCAATACATCTGCATGTAATGTGATGACGCATGCTGCATTAGCATATTAAAACAAGATAAATGGAGAGCCAGCTGGAGCTGATAAATGAAGACTTAAGTAGTCCCTCATCCAGTTCAAGGCAAGCACTCTAGTGAAGGCAGAAGGATATGCCCAAATAGCCAATAGCACCAGGTGACGGATGAATACTCAAGTAGGCAGAGACAAAATGTTATTGACAAAGTCTCAAATCAATGGCTGAAAGAGGCTGGTGGAAGAAAACCAAAGACTAAAAGGGGTGGACCAAAGGCCCACTCTATGCATATTGTAAACAATAGGTCTAATTGAGAGTTGCATGCCAACACCTAGCCTTAAAATAATGTGTAGAAAGTGACTCTGGCAAAGGGAACTTGCTTAAACAAAACTTATTGAATAAACAATGTGAAATATCAACAAATAAACACAATACATTTCATAATAATTGGTTTCCTCTGTGGCAAGAGTTCATGAATGCTCCAACACCCCACCTGCAGTGCCCTCTCAGATCCAAACCAGCTTTCCTTTAGAGGCTGAATGGATTGGGTAGAATAAATTTGGTGGAATTAGTGCACCCACTTTCTGATGTCTAAGCTGTGAGGTGAATGGATACTCAATAGCTGGCAAGATAAATTGCAGGTGGGGTGTGAACAGAAACTGCATATGCAAAGATAAAGAGGTGCTTTAAATCCTAAAATTTAACCCCGCTGGTATCATTCAATGAAGCCTCTCCCTCCTATTCCCAACATTTAAAAGGGTTAAGAAGCAATTCATTTTAGGCTCATAAAGGTCTCCTAGCAAATTCCAGGTCTGCCAATTTGTGAAAAATGTTCACTGTGTAAGAAGGAAGCAGTGCTTTTATGCCAATCACTGCCTCCCCCCTCCAACAAAAACAAAGCTTCTGAGGCTGTCGCTGATGTCCTGGGGAAGTTTCACACTATGCAATGGACGTTGCTGAGCAGAGCATCCAAACAATTAGCTAGAAACCTGCTCTCTGCAGGGATTTTCAGTTAATTGTGTGCCCACCGTGTGATACTGGCTCCTCACTGGGTGACCTTGTGAAGGGAGCCAATATTGTATGGCACCGAGTGAATTGGACTGTCTGAGTGAGTATAACAGTCTCAAGCTCCCTATTTCTAACTACGAAAAGCAAATACTACCTTCCCTCTATTCCTACTTAAAAGTTCGCCCTTGCACCCTTGTATATGTTACCTCTTAATTCTTTCAGGATGTATTTTTTGTAAATAGCGATGTGTAACGTTGTATTGCATTTCTCACCATGTATCAGTCATTGTGTCAATTGTAGAGCATTATAATGTCACCTTGATGTCGCCAAATGCTCTATAAAACCCCAAATAAATTACTACATATATTAAATGGTTTCATCATCTTCCCTGAGGTGCAAGTAGCAATTAGGACTAGAGGATATGAGGCCTTGCAGACTATCCGGGCTATCCACACCTCGTCTCCGATTACCTCTTACCAGCACCTTGTATTTAAGATGTTTAACATTGTTTGCTATGCATGAAGTTTGACAGTAATTATGGCAGTCCCGAGTTCATGTATGTCCATTAGGGGCAGCCGAGGACTAGCATGATCTTCACTAGCACTGCCCTTCTTGCTCCAGCTCTCTGAAGTCATGATAGGAGCGGCAGGAACTGAACGTTAATAAGGATTTAAAAACCTTGTTTACTTTCTGTAGTTTCTGCTCCTTGTATTTGGCCCTGGAATTATGCGGCAGAGGACGACCAACACATAAGGCAAGGTTGAGTAAATTCTGTGACAGAAAAGGTAACATCTGTGGCATAAAGTGCCACATTTTTGGTAGTACTACTTCCTTATTTTGTCATTTTCTCGGGGCTAATATTGCACCTTATTAGTACCAGTTTAACAGCCAAATAAAATAATAAGCGACTAAAAGATTACCAGTCAACATTTCCAAAGGGTCTTGTCACATTTCTAATAACTTTTTATCCGTATGAGCTAAAAACATTATTTTGTTAAAATCTGCAGATTATGCATCAGTTAATGGATTATGTCGGGTAAGAACACAGCCGTAGAATCCAGTGGCTCGGTTTATAATTCCCCTTACATTCGGCACTCAGCTGCAATTAGAAGGCTGTTGAGGGGTAAAGGTCAGAACATCAGCAGTAAGAGAGTGTGCCTTACTGCTGGGACTGTCATTTTGGTAAAACTGTGCATTACTAAAAATGTTCTGAAGTTATTTAATAACGTTGTTCTGGAAATGGCAAAGCACCCTTCCAAGTGTTTGCAACACTTGCCACTCGGAGAGAAAAGCTACACCCTGTGCCCTTCATAGCGTATCTTTCAACAAGTTTGGTGAAGATTACTCGGAGATAGATGTATAACTGCGTAATAAAAACAAATAATACATTCACTCGTAAAACAATGACTTCTAAGTTATTCCTTGTATATTAAGCATAGGCTTCTTTGTGCATCACAAACACATCCCAATGACTTTGCGGGGAAAAAAACGTGCTTTTATTCAGCTTTTTGTGAAGGCCGGCCTTCTAACGGCAACCAAAAGGCGCTGGCGAAGTGAATATTTCCTTCCAGAGCATCAGAGCCTGGGAGAAAACCGCATTGAGCCTTTACACATTCCTTTGCTGAAGTGTCTGTTTTTTTGTTCCTTGTTTTCCGAGCCCCTTTCTTTTTTTGCGGCCTACACATTTCAGCCACAGTTTATTAGGTATTGTTAGTCTTTACACCTGCAGTTTAAATAGGCCGCCCATCACTTTAAATGGTTGGGAATCGGTCAAAGAACCAGTTCAAAGTTCACCCCCATTGTACTGGGCAGCTAAAACGTGTGGGGTGTGAGCTTGTAAATGTTATTTATCTCATTCAGCTGGAAAACTTTCTCCGTGACCCTGTTGTGTTAAAACATTAACACTGGCAATTCCCTGTGTTGTCGTTTCAATGGGGGTTAAATTATTCTATTTTGCCATTAAGCACCTTGATTGGCAATCCATTTACACAATGAGTGATCATTAAAGACCATAAAACTGTTAGGGCATTTAAGAACAGTGAATGAAAGCAGATACCTCCAGGCTTTTCTCCAGAGAAACCTCAGCTGTAGACGAGCCCATTTAGAGCTTAGCAGACTGAAAAGAGATATGTTTTAAAAAGCCTCAAAGTTCAACCAAATCGTCCTCTTTCTTTGTATGCTGTGAACGTATGACATCCTTTGCAACCTCCTTAGAGGAATTTCTTGGGGTTCAAAATGCTATTTTTACCATGTGTGTATGTTTTGTGCACATTATACTTAGTTTACAGCATGTTCTACTTGTACCCTATTTGCAGTGCTTACAGGATATGACCTTCAGCCTTGTCAGAGGGGTAGTGTCCTTGGACTGCGGGGCATTCTCTTTGTCCATTACCCCTGCTGAGTGTATTTATATATTTATTTTAAACTAGGTTAGGGTCTGGGCACCAGTACCTTGGTTGGCAGACCAAATGGAGTAAATTCACCATAAACATGGAAATTAGATGAAATACAACAAGCACTGACAAGCCAATAATTCTTCCCAGTAATATTGATTGGCATTGCCACTGTTTGTTTTTCTATTCAGCATGACTGCAGTCGCAACTGGATGAAAGTCAACTGTCTCAAGCTCAACACTGCCAAGACAGAAATAATGATCTTTGACAAGAACACCTCACCATGAGGCACCAACGTGTGGCCAGATGAAATCATACCCGCACCCAGAACCCATGCTACGAATTTCACAATAATCATAGACAACAAAGTGGACCTGACCACACAAGTCAATGCCATCACTGTATCCTGCTTCCACACCCTGAAGATGCTGTGAAAGATCTTCAAATAACTCTCAAGCAAAACTAGAAAATTTGTTGACTCGTGCCCTGGTCACCAGCATTCAAGGCACTGCACAACCCAGGCCGCCAGCTACCTGAACAGTTGCATCTCCTTCTAGCACCCATCCATCCAGACACATCCGCTCCACAGGACTAATACTCGCACACATCCCATACATACACAAAACCATATCAGGAGGACAGCTTTCTCTTGCATTGCTCTTAAAGCGTGAAATAGCCTCCCAACCCACATCAGAACCTCTGCCTCTCTTCTGGTAAAGCCCTTTCACTTTGCGAGGTGTGAGGGCAGAAGTGCTTCTGAGGAAGTCGCGCGAGCCGCATCACTTCCGGGTCTGGCCACCGGCGCGCATCAGATGGTGGGGCCATTTAAGGGCCCCTCCAGAAAGGGCTTGGCCTTTCCTGATGCAAAGTCGGCGGTCGGTGCACCTGGAACGACATCAGCAGCGCGTTCCATCGGCTTCTGCACCTGACCAGGATCTCTCAACGGCAGCGCGTTTCATAAGCTTCTGCACCCAGCAGGAAAGTCACTCTACTAGGAGCCGGGTGATCCTTTGTCCCTACGAGCATAAAACGCTCTGAGTCTGGTGAGGCAGGGGCCTTGCTCCTTTGCCTCTCATCTGTTTGTTTACCTCCTTTTTTGCAGCGCACATGCTGGCCGTACCCGTGACCCTTTGCCTGGATCCTTTCTGCAGCGCTACGTCGGCCCGTTTCCTAGGAAACACATCGAGGCCTGCAGCGCTGCTTGGGCATGTTTTTCCTCCCTTCTTGCCGCACGCTCGCTGCCCAGGCCCATTTTTTTGATAATTTCAGCCCCCTTTGAGTAGGCCTTTCTTTGGGGCCTACTCTGGTAGCCTCCTGCCACTCTTTGTGGCTGGAAGGCCCTTTCTACGTATTTTCAATCCTCCCCATGTACAAATTATTGTCTGTGCCTTCCTGACCTGGCTGGGCGGCCCACCAGCATTTTCATTTGTGCAAGCAACCTTGGCCCGGTCTGGGCCAGGAACGCTCATCAGGATCTGGGGTAAGTGAGAAATTGTGGTGGGGGAAGAAAAAGTAGTAACGTGTCTTTACTTATTGTTTGCGCATATGGGTGTAAAATTGTGAGGAGGGGAAAATAGTAGTACTGTGTTGTTCACATTTGTTGCGCATTTATAGATATAAGGGTGATTTGTGCATAAGTAATTCAATCTTGTAACAGTTTGAGTGTGCACCAAGTGCCATGGCTTTGAATTGCAGTAAGGTTGGAAAGAGAAAAGGCAAAGACCCCGAATTGTCGCAATTATTGAAATTGGTCTTGGCCAAATTATGGGATGGGGAATCGGACAGTGGGAACTCCGCATCAGATGGGGAGAATAATGGGGCAGAAGGCGACCGCCCTAGGTGCTCTCATGTCCCCCCATGCAGCATTCCCTACTGTGAAGCGCAGAGTTAGGAAACAGGTTTCAAACATTTTTGTGGGCAGGCCAGAGATGGCAGCACAGCAGGGTGCTGCTGCCCCTGCATTACCTACCAACCCTGCGCAGTCACCAAGGATGGATACTTTGACCCAGCCTTTATGCACTACTCCAGAGGTCCCCCCAGTAGAAGTGAGGGTAGTTCCTACGCTGGATCTAGGGGTCATGTCCATTTTAACCGTTATTCGGCAGGCATTGTCAACTTTAACAACACCCCCTGCAACCCAAGGGGTGCAGACCACAGAGCAAGCGGTCCTTACTCCCGCCTCACAAGTGCAGGGCAGCGCCACTGCCCAAGCACCTACACAAGATGCGACCACGCAAGCGCTGCTGTCAGCTGTACAGCTTTTGTCTAGCCTTGATACCACCTCTGCTCCTGTATCCTACAGATACCCTAAAGAATATATCAGCAGAACTCAAGTGCCAGATCTCAGCAAATACTGCAGCACGCATTATTGGGACAGCGGCTACTGGCACAACATGCTCGAGTGACATCCCATCACCGGGCATGCAGTCCCCTATCCCCAACAGTGTGGACAAAGGTAAGATCACTGAGAGCAACACAAATAAGTCTGGGGGTGTTAGTTTGTTGATGAGCGCCGGACAAGACACCATATTATCCCGGCCAGGTAAGCTTGCAGCACACGTTGCAGCAGATGTGAAGGAAACGATTTGGAAAGTGGAGTTTGTAGACATCTTTTCACTCATCAGAGCTAAGAGAAGGAAGGTAGAATTGAAAGATAAGGAGGGGAAATCCTCATCTTCCAATGAAAAAAAAACCAGGGTCTAAAAGAATATAACGTATTGGTTATTTGGGTTTAATGTTTTTATGTCTGTCATGCTTGAGAAGACACCGGACTTGGCAACCTCTATGATTTTTTATGCTAATAAGATATTGAAAGCACATATGTATGGAGGTAATGCTTGGATGGAATATGATAGGGACTTCAGGTGGGCTAAGGTTGAGGACCCAGATATAGGCTGGGATCAGACTGAAATGAATGTATGGCTAGAATGCGTGAACAGTAAGCTGTCTGGAAGCAGCCTTTTCGCACACAATATTCTATTGAGAAAAAGGGCTCTTGCTGGGCATTTAATAGAAAGATGTGTTCACGCCCAGCAGAGTCCTGCAAATTTAAACATAACTGCTCCTTCTGTGGACACCCTTCTCACCCAGAGTTCAAATACATCAAGAACTCCAAGGAGAAGGTTAAGGATCAGAGTAAGCCCTCAAGCTGACTTAATCTTGCCCTCACCCATACAGATTGATGCATTCCTCCCATGGCAGCAGTCGTAGCCTAACAAAGACTCTGCGTACTTATTGTTTAAATTTTCTCTTTTGGTTTCAGGATTCCTGCCCTAAAAGTGCCCCCTAATCCGTATTGCATTAATTTATTGTCAGCCCGGATAAATCCAGGGGTTACGAAGAAGGTTTGGAATGAAAGATTTTTGGGAAGGTTGGCGGGCCTTTTCTACTCTCCTCCGTCCAATAATTTTGTCTGTTCCCCCTTGGGTGTGGTCCCTAAGAAAAAGCCCGGGCAATTCAGATTAAACCATAACCTCTCAGCCACACATGGGTCTTCAGTGAATGAAGCAATTGACCCCCAACTATGCTTGGTTTGTTATGCCGCAGTGGGTCAGGCTCTTGAGAAGTTGCGCGAACTAGGCCGGGGGGCCATTCTGGCCAAGACTGACATTGAGTTAGCATTTCGACTTCTCCCAGTACACACAGAAGATTACCATTTATTAGGTTTCCAATTTGCAGGGTCTTATTATTATGATAAATGCATGCCATTGGGTTGCAGTGTGTCTTGCAGTTATTTTGAACAGTTCAGTTCCTTGTTGCAATGGATTTTCACCAAACACACTGGGCACAGGGAAGTGATTAATTACTTAGATGATTTTCAGGTACTAGGCCCTCCTAGATCAGCGAGGTGTCTGTGGGCTTTACAGGCCTTGACTACCATGTTTGAGGAATTGGGGGTTCCACCAGCCCCAGACAAGTCAGAGGGCCCCACAACCTGCATTACATTCCACGGGATCGAGACAGACTCAGTGGCTGGTAAGTGTTTCCTCCCCTTTGATAAGTTGTTGGTCTTTAGAAACTCGATTGACTCAGTTCTGGTACAAAAGAAGGTCACGCTACACCAGCTTCAAGTGTTGGTAGGACAACTGAATTTCGCTTTATGAATTATTCCCATGGCACGCCCATTTTCCCAGTCTATTGCAAGGGATATGGTATGGTTAACTGAGAAGCATCATCACACCAGACTTTTGCTAGAAGTCAGAGAGGGTTTAAAAATCTGTGCTTCCTTTTTACAATATTTCAATGGGGCAGTCATTTGGCCTCCTCGCCCAGTCCCTAGTTCTACCCTGGGCCTCTTCACTGGTGCAGCTGGTAGTGTAGGTTTTGGGGCCATCCTGGGTCGCAATTGGTGTAGAGGAGATTGGCCGGTTGAGTGGCATGATACTGGGATTACGAGGAACGTGGCATTCCTGGAGATATTCCCCATTGTGATTGCTGTCACAATTTGGGCCCTTAAGTTCAGGGATAGATTTGTGATATTTTGGTCTGACAACATGGCAGTAATGGAGACCATTAACAGGCAGGGTGCCTCATGCAGGCTTGTACTGTGGTTACTGAAACATCTAGTCTAAATGTGTTTGAAACTGAATATTACATTGTGTGCAAGACATGTTCCTGGTGTTCATAACAATGCAGCTGATGCTTTATCTCGCTCATTGATGCAGGATTTTCAGAGGTTCCACCCACAGGCGGCGGAAAAGATGACAGAGTTCCCAGCATATCTGTGGAAGACTCCCGCCCTCTCCAATTTAGTAGCACACGCGGGTCATATGAAAAATCATTCCAGCAATATAAAATGTTTTTGAACTCTTGCAAAATTACCGATTGGTTTTCAACGCAGGCCATTTTCTGTTTTTTAAGTCATCTTAGGGAACTTGGCAAACCAGTTTCTTGCGCAAAGGTTCACTTGCCGCCATTCGTTTTTTCGCAAAACTACATAATCAGGAGACTTAACACATTTATCATTAAGAGGGCTGTGGCTGGGTGGACTCGCCTAGACTGCACAAAGAAGGATACTAGGCGCCCCCTAATGGCTCACATATTGGGGGAGCTCCTGGACAGTCTTGAGAAGGTTTGTTCCTCCCCCTTTGAAGCAACACTATTTGCAGCTGCATTCTCTACAGCCTTTTATGGAGCTTTTTGCATGAGTGAATTAGTGGGGCCATTCAAGGGTGATTACACAGGAGGCCTCCAGTTGGCCAACGTTCGGATTATCCCAGGGTTTGTAACAATTTGGTTACAAAGATCCCAGACAGATCAACTAGGAAAAGGGTCAACCATTAAACTTAAGGCTGCCCAGGGATCCCCTTTGTGCCCAGTAGATCACTTGGGCTCATACTTAGCAGTTCGCCCAGCCTCTGAGGCCTCAGCTCTTTTTCTTCATAAGAATGGGGAGTGCTTATCACGTTACTAACTCTTAGCAGTAATGAAGGCAGCACTGGAGACGGCTGGGGTAGACCCTCAAGGTTACTCATCGCACTCTTTCAGGATTGGGGCAGCTACTCTAGTGGCTGGGGCTGGGATGTCCCCTGCAGAAGTGAAGACCATCGGGAGATGGTCATCCAATTGTTACAAATGTTACATAAGGCCTGGGTTGCTATGATAAGTGTTACACACTCCTGTGTTTGATTCTTCATGATAGTTACTCATGCTACTTTCTTTCATTTCAGTACTATGCCGTCTCACGTGGTTTGTGTGCTGGGACAGTCTTTTGTCCGGCGGGTGGCCTACAAGTTGCAACTGCTCCGTAAGCCCAAGCCGGCAGCAATTCGTGATGTGGCCTTTCGTTTGTGTGGGATTGGTGGGCTGGGAGTCACTCAGCTGCAGCAACTGGTGAAAATGGCGAAAGGGTGCGAGGGACTCCATTTCTCAGCAGACCTCATCATCATACATATGAGTGGAAATGACCTAGTTTGACTGGGGTGCAAGACTCTCATAGAATCGATTTTAACGGAAATAACCCGATTATCCAAGGAGTTCCCGAATGCTGCCATCGCATGGTCACACTTGGTACCTCGTCGCAACTGGGGTCTGAACACTAAATCAAGGACCATGAATGTGTCCATTTGTTGACTTAATGAAGAAATATTAGACTGTGTCCTGGTCCAGGCTGCTTATGGAACATCCCACACAAACTGCTAAAAGGGCCAGACATGTTTCATAAAGATAGGGTGCATTTATCTGACGTGGGAACGGACCGTTTCATTGCGGACATTTGGTCCTTCTCTCTCAGGTTGTTTGGGGGTGGGGAGGGCAAATGACCTTTGGACCCCTGGTCACCCTTGTGGCAGGAGAGGAGATACTAAAGTCACCATAATCAACAGAGGGATCCCTAAGGCAGGGTCCCCTGGATAGCACCAGAGGTAAGATCCTAAAGTCCTGAACCAACCTGCAGATGTACACACCAGCTTGGGGGCTAGGGAGCCCAGATCGCTGGGTTGGGCATGGGGCTTCCGCTCCTGGCCACCCCGTTACACCCCCATGGCGGAGTGTTGTTTCGGGAGGGGGAGGAACCCAGAGCATGAAGACAAGGGACAGTGAAGTCTGGGAAACCGCCACCCCTAGGGATACAGGTGAGGTATGGTTCACCTGTGTGGTCCAAAGGAGGTTCAGGACAGGAAGGGATCCTGTCACATTGATTTATGACTTAAGTGACTGAGAAATTCTTAAATACATTATTGAAATGATGTGAAGTTGTTTGATGTATGGTATTGTTTTTAGGTGAAATATTAACTGCTTGTGTTTTAAATCTTAAATTTGAAATAAATTCCTACCAACAAATAAGTCTTGTCGGTCTGCGTGTGGCAGGTGTTGGGGTGAGGGATTTCTGGTGGCCTCCGGGTTCTATTGAATTTCGCAAGATGCTCAAGACCTGGCTTTTTAATTAACAACCTAACATAGGCAGGACAAGACACACACTAATGCTCAGTGGCAGTATACCCTCATAGGTAATATTGCGCTTTACAAGTATACATAACATAACCTAACGTATTCTCAGATGTTTACATATGTGCACTTGCAGGTGTAGCAGCCATCTCAGAAATTTGAGGGCAGCATGTGCTGCAAGAGTGATAATGGTTTCCATTTAATAAAGAGGGGTACAGCATAAAAGGAGGAAGGATGAAGAGGAAGAGAGAGAACAAGAGAAATCCTCCATGCACTACAATCCTAAGTTTACGGTCTACAGTGAAGGATACACATCTTCCAGTCAAAACACTATGGGACCGAAATGCTCCTTGGGTGGGACAAATAGAAGGCTAGGTGAGAGGCAGAGAGGCCTCAATCCCTTTGGTGTTCAGTAGAATAACACCCTTAGTCAGCATATTCACTTGGACACATGCAGGCCATGATCAACACCTGCGGTCACGAGTAGAATTCTCCTCATGAACAGGATGCGCACTGATAACATCAGAAACTGCCATGTGAACTGTGAAAACAAATGCATCCCAACTGTGGGCATGACTGACTGCACGAGGTGTTGGGCACACCACTGCTCAGTCCTTTACCGGCCATACAGAGGTGCCCACAGCAGACAAGGGTAGGTAAACAAGAGAACTTTGACTAGAGTATGTTCAATGACAATATCCCTGATATTTATTAAGAGGTATTGTCTTTCATGACTAACTTATTATGGTTGAGAATCTGCTTTCATAGGATATGGTGGGGTGCGATGGCGCTAAACTTACCATATATGCGGCTCCCCTGGTGTGGCACTTTACCCCTGGCATTCATTAGTTGTATTGGAAGGATTTCCTTTCTGCTCAGTGGAACATGAATCCAAGCAACCCTGGAACTGCAACCTCATGCTGTTTTCCACAAGAGAGCAGCTCCAGGATTGGTCGGAGCAGGCTAGGCCAAAACTCATTTTGCGGGAGTTTGTGTCAGCAATCCCCCAGCAGTTTGACAGCCCTGGGATTGCTGGACCTACAGTGCACATGTCGGGCTGGCCGTAGCAAGACAGCCGGCCAACCCGACATGCACACTGAAAGGGTCAGCAGACATTCTGTAGTTGCAGGATTCAGCCCCGTCCCCTGCCCTCACACTTGCGCTGTACACAGCACAAACTGGTGGCAAAATGAAATGGCACTTTTATGCCATTTTATTTATTTGTGTTTGCCGGCTGCACTTGCAGCAGGCGGCACAATAGTCCTCCACACTTTAGGAGGAACCGTTCTTCATGTAGAGGCTAATTGCTCAAGGTAAGAGAAAGGGAGGTAGTGGGTGTTAAAAGTTCATTTTTCTAAAAGCAAGATAAAATAATGAATGTAAGTGCACCAAAGATAAAAGGCAGGCGACACATGGTTAGTTTGGCAAGTTTTGTAGATTTAGTGATGTCAGGTACAATTCAGTCTACTGAACCCCAACCATTATGGTTGTTAAGGTCATTTGCCATTGATGTTCTGTGTGTTGCCCTACTATAGTTTTGCAACATTGTTCATGTACTGCCCTTTCTATTCTTGTCTCTCAAGGTAGCAAAGGTAAGTAGTCAAAGTCTTCTCAAGACAGCATTGTAAAGCGAAAGAGCTCTGAACTCAACAGTTAAGCAACAGACACAAAAAGGTATTGTCCCACCCAGTGTTTGGCTTTTTATAAAAGAGAATTCTTTAATCTCACAGCAAAACGAACTACTTCACAATTTAACAGGAATCACAATTACAGCATTGTAGTACTAGCCATAATCTCCATTTAAGCTCTACACCACCTATTGGTACCCTCTCTCTAGTTTAAGACATCTCTAATGTCTACCAACCCCCAAGATGATGCAAGCATAGGTATTAAGGGCCAGATGTAGGTAGGTATATTTTTGCGACTTGCAATTTGCGAGTCATAGCGACTCGCAAATTGCAACTTGCAAAACCAAATGCAGAAAGATGTCTCAGACACCTTCTGCGACTCGCTATGGGGTCTCAAAGACCCACCTCATGAATATTAATAAGGTGGGTCGCAGTTTGCGACCCCATAGCGAGTCCATACACTCACAGGGATGGTGGCCTGCTGGAGACAGCAGACCACCATGTCTGTGACTGGTTTTTTAATAAAGCAGTTTTTTCTTTTTCTTTTTGCAGCCCGTTTTCCTTAAAGGAACACGAGCTGCAAAAAGAAAAAATTCCGAAACCATTTGGTTTTGGTTTTTTCAGAGTAGGCGGTGGTCCATAGGACCACTGCCTGCTCTGAAAAAATATTTTTATTGGCATTCACAAAGGGGAAGGGGTCCCATGGGGACCCCTTCCCTTTTGCGAATGAGTTACCATCCACTTCAAGTGGATGGTAACTGCGAGTTGGTTTGCGACCGCATTCGCGGTCCCAAAGCAACTCAGCATGGCGATGCGATCGCAAATAGGAAGGGAACACCCCTTCCTATTTGCGAGTCGCAGCCTCAAATTGCGAGTCGGTACCGACTCGCAATTTGCGGTTGTGCATCGCGTTAGGCCTTTTGCGCCTCGCAAACTGCGTTTTTCGCAGTTTGCGAGGCGCAAAAGGCTTTCTACATCTGGCCCTAAGTACCACAAATTCCACAATTTAGTGTAAAGTAATCAAGGGGCTCCTGTATAACAGCACAGTGTGAGTGAATTATGTATTAGTATAAGTGTTACAGTGCTATTTACATGAAAACTAAAACCAAACTGTGGTTAAAAGCATGAGGTCTCAGATAAGCACCTATAACAATAGGTACTGTGAGACTGCTGAATATTTCAAAAGCCAATCCACATTTTCAAATACAATGCCGACGTTTCGACCTCAAAAAAAGAAACAAATTCAGGCGGGTCATCATCAGACTGAATATTGAAATAGGAAGCACCCCCTATTTGATAGCACTCAGACACATCCTAGTCGTGTTAGCAATAAAACTTTGTCAATGGCCTTCCATTTCATGTAGCCCTGGTGTGTTATCAATAATACCACTTTTTAACTTTACCATCTAATGGCTTCAGGACGGTCATAGATCAATCCATGAAAATGGCCAATTGTTTAAGGTCCTTTTTAAAATATGTTGATGTGGTCCTATGTTAAAGTTAAGGACTGCAGTCCTGATTTAATCAGGATAAATGCTTTCGCTGGTAGTGAAGCAGCACAGTGAATCCAATATAATAACACATAATTCACTGCTCTTTATGGTACAGCCACTGTCATGGAAGTTAATTCATATCCTTCCCCCAGAGGGACCAAAACATTTTTTCTGTTACATTACTCACTTACCCAGGTCCCAGGATAATGGGTTGCCCCATTTTTTCAAAATAATAGGTTTTAAGTAGGCAAGGGTGCAAATCAGTTCTCTTTGTCTCACTGGTTAGATGTGCAGGTCAGTTCAACAGTTCTCATCCCAGCTGTTCACTTGGGTGAAAAATCTTCATTTTTGCTTCAGAGCCTTCTGCATGAGTTTAGTCCCCAATTCCATTTGCAGGCTATCCGTGCTATACTTGCTGGATGATGCAGAACTAGCAGCCCAGTGGACGCAGACTGCGTCTACGTTCATCAGAGTGTTAGTTTCTCACTCTGGAGGCATTAGCGATGATGAACCTTTCAAACAACCATAACTGGATGGCATATATGTACGGATGCATGACGTCAGTGTGGGAGGTCCTCTGCACAATGCCATCAGCTGTTCTGGCCTTTTAGGCAATGTGCGGAAAGGTATCCAGGCAGAGCAGTAGTGGAGTCCCAGCTGATTTCCCAGCTGATTTCTCAGCAGCGATCTCAATTCTGGACAGGAATTCTTGAACAAAGTCAGCACAGCACTGCAGTGATGTAGGAAAGCACCATCTTGCCTGGCATGTTACCCCCATTTTTACTTGTATGTCAGTTTGTTTTTGCCTGTGTCACTGGGATCCTGCTAGCCAGGAGCCCAGTGCCCATAGTTTGTGGCCTATATGTGTTCTCTGTGTGGTGCCTAACTGTGTCACTGAGACTCTGCTAATCAGAATCTCTGTGCTTTTGCTCTCTCTGCTTTAAAACTGTCACTGCAGGCTAGTGACCATTTTTACCAATTCTGATTGGCACACTGGAACACCCTTATAATTTGCTAGTATATGGTACCTAGGTACCCAGGGTATTGGGTTTCCAGAACATCCCTATGGGCTGCAGGATTTCTTTTGCCACCCATATGGAGCTCAGACAACTATTACACTGGACTGCTACTGCAGCCTGAGTGAAATAACGCCCACGTTATTTCACAGCCATTTAACACTGCACTTAAGTAACTTATAAGTCACCTATACATCTAAACCTCACCTAGTGAAGGTTACGTGCAAAGTTACTAAGTGTGAGGGCACCCTGGCACTAGCCAAGGTGCCCCCACATTGCTCAGGGCAATTTCCCCAGACTTTGTGAGTGTGGGGACACCATTACACGTGTGCACTACATATAGGTCAATACCTATATGTAGCTTCACAATGGGAACTCCGAATATGGCCATGTAACGTCTAAGATCATGGAATTGTCCCCCTATGCTAAATCTGGTATTGAGGTGCCAATCACATGCATCTCCGGGACTCCAGCATGGACCCTGGGTAGTGCTAAACTAGCTCTCTGGGGTTTTCACTGCAGCTACCGCTGCTGCCAACCCACAGACAGGCTTCTGCCCTCCTGGGGTCTGGGCAGCCCAGTCCCAGGAAGTCAGAACAAAGGATTTCCTCTGAGAGAGGGTGTTACACCCTCTCCCTTTGGAAATAGGTTTTAAGGACCTGAGAGGAGAAGCTTCTCCTGGCCTCTAGAAATGCTTTGAAGGGCACAGATGGTGCCCTCCTTGCATAAACCAGTCTACACCGGTTCAGGGATCCCCCAGCCCGTGCTCTGGCGCGAAACTGGACAAAGGAAAGGGGAGTGACCACTCCCCTGTCCATCACCACCCCAGGAGTGGTGCCCAGAGCTCCTCCAGTGTGTCCCAGACCTCTGCCATCTTGAATGCAGAGGTGTGAGGGCACAATGGAGGCCTCTGAGTGGCCAGTGCCAGCAGGTGATGTCAAGGACCCCTCCTAATAGGTGCTTACCTGGTTAGGTGGCCGATCCTCCTCTGAGGGCTATTTAGGGTCTCTCCTGTGGGTTTCTCTTCAGATAACGAATGCAAGAGCTCACCAGAGTTCCTCTGCATCTCTCTCTTTGACTTCTGCCAAAGATCAACTGCTGACGGCTCCAGGACGCCTGCAAAACTGCAACAAAGTAGCAAGACGGCTACCAGCAACATTGTAGCACCTAATCCTGACGGCTTTCTCGACTGTTTCCTGGTGGTGCATGCTCTGAGGGCTGTCTGCCTTCACCCTGCACTGGAAGCCAAGAAGAAATCTCCCGTGGGTCGACAGAATCTTCCCCCTGCTAATACAGGCACCAAACTTCTGCTTCACCAGTCCTCTGGGTCCCATCTCATCTCGAAGAGCATGGTCCCTGGAACACAGGAGCTAGATCCAAGTGACCCCGACAGTCCAGTGGTCCTTCTGTCCAAATTTGGTGGAGGTAAATCCTTGCCTCCCCATGCCAGACAGTAATCCTGTGTACTACATGAACTTCAGCTGCTAGGGCTTCTGTGCAATTTTGCAAGGAATCCTTCATGCACAGCATAGGCCAGGTCCCTAGCACTCTGTCCTGCATTGCTCAACTCACTGAGTTGACCACCGACTTCGTGGGACCCTCCTTTGTAGTGTTGAGATGACCGCCATGCTCAGATTACCTGAACACCTGTTCAAGTGCTTCTGCAGATGCTGCCTGCTTCTGTGTGGGCTCTCTGTGCTGCTGAGTGCCCCCTCTGTCACCTCCTCCAAGAGGCGCCTTCCTGGTCCTTCCTGGGCCCAAGCAGTACCCATTTTCTTCACCCGCAACCTTTGCAGCTACCAAGGCTTGTTTGTAGTCTTTCTGCATGAAAACAACTCTGTATCCTCCAGTACACAGTGGGACATCTTCTGTGCAAAGGAGAAGTTCTTGGCATCTTCCGTTGTTGCAGAATCTTCAGCTTCTTCCACCCAGAGGCAGCTGTTTTGCATCTTCATCTGGGGTTTAGTGGACTCCTGCCCCCCCTGAACACTTTCGTGACTCTTGGACTTGGTCCCCTTCCTTTGCAGTTCCTCAGGTCCAGGAATCCATCATGAGTGCTTTGCAGCCAGTTGTTGTCCTTGCAGAATCTACTATCACGACTTTAGTGTGTTTCTGGGGAAGTAGGGTAACTTTATTCCTACTTTTCAGGGTCTTGGGGTGGGGTATCTTGGACACCCTTAGTGTTTTGTTACACTCCCAACGACCTTCTACACACTACACTAGGCCTGGGGTCCATTCATGGTGGGATTCCACTTTTAGAGTATATGGTTTTTGGTGCCCCTAGGCCTGTTGCATCCCATTGTATTCTACAGTGTTTGCACTACTTTTCTAACTGTTTACTTACCTGGTTTTGGTTTGTGTGTATATTTTGTGTATTTTACTTACCTCCTAAGGGAGTATATAATCTGAGATATTTTTGGCACATTGTCACTAAAATAAAGTACTTTTATTTTTAGTAAGTCTGAGTATTGTGATATAGTGCTATATGATATAAGTGGTATAGAAGGAGCTTTGCATGTCTCCTAGTTAAGCCTAAGCTGCTCTGCTATAGCTATCTCTGTCAGCCTAAACTGCTAGAAAACTACTAATCTACTTATAAGGAATAGCTGGACCTGGCATAAGGTGTAAGTACCATCAGGTACCCACTATAAGCCAGGCCAGCGTCCTACAAGTGGTATGACATTTTTGACAGTTGTGATACAGGCATAGCACTTGTGGCCCCTGTGCTGATTCACTGGGGGTTAATTGTCTTAGAAAAGTGAGGCTTCTCAGGGCAATTGCGTTCCCACTTCTGTGTCCTGACTGCTAAACATGTTCTTAGAATGTTAGTTGAATGTTAGGAATGTGTAGTATTTTAACAGTAACTGGCCCCAGCGCTTAGTACACGGGTGAGGATTCTACATTTGAAGAATGTGTGACTAGAAGGAAATCCCCTGGTAAGGGGGTATCTCCAGAGGGCATTAACTCCCTTGGTATATGGATTGCTTTTCCAAAAAATACAAAATGTGAGGATTTCCTAAACCTTTTGGCATGACTAGTATGAATGAAGCATATGTGCCTTATGAATGAGAGGGAATAACTGATGCATTCTATTGGGATCTTGGCCTTGGTGAAAGCAAGGGTCCCATTTGGGGCCATTACATGGCTGAAACATGTTGACCTATGCAATAAAGGAGAAAAATGCTCCATGGCATCTTGACTATATTTGTAATCACCCTTTTGGTCCTCTTATATTAAAGGAGATACTTGAGACACTACTGAAGATTTTTAGAACATTTTGGATCCCACACACATCACCCCGTACATTATGGAAAGCCCACTTGTAACCAAAATAATTTCTGACAGGTGAGTCGGTCCCTAGGATGAAGCCTGGCAGCTGGGTTGGTCTATGGCAGCTTGCCTAGCATTTTTCAGAATTTGTTATTTATTGCCCCAAACCTATACACAGGATAGATGAGGTGTCAACTACAAACAGATAATTTCCTTGGCACACTTTCATATAAGTCAGGATTTCCTTTTCTTTGTTTGAATTCAGTGTCCAACCGGCTTGTTATGTATTAGTGATGTTTAGTGGATTTGTTTACTAGTGCATAGTATTAGTATACGATATGGGCACATAGTGCTTGAAATCGAAGATTAGTTTCTGAATCTTTGAAATCACAAATATATTCACTTCACTACTGGCGTTTTTCCTACAACAGTGTGCATCAAAGCAATCAAGGTACTGCTATGCTCCTTCAACATTCCTTTGGTTACAATCTAATAAATTTATTTTAATTTCTCCTCCCCTACCCTTTGCCTCTTTTCCTCTTTATATGTGTACACTTTTCTAAGTAGAGAGTCAACTAATATGGCCCGGTACCTCCAAGCCTCCCTCCAACCCCAGAGTTACCTTTCCACAAATGTCTTGTCACACACTAGTCAATGATAAACATTTTTGGGTTAGGGGTCTTAAACACCCGGCCGTATTTTATTTTTACAAACAACAACAATTTTTTAAAGTCAATCATCATTCCAACATTTATATTCAGTATCCCCTGATATTTACAGCTTAATTTACAGGTGTTGGTGGCTAGCCGCCAAGCCACCCCAAAGATGGCCGAGCCCTTCACTTCCCACTGCATCTGTAAAGAGACCCAAATCTCCATTTCTCCAAGGCTGCCCTAGTGGCACAACGGTTCCATTAAAGTCGTGTTGGAATGACTCTCAAATCCTCACATCCCACTTGACCTCAACTGAGAGCCTGGTGTGGTGATGTTTCACCTTCAGTCCTGACATGGCCTGGGCAATAGAACGGGAAAAAGGGCGCCCCATGGGAAAGATTCCTTGGGTGAAATTAAGCTGCCCCACCAACACCTCAAGCTTGTGCTGTGTGACCTTCTTAGCTCTCAAACATGTTTGCAAGGCCTGGAAAAAGGCGTTAACCTTCTCCAGCAGAAGTCTGGACCCCCCTGCCACAGAATATAGCTCAATTCCCAGAAACTCAATCATGGTTGCCTGCCCTGCCATACAAAAATGAATCCGGTAAAGAGAGTAGTGGGGAAGAAAGAGAGAGGGATGATATGTAGAAATAGAAATGTGTTTTAGAGCAAAATGAGGAGGTTGAGAGACCTAGGTGAGGTTTATACAGAATTGGAGAGCTGTGAGATAGAGAAAGGGGAAGCTGCAGTGAGGTAAAGAGATCTATAAAGAAAAGATTGTGGTGAAGTGGGTGAGATAGAATGGAGAAGGCGGTATAGACATATGTGTTTCTGTGCGAGAGAGACTGGCAGATGAAAGAAGATGAGAAATAGAGTTATTTATAGTTATGAAGGAATGGGAACAGAGGTAGAACGAGAGATGAGCCAGTGAACTAATGGTGAGTTAACATTGAGGGTTTAGGGAGATGGAGAGGGTGAGGGTGAGAGAGAGGTGAGGGAATGTGATGTGGAGAGAGAAATGAGATAGACAGATGAGGGGGTGGTAAGACAGAGAAGGGATGAGAGAGAAGGCAAGGTAGTATACAAATGGAGAGAGAGATAGGGAGGTGAGGTAAAGTTATTAGTGCAGGAATTCAAACTGTCAATCTCACTTTACCAGGCTGCCTTTTAGATACTGTTTGCCGAAGGAACTCCACTGAAGTGCATGGTTCCATTTATACATGCAGCTTTTGTTTCAGAGCCTAAATATCATCAGGGACTCTGTTCTCAATTATGTCACTGACAAGGTAACTTTGGAAACCATATTGATTGCCCGCTTTCTCCAGAGAGACCTCCAAGCATTGGAGTTTGTATTCTTCAATTTCCTTTTTTGAATCACAGGATGCCAAGTACCTTCATCTCTGGTACATAAATGATTGAAGAAACCTCTCTAAGTACTTCTGACCCATTGGTTCGAGAGTCCTGATAGCTTCTTCGGGTGAAGGATGGCTGCTTTTTGGGACATGGTTGATGCATTCTAGTCTATGATGGGAGTATTTGGGCATGTGAAGGCACTTCTGTGATATGTTGGTATTTCAAGGCTCACAATAATGTCTGGCATATGAGGAAACATCTGGTGGAAAAATAGATTGTTAGCATTTAAAATCTTGTTTGAGCATATAAGGACAAGTTTATGTAAGCAAATTGCATATTACTTCCCCTCCTAGGGTGTAGGTTAAACACACTATGTGTAGGACATGGGAGAAATTTCATGGGGCACTTTAATGATACAATGACACATTTTGGGCAAAGTAAGGCTACTTCTGACCACTTAAAGGTTCTTTTGGGTAAGATGGGTGTACATTTTGTCCAAGGTGTATAATTGTTTGTTAAACTTCACTTTCTAGAGCACTAATCTACCCATAAAAGAAGAGTTTCCCTCTGCAATGTGGGTAGGTTTATAACAGGTTAGCAAAAATCTGATACAACATGTACAAGGGGGAAAGGTTCAGACGAGGGCTTCAAGGGAAATCAGAACACTTAACATCAAAAAAGCCGCATAACACAAGTTGTCTACGAGAACAGAAAATAAAAGTTGCATATATGACTGTTTATCAAAACTTCAACAATATTTTTTATTGCCATTTGTACTAGATGTGTGGCAAAGGCTCTTCCAACTCAGGGGAGCCACACACATGGTGGTTTCTCTGTGCCTCCGGCTGGGGGTTGGCAGCATGATGCACCACCGCATCACAGTGAGGCGGGCAGCAATTGGCTCATTTGGAGGGCGTGGCACCAGAGGTACAAAGAGTGCTTCTGGGTCGCTCACTTGTGAACTTGGCAAGCTCCACCCATTAAAGGGGATGCAAGGCCATGACTGGGCCTCTGTTTGCTGCTCACTGCCTTGTGAAGATTCCACTCGCTCCCTGGGGTCCCACCTCGCCTGACAAGAGGGATTTTCTTTTCGGTTTTGTGTCTCCATGTAAAGAAATGGCTCCCTGTTGCAGTTACCCCCCACTTTTTGCCTGATACTAATGCTGACTTGACTGAGAAGTGTGCTGGGACCCTGCTAACCAGGTTCCAGCACCAGTGTTCTTTCACCTAAAATGTGCCGTTGTCTCCACAATTGGCACAACCCTGGCACCCAGGTAAGTCCCTTGTAACTGGTACCCCTGGTACCAAGGGCCCTAATGCCAGGGAAGGTCTCTAAGGGCTGCAGCATGTCTTATGCCACCCTAGGGACCCCTCACTCAGCACAGACACACTGCTTGCCAGCTTGTGTGTGCTGGTGGGGAGAAAATGACTAAGTCAACATGGCACTCCCGTGCAATGCCAACCTCACTGCCTGTGACATAGGTAAGTCACCCCTCTAGCAGGCCTTACAGCCCTAAGGCAGGGTGCACTATACCACAGGTGAGGGCATAGGTGCACGAGCACTATGCCCCTACAGTGTCTAAACAAAACCTTAGACATTGTAAGTGCAGGGTAGCCATAAGAGTCTATGGTCTGGGAGTCTGTCAAAAACGAACTCCACAGCTCCATAATGGCTACACTGAAAACTGGGAAGTTTGGTATCAAACTTCTCAGAATAATAAACCCACACTGATGCCAGTGTTGGATTGATTAAAAAATGCACACAGAGTGCATCTTGGAGATGCCCCCTGTATTTTACCCAATTGTTCAGTGCAGGACTGACTGGTCTGTGCCAGCCTGCTGCTGAGAGACGAGTTTCTGACCCCATGTGGTGAGAGCCTTTGTGCTCTCTGAGGACAGAAACAAAAGCCTGCTCTGGGCGGAGGTGCTTCACACCTCCCCCCTGCAGGAACTGTAACACCTAGCAGTGAGCCTCAAAGGCTCAGGCTTCGTGTTACAATGCCCCAGTGCACTCCAGCTAGTGGAGATGCCCGCCCCCTGGACACAGCCCCCACTTTTGGCGGCAAGTCCAGGAGAGATAATGAGAAAAACAAGGAGGACTCACTGGCCAGTCAGGACAGCCCCTAAGGTGTCCTGAGCTGAGGTGACTCTGACTTTTAGAAATCCTCCATCTTGCAGATGGAGGATTCCCCCAATAGGATTAGGGATGTGCCCCCCTCCCCTCAGGGAGGAGGCACAAAGAGGCTGTAGCCACCCTCAAGGACAGTAGCCATTGGCTACTGCCCTCCCAGACCTAAACACACCCCTAAATTCAGTATTTAGGGGCTCCCCAGAACCTAGGAACTCAGATTCCTGCAACCTAAGAAGAAGAGGACTGCTGAGCTGAAAAATCCTGCAGAAAAGACGGAGACACCAACTGCTTTGGCCCCAGCCCTACCGGCCTGTCTCCCCCCCTTCTGAAGAAACTGCTCCAGCGACGCTTTCCCCAGGACCAGCGATCTCTGAATCCTCAGAGGACTGCCCTGCTCTAAAAGGACCAAGAACTCCCGAGAACAGCGGCCCTGTTCACCAACGACTGCAACTTTGTTTCCAAAAGAGCAACTTAAAGACAACTACGTTTCCCGCCAGAAGCGTGAGACTTGCAACTCTGCACCCTACACCCCCGGCTCGACTTGTGGAGAAGCAACACTTCAGGGAGGACTCCCCGGCGACTACGAGACCGTGAGTAGCCAGAGTTGCCCCCCCTGAGCTGCCCACAGGGACGCCTGCAGAGGGAATCCCGAGGCTCCCCCTGACCGCGACTGCCTGACTCCCAGATCCCGACGCCTGGAAAAGACTCTGCACTCGCAGCCCCCAAGACCTGAAAGATCGGAACTCCAGTGCAGGAGTGACCCCCAGGAGGCCCTCTCCCTTGCCCAGGTGGTGACTACCCCGAGGAGCCCCCCCCTTGCCTGCCTGCATCGCTGAAGAGACCCCTTGGTCTCCCATTGATTCCAATTGAAAACCCGACGTGTGTTTGCACACTGCACCCGGCCGCCCCCGTGCTGCTGAGGGTGTACTTTCTGTGCTAACTTGTGTCCCCCCCGGTGCCCTACAAAACCCCAGCTCCACCCATTAAAGGGGATGCAAGGCCATGACTGGGCCTCTGTTTGCTGCTCACTGTCTTGTGAAGATTCCACTCGCTCCCTGGGGACCCACCTCGCCTGACAAGAGGGATTTTCTTTTCGGTTTTGTGTCTCCATTTCTGCATGTTCCTCTCACGACTCCGCCCGCACTCTGCAAAACTTGTTGACCAGCGCAGCCATCTCCTAGCTGTGAGCCGCACAGGCTACAGGGTGTCTCACCTGACTAGGGCACCTAGGTCCTTGGTGGGAGCTCCGGCAGGGGACTGCTGTTGCTACATATGTAGTTTTATGGTCGTTTTTTGAACAGGATGTTTTAATTTTTGGGGGGGGGTTGTATGGCAATTTGTAATTTGTGAGCAGGATAATTTCACATATGGGCAATTTTCCCCTCCTCAATTTTGGCGATTGTACTTGTGTTTTGGGTAGACGACTTCCTGGGCTATTGGCCTTGTTTGGGGCATTTAGTGTGCCTGTCTGCTTGCAGCTTCTTGGTGGCATTTTTATGGTATGGGAGGTGAGTGAGGGTATGCTTTGTCTTGCTGCATTGTTTAATCAGGTCAGCATTGCCTTTTTGCAGTCCTGAGGGCGCAAGGTGGTTGCCTGAGAGTTTGGTTTATGTTGGACCATTTTGTTACCTACCCTATTTTGTGTCTGCTTTTGTTGTGTTCCAAGGATGCCTGTTGGTGCACAGAAAGGTTCCAAATGCCTGCAGACTGATGTGGTTTTGGAGGCTTTAACGAGTAGAATGGATTCCATGGAAGAGGCTTTGGCTTAGGTAAGGCGCAGGCTCCTGCAGGGCAGCAAAGTATGCCTGCAGCACCAGCCGAGAGACCTAGAAGGCAGGTGCGGCCCCTATGGCAGTGTTTCCCTCTGTTCTGAAAAGGGCCAAAGGTTAGGGTACCTGGAAGGCATTGATGGGGTCTTCTGTGGGGGGGGGGGGCTTGCAGATACTGTCAGCAGCTAACCATAGCCTGATAGGGGCTTAGGGATGTGTCGCAGCAGTAGCAGTACTGTTGGGTCAGACCCTGGTGGCAGGTAACTTGGTCCATGTAGTGTCTGAGCATTGTCTCAGGATAATGTTCCAATTGTAATGGGGCCTTTGGTTGGTGGTGGTATTGTCCAGAATGGCAACAGTTGTATGACAATTAGAGTTACGCCTGCGGTAGACCCTGACCAGCTGGACTTGGTGGCTAACTTAACCAGTGTTTTACTTTGGCGCTCCAAGGTGGGAATGTTGTCCACCCCCCACCCCCTTGTGAGGGGCATTGCCAGTGTTGGTGATGATTTAGAGAGGGCCAGGCGATTGGTTGTGCACCTTGATGAATCGGTTAGTCAGAGAACAAAAGGGAGTGCTGCTTCTGTAGCGAGTGTCACTGTGGTCAGTGGGGCACCTCCAGTTTATTCCAAGCCTCATGTGGGAGTCAAGCAGGGCTGTTGGTGGTTTGCTCTTGCAGCCGGGGTTAGTGGGGCTCCCCAGCCACCGGCACAAGGACCTTCAGTGCTAGGCACTGCTTTGGCGGGTAGTACGTTCGTGGGCACAGTGACAGCTCCCCATACTCAAGAGCCTGTAAGTTCAGGTACGGGGACATTATTACCAAGCACTGGTTTGGGTGATATATGGTCTCAGCATGATCAGCTAGGCAGGCATGTCCCAATGTAAGTAAAGGAAAAAATTTGGAAGGAGGAGTATGTAGACATTTTTGAGTTGCTTGTGGATAAGCCCGAAAAAGAGGAGGCCAAGCACTGCAAGGAATGTTCTCACTCCAGGGATTGTGGCCATTGGCTGTACAAAACGAAGGTAGAGGCAATGCTGGTGAGCTGGGTGAAAGGTTTCTCAATTTACCAGGCTGTATTGGCTGAGTGTCTTACTAATTTAGGCACCCAGTGTGTGTGCTATCAGAATAGAATAGCGTGTGCGCATAATGAGTATGATGGTTTGGCCTGGAAGGAGTTTGATGGGAAATTCAGGAGGATTTAGGCCACTAGGCCTATATTAGCTCGGGATCAGATTGATGTCATCAGATGGATGCATTATATGAAACCTCAATGCCCAGATACTACCTTGAGGTAGCCCTTTTTCGTGGGTTTGGGGTCTGCTAGCAGCCCGGGGGTGGGGGTTAGGAAAGGTTTCTGTTGGGATTTTAATAAACAATCCTGTACCCAGCCAATGGTGACCTGTACATTCCAAAATTATTGCTCATTCTGTGGCTTGTCATCCTATCCAGAATCCAAGTGCTGTAGGAAGTTCAAAGAAAAAGGTGGCAAGAAACAGGATGGATCACCTCTTATTTGGCAAAGCTCCCTCCCCAGTGAATTAGATGCAATGGTTCAGTGGCTCAGTGGGTACAATAATCACCCAGCAGCTCAGAAATTGCATGATGGCTTCAAGGTAGGCTTCCGAATCCCAGGAGATGGCTATGTGGGCGTCCCTTATTGCAGAAACCAGACTCAAAGAGATGAGTATGTGGATGGTGGCTGGCCCCTTTGATTAAGTCCCTCTCTAGGGTTTTGTCTGCTCTCCCTTGGAGGTTGCCCCTAAAAAGGAGCCTGGAGAGTTTAGATTGATACACAACCTATTGGCTCCCAAAGGCCACTAAGTGAACGAGGCTATTGATGGGGCTTTAGGTTCAGTCAAGTATGCTTACCTGGATCAAGCAATTCAGATGCTGCAGGAACTGGGACCAGGGACTCTATTAGGAAAGTCTGACACAGAGTCTGCATTCCGCTAGCTCCCTGTGCATTCGCTGGATTTCCATCTGCTAGGTTTCCAATTTGAGGGTGTATTTTTGGGGGGATAAGTTTATGCCTATGGGCTGGTCGGTCTCATGCTCTTATTTTAAGAAGTTAAGCATGTTCCTTGAATGTGACTTTAGGCAGAGGTTGGGCCATCAGTGGGTGTTGCAATACCGTGATGATTTTCTATTTTTGGGACCACCTGGAATGGAGGATTGCACTGAGGCCTTGCAGTCCTTCCATGAATTGATGGGAGAATTTGGGGTACCACTTGTTCAGGGCAAGACATTGGGGCCTGTGACTACCATAGAATTTCTGAGGATAGAGTTGGATTCTGTTGCTATTGTCTCAAGCTCCCCATGGAGAAGGTTAACTCCTGTTCCCAAACCTTGCAGACATGTCTTGGAGGTAGGAAGGTCACCTTCCATCAGCTACAAGTCATGGAAGAGCCACTGAATTTCACTTTACGGATCATTTCCATGAGCCACCCTTTTCACGGTCAAGGATCTGAAGGCATTCCTGCGAGATTTTAATGGGACGGTGGTGTGGCCCAGCATGACCAGGACCAATGAAGAGATAGGTCAGTACACTGATGTGGAAGCAGCAAAGATTTTGGCTCTCTCCTAGGCCCAGCATGGTACAATCAGCGGTGGCCCAGAGATTGGGTGGAGTCTGGTCTGGTTGCTAACGTTGGTTTCCTTGAGCTGTTTCCAATTCTGGTGACATTGTCCATTTGGCCGGAGCAGTTCTGCAACTGGTCAGTTGTATTCTGGTCTGACAATATGACAGTGGTCGAATGCATCAATCAACAGGAAGCAAAATGCAAAATGATCCTGAGGTTGTTAAAGGAGAATATATCACAGTGTTTGAGGCTTAATGTGCTGTTTGAAACCAAACATATGACCCTGGCGTGTTAAACAATGCTGCTGATGCTTTATTTTGTTTCAAGATATGAGCTTTCAGGTTTCAATATCCAGGAGCAACGGAGTTCCCTACAGCTTTCCCTGAACATCTGTGGGAGCCTGTTCCCCAAGCTTACAGGACCTTGTGGCAGCCAGCTTAGTGCCCAGGACGAGGCATGCTGATAAGGGGGCATTTAGCACATATTGCAAATTCTTGGGGCACATTGGGGTTTAGGGTATGGATAGCCTCTACTTAAGTCCTGGCATTTCGAGGGTCTCTGACGGGTGGTCAATTGCTTGCGCTAGATGTCACACCACAGTGATATCCTTTTGTGCAAAAATGCAGGGGCACGCAGATGGTAACAAATCTTTCTTGGTTCAGAGAGCCTAGAGGGGTTGGCAAAGCCTAAAGGGGACCAGGCCTGACTCTAGGTGCCCCGTAAACACAGGCAAGCTAGCTGCAATTTTGTGTTCATTTGCCAAAGATGTTCCTAGAGAACCTGCTCGCCTGGTTGATTTACCGCCTGCGTTAGCATGATTGATCTGGAGGAAGTTTAGATACTAGGTAAACTATGCTGGTCTATGGCAGGTGAGATCATGATTTGTGGGACAGTTTGGGTCCATATAAGGCATCCTTTCCATTTAAATAAAGCAAACAGCAGTGCCACATGGCTCGTCAAGGGCTGCCTGGAGCGAATCAGATGGAGGTTGCAGGAAGCAGGGGTTGGGAGTGATCACTGGCATCTGCTCCTTCTGACCAATCACCCACGCAGGCACAAAGGTCCTAAAGCTAGCACAGGTCCTTGGGGGGATAATGATGGGTGTAGGGGACGTCTGAGGTAGGTATTCTGGTGGGCAGATGGGCATCCTGCACAGGCGTGCCCCTGAAGGTATGTGGGTGGGGTCCTCCCCTAAGGAGGGACACATCCAGATCCATTTTGTGGGAGCAGGGAGGTTCTTGGGCAGGAGACACCACTTGGACTAGTCATGATCTCACTTGTAGGCCTAATTTGTGGATATGCAGGAACAAGTCTAGATATGGTTAGGGAAATTGATGTATTAGGTTCTCTGTTAAGGCTAGGCATCAACACATGTAATTAAAGCTGTAATATATGATGGGCTACTCCATATTATTATGGGGAATGTTGTGTGTTTTTCAACTGTGAATTTTGTGTTTTTTTAAATAAATACAGCCGGGGTTCACGACCCCTGACACAAAAGGAGAATGGAATCGTAGTGGCTATCTATGGTGAGAGGGAGAGGGTCTGGTGTGGGGAGGAGGGTGGTCAAATGTCAAATTGTTGGAAAGCCTCAGCAATATCGGGCCATATGTAGTACGCACAACAAAGACCCACAGTCCATTCACTGCAAGTACAAGTTCCTTCAATATAAATTGAGCATGGGTCGCACGAAAAGGCTGCATGCCTTTTAAGTAGAATCTGCAAAGTACACATAGCACACATCCAGCTGTCATGTACTGTGACCCCCATTGAAATTCAACAGGCATGACCTGCAGTTTTCTTTTAGTATTTTAATTCATGGTATTTTATATAGTGTGAAGCTAGCAGTAAAGCTTAGTGCACATATTACAGAGCACCAATTGTTGTTGCTGAAACACTGCAAACATTATGTGATATACATAGTAAAATGTGTGTGAGGCCCGGGTGAAACCACACAAATTAAGACGTGAAGAGGCAGGGAAAAGCCAATTCTGAAGGCACAGCATATTTTTTAACATTACACAATTAGTACAAATTGTACATGTTTACAGTGAGGCCCCAGGTAATAATGAGATTTGCCAGACTGGCACATCATTTTCATTTCACTTTTAAAAGCATAATTGGAGCTCAAGTCTCCACCTTTCAAGTCAGCAACTTGCAAATAGATCGCATGATGGGAATGTTGGGGTGTATAATATCACTTTCTGTGTATATGTTGCCACTGTGGACCATATGATGTACCGGTAGGGTATATGGATGCACATTTGGGGAATATGATGGCATTTATGGAGAATGTATTGGCTAATTAGCTTTATAGAATAGCATATGATCTGGATTATGATGTTACTATTGAACTGGAAGAGAGTTTACAACCTGATGTCTGGGACCTACTATGTGTCCTTTAAAGCCTGTGATAGTACTTCCAGGTGATCTAATGGCACGTATTGAACATGTGAGGGCCATCTGGAGGCTATGATGGGATGGTTAGCATACTTGTGGCATGTTTTGAGGAATTATATATAGGTAACATAAATTCAATTGTGACAAAATTTAGGGTCCTCTGGTACATTTTATGACACCTTTGAGGTTTGTAATAGCACATATGTGGCATTTGTGGCATATAATGTCATTTTACTGTACTTTAGGGCACAAAATAGCATGTTTCGTGCTAACAAATTCACTGCCTGTGATAGCACATTATGATTGCACTTTCTGGCTATATGAAGGCACTTTAAGGACATATTATGGCTCTCTTTCAGATTATGGAAATATATTTGGACACACTTTGAGAGAGAGAAAATGACGCTTTTGGAGCAAACTGTGATGCCTCTTAAGCATCTACCTTTCACATTGGCTGTGAGATTAAACTTTGGAAAATTCAGTCATACTTTTGATAATATGATAGCAGTTTTGGGCTAGGCCATGGCTCTTTTGCGGCTTAGGTGGTACATAATAACCATAGAATTGTACTTTTGTAGTGCATGGTTGCATTTTGAGGTATATGATAGCACTTTCAGACTGCATGAAGATGTCTGAAAAATGCAATAGTTCTTTTGTGTCTTACAATAGCAAATTGCTGCAAATTGTTAGATAATGACTCATGTGGGCTTTTGATCGGAAGAATGAGCAGTATTGGTAAGAAACTCCTCAATAGACCTACGACTTTAAGACAACAGCAGCCAGTACCTTTGTTTTGAACGTCAAGACACTTAATTCTCCACATCTACTTTCTAACTGGAAAGAAAACATAGAAATAGTGGCTCAGGTTGTACCTTGGCAAAGTATTGAAGAAAGATTCTTCTGCTTCTGCCCAGGAAGCTGTGATTCGTAAAAGCCATCACCCCTAATGAGACCTGGTGGGGGGAACTCCCTGTGCCTCATAACCTAATGAGATAGCTGGTTTGATTCTGTGAATCTGGGTGGAAGAAAAGTAGTTCTGTCCATTTCTACCCAAATATTTACATAAAGCCCCAGAGCCTACCAAATGTGCCTTTCTGTAGTGTTCTGTGCCCCCCTCCTCTACCACAGACACTTCCCCCCTCAAGAGGGGAGTGGATATGTGGGACCCCACCCTTGGCAAGATACTGTGCTGACTGCTTGCTGCTGCTCGTACATATATAAATGTTTTTCATAGGTTTTTGATGAGTCATAGTTTTATAATGATACTATGCAACTGGACAACCAATGCTGTCATCTCCTCCTTGGGCATACAGAACCGGATGTGAACATGGATACTTTGTGTCAACTGTAATGCCTTATTCTGCCTTGATTCTATAATGTATTGGTTTATGCCTCAATTGTAATAAAAACATGTTTTAAAAAATCACAAAGGCTATATGAGAGCCTGTAGTCCAACGAACGTTAGTTACAAATCTGAAGATCTCCAGCCACATTCATTAGGCGCACTTCTCCCCGCTCTTCAGGAGAGGGATTAAGAAAAAAGAATCACATAGTGATCTTTTGTTCAGTATGAAGCTATAAATCACTTTTGGACAGAAATCGCCACCTAATTGCAAGGTAATTCTATCAGGCAAGACCTGAAGGTATGAGCTCCTAATCGAAAGAATAGCAACCTCCCAACTTTCTAGATTTCGGTGATGGCTTGCAAAGGACCATCTTGAGGGTCAAAAGCATGCACTTTCTCTAAGGGTTCAAATGGAGAAAGCTAAAGTAGCTTAATAACCATAGAAAGGTCAAAACGCAGGACTGAAGACATGGTAGGAGGTCCCTGCAAAGCAAACCCTTAAAAAAGTTAAGAACTAACTCAATTATTCTATGTTACCTAACACCCGGGGGGAACAAACAGCCTTATCCACTTTTCTGCTAGGTCTTTCCTCCTCTGCATTGAGCCTTTTTTGGAGATTTAAGGTAGCTTGCTCTTAATCCTTCCTGTTGTTTACCAGAAAAGGTATCCATGCCAAATTTGTGTCCTTTTTCCTGGGATTCTAAAGGTACCTAGTTTTTTTTTTGCTTTCCTTAATAAATCTTCCAGATGATCTCCAAAACAGTAAGTAGACAAAAATGGTCATGTTACCAAGGTGTCTTTGTATACCCCTTCAGCCTTTCAGTACTGAGATAAACCTGTATTCTTTCTGCTAGATTAGTACTTTCAAAGCAGTCATCTTCAGCTCCTTGGTGATATCTGAGATGAGCTTTGCCTGCATCTCCAAATGGGTCAAAATAACTGAACAATATTTTCCTGTTTGTAAATCTGAAGGCAGAAGTTGAACATCTTTATCCAATGATTGGGAGACATTGACCACATAAGCGGCTGCCCTAGTTGCCAGATTTAGGCCCTCATTATGAACATGGCGGTAAACACCGTCGACCGCTGTGGTGACAGCGAACAGAAGACCACCATTGGCGGTGAACAGAAACCCGCCATATAATGAAACAAAAATCTGAATCCAACAAAAATCACCCTTCCACCAGTCACCGCCAGGACCTTGTCGGCGGAAATGCTGGACCTCCCACCCTGCCACCGCCGAGCACACCAACACCCCACCCTCCAAATAATGATGTACAAATCACCGCAGCGGTCAGTGGAAGGCGAATGACCATTGGCGGTGCAGACCGCCATGGACGGCAAGCGGACCCAACAGTAAGAAGTGCACACATTGGATAAGTTAGAAACCAACACACCTGACACACATCCACAAAACCATAAAACAATCACAGACACACCCCACAATCCTTTGCAACGAAAGTAGGTCAACCAAGACAGAGAACTCCAGAAGCAGACACCGAATGCCACAATCCACGATACTTACACCCAACCACACAAGAGCACCCTCACCTAGATCCACACAAGACACCATTCATGACACTCACCATGGCACCCCCCCAGACACCCAAGCTTCACAGAAAGGGAGCTAAGGACCATGTGGACGAGATCCTGAAGGTCGAGCCACAACTATTCGGGCCACAGGTGCAGCACCCACCCATCGCCAGGAAGATGGAGCTATGGCAGACAATAGTCAACAGGGTCAATGCAGTGGGACACCATCCACGCACCAGGGACGACATCCGCAAGAGATGGAATGACCTGGGGGAAGGTCAGGGCCATGGCATCTAGGCACCACATTGCAGTCCAGAAGACTGGGGGAGGACCCGACTGCACTGACTGGGAGGAAAAGGTACTGGCCATCCTGCACCCTGAGGGCCTTACTGGACTCACTGGAGGAATGGACTCGGGTACGTCGTTCACAATTACCCCATATCCATCACACCTGTAATGCATGCACCACCCCACCCCTCCAACACCCACCAGGACCACTACCACACCCAGCCCACAAGTACATAATCCACTCCCCCTGCATGCCCACAAACCCACTAACAGGGCCACATCCCTCCCCCTGTGCACAGTTACACACCCCTGCTAGGAAACACAATGGCATATAACACCCACAATTCACCTCCACATCCTAAGCTAAAAGAAATGCTAACCTCACCAAAGCATCCTGCATGGCCACAGAGTGTGTAAGCTGCACAAACCCGCCCAGGTCTCTGCACCCCATCTGACCATGCTAATGTAACCGACATGTCCATTTCCCCCAACAGGCACCACCACCCATGCCACCCTGACAGACAGGACAAGGAGTGGCAGTGCCCCACAGGGAGACTGAGGCACCTCACATGACACTGGGTATGGAACCCTGGGCACTGACGATCAGGCTGGCCCATCACACAGTCCTTGACTGTCACCATCCAGCAGCCCCACCCAGGAGACCACAGACACCCCTACCACCCAGCCAATAACATCAGCCCAGGGCAATCGTCCCCACACCTGTGTATCCAGGCCACAGACTGGTGGAACACAAGCACAAAGGCCACAGTCACCCCCTACCATCAGACAGGAAAACGATGGCCCCAGTACAAGTGGTACCGCCAGAGCTGTGCAGGGGACACAGGCACAGGGGGCTAGGCCCAGTGGTAGGGCATCAGTGGCCCAGGGGGAGGCCACAGGATGGATGCTGCAACCCAGGATGTGATTTCGGAGGTCCTGGGAGCCTACCGCCATACCCAGGACAGATTGGCCCAGATAGTATCCACCCTGGAGCAGAGTCAGAGGATGCAGCAAGCACACCACCAAGAGGCCATGGAGCAGTGGAAACTGCACAATGCCACAATGGCCAGAATAGCAGGTGCGCTGCTGCAGCTTGTCCAAACACAGCCTGAGGCCCACACAGAACAGGAAGCCCCCACTACAGCACAGGATACAGACCGGACAACAAGAGCATCAGCAGCAACTTCACATGTACTACCCACTGAGGACATACATGGGACATCCATCTCAATCCCTACAGGACAACAATAGGCACCCAAACGGACCCTCAGGTAGGGCACAGGAACACCTGCCAAGAACAAGGTCCTCTCTAAGAAGTGACGCTGCAAAATGCTGTCCTACTCAATCAACCACGAAACAGTGCCAGAAATAATACAAACTCATGTAAGCATGGATGGACCTACCAATACTGCCAACAATGCTGCCACCATGGTGCCATTTTGGATAACCACCGTTAGCCCACTCCTATCACTTTAATCTGCACGCTTTTATCCCTACACCAAATAAAACACATTTTCACCTGTTACAATGTGCGCTGTCATTAAGTTTGAACAAAGTGAAGTATGGATGCAACTGGTTGATAACTCCTTTATTTGTATCTGATTAGCATGAAAAGCACCACATGCCTTATATGTTGTTGTGCCTAAATATGTGTTGAACTAATAGACTAAATTGTAATCTGTCCTATGCAGACCTGGTCACAGTGGCAATTAGTATTGATCCAACACCCCCCTAGATGACAAGGCACACTGACAGACACCAATCTCATCCAATTGTCCCCCATAGTCACTGGAAGTATAGTTGTTTCAGTTGGGTCCTGGAATTTACATCTTCCCCTTCCTCATCATCACCATCACTCTCATCCCCTCTCTGAGGAAGCTGGTCTGGATATACAGCACCCTCCTCCTCCAAGAGGGGGATAGAATTTCTCACAGCCACATTGTGCAGCATGCAACAGGCAACCACTATTCTACACACCTTTTCAGGCCCATAGGTCAGGGAACTGCCAGAGATATGTAGACAACGAAATCTAGCCTTCAGGAGACCTATTGTGCGCTCTATCACCCTCCTAGTACGTCCCTGGGCCTCATTGCAATTCCTCTCTGCATCTGTTCCAAGATTCCTCACTGGTGTAAGGAGCCAACGCAAGTTGGGATAGCCAGAATCACCTAGAAAAAGGTGCACAACACAACTTTAAATGACATGCCTCAGAGGTAGACAGCCTAGCTGCCTGCTGCGTCGCAATAAGTGACAGAAAAACCTACCTGTGATCCACTCTCTGTCCTCTTGTAGTTGTTCCATCTTGTGTGGCACACTACTGTTCCTCAGCACAAACGAATCATGGACTGAACCAGGGAACATGGCATTCACATGTGTGATGTACTGGTCTGCAGTACACACCAATTAAATGTTCATGGAATTAAAGTTCCTCCTGTTTCTGTACACCTGTTCACTGACTCTTGAGGGGATGATAGCTATGTTGGTGCCATCAATGGCACCTGTCACTTGAAATGAGCTCATGGCTGGGAAATGGAGGGCAGAGAGCACCTGCACTTCAGTAGGGATGGCATGCTGATTATGATTTGCTGGAGTCCGTGCAGGATCCAGTAGTGCACAAATTCAAGAATAGTTGCACGAGTGAGTCTGTAATTGATAATGATGTGACGCTCCACCATGGTCCACAAATCCACAAGTGGTCTGTACACCAATGGGGCCCTTCCTCACCACTAGGGTCTGTATCTAGGAGGAGTAGAAAACATGTGTGAGGAACACACATACATCGGACCACATTGCTAGTCATTCAGCACTGCTGGCATGATTGTCGTCGGCACTAATGCATAGTGTGTGTGTGACATAACAGCAACTTGACCACAATGATAGGTCAGGGCTGGTCAGGTGAGGTAATGTTAAGTGTCACATGTCTACGGGTGTTTGGGGAACAATAGAACCTGCATTGTGCAAATGGGAGTTTTACAAATGCGTAGTTTCAGCCAAAATGTCTGCCCCATGAAATCCTGATCTGTCGTTGTGGAAGTGACCTCATCCCACTAGCGGGTGACATAACAGCGTAAGGCGGTGTTTACCGCTGTGTGCAAATTCATTGGTTAACATGGATGTCAATGGGGAATCCTAGTGTATCATGATCGCCGCCAGTGGTGACGGTGCAAACCGCCGCCGTGTGTATGCGAACTCTTCACCCCAACTTCACTTGACTCCCTGATCTCGTGCAAGCAGGTACTCCACTGAGTTTACTGCTATGTCCTAACTCTGGTCATGGAAGTGGCACGTGTTGCAGGTGAAAGGGCCCCGGCCTTCACCCAAGAGGAATTGGAGAGGCTCGTGGACGGGGTCCTGCCCCTGTACGCCAAGCTCTATGGATGGCCAGAGGTACAGGTGAGTCGGAGAATTGGGGGCCATGGATGTGTGTAATGGTTGGTGTTGGCTGCATACATGTGTGCACCTCTGACACTGGATGGGCCAGGGTTTCTGAAATGCTGCGTGTGTATGGGCTGTCAGTCAGTTTGTTCTGTCCATCCCATAGTGGACGTATAGCCAGATGTATATGATTGGCCAGTGCCTGACCCCTGTGTTATATTTCTGTGTGTCCCTTTTAGGTAAGCGCCCACCAGAAGAGGGGACTTTGGCATGCCATCGCCAAGGAGGTACGGATCCTAAGGATCTACAACTGGCGGAGCACCCACTGCAGGAAGAGGTGGGAGGACCTGCGGCGCTGGGCGCGAAAGATCTGCGAGGCCCAGCTGGGGAAATCCTCCCAATGGGGAAGGGGTACCCGTCGGGCACTGACCCCCCTTATGCAACGTATCCTGGTGGTGGCGAACCCGGGCCTGGATGGGCGCTTGAAGGCTGCACAGCAGTCACAACGGGGTGAGTACACATACCATATTTTTGACCCTTGATGCATGTGTGTGTGTGTGCATTTGGATTTATGCTGCCTAGTTGCTGGGACTATGACTGATATCCATCTACATTAGGGCCCCTGTGGGGAGTAGGGGTGTTTTGGTCAGGTCTACTAAACGTCAGGTCCTTAAATTATTTGGGGAATGGCTGTATAGCAGGGTTCTGGGCACTAGTCAAGGGCATAGCCATGGGTATAGGGGTAGGTGCTGCTTGTTGGAGGGTCTTCTGGGTGGGCGCATGTGTAAACCACTATTGTACCTCCATTCAGCTATTTACAAGTGTCTCTATTGTTTTGTCTCCCCATCCCTGTTCTCTTGTGTTGTCTGAGTACATCAGCATCATCTGGCGAGGGAACTGAGGCACTGGTGAGTGGGGATGCAGCGGTCCACGGATCCTCGGAGGCAGAGTCGTCCGACGCCAAGGGGACCAGTGGTTTGGGGGGTGAGGGGAGTACCACGGGGGAGGCAACTACCACTGGAGGTAGTGACTCCGATACCTCCTCCGATGGGAGCTCCCTGGCGGTGGCGGACCCTATTGGGCCCACACCTACTGTGTCATCTTCTGCCACCCCCCACACCATCACTGCCCTCCCATATGCTCCCCACGGAGTTGCCTGTGCCTGCTCACCCAGAAGGGTGGGCATCTCCTTCGCCCCAGGCACCTCTTCCCCTGCCCCAGTCAGCCCTGATGCCTTCACGGAGGAGGCAATTGACCACCTGAGAACCATCTCTGTAGGGCAGACAACCATTGTCAATGCCATCCGGGGGCTAGCATCAGAGATACAGCAGACCAATGCCTATCTGGATGGCATTCACAGTGCTGTGTCTGGCCTACAGAGATCTTTTCAGGCTCTGGCCTCATCTTGGACGGCAGCCAGTATCCCTGGTCATTCCGTCCCCCCTCCAACTTCCTCTACCCCTTCCAGCACCCCACTCCCTTCACCCGTCCACAGCACACATTCTGACACGCAGGCACACACCTCAACACACAAGAAGCACACTTCAAACCACAAGCACCACACCTCCCACCACAAGCATACACACATCCAACATACACATGCACACACAACAACATCCACTTCCCCCAGTGTGCCCACCTCTTCTGCCTCCCTATCTGTCCCCTCTACATGCACAGCCCCAGGCACTTCACCTTCATTCACTGTTGCTGAGCCTACAGTCACCACAATAGCACACATCCATACATGCACCCCAGACACCACACCTGCACTCACCACAACTACTTTAGTTGACACATGCAGCACACTCACCAGACTTGCAGACACCCTGACAACATACATTCACTCTGGCAGCCTGTCGTGTCCCACTGTGTCCACCCCCCTCCTCCTAAGACACTCAAAGCACCAAAACACCCACCCATCACACATCCACCACACGTCAGCATACTGTCCAGTCACCTGCACCCACATCACGCACACTTACACCACTTACGACCACTCCCTCTACCTCCACTCCCATGCCCTCCTCCAAGCCCAACCCAATTTCACAAAAGAAACCTTTCCTCTCTCGTGCTGACATCTTCCAACCCACTGGCCCACCCCGTCTCTTCCCTAACCGTGAACACCTCCTGCCCTGTCCACTCGTTCCACGTCACAGCCCGCCCCTGTCCGCCCTTCACATTCCCGTGCCCCTTCACCAGAGAGGAAGAAGCCCCGTGCTGAGCCTGTTCCATCTGCCTCCACCTGGTCCAAGCACACTCCCCCACCTTCCAAGGCCAAATCCAAACCCCCTCCACCTTCCAAACACAAATCTAAGCCCCACCCCCGTTGTAAAACCCCACCCCCACCACCCTCTGCCCCTGTTCCCTGAGGTGCCTGGATGCCCCATTGTTGCCCCCATGAGGTGGAGTACCGTAGCACTTGTGGGAGTCAAGTTGGGGCCATTGTGGCCCATTGGACTTCTTTTATAAAGGACTGGCCATTGGCCTTATATGCCCTTCGGTTGCTCAGTGAGCATAATAAAGGTTAATGTGTGGCCTGTGTTGTTGGAGGCACACTCTGGATCCGTGGTCTCTCGTTTCATTGTTTGTGGGTGTGGGGCACATGTATGTACTTTGGACAGGTTGGATTTGCCTTGTGTCGGGTAAGTACCTCTTGGTGTGGGGGGTATGGTTTGTGCTGCTGTGAAGGGTTGTGGGAGCATTGCAGGGTGGGTGGAGTGGGTGGGTATGTAACTGTGCCCTTTCTTGCCTTGTTTAGTAGGTTGCAGTACTTACCATCATCGTCTTTGTCGGCGGTCTCAGTCATGGAGGTATATGGCAAGGAGCAGGGCTGGCATGATCTGCAACTCTCTATCCATGTCTGCTTCAGCGTGTTGTGTGAGCCTCCAGTGGATGTTTCCTTCTATTTGGTTCGTTTCCGCCTGGCTTTGCATGGCGTAGGTTTCCACCCCAGAACTGACGGCGGTCTGGTGGTTCATTATGTGATGGGTGGGTAGGGCCTTTCCGTCTGCCTGTGGGCGGGCTCTGCTGTCGTTGTCGGCACTCCTCTGCTGGTGGTGAGTGGTTTTCAGGATGCCTGTGTTTTTAGGTGGTTCATTACTTGGCGGTCCGGACCACACGTCTGCTGTTGGTTTTTACCGCTGGCGGTGCGGTGTTTACCGCTCTGTTCACAATGAGGGCTTTAATCTGTTACACTCTTCTTGACTGCTGTCTCCACACCTCTGTGTACAAGATCACTGATAGAGATATCTTCTGATATCAACGAAGATTTTCTGGGCAGATTGTCAAACATAGATTCATAGGATAGGATTCATAGTGACTGAGTCAAGAGGTCCAGTTTTTGGCCACAGAGTAAACTCTTGAAAGGAGTCTGGATTGATCTGGCTTCTTCAATTAACGTGACAACAAGTGATTTTCCTGTCTGCTCACTGGCAATTTGGGAGGTTGAATGACTTGGCAATGTTCTTCCCATTTGCACATGCAGATTATAATCCAACTATCTGTATAAATTTGCCTCTGTATCTGTTCAGGCTCCGACTGTTCTTCAGATGCATACTCAGTCAAATGGGCAGGAAGATACATATGAAGGAAAAGTAATCTGGCAACTAATTGAATATGGAGAAGACACTATAGAATCATCCCGCACAAGATCCTTATATACAGATTTTTCTTTCGGAGAAATACCATTCCTAGATGACCTCTGGTGTACCACAATGCATAGATTGCTATCTTGGAAATGTTTTCTCATAAATAACAACCATTTCAAAGTGGGTGCTATTCTTGCATTGAGATGCATGGGTGGATGACATCCGTTTTATAATGGTAAATAAAAAATAAAAAAATGTGTGGGAATGCCAAAAAAGAATGAGATGACTATGAGCCCTCAGAAAAAAAACTGCTATGCAATATCCTGTACTTAAATCACCAAGATGTTGTGAATCAGCCCAAACAAAGGTATAACCACATTCATTATAAGTTGAAGCATATCAATAGCATTGTTGAGATGGTCTTAGATATGCAAGTCAGAGGCTGCAGCAAGAGAAAATCTGTTGACTACACAAGGCAACTATGTACCACACAGAACCCAAATAAGAACATTTGCAGCTTACTATTCCTTACTCTTCTTTCCATTGTCACTTGTTCTTGGTCTATTACTTTTATGGCCAGCATTTCTGCTCTGGATCTCTTTCCCTCCAATATCTCCACACTCTGTTGTTAACTCTAACTAAACCATGCAAATCAACACTAGACCCAATACCACTTGTACCTCACGGCAAATTACCACTTTTTCCTGGTATTCCATAGCCCTTGAGGGACTTAGGGCCTCATTACGAGATTGGTCCTGCAATGACCACCAGACTCGCCATCTTGGTCGGACCGCCGCACTCCAAGTGGTCCGATCGCCACATTACAACCCTGGCAGGCAGACCCACCTGGGGACCGCCATCCCCACCAGGAACATCATTCTGGACAGGATAACGACGGTCTGTGTTGTACTCAGCCACGACGGTGCTGAACTCAGTGCCACTGTGCGGATAGCAACTCAGCTTTCCTCCAACCTTTCTAATGCGATCACCCTGCCATGGAAGGACTGGTGGAAAGCCAGTGCCAGGGGCCACATGAGGGGGCCCATGCACTGCCCATGGCATGGGCAGAGCAAGGCCTCCCTGCCCAGCACCATGCAGACAGTGCGCCTTCTGATGGTGCTGGTGTGCTAAGGTATTGGCCTCAGCTCCCTCAATGGAGCCGAGTCCAATATCGTAGCAGTTCCTGCTGGTCAGCCTGGCGGTAACGGTAATACAAAGTTCCAGCTGGCTTGATCGGTGGGAACATTGTATTATGCTTGGGTGGGACTCCACCGGGATGACGGTGGCATCCCTCCGCGAGTTTGGCAGTCAACTTGTCTGTCAGAAATATGACGGATATCTCATTCACCATATTACAATTCCTTTTTATTCTATGCAACTCATAATACAGCTGCTAGGATATCAGATCAGTCATGTTTGTGACGGAGTAACCCGTCCGCCGAACTCTAAATCAGGCCCTTAGATTTAAAGCATTTACTTGTGTACATTTTTAATGATATGTTTAGTCCATTATTCATTTCTTTGACCATCATGTTCTTTTAGTAGCGATCGAGGTTTGTCAAACAGAGTATATATTGTTACATCGACCTCCTGCCATCCTTAGTACTGGCTGCAGCCTGGCCCAACATGCAAATGTTTTCTTGACCAGAAAGCTGTTGCCTACGTCTCCTGCACCTCTCAGCTTTGTACAAAGATTAGTAGCTGAAATGTGTGCCCTCGTGTAGGACACAGGCCAAATGGAGGTAACTTAACAAAACATCTGCACAATGTTTCTCCTGCAAAAAGGCCCCAGAATTAAGAAAACATTTTTCGTAAGTCACCCATGCACAATTTGTGAGGAAAGGCACTTCGAAACATTGTAGTGCAACACCTATTTTGCACAGGTGATCTAGGAATTCTGTCATCTTCTCGGATGCCTGTGAATGAAAATTCTGCAACTTGGAGCCAAAGCATCAGCTGCCCTATTCCTAATCCCAGGCACATGTTTGGCTTTAAACGGCACATTGTTTCAAGCACAGCAAACCCAGATGGTTCAACAATCTCGAAACAAACCTACTGGAGGCCCTTTGCCTATTAGTGGCCTCGACCACTGACATATTGTCATACCAGAAGATAAGACTCCTGTTCCTGAACACATCCAACCAGATGGTTACCGCAACAAAAAAATATAATTCTAGCAAAGCAATGTTCTTTGGTACCCCAACCTCATGCCATGAACACAGCCTACACCACACAGCACTCAATATTTTCCCGTAACCCACACTTCCAAATGAGTCTGTGAACAAATCTAGTGTTGGATTGAATATTGGCGGCACTGGCGATACCACTGAACCATTGAACTATTGTAGGAAACTGTACCAACTTTTAAGATCTTTTTTTTTACCTCAGCCAGCGGTTTAGTTTGGGAATGTTTCTGTGTGAGGCCAACCGCTGATCTGGCAATGGACCTAGAAAAAGTTCATGTCTTGAGGTTAATTCATAGGGGGAAATTGAGTTGACCCACTAGGACCTTGCAAGATTCATATTTTAAGTGCTAACACTGTATCAATTGACCGGCAAAAGGTGCCTGCCTTCTTGGGTGGGAAGCAACACTTCACTGCTACAGAGTCAAAATCAACACTTAGGAAAGTTATACAGGTAGAAGGGCCAATTATTTTGTCAAGTGCCAGTGGTACGCCCAAATCCTGGAACAATTATGTGAAGGCTCCCAAAGACTAAAGCAAATGTATCAGAACTAGGTGGGCCTTTAATTGGTAAATTCTCCAAGTGGTGGATGACATCTCGGTACTCTGTTTTCTTCATGAATATCCATTGCAAAGCTGAGGTAAACTGCTCAGAATAGGAGAAGGAGACCCCACAGCCAATAGGTATAAACCTCTCATAGTAAGACCTGCCTCTGGATTGGTAAAAAAAAAATAATAATAATAAACAGGTGATATTCAGTGGGTGCACTGGGAGAAGACTAAAGTTAGATTCAATTTCTGTTTTGGCCAGTAGAGCCCCAGTTCCTAGCATCCTTAACGTGGCCAAACGTTGGTCAACAGATGCATACCTCACTGACCAGGCCAGAGACTCTAATGCATTTTGGCCAATGCCCCCTGCGGGGCAGAGAGGTTGTGGATCAATCTAAGTTGACCAAACTCTTTCTTGGAAACTCTTCCAAGCAGGGAGCATATGAAAGTTTCAAAGAAGGCGGCAAAAAAGGGCCCACAATTCTTCCTAAGGAGCACTCCTTCTGGACATTTTTTGCAACTTTGGTTTTGTGAGAAACCAAAAGAAAAACCAAAATACAACATATGTGCTGCCTCTCTCTTTGGGTGCAAATTAAGCCAAGGCATCAACTTATTGATCCTTACTGGTGTGGGTAGGGCCCTACTTGTTAGAAGGTTTAATAGCACCTTTTCCTTTTCTATGAAGGCCCAGCAAGATCTGTTTTTTTTTGTCCCCAAAGGCATGTTGCTGACAAATAGGCTGTTTTAAGTGGAACTATTATTGACTGTCTCCTACCATACATTCATCTCAGTCTGTTCCCATCCAATGTCAGTGTCCTCAAACTGACCCCTCCTGGAATCACAATTATAATCTAACCATGCAGTGCCCCCATATACGGGATGAACCTTAAGGATCTTATTTGCATTGAATATCATGGACGTTGCTACTTCAGATTTCCTTTCTAACATCTACATTATGTATACCTTAAAGCCAAATAAAGAATTGTTAAAGTTCTCATAACCATAAGCCTTTTGTCCTTAGAGGACTCATTTCTGTTCTTTTCTTTTGTCTCATATTCCCTCCTTTTTGGATGAATAAGGGAAAACACATCTACAAAGTCATCCATCTATATATTTTCTTTCATACCACTGCAACATGCAAAGCCAGCTTTCCTGCTTCAAGAGTTTGGTTTGCTGTCCACCTTCAAAGCTGCTGCCTCATCCTTGTATGTTGCCCCTCCAACTTTTTACCTAGGGTTGTTGCTGTGGATGCCTTATTTTCAGGTGGTACACTCTGTTTGCCCCTCCCCCATTGTCCTTTCTCCCCTCTTTTGCAATCTGCTGCAGTTGCATCCAGATGTTTCCTCGTGTCTGCAATAGCGGAAAGAGCTGCGCTAAAGGGACCCAGTGGGAGGTCTTGGAAGAAACAGTGGGGGTGTTTATCTGTGCTCCCCGCTTGCCAAGAGAGTAATTGAGTGACTTAGGTCAACACCCCCAATGTAGTGTCTGACAAGTCCTTACTGCACACAGGCAGTGGGGAGTCTTGTAAGGGAGCAGAGACTGTGGCTACCACCTGATTGTAATTCACCAAAGTAAAGGCTCATTTGGGTTCAGGTTCACCGATGTGTCTAACTGAGACTGATCTAAATACTTTTCCTTCAAGACCGTAGATAGATCATCCAGAGTCTGCCTAATCTCAACTAGGGCACAAAATACTTCCTTTGACTCTCTAGATCTTGGAGTGTCAGTGAGTGTGGTGCAGGGGCCAATCTGGGAACCACCACTGGTGCCAGTTGGATGTGACTAGATATCTGCTGCAAGGCTAAGGAATTGTGGGCCAAGTAAGCACATTCATGCTGAGGTGAGACCTGATGAACCAGTTGTGGGGCCCCTGTCCAGAAAGATCCTGCCCATCATTAGTGATGCAATGTGCTGCTTGCTTCCTGGCAAGGTGAGAATGCAGCACAAAGAGGGAATAGGGACTACCTAGGACATTAGCCACCTGTACAATCTGCTCAGGCTCTGAATCAGGCATAGAACTTGAGAACTCTCCCTCATCTTCTAATATGGTCAGGACCAGTTTAAGCAATTGCACTAACTCAGGGTCACACCCCTTTCTCTTACCCACACAACAATTTTTACAAGCACAGGTGAAAACAATAGACTTTAATGCACCACAACGTTTTGTACGTATCAAGATCACTCAAATCTTCTCAGGCCCTCCTAGGCATCCTTCACTTATGTCCGTGCTCCTGATCTTCATTTGCTGCTACTTAAAAAGATTCAAGAGATGCAGAGCAGCCACCTCAGGCCAGGAAGATATGGGATGCCCAGGAAGATGAGCGAAAAAGGAGGCCTACAGCCTTTGGTTCTATAACAGTACTGATGCGGTGCCATTGACAAGTCTAAGGAAAGGGGGAACCACCACAGAATTGTACTGATGTGGTTCCACATTGGCCATGAGGGCCAAAGAAGAGAAGGTCCATCAGCTAAAAATAATGCTTAAGGTTAATCGGTCGGGCAACACATGGCTAGCCTTTTAGCGCCAGCATTACTCTGTTGAGCCATGGACACCTGCAGCCTCAAAATTCAGTTTGCCAAATTACTCCGTCAGCTCTGAGACAGACCTGAAGGAAGGACCAGGATCCTTCCAGTGGACCAGGATGGATCATTGATTGGGCTGGTATACTCTGTAGGAACCGAGTGGGTTGAAGAGCTGCACACTGGAACCACACTGCCACCAGCACTCCAAGTCCTTTCCTGCTGTTGTGATGGCCAAATGGAAAAAGGGGGAGGCCAGGTTGAGCACGGCCTGAATAGTCCCCAACCATTGCAACTACTAGGCCAGAAGTGACATGCAAGTTGCACTGCCACCTTCCTGCTTCCTGTCCCCTGTCACACGATTTGTGAGACAGGTGACAGTAACCAGGACCCGGACGTGATCCCCATCCTCCCGCTTGTCCCAGCCAAAGAGTCACAAAAGCAGAACGGGTCTCGGATCCACAGAGCCCCCAGGTCTTAGCCAGTAGCATAACAAAACTTGAGGGGGCTCCCCTGCAAAGTAAATTGAGGGCCCTTGAACCCTGTCAGGAGCTCTCAGACAGGGGCCCAACACCTGTGCACTGTTTACGAAGCTCAGGACCCCCACACTGCAGGGACTGGAGGGGGCTATTGTTACATCAGTGGTCGTAGCTCCGCACCCCCCTGGGGTGTGCTCTGTTCAGATGGTAATGGCACAGATCAAACTACATCAGGAGTAAGCCATTCCTCTCATCAATGTGCCACCCAAGAACAAAAGAATATGTATTCAGACTTCAACACAACAGATAACCACCATTTTTCCCTTCAATCCCTTTAACCTATCCCCGCTCAGGACCATAAACTTTAAACAAAATATCTCAGAATAGACAATCTAAGGCAATGATCAGCTAGGTGGACTGTGGCCCTAAGAAATGCAGTAATTGGACCTGCACAGCTATTCAAAGCAGCTATGCTTACTAAAAAACCATAAACCGTGTGCCTCTCCCATACACTTCTTCATCCATTGTCCTAATCACTACATCCTGTAATGTGATAACCTCACCACTGTGACAGGTAGGGGACTCCACCCAGGCCTGGGGCAAAACAAGTGAAATTTGTGAACCCCCCCCCCGACCCACTTCTGGGCCAACCCCCACCAATGGAAGGCAAAGAACAGACAGAGTTGATCTGAGACAAGTGGGTTTGCATTTTGAGAACAGTTCTCAGCACCTGTTTATGACAACAAGGAATGTCAGTATTCAAAACATTTGGTTCAGTCAAAAATTGTGAACATTACAAAATCAGAAAGTGTTTGAATAATCTATAAATAATTCACCTAACCACATGCCTTAGGTCATGTTTGGCCACCCCGCTGGACCTTAGAGCACTGATTAATTCACTGGTGAGCCTGAGTTCTACCCACCGGGCCCCAGATATATATAGACTGTACATGGTGACCTCCCCAGCTCCCTCACAGAGTGAGGAACAAAAGGTCCGCATGTCAACTGACCCCCAAATCACCCATACCAGAGCAACCCGAAGAGGGATCCCGACTGGCACCATTTGGAAGGTGGGCATGGGCAACAGTGCCAGATCTTGGTCACCTGGCACAAGGTCCAACTCCCCACAATCCCGGGATAGAGCCATAAAGTTCCCGTAGAGCCAAGGACGATTGCTGAAGTGGGCGTCCCTGGTCCTGCCTTACGGTCCGTGGTGCTTTTGCCTCTACCTGATCACAGGTTAAAAAAAACGAATGTATTCGGAATTTGCCTTCCTTCTCGTTCCCGCTGCCTTAGGTGCCTAAAGGATTTGTGGACAAACCTGACTCCATCACCGCCACAGCCTCAGTTGATTAACTGGCCATTGGCATCGCTCCCCACCCTCCCCCCCCCCCCCCCGCCCCCCCCCCACACACACAACAAGGCATTGTCCCCACCTGTACCAGAGACCCGCCATTTCGGCTTGCCCCACTCTTTCATCATCACGCAAGGATCAAAATAAAGACAACTCACTTTCAACCACACACCATACACAGTGCAGTGTGCTCGAGTACCTGAGCACACTACATAAGAGTAGGAAGCGCTATATAACCGTTGCAATACAATAATACGTGGACAAAACATGTATTGAGTGTAAGACACTGACACATTGGAGTAAGTGCCGCAATTCACAACTACTGTCCGTCACCATAAATCGGAGGCTTTTCCCAGCCCATGATCGCTCTCGCCTTACATGATGCTCAAACCTCAATAGAACCCTGGCTCTTGATATGGCAGATTAGTCACATACTTTGCCAAGCAGACCTAGTCATTAAAATGTAACTCGTGCATGAGGTGCAGTTTAAGCGCGGTTAGAAAACGCGCAGTCGGTAGATTCCACCGCTTGCAGGTTGGTGGTGTTTTCATTATACTGGCGCTGCTGACTGAGGCACAGCACGGGGAGACAGCAGCAAAGCACCTGACATCATTTATTTAGACTTCTAAAGGCCTCATTATAGTAGCACACAAAAGGCTGCCACTTGAGTTGAAATCTGTAATAGAGCTGACTGCGCTAGTAAATGGAAAACCTCGGAAAAACAAAAGAGTTAATGGGCAGGGAGCGGGCACCGGGATTATGTGCTGGGCGGGGTATCTCAGAGGTCAGTAGTTATCCCACAAACCCTCCCCCTCCACTGGGCCGACATCTAAGTAAATGACCTAAAGCAAAGGACACAAAAGCAAACTTGTTAAACCAGCGGACAACAATAAGATGCGTGAGGTGCAGCAGAGAGGCCATTGGGCAGTTGTGCCACAAAGGCCTATGCAGATCTGCTTTGAAATGGAGCATCTCAATAAAGCCTGGCTTCTGCTGCTTAATTGTCAGGGAGTGAATTTAAGTTCTGTAAGAAAAAAACCTCTTCATCTCGGATGCACGTTTATCTATTTTTGGAACGATCGCTTCAAATTATTTAAAAGAAAACCCCTTGTCCCTTATGCCACCAACAATCGTGAAAATATACAGAAAGCAACAGCTTTAGGACAAATTTTCCCACAAATAATTAGTTGCTTCAGTTTGTTGCGATTTTTTTGATGGAGGCTATGAGCAATAGCCTGTCGAATATCTTGGTTCAGAAGCTGAGACTGATACTTTTCAATGCCCTACAACGTGTTGCAGTTTTAGGCACTATAAATGTCAGGATGTGCTGGTATCCACTTTAATGCTACTCAATTTATCAACAGTGGAAGCATGTAAGGCTGAGTTGGTCCTGTTGGGATTTAAAACCTGTGACCTGCAGGTCACAGCATAAGCCAGCATCAAATTGAATTACTGTACTAATATACGGAAGTAGTGAATTATAATGGTGATGAATGAAGCTTGCGTGCGAGTAGCATGTACCAACACAAATGCCACCAGTTGCAAGTAGATATTGGACTGAGAAGGCTACCGCTTCTTGTGGGGCATGTTTCCCTCTCAGCTGAAGTTTGCTGGGCATTTAAGCTGCCCTAGTTCAGAAGAAGAAGAGGGCTGTAAACTCACGGTGGTGGTGTGACATAAGAGGAATGTGGGACAGGGACATTTACGGCGCACAGTAATGTTTCCATTTGTTGCCATCATTTCCGAACTAAACAGAAGGAAATGAACCTTCAAACCCTAGGCAAAATACGTTTGGATAACAGTACAAGGAAAGCCCACATACCATAAGGGATGTATTGCACGTTCACTGGTCTAGACATAAACAATCAAAAGAGACTACTGTGTAAAATGTAATTCTTGTTGGAAAAAAATAACATTTGTTTCCCATATTTTCACTTTTATGCTGATTTAGGAGTATAGGCATAGCGGCCCGCCTCACTGGGGCGCAGGATTAGGGACCAGGACCCAAGGGCCAGGCCCCCTCCCAGCGCTCACGACTCACGGCCATGAGGGTGGAGGGGATGTAAGCCTGTTTTTCCGGGGATACATGAGGTCAGCGTTTGCAGGGGTGGCGGACGGTTTGCGCGTCACTTCTTTTCCCGCAGTTACGATGACTATATTTCTCCCCCCATATATTTGTTAGTGCCCGGCATTTTGTTAGCACAATTTTAAGGATCCTCATGGAATGTGCTTGGCTTTGTTATTCCCCGTTCTTTAGCTCCTAAGGCCTTGATCTCATTAGTGGTGTTCACCCCCCCTTCCCTGCCTACTAGTACTTTGTGCTGCTCGCCTTTCTGATGTGGGCTATTCATGATCCTTCCCCTCCTTTTCTCTTCCAGCTGCACCAGTCTGGGAACGCGGACTGGGACTTGAGGTAAGTGGTCATAGAGTTAGTCTTAGTCTTAATTCCTTTGGGTTTTGTGAGTGGTTGTCAAGTTATTCTCAGTCTTAAGTACTTTACTGTTTGTACTGTTGGCTACATTAGTATTCCTTCGAAACAATGCTATCAAAGGGAGATAGGGTGGGCACGTAAGGGGCACGACCCAGAATTAGCTCAGTTGTGAAAAATGGTTCTCACAAAGTTGGGTGAAGGTGGGGTGTCAGGCAGCTCAGCACCCGAGTCTGAGCCTGAGCTGGAACTAGAGCAGGTGATAGCAGAGTGCCCGAGGAAGTCTAACGTCCCTCAGAGGGCCACATTCCCTTCTGTGAAAAGGAGGACTGCAAACAGTCAGTACATCCCTGCCCCCAGGGAGTTGGGCGCTTCTCAGGTCAATAGGCCTTAGTAGCTAAGAGGCCAGAGAATAGTACTTTAGGAGCTGCATCCACCAGTCAGGGCACCTCCTACCTCTGCTTTACTGCCCCCACCTCATGACTCAGAGCAGGAAGTCAGGTTCCAATGAGGTTTTGAAGGCACTTTCAGGGGGAAATGCTGGGCCTTCTTAGGGCAGCCAGGGCCAGTTTCTAGCTCACAGTTCCAGGGTCGGTGGAAGGTCCGCCTGTGGTGTTAGCACTTCTGGTAGCACAGGTTGGTGCCAGGGGAGGGTCAGGGGTTCAATATGCCTACAATTGGGGGCTTTTCTCAGTTCCATCTCTGCTTTCCCAATTGGCAAGTCCTGAAGTGGGGACCCAAGGAGCACCCCCGCTAACTGCCCCCTGGGCCCCTTCGCCTACAGTTTTGTCTGCCATCACAGTCTTACAGAGGCAGGTGGAGATCTTTGCAAAAGCTCATGGTGGGTCAGGGATGAACCATGCTGCCCGGAAGGAGGGTGTGGGGAGCTCGTTGGTAAGCGGCTACATCAGGTAAAAGGGGCTGATGACACAAAGTCATGGATGGACAGGACACTTTACTATCCAAGCCATTGAGGTTAGCACCCCATGGCCCTGCTAAGGTAAAGGAAAAAATATGGAAGGGCAAATTTGTGAATTTGTTCTCTCTGGGTAGTCCCAAAAGCTGGGATAGTGAGGCAAATGAAAAGGATGGGAAAGATGCCTTCTCAAAGGAGAAAAAGCCTATGGTTGAGGAGTTTATCACTCATTGGGTTTTGGTTTTAACGTCTTTATGCATGGTATTTTGGGGAAGAAACCTGAAGTAGCCTTGTCCATGATATCTGTGCTAAGAAGATACTTAAAGTAAATCATGCCAATGGGGGGGATGACTTGGTTGGATTATGATAGGGACTTTAGATGTTCTAAGGTCGAGGATCCCAATATAGGTTAGAACTAAACAGAGATTAATGTATGGCTGAACAGTGTGAACAATAAGACACACTTTAAACAATATTTTCACTGCAAACAGGGCCCAGGTGATAGGAAGGGGTCGTGTTGGGCATTCAGTAGAAATTTGTGCACTTGACCCGTGGGGTACTGTAAATTCAAGTATGTCTCTTCTTTTTGTGGACATCTCTCACATCCTGAATTCAAATGTATCAACAATTCTAAGGAGAAAGGAAAAGATATCCCAAAGTCAACAAGCAATGGAGGCCTTGCCCACACCAGTTTGAATTGACAAATTGCTCCCTTTGCTTAATTTATACCCTAATAGGAAGGCTGATATACTATTATCTCAAAGTTTTTCTGCATACCTGCTCAGGGGGTCTTACCTATTCACATTGCAAGAACTTGTTGTCTATGCATGCTCATACAAGGGTGGCAGCCAAGAAATTGGAAATGGAGGGCTTCTTAGGCAGGAATGCTGGCCTTTTTTCTGACCCCCTCTTGTCTAACCTTTTTGATTCCCTGCTGGGTGTGGTCTCGAAGAAAGAGCCAGCCCGGTTCAAGTTAATCCATAACCTCTCAGCACCTAGGGGTTATCTGTCAACAATGTAATTAACTCTGATCTGTGCTTAGTAACATACTCATCTGTTGACATGGCATTGGATGAGTTGCACAGACTGGGCCATGGGGCACGTTTGGTGAAGACAGACATTGAGTCTGCATTCAGACTTCTGCCTGTACATCCTGATGATTATCACCTGCTTGGTTTTCAATATGGTGGTCAGTCTTTCTGCGACAAATGTATGGCCATGGGTTGTGCCATGCCTTGTAATTGCTTTGAACAGTTTAGCTTGATTTTACAATGACAGTTTGCTTGCAAAACTGATCACCACAATATCATTCACTACCTTTATGATTTTCTGAGCATGGGTCCGACAGCTTTAGGGGCTTGCTATAAGCTCTGGAGGTGCTGATTTCCCTGTTCAGGGATTTAGGGGTTTCTCTTGCCCCAGACAAAACAGTTGGCCCTTTCACCTGAACTTCTTTTTTGGGTATTGAGATTAACAGCATTGCCGGGGAATGCAGGCTGCCTCTTGACAAGGTCGGGGCTTTCAGGCAGGCGACTGACTCAATTCTCGCTCTCAAGAAAGTAACTTTATATCAACTTCAGATGTTGGTGGGTTAGCTCAATTTTGATCTTCACATTATCCCTATGGATAGCACCTTTTCCATGTCCGTAGCCAGGGCAATGGGGGCTCTCACACAAAAGCACTGCCATACCAGACTTCAGGCTGAGGTGAAGGAGGACTTCAGGGTCTGATGGGATTTATTGCATCAGTTTAATGGGCCCGTGGTATGGGCAGCCCCGTCTGTATTAAATCAGATTCTTTTACAGACTCTGCTGGCAGTGTAGGTTTTGGGGGCATTTAGGGGCCGTGGTGGTATTAGGAACAATAGCATCAACATTTTTGATGCTATTGTGGCATTTTGCTCCACTAGCGTCAAACATTTTGACGTTAGTGTAGCAAAGTGCAAAGAGGCCCATTGATTACAATGGGTGCATCCTTTTAACGCTTGCTTTCAGCAAGTCCTAAAAATGACATAAAAAATGGTGCAATTAAATCTTGTGGATTTCATTGCACCATTTTTGCGGGCCTCCTTGCGCCAGAACACCCCAATTGCATATATTATGAATGATGCATGCGTATTGTGGTGTAAAAGGTTACAAAGTGGTGCAATGCATGCATTGTGCCACTTTGTAAATATGGCGAGAGGAAAAGGCTACCTTAGCATAAAAACAATTATGCTAAGGCAGTGCTAAGGTGGCACAAGGGGCTCTTAAATCTGGCCCACTGTATACCAGAACTGGACTGTGATTTTTCTGGTCAGACTATATGTCTGTGGTGGAGGCCATTAACAAACAAGGAGCCTCCTGTAGGGAGGTTCTGAGGCTGTAGAAGCACCTTGCCTTACTTTGCTTGAAACAAAATATTGTGTTTAGGGCCTAACATGTGCCGGGTATTCATAATAAGGCAGCTGATGCTCTATCTCTCTCCAAGTTGCAAGATTTTGGGGAGTACCACCCACAAGCAGCAGAGTGGATGATGGATTCCCGACATATCTGTGGAAGACGGGAGCACCCCTTTTTGGATTTAGTGGCGGTTTCCCGAACCAGGCACATGCGGATGACTTATCAGAAGTACTTTAAGACATATAGGGCCTTTTTGAGGGGCCAGCGAGTGTCTGAGTTATTTTTGCCCAGTGCCATTTGCCTCTTTCTTGAGGCTTTGAGATCTCAGAGGAGGCCAGTTTCTTATGCAAGGGCTCATTTGGCAACTATGGACTGCCGTACCACGCTAAAGGGCATGCATGATGTGGGCAATTGTTTCCTGGTGAGGAAGGCAGTTTGAAGAGCAGGATGAAGGATGGGAGGAGACCGCTGGATGCGGAGGTGCTGGGGCCTATGCTGGCCGAACTCCATGTAGTGTGCAGCCCATCTTGTGAGGTGGCTTTGTTTGTGGGAGCATTCTCCATTGCCTTCTATGTGGCCTTTAGGATGGGTCAGTTAGTTGGGGCATTAAATACTGATTTATTGGGCAGCCTACAGTGGGTAAACACCTATTTACACCTCGCCGGACTTTCCCTTAAGCTTGGGGAGTCCAAGACTGATCCAACGGGAAAAGGAGCTACAGTAGAGCTCAAGGGGAAAAGGAGCTACAGTAGAGCTCAGAGCAGCTCAGGGTCCATTATTTGCCTGGTTGCATGTATAAGGGCATACATCTTGGTTCAACCTAATGTACAATCTCCTGCACTGTTTGTCCATTTGAATGCGGAGTGCCTGTCAAGGTATACATTTTGAGCAGTGTTGTGCCACACTCTCGGCAGTATTGGGATTGACCCGTCGGGTTACTCGTCACATTCTTGTAGGATCAAGGCAGCAACTTTTGCTGCAGGGGCAGGTTTGTCTTTGAACGAAGTCAAGCGGAATGGCAGGTGGTCATTATCTTGTTTTAAACACTATGGGCAGGATGTATCAAAGTGTTTTGCGATCGCAAAAACTGCATTTTGGTTTGTAACAAATCCATTTGCAACTGCATACTGATTCGGTATTAGGAAGGGGCGTGTCAAGGGAGCTTCTTCCTAATACTGAATCACAGAGGTATGTATGATTGCTTAGTGACCCTGAATGCGGTCGCAAAACAATTGCAGTTACCACCAATTTCAAATTGGTGGTAACCCATTTGCAAAGGGGAAGGGGTCCCCAAAGGACCACTTCCCCCTTGTGAATGCATACAAAAACATTTTTTAAGAGCAGGCAGTGGTCCCATGGGCAACTGCCTACTCTTAAAATGAAAATGAAAAAAATGAATCTCTGTGTTTTGCACCATAATCGCCATGTAATGCCATTATCTCACTCTAAATGTTTCTCTTTTAATATGTGGATAAGACTAAGGATCGCGTGGTACAGCAGTTCTTGGTGTTGATCATTGTACACGTTGCAGTAATGACTTGATTAAACTGGGGCGCAGGGAAGTCAGGGAGGCTCTTTTAATCAATTTTATCTGGTTGGGTAAGTCCTTTCCTGAGGTGATCATAGCTTGGTCATGCATGATTTCACGTCGCAAGTGGAGTCCAAATGTTAGAACTAGGACTCTGAACGTGTCAGTCAGGCATCTCAGTGCTGAGTGGCCAAACTGTGTCCCGGGACCGGACGGCTGTGGAACATACCCCACAAGTTGATCGGGGTAACCAGATGTTTCCCAAGGGTGGGGTCCACTTATCTGACTTGTGTACCAAAGTGTTTATCAGCGGTATTAGGGCCTTTATGCAAAACCTGTACTTTGGTGAAGAGCGCAAACAACCGGTTGGCCCTGGTCACCCACCTGGCCAGAAAATGAACCCCAAGCTCACTTTCCAACAGCAGTGGGGAGTCCTCCAACTCATTTTCTTAGGCAGCACTGGGGGAAGAAACAGCAATCCTGAAGAAGAATGTTCACACTGGCTTGAAGCAAGGGCACACATTTGCACAGTGTAGGGTATGGAGCTCCAGCTCCTGGTCACATTCTAGGAGCTCCCGCAGACAGCCTGGTGTTTGGGGGGGGGGTGAGCCCCTGGGATTGCGGACAAGGTTAGCAGGAGTGGGGAGCCCCCCTCAGAGTTTCTGGTGGAGTCCACCTGTGTGGTTCTCTTTGGGATGAAGGTTGACTGGATCTTAGTGTTAAATGATTGGAGGCTCCACTATAAAACAAACTGGATAATATAAATGATTTTAGCATAAAAGTGACAATTTGCTATTCTATGTTAATCTCAATTGTAAATGTGTTTTTCTTGACCATGCTTACAATTTATCTTAGATGTGTGCTGTGTTTGTAGTTTAAAAAAGGATAAGAATGTTAAGTTGTCATGTTTGAGAAAAACATGACCGTCTTTCTAAAGCAGGTTGTAGCCTGTCATTGACTCGTTTGTTGTGGGGGTTCATTTTGGGGGGTCCAGGCCATATCATCCTACCGATGAGATCATCTCATTGAAAGGGGAAAGTAGCTTCTTTTCAAATATTTATTCCCACCATCGGTGCTACCAGCAGGGTATGGATGCTCCCAATGGTAACATTGCCTCACCACCACTGCTATCAGCATAATCAGTATCACCACCACTGCCATTGCAAATAGTAGGCAGGCATCAGCAGGCAGCAGTGGCATTGTCCTCACCACTACCAATTCTTCTACCACCCACACTACTATTCAAAGACTCAGCATTGTCTTGACCCCAAGAACATCTGCTAGCTTTAGAGTTCACTGCCAGTATTAGACAGAATGTAACATTTTTAATTCTTGCAACAAAGAATGTTCAGTTCTACTAAGAACCCATAAGTGAAGATTATGCTTTCTCTTCCTTTATTGAACTTCACAGGCGCACAGTTCATATCAAATGACTACAGATCACATTGTATAGAAAAAACTACCTTGTGACAACCAATCATGATAGCCAGTAACAGTTCATACAGACATGACAGAATATTGACTGTCTCCTTCTTTACAGCAAATGCACGATTTTACAAATTTTTCTGCATTCTTAAGACATTGTAATATAAAATACAATAACGAAAATGCAGAAATGGGTGGAACAATATTTTCCTATATGTCCGTAATAGAACTGATAAATCTTAATTGCAAATTCAGGAAAACTTTATAAATATATGCCAGAAATCGTTTACAATTACCATTGTTATCTTACCTGCTTATGTGTTTGAATCCATGAAAAGCTGTACATTTTGTAGATGATGCTGCAATATTTATTCTGAGTAGACAGAGTTTTTATGGCAAAAGAGCATTCCAGAAGTGTGAGGCAATTGATGTGCAACTCAAACTCGATGTAACTCAACAGAAGTCTGGTAGAAAGAACACTGCAGCTGGCACCCCAAATCCATGTACTGGTAGCTGACTTGATGACAAAATTCAGACGTGACCTAATGCTAGCTTTTCCAGACTTCCATGGGATCGAACTACCAGTGAATTTCATGTTTAAATCCTCTGAAAGTTCCATCAGGTCTGAAAAAAAGAGACACCTTTGAAAGTGTTGGGTGTTTAGTCTCTGACTGTAGTGAAGAAGTCCAAATAAGATTACCAGATTGGGACATTCCAGAAGGTCTGGTTTAAACATTCCAGAAGGCCGACAATCTATCCTATGAAATGGAGAGGTATCTGATCTCAAGTTGAACTTTCCTCAGCACATTACTCATTGTCTTTAGCTTTTAAGCTGGAAGCTGAATTTGCACCACCACAGAATATAAACAAAACTCCGGAGACTCGATCTGCTGGATGGGAATGTGCACTGATTTCATCCTCCACAATAATGAGACCAAGAATGATCATCCAGTGAAGGTAAGTCAACAGCTCCTGTTGGTCACATAACATGAGAATTATTTTGGTTCCTACAATTTGTTTGACTAACATCAGAACTTGGTAAAATTCCAACAAATTGAACAAAGGCCAAAAGAGAGGGCACCAAACTGTAGGTTTGACCGCTCAACAGAAACTGGAGGAATTGTTGATGAGTAGGAAAATTCAGTAATGCCAAATAAGCATTCTTTAGGTACAGTTGGACCTTCTCTTAGCAGTTTCCTAAGAAGATGGATTTAAATATAGGGTGATGATAAGAATCCATCTAATGAAGGTTCAGGACCAACCTAAAACATTTGCCCTTCTGGAATCACCTGGCCAAGCGTCTTGTGGATTTCACTCTTGTGTGAAAAGGTTTGTATTTCTTGGTCAATGACACTTTAATCTTCAAGGAAAAAAGGCAGAGCTCTTGGTGGTGATGGTTGTAATGAAGTCCCATAAAACCCCAGGTGAAAACTTTAAACAGTCTCTAGTACACACAAACCCTGAGGTAGATTGCATCAACGGTGTACAAAAAGTCTAAGCCTCGATGCATTCTCTAAATTTCTCTAGAACGCAGGGTTTGGTTTTCTAGGCCATCAAGTACTAAGGGCTCAGTTAATGTGCCAACCCGAGAAACTGAAACAGTTGGATTGCCACCATCCCTCTGTCCCACTGAGCAATATTTTAATGAGATATATTTTAGATAACAATCAATCTTATAAGACACTCCTTGGAGAACTGGTGGAAACCCAAACCCTCTTTAAGTCAGTAAGGACAATCTCAAGAACACTAGGTAAAGAAGGATACACTTTAAAGATGTATTTTAAAAATTAGAACAATATCCTAGTGCACACAATTTGTAACCACAATAAAACAAATAGAATGGCAGCACCGATGTTTGCTCATTTACTAAGAGTGTGAATAAGCTTTTAAAAATCCAACATAATTGCTTTGTACTTTTATAACACTTCTACCCTGTTCTGCTACTATTTGCTAAGCTTATTCTAGCACAGGGGTCTCCAAACTATGGCCTACGGGCCACATCTAGCTTGCTACAAGATTTTCTCCAACCCGCAGCAACTAAAAATATATTTTCCCAACCACGCTGTCGGAGAGTTAACACATGCAGTCTACAGTAGACCCTTGTGTGTGCCCTAAGTGCCGTTTTCTCCATTCTCCTCCCCCTTAGCCCTGCCCAGGCATGTGAACTTCATGGTTGGTGTGCGACAGCTAAGCACACTGTTGTTTCTCCGGATCTGTCACTCCAGGACATGCTAGTGTTATGATATGTTCCCACAGAGCAGGAGACAGTGCTCGAGGATCAGGTATCTCCTATGTAGCATAGCATGGCTCTAGATCGGCTACCTCCCTCAGACTGTCTGTAAACTGGAAAGTACTGCTCTCCGGTTCTGAGGCTTTGTTAAGTGAGCTCTCATGTGATGGGCACGACTGACAGGACTTCAGCTCCCCATGTCGTCTTCCGGAGCAAGTGGAACATGCTTGAAGCAGCAACTGGCAACATTTCACCTGATGCTAGCAAGGCAAAGAGCTCTTACACATTGGAGTGTTAGCATTTGTGTTTTCACAGGATTTGTTATCCTTATTGAATTCACTGCCAATGTGCATTTTTCATATCTTCTTTGATTTGTAGTACTAGGGAGTTTGGCCAAACCAGATTGAACAAGCCAATACTAATTTATTGCCTAGTAGCTCTCACCCCGATGCTCAATGAGGTATGCTTACCTGTTTGTCAGCCATTACCTGTGCTCAGCACCATATGCTGTTTTCAGAATCCAGCTGTTATGTAATTCCAAGTTTGCTGCTGCTCAAGTAGGTAAATAGCTTCTGGTTCTAGTGAGCAGTTTGAAAAACTCTACCTGCCTCTACTACCCCTCACCTTCAGTTAATTCTTTAATTGGAAAGATCTATATCTGTGTGGTAGGATCCATTGATTTGCAGGTCACATGGAGTGCACATACACAAGCAGGTAGTCCATTTACTGGTCAGATTTTACTCATAGAGCTCTCGTCCACCAGAGTTTTGTGGACTATAACAATACCTAGTATACTGGAATGGGCATGTTATAGTGTAAACAGCAGAGTTTTGAGGGATTTGGCTGACCTTTATCAAGATTGGGACTGGGATGAAGATGAGAGTTCTAAAGCCTGGCCACCCATGCTGAGAAGGCTTTATCTGCTATCCTGACAGTGATTGACAGCACCAAGATGTGCCACATGGGTTGCGCTAAGTGAACTTGGGGCAATGGATTAGCTAAATTTAACAGAAACGGGTTTGTGGCTTTTAGCATACTGCCTTATGTAAGATCACAGTGGTGTTTACCATAACTCTTTTTTCATGGCAGAGAGCTTGTGTAGCCATCATAGGGAGTTGGAGGAATGATTCAGTTTCTTGAGAGGAGTGAGCTCCTTTCTGTAGTGAAGGCTAGCTTGAATTCAAGCATTGACTACTAGGACATGATTATTGGAAATAATGAAAGGCACAATGTCTTGCCACTTTTAAATAAGCATGTTTGGCCCTTCACTGGCATAGTTAATTAACTGTTAGCACCATGCTCTTTGAGGGCTTGTGAGACTTTAATCTCAACTTTTCTTTCACCCTCCCCTTTTGTAGATTTTCAAGTCTGTTGTAAGTAGACTTGGGCGGCAACAGCTTTGATGGCGCCCACCGGCGTAATATTACAGGTTGCCGTTTTGTCCTATTGTTGTTTGGGTAAGTAGGAGTGATGGGAAAGATGCAGTGGTTGGGGGAGAGTGCCAGAAGTGAGCTGGGAAAAGCAAAGGTAGAGTTGGGAAGACGACTAAATGAAACAGTATTGGCAGTGGACAAGGATAGTTGTAAGCGGTGATGGACGAATGAATGGTGGGGTTAGTGGTGAGTAAATATGGAGGGAAGAGTTGTAGGGTCATGAGAAGTGTTGTGAGGGGTACTGGCACACGGGACTGGATAGTGAGAGAGGCAAGAGACAAATGGTATTGGTTTTGAGGTGAGTAGTCACTCTGATTTTTTTCAGCCTGTGAATATTTGTAAAATATACGATGTGGCCCTCGTACTGAAAAGTTTGGAGACCCCTGTTCTAGCACAAAAGAAACTAGAAAGTCTCGATGCCTCCTTCCCTGGCAGCCTTCCATTAGAATGGGTGATATGACTCTGCACAGCCTGTTCTGGAGTCTCCTGGTGTGAAGGTTCCTCTATACCCGTTCACCTCTTGTGCTCAGCTTTTATACCCTTGATTAATTATTGGTAAAACATTCAGAATAAACAATTAACAGAGGGTGGCCTGATGCCTTTTTACTTATTTTCATTTTGTGAGATTGTGTTCCTTTGAATCATAACAAAAAAACGAGACGCACTGTTTTCAGCCTTCTAGAAACTCGTGAGATATCAATAACGATTGACTTTACACAGAACAATCTGCAAATACATGCAAATCTGCAGCCATTGAGAATCAATAATGAGTTTAATAATTTCTTTATTTGAGCACTTCCAAAGGAATTTTCAACACTGCATACAGCCTTGATAGATCATATATTGATGCATACAGTATTTCAAGCTATGATTGTGACAAATATCAATTTCCTTCTCCAATATGAAGGTAACCAATTACTCGTTACAGTATTCCCAATTATAACCAGATCAAGCACCTGTAACGGGATGCTTTATGAGCAACTAGACCGATCACAGTTTGCTTTCTGTATCAGGGTTGTTTGAGTGATTTTATTTTACAACATCTATATTTATATAACTATGAATATTGGAGTGACGACTACTAAAAATGTAATTAATGATTTTTTTGCATACAGCTACAAAACTCACACTCATATTACCTCACACCCTTTGAGATCACATCCCGACTAGAGGGTCCTGTTTCCCCAGTAATACCATAACTCCCCTCTGAAATCTAGGAGACAATGTGGTATGACATAATTCTAAGTTAACAAGCTTGAAAAATGTTCAATATTGACGAGCAATGAATATTATTGAATGACTTAAAATATTACAATTATTATCTATACTCAATAGCGCTTCTTACACTTTTGTGCAATATTTAAATTGGAATGTGTTTCATAAATGAAGTGTCCTAGATGCTCACAAATGTCATTACTGTCATTACATTCCCACCTAATGACAAGGTCCTCAATTGAAGTACTAATGGCTACCAATGTGGTGAATCACACAAATTGAACTCTATTAATTTGAGCACTATGGCCCTCATTATGACTTTGGTGGTCTTTTTGCAAGACCGCCAAAGCCACGGGCGCCAGAAGACCGCTGGTGCTGGTGGTCTTCCACCCACCATATTACGAGTACTGCTGGATTCTCGCCACATTTTGGGTGGAAATCCAGCAGTAGTCGTGATGGCGGGCGAAGGCGCAGGGGCGGTTCCACCACAAGCCTGGCCCCGCCAAAAGGACTTCGCCAACCGTATTACAACCTGAAATAGGGCCTGGCGGTGTCCTGATGGTGGGGAGCTGTCAGAGCTGGAAGCGTCCGTTCCCGTTCCTTGCCGGACAACCTCCTCCCCAGACCAGGTAAGTCGATCGTCGGACAGGGGATGGGGGTGATGTGTGGGCGTGTGTGAGTGTATGTGTGTAAGTGTGTGTGTATGAATGTAGAAGTGAGTGCGTGCATGAATGTAAGTGTGTATGCATGTGTGTGTATACGTGTATGAATGTTGGAGTGGATGCGAGTATGAGTGTTGTGGTGAATGCAAATATGAGTGTTGTGGTGACTGCGGGTATGGATGCATGTGAGTGAATACATGTATGTCAGTGTTGGTCAATGAGTGTATGCAGGGTACTTGTGGGTGTCTGTGTGCATGTATGTGGAAAGGGGGCGCTGTACCTTGAGGGGGGTTGGGGTAATTGTGCTTGCTTGGGGGGGGGGTGAGTCATCTGCTGGTGACAGGGAAGGAATTCCCTGTCACCGGTAGCCTTTCCGCCAGGGTTTTCATGGCAGTGCTACCGCCGCGGAAACACTGGTGGAAAGGTGGCTTGGCAGAGGCCAACCTGCCACACTCCTAATGTGGCATCTTCACCGCCAGCCTGTTGGCGGTGAAAGCACCACCGTGGCCCTGGCGGTCATAATGAAGGCCTATATGTTAAAAGGGCTCACTACCTGTTGTCAGATTCAGAAAGAAGAATTGCTATGTCACAAATCAAACCAGTTTCATTCAGGTGCCCTGACACATCCTTAACCCACTAAGCTATCTAAGTAATTAAAAGCCAATTGAGAATATGATGACATCATACAAGAGGCAAATAAGACTATAAAGCAGGTACTCTCAAAGACACCTGACCAGTTATATGAATCTGTGGGCCTTAAAACTTTCATGTTTTAAAATTTGGCCTTGAGATATGTTTAGCTGTCTGTCAGAGTTCATATGGTGATTCAAAAAAATGAAAACTGGGTATTAGGGAAACCGCCTTCAATCACGAGTTGCTTTCACTTAGCCTCCTTCAGTCATTGATTGATGAAAGTGTCATTCACATTCTGGATCAGCCAACATGGTTATTTTCTCTTTGGCTATTACATTGGCACAAACAAAAAAATATTTCCTTTGCAATGCAGGAATGGTGGAGTGTCTTGCACTGCACTGAAGCAAATCCCATTTCCTACCCCAGTTTTTATCACATTTCCTACCCGTTCATACTCCTACTTCTACTCTGAATTCAACCCAGCCAAGCCTGTTCCCACTCCTACTTCTGCTCCTACTCCGTCACCTACTCTCACTTCTAGCCCTACTACAACTACTGACGGTACCCATATTTGTATCTATAAGGCCCAGATTTACAAAAGTGTCACGCAACACAGCGCAGAAGCCCAAAATATTGTGCTGCATTGCGTGACAGGGAGAGAGCAAGAGAGTGTCATGTTTACAGAGATATGGAACTGTCCTCCCGTCTTCCTAGCACCAGTGCAGAGTTTTGCTGCTGAGTACCACGCACACACCTTTGCGCCATAGTGCAAAGGTTTGCACGTTAAGTTTAGCACAGGTTGTGACTGAAAGGGTTCCCTTCCAATACAAGATACTATGCTTAAGCCTAATTTAAAACGTTTCCTACTTTGCATGTGTGTTGTACAGTGCAGCACACGTGCAAAGTCGGAAAAGAAAGGAGAAAAAAAAACATTCTCCTTTTACTCAATTTTGGCACAAAACCCTGTCTACTATTATTAGTAGATAGGGGCTTGGATCAAAATGAATGGGTGGTTGCATGGGACTACCCATGTACCCACTATGTAACACACCCTTGTTGCTAACAAACACAAAGCAGTGCTAACGCAAAGTACTGCTTTGCGTTGTTTTGCGTTACTTTTAGCTACTTTCAAGCGCGAAAAACAAATTACAAAAAAAAACAATTGTGCTAGTTTGTGTCACTTATGTAACACAAATCCAGCACAAAACCCCTAACACTTACTCCTAATCATATTCCTACTTATTCTTACTTACGTGCACTCTAATTCTATTTACTCGTACTTGTATACTTCTGCATGTATTCTTACACTCACCCTTACTATTACTCTTATGCCCACCAACTCTTACTCCTACTTACTATTTCTCCTAGTATTACTCCTACTCACTCAACCTCTTCCTGCTTCTCTTTCTCCCACATCTATTCCTACTCTCCCACCTCCACTCCTACTCTTGAAACTACTTTTTTCCTCTTACCCTCCACCGAACGTATCTTGCTTTGCATCTCGTTCTGTCTTGTGTAATAAACTTACATATAGCTTTAGACTAATTTACTCTACTACTAGGTCTACTCGGACCTAGTAGTAGAGTGGGCAAGTCAATTCCTTCAAAGAGTTCTCCATTGACAATTTAGGGCCTCATATAGAGTTTGGCGGAAGGGTTAGGGATTTAGATTTCGGTGAATGGAATATCCATCATCCTTGTGATGGAGTAACCCCTCCTGTAAACTCTTAATCAGGCTCTTAGGGCCAGATGTAGCAAAGGGTTTTTCCCATTCTGTGTCAATGGGAAAATGTGTTCGTACATATGGCCCTTAATGCTTAATCTCACCTTGCCATCGCTACATCCGACATCAACATGATTCCAAATGGAAAACTTTTTTTTTTTTTTTATTGTGGGCCCAGTTTCAAAGGGACTAACGTGTAGTAAAGTTACAAGTGCACAGTCTTCTAGAAATTCTTCAGAAATCAATAACAAATGAAAAAAAGCAGAACAGTTAGCCTTTAGATAAAATACTATGCATGTATTCAAACAATCTTGATATTCATGTTACATAGAGAACTTGCATAAAACAAATGTGCGTTCTATATTAATAACGCAGATTCCCTTTTGAAAAATTAGCATGTGTTACTTAAAAAGGGGACTACCTAGAACAGAAAAGTAATACAAATCATGACTTTCACAGAATGATGTAAGGATATTTGCCATGAATATATATTTAGTTATCTGTAAGGTTCTATGCAAAATGATAAATGAAAGAAGCCAGGCAATTATATTAATCTTCTAACTACTGTGACTGGGTTTGAAACAGTATACAAATAACTTAAAAAAATGGTACAAACCGTCCTTTTGTAAGCTTTTTCTATAAATGTTCTTAGAGAGGAAAAACAGATACTTGCACATCACCCTGAGGTGCAATCTCTTTACTGTTACTTTCTTCCAAATGTTTGATTTGACATGAATCTTACAACAAATGCAGATGTTGAAGCCACAGATGTCAAAGGGGCTAGCAACGATGATGACACGTTTGTGATAGCTTGTAGAACAGTGTCAGCTGAACTTGACAGCACTGGTCTTGATACTGACTTTATACGCTGGTGGCTGGTGGTGGCACACATGTTGAAGCACACCATCAGTGGAATCCAGGCAACTGGACATTGTTTGTAGGCTGATTCTTGCCATACAGGGTGATGGAACAGGTGTTGCTGGTATTGGTGGACCATCATCTACTGCTTATTTCAAGTTTGACTGCCACGATGCAGTACATTATAATTGATCTTGTTGGTCGAATCGCTTCTCTGATGCTGAATCATAATAGCAGGATTATATCCAATGGAATGTCCTAGCAGATTGCTTCAAAATACTTCACACACCAAAAGTGGGTCTTATTCAGGGAACTTGCGGCCTGCAAAACTAAAGAGTCTAGTTTGCACTTGTCATATTCAATAATTCTCCTCCAAAGTCGAATGGCATATTCTCACAACACTGATGTTCTGTTAGATAGCTGTAATTTTCATTCACTTTTCCATTCAGTATGTGTTGGACCTGTCAGCTCTTGGCGTGGTTTTCCCTGTCCTTTTGCTTCTGACCTCCCATTTTTGATCCTCTGCTGAATTTAGTTTTTACTGGCCAGTGCTAAAGTGCTAGTGCTCTCTGCCTACATTCTATTGATTGGCATAATTGATTTACAATAAATCCCTAGTATAGTGCACCATGTGTGCCCAGGCCATTTAAATCAAATGCTCCTAGTGGGCCTGCAGCACTGATTGTGCCACCCTCATAAGTGGCCCTGTAAACATGTCTCACTGCCACTGAAGTGTCTGTGTGTGCAGTTTTAAACTGCCATTTCGACCTTGCAAGTGTACCCACATGCCAGGCCCAAACCTTTCCTTTTACTAAATGTAAGTCACCCCTAAAGTTGGCCCAAGGCAGCACCATGGGCAGGGTGTAGTGTATTTAAAAGGTAGGAAAAGCACTGATGTATTTTACATGTCCTTCTAGTGAAATACTGCTAAATTCGGTTTTCACAATAAGGCCTATCACTCCCATAAGTTAACATGGGGATTGACTTGAAATATCTTTTCAGTGTAACTTCTCATTGGGAGCAGCTAGAGATATGGAGTCTCTGAACTCATAATTTAAAAGTATATATTTTGGTAAAGTTGGTTTTTGAACTGTAAGTTTAAAAATGCCACTTTTGGAAAGTGGGCATTTTCTTGCTTAACCATTCCGTTACTGTGCCTGTCTACTAAATACATATCTGGGTCAGGATGACAGTAGAGGTATTTGTGAATTCAGTCACACAAAGGGAGCTGAGGTGTGCCCTGCATATCCTGATGGCCCATCACCAGGTTGATGGGTCTTCCTGAGCTGGAGTGGCAGGAGGAGCTGACACTTGCCCCTGAACAGGGCTGTGCCTGTCCTCACCAAAGCAGTCTCCAACCCCCTGGAGCGTGTCTGGGGCCATCACAGGGAAAGGTAGGGTTTTGTGCACTACAGAGTCTTCTCTTTGTAGTTTGTTTACTACAAAGCCAGAAATGGGTATAAGTACTGGACCTTTGACACCACATAGTTAGAACACTTCTGGACTAAGGACATTCTGCAAGGAAGAAGAGCTGGATACTGTAGGAGGGACTGCCACTTTGCCTGGTGCTTTGTTGTGATGGCCTGCTGCTTGTTTCTTTAGTATTGGGAGTAAACACTGGGAGTTGCTTTCTACATCCTGCTTTCCAGGGTTCTTCAAGGGCTTGAACTGAGCTCTTCTGCTGAGAGTCATGAGTTGCCAAGTATTGCCAACTTCAGTTCATGGGCCCTTGGAAGTGTAAGCTGGTGACGTCAAGGGAAAAACCCACGTCCCAACCCGCCATGACTGAAAAATCAACGCAGAGTATGTCCCGCAGCTGGAGAATCGATGCAGCACCAGTCTTGCAGCTGGATAATTGCTGCAGTGCCTGTTTCAGTGCAGTTCCGTTAACCCAACGCACCTGGATTTTCCACGCATCGTCCTTGGGTGTCAATTTTTCATTGACCCCACACCGCAGTAAGAAACTGAGGCCGCATGTCCAGAAATCAATGCAATGCCTTTTCCGCAAGGAAAGAATCAATGCATCGCGTCCCCTGCCAGTAAGGAACCAACGCATTGCCCCTCCCAAGAGGAAAGAATAGACGCATCACCTCCCCTGCGCAGTAAGGAATCAACACATCGTTTTGCTTTTTTCAGTACCTCACTTCCCTTGTGGTCCTCATTGTCTTTGTCTTTGACGCATCCCAGGCACTTAGGGGGTTATTACAACTTTGGAGGAGGTGTTAATCCGTCCCAAATGTGACGGATATACCACCAGCCGTATTATGAGTTCCATAGGATATAATGGACTCGTAGTACAGCTGGTGGTATATCCGTCACTTTACTGTCACTTTTGGGACGGATTAACACCTCCTCCAAAGTTGTAATAACCCCCTTAGTGCTAAAAAGATACAACCATTGATTCATATAGATTAAGACTCCCTTAAACGTTTTAAAAGTGACATCTTTACTTGTGTATTTGTTGTTTTAGTCTTGTTTTGCTCAGATAAATATTGGCTTTTTTTCTAAACTGGTGTGGAGTCATTTTGTAGTATTCCCAGTGTTACTGTGTGTGTCTACAAATACGTTACACATTGCCTCTGAGATAAGCCTGACTGCTTATGCCAACCTACCAAGGGGGTGAACAGGGATTATCTGAGTAGTAAGACTTCCTTACCATGACTAGAGTGAGGGTCCCTACTAGGACAGGGTGCAAACCACTGCAAACTAGAGACCTCATTTCTAACAGTATTTTATTATTTCTATAGTAGAAGACAGATGAGAATAGCACAACCAGCTATAAGCAGAGTAGTAGAACATCCACTAAAAGATTTGAAAACACTGAACTAAAGAACAAATTATTCAGTCCAAAAAATGGCTTTAAAACCTGAAAATAAGCCAGATCTAATGCTTTTAAAACTTGAGTTATTTCTGTTGTGTTTGATGAATGAAAGATACAGGAACATGAGTTGGAAGTTGCATCTGCAGATACTTCTGGATTTCAGCTGCAAACCAGCCTTTTTGCAAGGGAAATGCTTTTGTTGCAGACGTAAAGACATCCCTTTCCGTGTTAATATCACAAAAAGCTTATTCAGCTTATCAAAGCACATATTTGTCATGCCTATTTTTTGGCTATAAAACAATTTCAAACAATTTCCTTGCCAGAAGATACAATGTAACACCATATCATTTCACAATATTTTGAACAGTTAACAAGAAAGTGAACCTGGAGGGTCATCCACAATAGCTCTCATATGTCCTTATTACATAAGAGCCATTCCATAGGAGTGTGTGATAAGAAGGAATAGATGGAGTAGGTGTTGCAAGCAATTTATACACAAATCCTGGCATCAAAAAGGTTACAAGCCACATACAGAGTGATGGAATTACAGAGAAATGATTGTCCTAGAAGATTGGTGCATGTAGATGTGCATATGAATGCTGGCCTGTCTTTTTGCCAAGCAATGAAATTCAAATGGAAGCAGCCATTCATGATAAAGAAAAGCATTGTGTATTTTTCACACCATCCTAGGGATATGTGTTCCTGACCATCATAAAAGTAAAAGGCAGTGATTGGCATGGTTATTACTTCATGTAGGAGCTACATAGTACGTGGGTGTTCTGATATGTAACCAGGCTGCTTTCTATTTCCTTGATACAGCAGAGGGTATGTGATGCTTCTTTTTTGACCATTGGTCTCTGTGTTGAGATCAAATAGTAAGAGTCAAACTCAGCACTCTCATTTATGGGCTGCCAGGGCCTTTATTGGTCTTAAGCATTTGCAATGATCAATTTACCTGAGTGACATCTGAACCTGTGTTTGTTGCAAGAGACATAAATCATCTTTCAGGAGATTGCAAGCAGAGGATATTATAGTCAGAATTGTCTACAATAATTTTGAAAGTGTATGGAAACCATTATATATGACCTTAAATGTGTTCTGCATTATTTTATTTCTCTTATCAGTTTCCCTAATTCTCTATGCAGCTTCTCTTTCTGAATATGCATGCCCTTCTTTAATAATGGCATACATTAAAGTCAACACAAATCTTGCATTTTCTATGGGATGTGAACCCAGGATGCAGTCATTAAAATCATTATCCTCACTAATTTTGAACAGGTTTTCTTTTACAGCCTTCAAACTGAAATGAGTCAGCTACAGCTGGCACAACTTGACACACCTATATGTGAATACTGTCAAGGGAGAATATATGATAAATTGAGAATCTGACTGGTTTGCTAATGGACTAGTAGCTTTAAAACAATGTTCATACAGGCATCAATACCTTTTGGCCATAAGGCAATTCCGTTTGAACAAAATGAAGTCAAATTAAGCATACTGTTCTGAACCATATCATTAAGTCCTGCATTTGTAATGTTATCTTTCCAATGCCAACATAGGAATTATGTTGAATTAACATTTGCAATGGATGGTTAAACCTTTAAAAGAAATTATTACTGTTTTTTTCACCAAATGTCTTTCTATTGCGACATTTGGAGCCGGGGTTTGGGGACATGCAGATTGCTTGAGCCTCCAGATTGTAGAAAATACGTTTTTAAGAAGGCTATTAGCAATCCCCCAATCAACATCAGTAATGTTCTGCCACGAGGAAGTAGGCTTGAGATGCATATCTAGTTACATAAAGCTGCAACCCGTCCTATTATGGTTAAAAATTTGGACTAAGCCAGAAGCCTCCTTATGTAGAAAGGTGACTCAAGACTGTCTTCTTTTATCACGATCTTTGGATATACCTTGGCTTAGATATGTCCGCTCCTCCTTACTATCTTTAGGATTAGGAGAATTTTTCCTCAAACCGGACATTCTAACAAAACAGGATATTAAAAAGGTAATAGACATTTATTGGCAGAAAAGCCAGGACAGGGAGTCAACCCAGGGCACAAATAGAACATTGGTGAGGAATCAGACACAGCTATTGCATCCAAAGTTAAATCTGACTACCATTAATCTTAAGCGACAAAGGTTCCTACATATGAGGTTAAGATTAAATACATTACATTATTTGGTAGCATTTCCAGTACGTGGAACTTGGTTCAAGAATCTTCCCCCATGTTGTTGTGATGGTAAGACATCTCAGAGTAAATTGCACTTTATGCTCTTTTGCACTCTCTATGTTGTTCCAAGAAAAAGGTTTTTATGTCCGCTATTTTTATCTAAAAGTATTAGAACTAATCAGCTTGCTTATTTATATATACACAATCTGGGAAATGTGGATATAATCCAGACTGTGTTAAATTTTATATATGCTGCTTATGGAATTCGAAATAACGCTTTTAGTAATTTTATGATTAAGAAATCTGTATGTTTTATTTATTTATTGGATGTCTTTTATGGTCTTTTTTGTACTGAATAAAGGAAATTGATGATGATGATGATGGTTCTTTAGAACTCTAGTAAACTGTGGAATAAGGTTTAGAAGGCTTTCCAAAGTTTACGTATCTTGGCTTTTAATGGATATATTAGGGTCACCTATATATGGGGTGTGCTGTGAATATGGTAACCAGATGCTTCTTTCAATAACTTCTCCCTTCCGAATAATGCATGTTCTCTCTTTCTTGGGTTGTGAGTTGGGATGGTTCTTTTACCACTTTTGTTTTTACTTCCTCTTTATGTCTGGGTAAGCGGTCCTCACTGACGCCACTCAAGAGACAGGAGAATACCCAGGTAAGTGAAGAAACAAACAAAAAAGCAGGCACTAAGCTGTCCGCCTTAGGTAGGTACTCCCCTGGTTACTCTTTAAGTTTTTTAAGGCACCACTGTGTGAGAATGCCCTCTTTCAGACAGACTGTGCCCCCCACATTAATGCCCCATGTTTCCTTATCTTGTGGGTTCTCATTTTTCTCTTTTCTTGGTGCTGTCTAGGTAGCGAGTCTCTTATCACTTTTGCTTTATTTGGTCCTACACCGCTGGGCTATAAGTGTGTGCTTAATGGTGGAGAGCTCCTGCCCTCACTTTACAACTATCACCACTAGTGTCCTTGTAGCAGATCCGCTTTCTCTCCTCAAATGTACTCTTAATTTTTAGCAAAGGATTCATTAAAAAAAAATACCCATCCAGACAAGTTTTATGCAGCAGCTAAGAGCGGTTCACTCATCCTTGCAGCCACAACTCTCCTGAGTTGTGGCATGCATCTCCACAGATGTTGGCAGCAACCACCAGTCCTCTGACCTGCTATCTCCTTCCTCTGTCTCCTCACCCACAACATTTGCCTGAATCTCCGCTCCCTCTGTCCAGCTTTGGAGTCCTTAGGTTGCCTCCTCCCTACCTTCTTGACTTTCCATTGTTCTTTTCTGTTCCTCCACATCTTCCTCCTGGCTATTGCTCTAAGTGTCTCTCTTCTGGGTTTCCAATGCTCTTTTTCTATGTGTAGTTACTCCCCTTCTCTCCCGTGTGCGGTAGTCATTTGTTAATGTTGATGCTTTGCTTTGTTTACATGTTAACCCCGCCCTTTCCCCTAACTGTGGTGCTTCCTCTCTCTCTGTGTACCTGTGATGGCCGGCAGCTGTCCTCTCCGGATTCCCACCCACACTAATAGGTTCAATCAATCAGGATTGGTATAGCGTGCTAATCACCCATGAGGGAATTCAGGCACTAGGTCGAGGCTGCTTGGGGGCTTCAGTTGAAGAGTCAGGTCTTGAGTCTCTTTCTAAACTCCTGGAGGGAAGAACGGGTTCGAAGGTGGATGGGGAGGCTGTTCCAGGATTTTACAGCGAGGTAGGGGAAGGAACAGCCTTTACTGTTGCTGCAGTGGATGTGGGGCATGTGAGCGAGGGAGAGGGCAGGAACCTGGTGGGTAGGTGGAAGGTCAGGCAGTGGTTGATGTACACTGGTCCTTATTTGTGGAGGGCTTTGTAGGTGTGCCCCAGAATCTTGAATTGGCATCTCTTGTGGACGAGGAGCCAGTTTAGTTTTTTCAGGTGAGGAGTGATGCGAGTCCGTCTGGGGAGGTCAAGGATGAGTCTGGCAGCTGAGTTCTGGATGGTCTGCAGTGTGATGTGATTGCAGTGTTGTCATAATCCAGGCGGCTGGTGATGAGGGCTTGAATGGCGGTTCGTCTGGTGGAGACTGGGAGCCATTTGAAGATCTTTCAAAGCATGCAAAGGAGAAGAAAGCAGACAGTGAGGCTGCATTTGCCTCGCTCTTCATGGTGAGTTTGCTGTCTAATACTATGCCAAGATTCTGGGCTTAGTCCGTAGGGTGACGGATCCCAGGCCGGCTGCCCACCAGGAGTCATTCCGCAGTGAGGCAGGGTTCCTGAAGATCAGAACTTCTGTCTTGTCTGTGATGAGTCTGAGACAGTTGTCTTGCATCCAGTTGGTGACGCTGGTCATGCACAGGTGGATGTTGGCCTCTGTGGTGGAGAGGGTCTTTACACAGCAAGAGGATGAGCTGGGTGTTGTCCGTGTAGGAGATGATGTTCAGACTGTGGTTTCTGACTATGTTGACCAGGGGTCATGTAGGTGTTGAACGTTGTGGGGTGGAGGAATGAGCCTTGAGGGATGCTGCAGATGATTATCTTGGGCTCTGAGGTGAATGGAAGAAGGTGGACCCTCTGAGTTCCTCCAGAGAGGAAGGATGCAATCTATTTAAGGGGGTCATCTGGGATGCCGACCTGATGAAGCTTCTTCATCAAGGTGTGGTGGGAGATGGTGTCAAAGGTTTCCTGCCTCTACCTTCATCACATCTCTCTTCCCTTACTTCCATCACTGGAAGAAATCTATTCTCAGGATACTGTGAAAAGAGATCTACATTGGTTTGTTGTCTTCCCCTCCAATGGTATGTTCGGAACCCAAAGGGTTGTAGGGCGAGCAACTATTGCAATACTCTAATGATATTTCCTTTTTTCTTTGTCATTAATTTTAGTGGTGCGTGATCAGTATAAAGGTGAACCTCCCTTCCCTCAAGGATATACCGAAGGATGTCTATAGCTCATTTGACAGCTAATCCTTCTTTCTTGACTATGACATAATTACATTCTTGAGGTAAGAACTTCTGGCTTATATGTACAATGAGTATTTCTCCTTTGTTTGCATCCGCCTGTAAACTAACCACTCCTAGGCTGACCCAGAGGCATCTGATTTTTTTTTTTTTAAACGAGCGGGTTGTAGGGCATGTTCTGACGTTGGGGCTGTTTCTGAAATTTTTAAAGCACCTAAGACGCTTGGAGATGGATTCCTTAACTCTCTTTCTGCTTCTTGGGTTTGTTTCAGTGAATCAGTTAAGGGAGTGGCTCAGTGGGAAAATCTTGGGAAAAACCTATGGTAGTATCCTACCAACCCAAGCAATGCTTGTAAGTCTCTTTTGGGTTTAGGAAATGGTACTTGCATGCTGATGGACACCTTTTCTTTCTTGAGGCTCGATGGGTCAGTTTCCCACTCAATATCCCAAGTATTTTACTAGCTTAGTGGCTAAATGTCTCTTTTTTTAGATTGACTTCAAGTGTAACTTTCTGTAAAGTTTGTACAACTGCAGTTAGATGACCTACATGTTCTTCCCAGGAATACTAATGAATGATTATGTCATCTATTTATACAGCTGCATAGGGGTCATGAGGTCTCATTACAGTGTTCAACATCCTCTGTAAAGTGATTGGAGCCCCATGTAGTCCAAAACGTACAACGGTGAATTGATAAAGACCCCCCCCCACCCCAGGCATGGAAAAGACAGTTTTCTCTTTATTGCTCGGTTTAGAGGTATTTGCAAGTAACCTTTTCAAAGATCTAGGGTACTGATATATTGGGCCTGCCCTAGTCTTTCTATCATCTCATCAATATGGGGAAGGGCATTCGTATTGAACTTTGATATTTCATGTATCTGTTGAAAGTCAATGCAGAACCGGATCATCCAGATTTGAGACTAAAACTACTGGTGAATTCCATTCGCTCACCAAGGGTTCAATCACTCCCAATTGTAACATCCTCTGCACTTCTTTTCTATAGCCTGTCGATGGGCTTCCAGTATCTTATATGGTTTTAGTCGCACTCGCTTCCCGGGTTCTATGACTATTAAATGTTGAATTATGTGGGTACGCCCTGGAGTTGTGGAAAAAAATCCCATGACACAACTTTGAATTGTCTATTAAATCTTGTTGCTCCTCCTGGCTAAAATGTAAATCTATACATTGGAGGTCCCCTAAATACAGATCACCCTTTTCCGATGCTGGGACTGGAATTGGTCCTTCCCATTTCTTCAGGATATTTACATGATAAATTTGGGATTCTCATTTTACTGTATTAACTTCCAGCATATGGGTTACTAGTTGTCGTATTACTTTGTTCAGATCCTGTCATTGGCTTAACATCTTATTGTCTGTTGTAGGCAACAATAAGAGAACATACAGCCTGATTTAGATATCCTCTGAATGGTTACTCCGTCACAACGGTGATGTGATCCCGTGGCACCGAAATCTAAATCCCATTATTTTCTATGAGATTTAGATTTCAGCGGACAGGATATCTGTTACTGTTGTGACGGAGTAAACCATTCGGAAATATCAAAATCAGGCCATAGTCTCGAAAGTCAAAGGTTCTGAGTTTGGCCTTTTTATCATTCTGTTCTTTCTGAGTAATTTGATGCTACTCTAGACCAAATCTTATGATCTGTTGCATATTTCTTAAGCAAGTTCTCAGGTGACTTACATATTCAAGGATGGATTTAGAGTCATCCCTTTCTTTCTCCAATACCTTGTCTATTAAAGACTGGGGCTTCGGTCCAAACAATAATTCATCTGCATCTGGTCCCATCTTTGGGTTTCCCTTTCTAGGAGTTTCATTAAAGTAATTTTTAAAGTGGCATTGTATTGGTCCACCAACTCATTTGTCTGGGGGTGGTAAGTGGCATTCTTTGTTTGTTGAATCCCTAGTTGTTCTCACACCCATTTCATAAGTTTAGAAGTGAAGGGTCTTCCCTGGTCTGTGAATATCTCTCAGGGCAATACCTAGTATTTTTCTGACAAATTATACTTTCTCTGCAGTATTTCTTTACTTGGTCTGTCCAAAATGACCCTCTAACAAGTTACTATGTGCTAAGAACAGGATCCTCTCTATAAAGGGTTCTGGGACCAAGAGCTGTATGTGTTGCAACCTCACCCCCACCCCGTATATAATAACTGGTCCTTCTTAAGAACTGTGGACTTACGTTCTTAATATCTTAGTTTTCTGCTGCCCTCTCCCAAGCCTGGCGTAAAAATGGGTCTTCACTTTGTGTAGCTTTAAAATTCCTGTCTGATTCCATTTTTACTTCTCCTTTATTGGTAGACATATTTGCTAAGGTTTCATGTTTCTCCACCATTTTCTGCTGCTTGCTTTTCTACCATTTAGGTGTAGGCATTCCATATTTTCTATTCTGGAAAAAGGGGCTCTCTCCCACCAAGACGCCCCCTATTTCCAAGAGTCCTGCACCATTGACTCAAGCTTTGGATAATCCATCCCTACAATGAAGGGTTATGCTAATTTCAGCATCAAGCCTACTTGAGGGGGAACAGGAACCTCTCCTTTGTGCTGTATATCCACCTGAATGGCTGGTTACACTTTCTTGTCTCCATGGACACATTGGATAGTCACTACTCTGGTTTGGGTTGGTTGTTCTCCTTGAAGGAGTTGTGGCCTCATTATGCTTTGCTGACACCTGGTGTCTGAAAGGGGCGCACAAGGTTTCCATAGACTTCCATAAAACAGCAGTAGGATGCGTGGGAATCGGGATTGGCATGTAAAATGGGTTTGGACAGTCCAATCTCCATATGCTCTATTTTCTGAGGGAAATAAAGAGCTATGTGGCCCATCCCGCCACAATTAAAGAATTGAGGCCCTTTTGGGATATTTATCTGGCCCCCTCCTGGGCTTATCGTGGCTCTCTTTACCTGATGAATCCTATGGGATTTGGGCCATTTTCATGGGTAAACGCTCTCCCTTTTGATTCCCCTTCCTCTCGTCCCCCTACTTTCTTGGGCTCAGTTATAGGTTCCAGCTATTTTAATGTTGGTCTCCAATGTTAACTTGATGCATTGCTTTACACACTTCTGTGCAGGGGGTGAAGGGAGTTTAACAACTGCTCTTGATATATTTTCTTTAGTAGTTCTGCTTTGGTAGTAGTTTCTGATTTTAACCACCTATCTGTCATATTCTTCACTCTATAATGTAAGGCTCGGGGAGTCTTGCTGGGTCCCTTTTTGGTTTGTCTCAACCTGATTTGATAGGTTACCTCATCCTCACCTAATCGTTCTAGGATGCCATTTGTGTTTTTTTTATCCATGTAAGGAGTAGTTCCTCTGAGGTTGGTGGCTTAGTAAGGAGTTTGCAAGTTCCCTAGTACCAAGAGTCGCAGATACTGTATCAGTCAATTTTCCAGCCATGAAGCTGTCTAAGCTTATGTGCTCAAAATTATGTAAGAAACAATCTGGATCCTCCCTTCCCACATACTTTTGTAAGACTACCGAAAGGAGGACTGTATGGCCTCATCATTATACCAATACATCCACTAATTTTCCACTAGCCATGTCCTGGGTTTGGGCCATCTTATCTATCTGAAAAGCTTGACTTTGTGGAAAGACTCACGGTCTTTGGTAGCTACTACCATGAATTTCTCCAATGCTTTTTTTAGTCGTCGTTGGTCCGCTGCCATTTTAGCTACAAATGCCTTCCTTTCCTCCGATTCCACTTCTGACACCACTTTGTGAAGGGACAGTCGGAAATAACGTTCAGGAGGCTTTTCTAGTTCACATATCATGGCTTTTAATTGATATACTAGACTCACATGTAAACAGAGTGTGCTGTGAATATGGTAACTGGATGCTTATTTCAATAGCTTCCTCATTCCGGATAACGTGTGCTCTCTTTTTCTTGGGTCGTGGGTTGGGATGGTAAGGGCTTCTTTTCATCCCTTTTCTTTTCTTCCTCTTTAGATCCGGGATCCCCACTGACGCCCCTCAAGAGACAGGGGAATACCCAGGTAAGTGCAGAAACATACAAAATAATGAAAAACATGGAAGGTAAGCATAGGTTGATGCTCCCCTGGTAACTCTCTTTAGTATTTTAAGGATCCACTGTGAGAGAATGCTCTCTTTCAGTTAGGCTGTGCTTCTGCCACTAATGCACCATGCTAGCTTTGGGTTTGTGGCTTCTCAATTTTCCCTTTTCCTAGTGGTGTCTATGTGGTAAGACCCTGTCGCTTCCACTTCACTTGGTCCTACACTGCTGGGCTATAAGCGTGTGATTAATGGTGGAACGCCCCTCCTTCACATTATGACTATCACCACCAGTGCCCTTAGGCCTGATCCCCACCTCCCTCCTCAAACGTCCTCTTAACTTTCAGCAAAGGATTCACTTAAAAAATAAAACATCCAGACACATGCTTTCCTTTCAGGTTTACGTGGAGGTTAAGCACGGTTCACTCACCCATGTAGCCGCAACCCTCCTGAGTTGTGGCGGGCTTGTCCACAGATGTCACCGGTAACCACAACTCCTCTGACTAGCTTTCTTCTTCCTCTGTCTCCTCATTTGTGATGTCAGCCTGACTCCCTACCTGCTCTGTCCAGCTTTGGAGTCCCAAAGATGCCTCCTCCCCGAATTTTCAACCATCTGTTGTTATTTTCTGTTTCTCCATGTCTTCCTTGTGACTTTTGCTCTCCTTGTCTGTCTTGTTTTTGACACTACTTTTCTCTGTGCAGCATCTCCCCTCTCCCCAATGGTTTGTTTACATGTTATTCCTACTCCTTTCCCTAACAGTGGTCTTTCCTCTCTTTCTAAGTACCTGTGGTGACTGACAGCTGTCTATTTGGGAGGCCCACCCAGACTACCAGACAAATGTGGTTTCCTTTCCATGCCCACATCACATAGACTCAAACCCCATGCATGTTGATCGCAGAACTTTATTTTCTAAAATATAATTTCTCTGGGGATCATGCATGCTCTGAATAATCCAGCTGTACATTTATTATGCCAAAACTTAATTCCCCAAATATTTTTATCATTTATATTTTCTTTCAAATATTCATAACTTTGGACAGAAAGTGATTCGATAAGCTGTGCTCGATATATGAACCTGTGTTTGGCAACTAGAATCTTTTGCAGTATTTCTGGTTCCTAGGCACAAGAAAAAGCATATGGGTCTGAACTGTCATCACTGTTAAAATAGGAAAACCTTTCTCTGGAAACTGTTGCTATGTTGAGTGGGGCCTCCAAATTCTCCCACTATGAATAATTATGGGGGTTATTACAACTTTGGAGGAGGTGTTAATCCGTCCCAAAAGTGACGGTAAAGTGACGGATATACCACCAGCCGTATTACGAGTCCATTATATCCTATGGATAATACGGCTGGTGGTATATCCGTCACTTTACCGTCACTTTTGGGATGGATTAACACCTCCTCCAAAGTTGTAATAACCCCCTTAATATTTCTTGGGGACTGTTTTTTCCTTAATTTATTGATGTGCATAATGACAAAAACAAAATGACTCTTAATGATTTTTCAGCATGTAATTAAGAATCTTCATTATCTAACATAGAGTAGGAATGTAGGTCAGTTAGTAGGTGTTTAACAGCCTTTCTGTCTCTAAAATTTGCAAAGGTGCCAGGAATTATAATGTCATCTAGAGCAATATGTTAAAAACATAGGGGAATTCTGAACCATTTCTGACAGACCCATGGTGTGATAAGGGACCTTTTCCTAAACACCACTGTCCGCCTCAGGAGATGCAGTGATGTTCACACCTTGAAAATTCTCAGCGTGCTCTGTGACAAGAAGAATGGGGATGCAATTCCTAGGCCATAGCAACTGACACTCTTTTATAATCAATATAGTTGTGATGCACAAGAAGCCAAATTATAACCAAAATTATCATCCACATTAAAAGGAAAACACCTCCTGTGGCAATCCAGACGTATGACCTTTGTTGAAGGAGGTATCTGTTGTGATACCAACAGCAAGGAAGAAGTGATGTGTTGCATAAATTAACTGGAGGAAGATTCATTATTTCTTCTGTTTCAATTCTGAATCAGAATCATTTTCATATTTTACAATTTGTTGTGCAGAAATCATTTCTCTTGATGTTGGTTATGTTGGTTATGTTGATGGCCCATAATAAACCACAGCAGGCAGTAGTTTCAATAGTTGAGATTGTTGAAATCACAGCATCAGTTTCATCTGTTAAAAAATGGTAATTGATGGGGGACGTGGCCTGAGGCAACATTAAGTAGGATGTGCTTTTCTTGCGCTCCTGACCCCCATGGCCTGCCTTCCTCCATCCACCGCTATCGGGGAACATATCCCGCCTACCTGGCAACCCGCTGAGTCCCGGAGGATTGCTGGACTCACAGGGCAGGACTGCTGACAGCTAGGGGGCCTGCTGTGGACTGAGGAGGTGCCAGAGCACAGACAGGTAGCCCTTCGTCACCAGTTTGCCTGGGCCTTGAAGATGTGTCAGCCTGAGCCATGCTGACCATGTCAGGGCCCAATCTGGACAAAGTCGCGCCACCTGTGCCACTATGGGGCTGACCCACTTATGGGATACAGACCCTCTGTGGGGCCTGAGACTGGTGGCACCCCACCTACAAGCCTGCCGAGCCACCTACGAGCCTGGCAGTGCTGTGCTCTGTTGCAGAGGCTTCCGTGCTGAGACTGGACAACACCAACTGTGATGAGCACCGAGCGGGCCTGACGGCTCCTCTGGGTGGTGGGACAGGTTGGCAGGCCACCCCGGGGATGATATAGTGAGTGGATTGGCTGGAAGCAACCCTGCCCCTGTGCCTACTAGCACCCCTCCACTCTTATCAACAACTCTGCGCTGCAGGCAGGTGCCTTGAGCCGGTGCCAGGGCTCACCTTCTCCAGAGAACTCGTGGGTGCTACCTGAGGAGGGAGCCTGGGCCCTCATATCAATGACATAGCTGCTCCTTACCCCAGCCCTCTCTGGACTTCTGTGCTGTCCTCCGAGGGGACTGGCCTGGCTAGTGGGGCCTTGTGACTGTAATCGCACCCTGCCTACTCAAGTGGACACAAACCAACAGGCATTATGTCACCACCTAACAGCCTCCATTGATGGGTGAAGTGGACTGTGATGGGCCACTGCTGGTGTGGAGGAGACTCCCTGGAGACCTGGGCCTGGAGCCCAGAACTAGTGTGGATGAGACTCCCTGGAGAAGAGACTCCCTGGAGAACTGGGTCTGGAGCCAAGAACTAGTACCCTGACAGGAGCCAGAACTGCATTGGACTTGCTGGCATGACCGGGTTCTGGCGGCAGTGGTTTCCTCTGTGTGGTGAGGAGCAGGGGTGACTCACCCACTGGTAGCATGGGGAGGCATGCATGACAGGCATTGGATTGTCTTGATGAAGCGGTGCCTTGTTGAGTAACCGGAGCTAGCCTGGGAAGTACACACCATTTGTCATCTCCGGGATGTCTGCGTACTGATCTGACCAACACCTCCACAGCCTCAGTTCTTCACTGCTTGCGAACGACATGACCTACACATCAGTGGCCGGCCTGGGGGACCCGTCTGCTGTTTGTGGGCACCCTGTTATGCCTCGTGGCAAATCCACCAGGGTAGCCAGGGCTAACTGTGGTGCTGCGACTAAGGAAATTTCCCTCACCTCCCTGTGGCAGAACCTGCAGCAACCAACTATGGGCTCAGCAACTAAGACAATGGAGGTGACCTAGGCTCTCACTTTCTCAACCACCCTCACACAGGTCTACATGGACAACTTCCTCAGTGAACTACGAGCCGAGATTCTTAAAACAGACTTTAAATATTGTATCCGCGATCTTAAATGCGACATGGATGGCCTGGGTGAGAGAGTGAATAATGTGGAGCAGACTCTTGACTTGTGGATAAAGGACCTGGAGGCCTTGTAACACAGGGTATCCAACCTGTAAGACCAACAAATCAACCTCCAACTGAAACACGAAGATATGGAAAATCAAAGTCAGAGGAACAATATCTGCATCTGGGTATCCCCAAAGGTCTGGAAGGCCCAGATATTATATCCTTCATAGTGGAAAAAAGAGGCTATTTACAGGCCTCACAGAGAAAGGTCGACCTGGTATGGAAAGGTGTTAGAAATGAAGTTCCTGGTTGGCAGGGTATGTGTCCAGATATTGAATCCTTCGTAGTGGTGCTGCACGTCATTTAAGGTGCCCCTAATGCCTCTCCCCCCTGTGCTGGACAGGGCATACCACATTGTGGGTACGACGGGCATCAAGACCTTTCCCCGGGCATCCTGATGCGAGTGCACTTTCACTTGGACAAAGAGGCTATCCTGCAGGCCTTGCGGAGAAAGGTCGACCTGGTATGGAAGGGTGTTAGAAATGGAGGTCCTGGTTGGCTACGGTATGTACCTAGCCAGGCAGAATCCGTCCACTCTAGTCAGGGGAAGTCAGAAACACCACTTAAATTAACCTGTGCTTACACTCTGGTAGCTTGGCACAGAGCAGTCAGGCTTAACTTAGAAGGCAGTATGTGAAGAAATATTTGTGCAATTCACCCCCAGAGTGACCCACCTGTTCACTCCACATGGGGTTATAAGACAAATAATTAAAATCTTTATATGCTCAGTTATATGCAAAAACAATGATCATCCATTTAGTAATATGCACTTTGATTTTATTTCATTTTGGCAGTAATCCAAATAATGCAGTGCGGTAATAATTAAAAATAGCAGTGCTTCAGGGTATGCACTGCGATGAGACTTCCCTTATTAGAGTGTCAGGAACAGTTACGGGTTGGTTGAAGATAAAAACGTCGAGGCGCTTCCCCTCCAGGTAATATGGTACCCTGCCCCAGGTTGTGCTTATTTCTGCCAAAGCATCCAGAGAAGAATGCCCGAACTGAAGGAGTGGGCCCCGGCAGCCCCATGGCAATGATTAGTCAGGGGCTGCTCTTGAAATTGGTAAGCACAGTCCTTGAGGAAAGCAGGGCAAGCCAGGCATGCCCTGGAGACACTCTAATGTTATGTGGAAGAATCCTTTCTGTGTGCAGAGAAGAGACCAGCAGGGAGCAGGGCAGCACAATAGGTCAGAGCAGCAGTTCCAGGGAACAGCCAGGTCTGGTAGGGTAGCAACCCTGGCACTCAGCAGTCTTTACTCCAGCACAGTTTCTTGGGGTCTAGAAGTGTTCTGCCTAGTGGGTCAAAGGGCCAGCTACTTATACAGAAAAGAGCCTTTGATGTGTGGGATGACTAACAAGGAAGACTTGTGAAGTGAGCAGGTCCCCTTTTCAAGTCAGACTCGGCTTCAGACAACCAGTGGGAGGTAATCAGCCCCCTTGTATGAACCCCAGCCCATTGAGATGTAAGTGTGAGATCCTCCCTACCCTTTCCCCAGGAAGACCCATCAGTATGCAGATGAATGCAGATATGTCTGAGTGTCCTGTGTTGTGGGTGACTGCAGGGAAATCACAGGTGGAACTGTCACCCCACCCAAGCCAGACGTGTATTGGAGGGAAGCTGTAGGCTCACAGGGCAATGAGGGCAGAGCAATTACCACTTTTCAAAAGTGGCATTTCTAGACTAGTAGTAATAAATCCACCCTTACCAGTAAAGATGATTTGTTATTACCATTCCAATGGTACTACGCATGACCCAGCCACCCCTCTCAGATCAGGAATTGTAACTTAAGGTTATTATAAGGAATCCCTAATTCTGACCTATGAGAGGGGGTTAGGTCTCGCAATAATGAATGGTTGAGGGGTTTTTCATTACCAGGACAACGGCAAAGTACATGTCTTACCTTCCTACTTACATGGCACCCTACCCTATGGGCTCCCTAGGGCCTACTTTAGGGGTGACTTAGATGTGAGTAAAAGGGGTGTGTAGGACTTGGCAATGGGTTTTAAATGCCAAGTCACAGAGGTAGTGGAATTGCGCACGTAGGCTCTGCAGTGGCAGGCCTGAGACAGGTTTACAAGGCTACTGAAAGGGGTGGCAGAATCAGTGCTGCAGGCCCGGTAGTAGAATTTAATTTATAGGCCCTGGGTGTATAATTTATCACTCTACAAGGGACTTACAGCTAAATTAAATATGTCAACTGTGAGGATACCAATGTTACCATGTTTTGGGGGACAAGCACATGCATGCACTTTAGCACTGGTTAGCAGTGGTAAAGTACTTAGAGTCCTAAGACCAACAAAAGATACAGCAACAAAAGCAGGAAGGAAAGGCAAAAAGTCTGAGGTAAGATCACCCTAAGGATGCTGGGGTCTAACAAAGGGGCACACAGTTCAACTGTATCAGGACCTGGCACCGTACATCCTAAGGCATTCCAGGAACTTTCATCCAGTCACAAACAAACTCTGTGAGCTCAATATCCGATACCAATGGAGACATCCATTCATTCTCATCTTCATGTGGGAGGGCACGCGAAAAAAACCTTTGATCCGTGAAAGAAGTACAACATCTCATGAACATTCAGCCAGTCTCTGGGTAAGTAGGCCCATCCCCGCCCAGTACACCGGATCGGCAGACCAAGCGACCTGCCTGGTTCACTGTGCTCCCCCAAAATACCTCAGACAGAAATAGGGATTGCCAGACATGGGAAGCCAAGAAAGATATTATTTAACATCTATGCAACATGGACACCTCTTAGGTGCCCATGGCCTTGACTGCGGACCCTTGATGAGTCGGGATGTCCTCCAACTCACCGAGGCCACAGGGCCAACGAGATGTCATGCGCAGTGGACGCCATACTGAACACTGGCTAATGCCATGGACTATTGCATATGGGTGATCACAGCTACAGCCTAAACTCCTCCACCCATCTTCCACACTATTGAACTCCTGAACAGAAGTGAACAATGACTGGACCTCTGGGTCATTCCTCTGCTGTTGAGAGTGTGGACGCGGATGAAACCAGCTTGACTATGTGTCCTTCACAGACCCCGTTCAACTGGGGCCTTGGGGGGGAGCTCCAGGTTCACCATTGCTGTCAGCCTACCCCTCAAATCCTGATCCGTGGGAGTGACTTCCCCAGGATAGCCAGCGCTGTTATGCGCCATCCCCACACACTTCTGGATACACTCTTTAGGCCCAGTTGTCCTGATGTTATTTGTTTTATTCACTGTGCACTGCCTCCCGCCTAAGCCACAGGTTACCAGGGCATATTTCCCATCTCCCTTCCGGCGGTCACCTCTTGACCCGCCCCTAGGTCCTGGGCCACCCATGAAGTAGTCCTAACCTTCCTTCCTCCTCCCTCTTTCATACCCCCCAGAGGCATCTTACATCAGGCCCCGCACTTCAATTGTCATCATCCCCCTCATGGCTGCCATGACTAGAGTTAACTTCCTCACACAATAAACATAAACAGATCTGGTGGTACCTCCTCCAGCAGGACGCGGATGCCATCTTTCTACAGGAGACACATCTTCTTCACCAAAACACCTCACATATTGTTCACCCTAAGTACCCCATCTGGCTTTGGGTCTCTGCAACCTCCAAAACAGCTGGAGTTGTCATCTTCTGTGAAGCTTTCTTTTGTTGCTTCCCCAAATTGATACAATATAAGTCCCAACCACTCAGACTCCTCAATCCATAAGCCCACAACCAGGCGCAAGACACCTTTCTTCGATCTTTAATAAGGGAACAGCTGACGGGAGAGGAGGGAGACAAAACCTTAGGAGGGGACTTCAATCTACTGTGGGACCTGGCACTGGACCGAAGCACAGCCACCTACCAGGGAATGGGAGCCACGTCAGCAGCTCTCAAGAGGGACATAACAGACCTGCGGTTGATAGAGGCATTAAGGGACCACCACCCAGCAACAAGAGATTTCTCATTCTCCCACGTCCATTAGTACTATTCATGCATAGACTACTTCTTCCTCTCACACTCCCTACTACGCAACCTAGATTCTGCCCTTATCTCAGATATCTCAGTCTCTGCCCATGCTCATGTGGAACTGACCTGGAATAGTTGGGGGATGGGGCGGCCTTCGCCCAAGTTGATGCATGCATCCATCCCTGCTGAGGGACCCAGTCCCTGTCAAGGTGATTCACACTGCAATAACACACTACGTCGATCTGAATGCCCACCCAGAAATCTTGAACATAGCCTCTGGGATGGGTTTTTAGCTGCCATCAGCAGTGAGATCACTTCCATCTCCATCGCTAGGAGGAAAGAGGCTAGTCTGGTTGAAATGGGTCTAGGCACGCAGATTAAAGACCTGGAGCGCCAGGATCACTCTGCTCCATCCCGGCATACTAAATGCCATCTGGCCCTTTTGCTGGGCAACTGCACTCGCACCCCACCAACAAAGCAGAACAAGCTGTCCTTGCACTCAAACAGAGTTAGTATGGGAGAGCAATAAAATAGGGACCCTCCTGGCACACAAGCTTTGGTAACAGCAGGCCAAGACCCATATTTCTGGAATCCAAATGACTCCCAGAATCTGGGCCCCCATAGAGATGGCTAAACTGCAGGCCTTTCACAAATTCTACCAAGCCCTATACATGAGTGAGGATGCTACACCAGAGGTTGTTGCCTCTTACTTGAGTGGGCTCCGCTGAAACCCACTTGATGCATCCCATATTGAATTGTTGGAAGCCCCCACTTTTGTTGATGAGCTCCAGAAGGCATTGCAAAGTCTTCCCCTGGGTAAGACCCCCAGAGCTGATGGTCTATTGGTTGGCTTTTACTGCAAGTTTCTCCCACACCTATAAGCCCAGCTACAGGCCCTTTTTAATACTTTCGCAGCCGCCTCAGGGCTCACCCCACCATGGCTAAGGCAGAGATCTCACTAATCCTGAAACTGGGCAAGGACCCTTCTCTTTGCTTATCATACTGCCCTATATCACTTTTGAACACAGATACAAAACTATACACTAAAATATTAGCCAATAGGCTAGAGCCCTTCTTTCCGGGCCTTATTGACCCAGACCAGTTTGGCTTCATCCACAACAGACAGGATCCAAACAATCTGTTCTGACTTGCCCACCTGGAGGAGAAAGCCCATCGCCACACCATCCCTGCATGCCTTCTCTCACTCGATGTGGAGAAGGCATTTAACAGGGTCAGTTGGCCCTTCCTAATGCCATTCTCCAGAAGATTGGATTGGGGCTGGTGATGATTGATAGGATCATGGCCCCGTATACCTCACCAACCACGAAAATCCAAGTCAACGGAGGACCCTCCCACACCATTCAATTATAGAGGGGCACGAGACAGCATTGCCTTCTCTCTCCACTTCTGTTCACCTTGGCTTTAGAGCCCTTGATGATCACAGTCTGCCAAACCATGGACATAGTGGAGATACTCTTCAGGGGACGTGCCCATGAGGTCACCTTATTTGCTGACAACCTCACACTCACCCTTTCACAGCCAAAGGCCTCTCTTCTACCACTTGTTCATTTACTCCAAGCCTTTGAAAGAGTTTCAGGCTTCAAGATCAAGCTGACAAAGTCACAGGCTTTGAACCTAACTATCCACCTAGCAGATTTACAGACTGTTCAATCCCTTACACCTTTTTAATGGGCCCCTACCTAGTACCTAGGCCTCCACCTGACTCCAAACCTAAGCACTTGGACGAAGGCTAACTGGCCTGAATACCAAAAATCCACCTTGGGGAACCTTTGTCAATGGAAACCTCTTCAGTTCTCCTAGTTGGGCCGCTTGAATGTGGTAAAGATGTCCCTCCTGACAAAACTACTATGGTGGTCATTACAACCCTGGCGGTTGGTGTTAAAGCGGCAGTAAGACCGCCAACAGGCCGGCGGTAATTTTTTTGCAATTACGACCGTGGTGGAAACCACCAACAAAGACAGCCACTTTAACACTCCGACCGCCACGGCGGTACAAACAAACAGCACAGCGGTCAACCTACCAATCCGCCACCTTTTCCGGGGCGGATTCACCGCGGATAAAAACACGGCAGAAACAGGATTCCGAAGGGAAAATGCTCACCTTTACACACCCCACGACGAAATAGGACACCATGGAGCCAGAACTCCAAATTCTCCCTGCGATAGTCTTCCTGCTCCTCTACCAGGAGCACGAACGCCGGCGGCGAAGACCACAGTGAGTACTGCACCTACGACACAGGGGAGGGGGGAGGGAAAAAACAGGGACACACACACGCAACACGCAACACCCCCACCCTCACCCACAACAACACACATGCTAATACATATTGATACATCACAGTTACGCCCGACCCCCCTGGAAGAATGCAAAGACAATAGAAAATGAGTGTAACCATTGTAATATATTAAAAGCAAGTACGCAAAAATATATATCAACACCATTAACAAAATATACACCAAGCATAGTAGTCCAGGTAGTGCTCCAATTAAGTCCGTGGAACACTGGGCCCACACGGTATGGGCGAGGCCAACACAAGATCCCTGACCATGACGGAGAGAACACTGCAGGGGCATTTGAGAGCAAGAAAACAGGCACCTCAGGGGGAGGGAAAGAGGGGGCACCTCAGCCGCTTGAGTGCACAACGCCAAATCCACGAGAGGGACACATGCCCAATGTTCAATCCTGGGGAGTGCAAAGCCACAGTCTCTCAAGTCTCACAAGTGGGTGGTCTGCGCACTGCCATACCCTGGGGAGTGCAAAGCCACAGTCTCTCAAGTCTCTACAGTGGGTGGGTTGCCCACTGCCATATCCTGGGGAGTGCAAAGCCACAGTCTCTCAAGTCTCTACAGTGGGTGGGTTGCCCACTGCTTTATCCTGGGGAGTGCAAAGCCACAGTCTCTCAAGTCTCTACAGTGGGTGGGTTGCCCACTGTTCCATCCTGGGGAGTGCAAAGCCACAGTCTCTCAAGTCTCTACAGTGGGTGGGTTGCCCACTGTTCCATCCTGGGGAGTGCAAAGCCACAGTCTCTCAAGTGGATAACAGTCTCCACAGGTTCTGGAGGGGGCCTTGTGCCCAGAGTGCTTCATCCTGCTAAGGACAGAGGTAGTGGATGGATCTCTCCACTGGTTCAGGAGGGGGCATGGTGCCCAGAGTGCTTCATTCTGCCCGTGACGGACTCAGTAGCGTCAGTGCCCTTGGCGCTCATGGGCCAGCGGTGCTTGAGACGGCGGTGCCCTGTTCAGCAGTGCTTGATACGGCGGTGCCCTGTTCAGCGGAGCTTGAGACGGCGGTGCCATGTTCAGCGGTGCTTGAGACGGCAGTGCCCTGTTCAGCAGTGCTTGAGACGGCGGTGCCCTGTTCAGCGGTGCTTGGAGCGGCGGGCTCCTTTGCAGTGACTCAGCTGCTGGCGGTCCTTCATGGCCCAGCGGGGCTTGTGATGGCGGTCCTCTCTAGCCCAGCGGGGCTTGTGCTGGCGGTCCTCTCTGTCCCAGCGGGGCTTGAGCTGGCGGTCCTCTCTGTCCCAGCGGGGCTTGTGCTGGCGGTCCTCTCTAGCCAAGCGGGGCTTGTGCTGGCGGTCCTTTCTAGCCCAGCGGGGCTTGTGCTGGCAGTCCTCTCTGTCCCAGCGGGGATGACGGCTGTGGCCTCCTGGGCAGCAGGGCTGGTGCTGGCCTCCTGGGCAGATGGGCTGGTGCTGGCGGTGGCCTCCTGGGCAGCAGGGCTGGTGGCGGTGGCCACCTGGGCAGCGGGGATTATGGCGGTCTTCTCCACCGTGCTGCTCTTCCCAGACTTGCTGAGTTTCTTGTGCCCCTTCCCCACCTTGGAAGGTGTTGCAGCTGACTCCATACTCCCACCTGTACCCCTGGGAGTGGCTTTGGTGGCTGGAGTCTTCCCCCTCTCCCGCCGGGCACTGGCCAACTTCTGATGCTTGACAGGTGGGGGACTGTCTGTGCTGTGGCGCCGTGCCACACTGGCTTCCCTGGTGGCCGGTGCACTCCAGATTCCGGTGACTACAGGCACCACTGGTCCCGGAGATGTTGTGGCTGAGGTGCTAGTTCGGGACCTAGGAGACGGACGGGGTGGGGGAGGTGTGGGAAAGAGGTCAAGGTTGGACAGGAAAAGTTTTTTGGAGACACTGGGACGGGTAGCTGGAGGGGGTTTGGGAGTGGAGGAAGAGGTTGTGGTTGTAGGAGGTGTTCGTTTGCTGACTTTGGGTGAAGGTGCATGCGCTGGAGGCTGTCGTGAGGTGGATGGCTGTTGGGTGGATGTGTGTCTGCGTTTGTGAATCTTGGGAGGTGGCGTCACAGACACACTGGGAGAGGACACAGGGGACGTGTGAATGGTAGTGGGGTGGTGACTGCATGTGAGCGGGGTGTGGTGGTGGGTGTGCTGGTGATGGCAGTAGTGGCTGTAGATGTAGTGCATGCAGGTGTGAGTGTAGACGAGACTGGGAGGGAGGAGGTAGACAAGGAGGAGGGGGGGACAGTGGATGTTGGTGTGTCTGCAAGGGTATGATGCTTGCGTGAGTGCCTGTGGGATGTGTGGTGCTTCTGTTTGCCTGAGCTTCCCTTGTGTGTTGACATGTGTGCATGCTGGTCTAGAGGTGTGCTTGGGATAGCCTGGGGTACAGGGGATTGGGTCTGGGTGGAGGAAGTTGGAGGGGGGAGGCTAGAGACGGGGACAATGGCTGCCATCAGTGCTGAGGCCAGAGTCTGAAAAGCTCGCTGAAGTGCCGCCTGACCAGAATGAATGCCCTCCAGGAATGCATTGGTTTGTTGCAACTGCCTTTCTACACCCTGGATGGCATTCAAAATGGTAGACTGCCCAACAGTGAGGGACCTGAGGAGGTCAATGGCCTCCTCTCTGAGGGCAGCAGGGGTGACTGGGGCAGGGCCTGAGGTGCCTGGGGCAAAGGTGATGCCCACCCTCCCGGGTGAGCGGGCACGGGGCAAAGGCTGAGGGGCTGCTGGGAGGGCGGTGCTGGTAGGGGGGTGGCGGCTGTACCTGTAGATGGGGGTGACACAGAAGTTGCCGCCACCACAAGGGAGCTCCCATCAGAGGACGAGTCCGTGTCACTGGTCTCAGCTCCTGTCCCCGCCGTGGAGCTCCCCTCGCCCTCCGTGCCACTGGTGAAGTCCGAGTCTGTACTGTGGCCCTCCATGGCCATGTGGGATGCAGCCCCCTCGTGCTCCGGTGCCACTTCTCCTCCGCCTGATGATGCTTATCCACACAAGTACAGGGAGACCACAAAAAGGGGGGGGGGGTGACAGAAGAAAGACATGTTGAGTGCATGCATTACCGCTACCGTTGGCGGACACGACAGACACAGAAGCCCCCTGCACTACGCCGTGCTCTTGGGCTCCTATGTTCAATTCCTGGGAAATGGCCTACTAGGCTATGGACGACATCTGCACACATGGATGACACAGGGGCATGACTAGGTGTAGTTGGCACGCTACAGAGGTGCAGTGGGGTGCCACATGGCCTGCATTACGGAGGGACCTTGCTTACGGAACTCGCCCTGGCCTAGGGAAACCCACAGCCCACCTCCCCCACCCAGACCCCTCCACTGCGCGCTAAATCAGCAGAATGAGAGTGTACTCACCCCCTTGTGGCTGCTGTGATGCCCTCAAGCGCCCATCCAACTCCGGGTACGCCATCACCAGGATCCTGAACATCAGGGGGGTCATGGTGCGACGGGCACCCCTCCCACGTTGGGAGGCCATCCCCAGCTGAGCCTCCGCCGTCTTCTTGCTCCAGCGGCGAATGTCCTCCCATCTTTTCCGGCAGTGGGTGCTCCGTCTGTGGTAGACCCCGAGGGTCCGGACGTCCTTGGTGATGGAAAGCCAAATATCTTTTTTCTGGTGGGCGCTGAACTACATGAGTTGTACAGGGGGAAGAGAAACTTATTACCAACTGCACCGTCAAAGTGATTGGCCCCCATCCCTACCCTTGCCATGTGGCACATGCACTCACCGTCGTTTCATGCACGCCGCACTCTCCCCCTTCCTTCTTACATCCACCCCTCTCCACACAGGCATAGCCCATACAGCATGCTCCCAGTGTACTTACCTGTTTGTCTGGAGGACCGTAGAGTAGCGTGTACTGGGGGAGGACCCCATCCACTAGTTTCTCCAACTCCTCCGACGTGAAGGCAGGGGCCCTTTTCCCAGACACTCGAGCCATTGTCTCTTCCAGACCGAGGTCACAGCAGCACTTGCAGTGTAGGTCCTCTCCTGTCAAAGATCAGGTATCGAGTGATTGAACAGATACCGTCACCGCCGGCGTACATCATCATTGGCTCCTGGGACCCATAGGGTCCAATGTTAACCAATGCAGAATTGCGCTGCGGTCTTCGACCGCCTACCGCGACGGTGTACAACGCCAGCGCAGTTACCTCACATCCCATTGTCCCACTTCACAGGTCAGGCAGCCGCCATTTCAGGGGCCCACATGGCTTCATTTTCAACTGCGCCACACATACCTAGGCCTAGACTCAACACAAATACAGGCCACTTTTTAGATTATGATTGGTGTTGTGTGTAAGCTGTGGGTACGTACCTCTGAGTTGTTTGACTCTGTGCTCACTGTTGTCCTTCATAGGCACCGTCCGCTGGGACAGGTGAGGAGATGGCGGCATCCTCCAGTGTACCGACCGTTGGTGGACCTGTCGACAATGGAGGAAAGACATGTGGTAATCACATACAGGCTTGACCGTGCCACAATCCAGGAACTGTGTACCCAGTTGGACCCAGACCTGATGTCAGCCATCCGCCATCCCACAGGAATCCCCCCTCAAGTGCAGGTGATGTCAGTACTCCATTTCCTTGCAAGTGGGTCATTTCAAACAACAGTGGCCATAGCATCAGGGATGTCCCAGCCCATGTTTTCCAACGTGTTGTCCAGAGTGTTGTCTGCCCTGCTGAAACACATGTGGAGCTACATCGTTTTCCCTCAGGTGGAGGATTTGCCTACAGTGAAAGGTGATTTCTATCCCCTGGGACATATCCCCAACATCATAGGTGCCATTAATGGGACACATGTGGCTTTGGTACCCCCCACAGGAGTGAACAGGTTTACAGAAACCGGAAGAGTTATCATTTGATGAATGTACAGATGGTATGTTTGGCCGACCAGTGCATCTCCCATGTGAATGCCAAGTTCCCGGGCTCAGTGCATGACGCCTACATGCTGCGGAATAGCAGCATCCCTTATGTGATGGGTCAACTCCAGAGGCACGGTGTGTGGCTATTAGGTGAGCACCTGGAAGCTAGTTAGTGGGAATTGTTGTCTGGGAATATCCCTCCAGGTTAGTGTGTGTCTAACAGTTGTCCCTAGCCATTTGCAGGTGACTCTGGTTACCCCAACCTGTCATGGCTACTGACCCCAGTGAGGAATCCCAGGACAAGGGCAGAGGAATGCTACAATGAGGCCCATGGGCGAACTAGGAGGGTGATCGAGCGGACCTTCGGCCTCCTGAAGGCCAGGTTCAGGTGCCTCCATATGACAGGTGGATCCCTATTCTACTCACCAAAGAAGGTGTGCCAGATCATCGTGGCCTGCTGTATGCTTCACAACTTGGCTTTGCGACGACAGGTGCCTTTTCTGCAGGAGGATGGTCCAGATGGCGATGGATCCTGTGGACAGAGAAGACGAGGAAGCAGAGGAAGAAGACATGGACAACAGGGACTCAGTGATCCAGCAATATTTCCACTGAAACACAGGTAAGAATACAAACCTGCCTACTACATGTACTTAAACACTACTACCTCTCTACTGTCTGTCGTTTTCACCCAGTGTATGGTCACTGAGTTGTCACTTTCCCTTATGATTTCACAGATCTGGGTCCCACAGTGTGACATCTGCTTTGATTCCTCATGGACTATAGTTGTGTGACATAGGTATGTTGACATTACAAATGAAAGAGCTTTTTGCCACAGTAATTGCTAATACAGTATTCCGAAATCACAGACTGACTCCAGATTGTTTTGTGCTTTAACAGTGTTTATTTTAGTGCTCAAAATTGGAGGGGGTAGGAAAATTGTGAGGGGTGATGGCGGAGGAATGTCCATGGCAGAGTCCAGTCTATTAGTCTCACAGGTGCATTGCCCAAATGGGCATAGGAAGTGGAGGTGGGGCAGTTTAAGGATGGACAGGGTGACAAAGTGGGACAGTAGGATGACAATCAGGGTGGTCTCATTTCTTGGCGGGGGTCTTGGCATCGTTCTCTGTCTTGTTCCTGGATCTCAGGGACCGTTTGCAAGGTGGTTCTCCCTCTGCAGGGGGTGGAGTGCTGGTGTGGTGGTCCTGTGGCGGTGCCTCCTGTCCACTAGCGCCGGTGGAGGTGGTGGGCAGTTCATTGTCCAGGCTAGTGTCAGGGGCCCCTTTTGTGCCACAGTATCCCTCCTGGTGTTGAGTACTTCCATCAGCACCCCTACGATGGTCCCCAGGGTCGAATTGATGGTTCTGAGTTCCTCCCTGAAGCCCATATACTGTTCCTCCTGCAGGCGCTGGGTCTCCTGAAACTTGGCCAGTACCGTTGCCATCGTCTCCTGGGAGTGGTGGTAGGCTCCCATGATGGAGGAGAGGGCCTCGTGGAGAGTGGGTTCCCCGGGGCCTGTCCGCCCCCTGTCGCACAGCAGCCCTCCCAGTTCCCCTGTGTTCCTGGGCCTCCGTCCCCTGGACTGTGTTCCCACTACCACTGTCCCCAGGTCCCTGTTGTTGTTGGGGTGGTGGGTTAGCCTGGGTTCCCTGTAGTGGTGGACACACTGCTGATTGACGTGTCCTGGGGACGGAGGTATGGGACCAATGGGTGGGTGCTGTGCCGGTGTTTCCAGAGGGGGGAAGCTCTGTGGTGGCCTGTGACCGGGTGTGGGGAACCGACTGTCCCGAGGTCCCCGATGGGCCGGCCTGGTCATCTAGATCCAGTTGGACAGAGGTGCTGTCATCACTGTGGGCCTCTTCTGTTGGTGGTGTGGACATGTGTGGACCCTCCTGTCCGGTGACGTTGGGTAGGGGTCCTGCAGGGGTATAAAAGGATGTTTATTACATCTGTATGTGGCATGGGGTTCAATGGGTGGGTGACCGTGTACCCCAGTGCTGGCATTCCTGTGTGGGAGCTTGTGTGATGATGGTTTAGGGGGGTGTATGGGTATGTGCAGTGGGCATGCTTTAGTGATGGGTGTCCATGCTTTGTTGTTGCATGCAGGGCTTGGTGTTAGGATGTGTGGTTTGTGATGTTGGGACATTTGTGAGGAGTTAGAGTGATGGGGGTGAGGGTGAGGGTGGGGGTATGTGATAGCATGCAGGTAGGGTGGGGGATGGGGAATGTAATAGTTAAGATTTGACTTACCAGAGTCCATCCCTCCACCTACTCCTGCGAGGCCCTCAGGATGGAGAATCGCCAAGACCTGCTTCTCCCATGTTGTTAGTTGTGGGGGAGGAGGTGGGGGTCCACCGCCAGTCCGCTGAACCGCCAGGTGGTGTCTTGAGACCACGGAACGCACCTTCCCCCGTAGGTCGTTCCAGCTCTTCCTGATGTCCTCCCGATTTCTTGGGTGCTGTCCCACTGCATTGACCCTGTCCACTATTCTTCGCCATAGCTCCATCTTCCTTGCAATTGAGGTGTGCTGCACCTGTGTTCCGAATAGCTGTGGCTCTACCCGGGTGATTTCCTCCACCATGACCCTGAGCTCCTCCTCCGAGAACCTGGGGTGTCTTCGCCATGCCATGGGGTGGTGTAGGTAATGTGTGGGGTGGTGTGTGGGGTGATAAGTGTGCTGATATGGAGTGGTGTGTAGTGTGAGGTGCGTGGAAGTTATGTAGGTGATGGTGTTGTGTGCCTGTGGATGCTAGTATTGTTGATGGTGGTGTCTCTCTCTGGTTTTCGTTTGTGATTTTTGGTCGTAGGGGTTTGTGGGTGATGTGGGTGTGTGTTACATATTGTATTGGGTGTGTGGGAGCGGTGTTTGTATGTGTATCAGGTGTGTGTATTTCGAATTGTCCAATGTGGTGGTGCTTTGTAAATGTGTGTGTATTTTGAGCGCGGATTCATGTGTCGTGATAGTGTGGGGGTATTTCTGTTGGCGTGACGGTGGAGGTTTTGTTTTCACCAGTTTATCACTGACCTTTGGTGTGGCGGACTTGTGTGGGTGTCCGAATTTTGTCCGATTCCGTGCTGTGGGTCATAATGGCTGTGGTGGTTTTCCGCGGCCGCGGTGGCGTGTTGGCGGTCTTCTGCACGGCGGTATGCGGCTTTTACCGCCAATGTTGTAATGACCAACTGCATCTTTTCCACTGCCTACCTACACTGATTGCCCAGGATGAGATCCTATGTCTCCAACGAGACATCCAATCCTTCATATGGGGGGGAAGCATATTTGCTTCTCCAATGAGGTGTTGATACACAGCTCGGGATCATGGAGGAGTTGTGGTGCCCAACCTCCTCGAATGTTACTGGGTGTTACATCTTTGGTTTATCTCAGATTTAGTGGTGTGTGAAAGTGACAAGCACTAGATGCACATGGACCGCACAGTGATTTGTCGTCCCCTTTGAGATTTGGAATGGCTCCCCAGACATGCGAGACTCCGAAGCTCCTCCCTCGCCACCCCACAAAAACAGTCCTGGAAAGCTGGGACAAAGTGGCAGTAAAACTAGGCCTTACCACTTTCCCATCGCCCAACACTGTGCTATTGTGCGACCCAGACTTTCTGCCAGCATTGCAGCCCCATTCCTTTAGCCAGTGGAAAGAGGGCAAATGCCTTACCATAAATGATCTTTTTGAGGGGGAATCCTTTAAGACATTTTTACAATGTTGCTAGGAGTTCCACCTCCCCGAGTCCACCAAACTACAATACTGTCAACTTCACCATTGGACTCTCTCTCCCTCCAATGTGCAGGGAGCAACTTACAAACTGACTGGTTTCGAGACCCTGATAAGATCCTTCAGTGGGTCATGTGGATTCATATCACACACATACCAGGTCCTCTAACGCTACCCCCTCCCTACACACACTGTTGCCAATCCCAATGGCACACTGATATTGGAGTTGAACTGCCCCCAAAACAATGGGAGCAATTATGGTATGACACACCGCGGATCATGAAAACATTCCCCAATGAGAAACAGCATAGAAGGTCCTGACACGCTGGTACCTCATGCCTACCCGACTACTATCTTTCCATCAACTTCCCCTTTATGTTGACGCTGCTCTTCGGCTCCTGATTGGAGACTCCTTACACATTTGTTGGTAATGCACAGGCATCACCACCTTCTGGAAAGAAATCCATAGCCATATCAAGGGGACGATAGGGTATGCAATCCCAGAATCCCCAGAGACTGTCTTACTCTGTATTAGACCCCAAGACTTGCAGTCTATGACCCATGCGGGATGGCACTTGATCATGCATATGTTGGGCGAGACCAAGCAACTTGTTGCATTACACTGGAAACAATCCACAGCCACTCCCATATCTATTTGGTTCACACATTTGTGGCAAACCCTAGCAATGGAATGGTTGACTTGCAAAATAACTCATACAGAAGGGAAATTTACCTCCATTTGGCAACCTCCTCTACAATATTTCGCCCATTTGGAATTCACGTGCTTCACGCCACCAAGGCTTAGAAGCCTCTAGCTTTTTGATTGATCCTCACCTCCTGGCTGGGACCCTTGTTTGCAATCCATCCTCTCACTTAGCCACCCCCGAATCCCCATCGCTCTGGACGTTAGATCCCATAGGGTGAATATCTCTGGCTTATTAGGTTTTCCTTACTCAGTGTGCATGTTTTTTTAATTGTTTAGTTCTGTGCCTTTTCTCCTAAGGCACTGTTGCTAGGAGGGTTTGTTAGTATTGATATGCTGATAATTATCATCAAAGCCTATGCTACCAGGTCTCCCCATTGTAGAGTGTGTAATTTGCACTACTATCTCAACGGCTGTCAAGATTACTATCCAAATTCTGTACTACACCACTGTAGCCTTGCCGTCGGTATGGTATTAAGGTAATTTTGCTGTTTTTCATCTTCAAAATGTAATAAAAAGATGTTTTGCAAAACAAAATGGTAATTGGTGAAAAGCTGGAGACCCAGCAGGATCCTCAGTACCTGGGATTGGGAAATAGGACTTTAGTACTGCTGTACTCTTCTTAGGATAGGTCTTGTAGAGTAGGGAGATGATGTTCTGATCTACTGTAAAGGCACATTTGTATCAACTGGGGTTGCTGCGGTTACTGAGCAGAAACAACCAGATAATGCTTTTTAATGTGATTGATCAACACCTTCCTGTTTTTCTTTGAACTAGGCAGTTGTGGCCCAATTATTGTTTGAGTGCCTTTTACTCTAACAGATGGTATTTAAGATGGCCTGAAAACTTGTTTATCAGGGATCCTTTTTGCACTAGTTCTCTCCACTTGCTGAGCCAGCTGTCGCCAGCTTTTAGAATCCAATAGTTGCAGAGTCAGAGTGCTTCACATTAGATAATTTAGTTCTAACTTCTTAGAAGTTCTACAATAATGTTACTCAAAACAAAAGGATAAAGTGTTTTGGAGTTTGCATTTCCCAGGGCATGAAGGTCAGGCACATGCATTGGTATTCTGAAAAGTATTTAATATGAGGTGTGAAGACCTAATAGTCCTCTAAGCAAACTATTTAATGATCTCTGAACCCGATACAGGTTATGGAGCCAGCTCAATTGTATATCAAATAACCCAGTGGTCAAGATTTGATTGGCAGATTTTACAGCTCTACTAGATTCCCAGGGGAAAGGGTGTGATAATAGTAGCCATACTCCTGGAGCAAACATTGCATCCATGAACTCCTTGGTAGCGAACTTAGGACCTTTGTCTGAATGAAAGGTAGGAACTGTTGCAATTGCTACTAGGCAATGACAATCTTTTATGACTGCTCAAGCAGTGTCAGTCTTTTGAGGTCAAACAGAAGCAAATCTAGAGCATGAATTGATAGCAGCTAATATATATCTATATTGGTTAACCACTGGAATTGGCCCGATGTGGTTGAGAACAACTACAACAAAGGGTCTGCCAGAGATAGTATGGGAAGTCTGTGCTGGCTTTGCCACAATAGAGTATTTTATCTGTTGGCAAATATTGCACATATTTAGGTCTCTCCTATACAGGATTTTCTTTTGTTCATATCCTGGTGTTGCTTGCACGCTCCTCATAGCCCCTTCGTGCCCATGCTTTGATTGTTTGTGTCGCATCAGCCTCTTGCCCACTCCTTCTTGTAGGTCTTTCTTTTTGGCACTGATGAGACCCACCCATCCCTGAGAAAATGCCCTTTTCTGTTTCTGCTTGGGAGACACCAGCATACTACACTCCTCCTATTTGTGTTCAGCAGCATCTAACGCCTATAGTGAATGCAGAATGTAAGCTTGGCTGAGATGCTGTTTAAAGCTCTGAATACAATGGCTCTGGTCACACTAGACTGTATATCGTTACAATCTTAAGGATTTACCAAAACCTAATACAAGCACCTAACTACAACAACTGCTACCAGCAGGTGTACAGGTGAATTCTGGCTTTTACAAACAATACCAGGAACATTCATTTATCTATTTATACCATGAACATTTCTAACATCAATTGATATATCTATCTATCCTGTGGCTTCTGTCATTTATTTAGCTAATCTCCTGGTCTACCAATTAATATCTGCCCTATAAAGAGATAGAGACAGCCGGGACAACATTTGCCATGCAAAATAGCTAGAAGAGATCTTTCAAGTAAGACTTTTCTGCATGAGAACTTATTACTTGTACTAGCTAACATACACCAAGATGCATGTACCCACCGAGGGGAATTAAAGAATGCTGGTAACACAAAGGAAGGCACCATGTAATTATGACTTACTAATCACTGGCTTTGTAAGCTATGTTCATGATATACTATTGTCATCTATTAAAATACCTGCCAATCTATGTTTTCTAACTAAATGTCTGCACCTTTTAGCACTTTATATTTTATGCTTTACTACTAATTACACTACCTAAAGCTCATTCGGACTTTTTGGGCATTCATCCTGAGATGATGACACGTCACCTTTGATTGATATATATCTAAAAATATAGATAGGTGACTCCTAATATGCTAGCACTATCATTTATATAAATTACCATATAATTTTCTTTATCAGACTCTGTGACTACATTATCAAGGAACATACTACACATCTAAAATCAAATATATCAGAAGATTTGGCTGCTAAGACTAGATCACTATTGAACAGTACCACTGGGAACGGCCCTGAAGAAGGTGACCTATAACATCACGAAACACCGAAACGCGCGTAGGCCTTTTGGTCCCTACGGTACCACTCAGATAGAACCACGTTAGCATTATCTTTTCCTTTTATGTATTAGACTATCAATAATGTATTAGAAGAATTTATGTCAATATATCTTCATTATTAAAAATTGTTTTAGCTTCACTATGATATTAGGATTAGCCTCATTGATATTATGTTTCATTAGTTTATAAGACTTTTTTCTTACCTATTGTGTTTAGTGTATGTGAGTGGTATGTCTGATTTAGATATTTTTGTTTTCTTTATTAAATGAAGTATATAATTAAAAATAATTATTTTATAATTGTATTATTATTGAATGACAAATAACAAAAATATATATAAAATCATATAATGGGATTACTTTATCTGTAACTAATAATAAGTATATAGCAGTCCGATATCATATGTGTATTATTGGCTTATTATACTTAGGTCGTATTATCCTTAACTTTATTGTTGTTTTTATGAAGATCATGGTATCTTCATATGTATTCGAGTAGCTCATATAGTAGTTTTCTCTACATTGGTTCATTCCCTGCTTGAGCTACACTCATTGGTACAGGGAATCCCTTTATAACTATTTTCCCACACTAGACTGTAACACTGACTGAGTACCACGAACAAACACTCATGGCATGTCTCACAAACCTTCCCATGTGAGACCTTGTTTATTTCACATCTACTCCTCATATTTTTGCTAACCTGTGTCTATATCTCATAATAATATTGTTACAACTCAAGATTTATGCTCTGACGATGAGGTGCCTGAAGTCGGCACCTGTTTTGCATGGAGGGAGAGTACTCGACATCTAATGATATTAGAGGAAAGTCTGAGAGCGATTTGTATTGGAAAAGTAGCCACAAGCTCCCGAGCTTAGTGGACAATTGGTCCTGTTAGGTTGTGTTTGGAGGTATATATATAAACTATATACAGACTGGCATGACAATGAATTATCTTAATTTTGTGTGGGCTCTGAGATCATCAAACTATCTGGCCTTTGGATGGGATGTCAAACTTGATTAAGTCTGTGAGCTTCACATCTTGAGTTCTGCGTCTAATTGTTGTGGTCAGGTCACAATCAACTTGTTTAAATCTGTGTGCTTCCCATCATGAGTTTTATGGTCTAATTGTTGCAGTCTGGGAGACAACCGCCTTGTGAGTTTGGAAACCTGTTTCAAGTTATACTAGCAATACCTGAAAACTGTAAGCATCAGGCATCGTAGTGCTGTAAGCCTTAATGTATCCACAATTGCTGTTCGAGTCACAACCGTTCTGCGAGTTTCCAAACTTCCCTTTTTCTAAATGTTGTATGTACATTGTTTTAACATTTGTTGCTATTGAGTAGTCTAGTTCTTTTGAGCTCAGGTACCATGTGATCAGCATGTGTTCTAGGAATCCTGAGATAAAGCCAGGGTTTGCATGCACGGTGTGTTCGAATCGCTAGAAGTTAAAGAATGTCAGTGGTTATCATACCTGTGAGTATCATTGCCATTAGCAAGAGTGATAGCTTTTAAATATAGGTAAAGTATGACTGAGAGTCCTTTTAGATCTATGAGTTTTGTATTACGACTTCAAGTGCCATACATTGCTACACCAAAAAATCCACACTGCATAATTCCACTACACACATCACATTTAAACATCTCAGAATTCCACACCACACAATTCAACAACATACACTTTCATTTCACATCATCCCCTCCATGCCACATAATTAGAATACAATAAATTAAACTCCACATATTTCCTCTCTGCTCCAAGACACATAATTCCACTCCACATAATACCACTCCACACAACATAATTCCACTCCACTCCAAACCATCCAATTATTTTCAACACAAACCAAGACCGAAACAGCAAAAAACCAACATACACTAATCAAGTTATGAATTTTTAAAGGTTAGATCAAAATGCAGTGCTTAGAAGCCAATAGTTCCAACTAGAACTATCTGGTCATGCTGGAACAGGGCAAATCCAAAAGTGCAGTATGACCACGATGGAGGGCAGGCTGGGTACAGGAGTCATGCCAACCTGCTGACAGAACCTTTGTTGCCTCGATGTTCAGTGACGATGCATTGATCCAGAGAAGAGGATGCGTCATACTAGCAAATTATATGTTGTTTCCTGATCGGGCAACATTGTTGATGCATCGATGTCCAGAAGCAATGATTATTGGTTCCAATGCATCAGTGCTGTGTCAGCCAAGTCAGTGCTGCATTGTAAGTCTGGGTCATTGCATAGTGCAGTCAGTGAGCGGTGTCTGCAGCTTCAGTATTGGCAGAGGCAAAAGCAGTGTTTCTGCAGCGGTTCCAAGTGACGCACCAGTTTTGTTGCATCAGTTCTTGTGTTGCAGCACCACACTCATCTCCAAGGGCACAGGACTTGATTTGGCACCCCTTGAATCACAGTAGAGTATCCGGGTGTTGGTAGCAAGATACAGGTGAGGTTTTTGATATCCCTGAGACTTCAGAAACAGGATGCACTCTCAGTCAGGAACTTGGAAAAACTTTGGATTGCAGAATGTAGAGAGTTAGATCCAGTCCTCTCACACCCAGGTAAGAAGTAGTAGGCAGCAGGCAAACAGGCAGTCCCTCCTGATAGGCCCATGGTTCTTCTTGGTAGAATGTCCTCAGTCCAGAAGTGTTCCAAGTATATGGTGTCAGAGACCCAGTACTTATACCCAAATGTGCCTTTGAAGTGGGGAAGAATTCAAGGAGCGGTTTTGAATTCCCCTAGGCCCCTTTCAGACCATTCTTGTCTGTCAGGAGGTCTGTTAGGGGTTATCAGTCCCTTGTGTGGGGTCAGGCCACTACAGTTTGAGGTGTGAGGGAGAGCCTTTCCACCCTTCCTGCCCAGGAAGACCCATCAGTATGCAGATGGAATGCTGGTGCAGTTTTGTGTCCTGTATTTATGTCTGTCTGGATCAAATGCACAGAGGTAGCTGTCTACACAGACCAGATGTGGATTGGAGGCAGGCTAAGGCACAGGATGGATAAAGCAAGAAAATGCCAACTTTCTAACTGTAACACTTTCAGACCTGCAATTTAAAATCCACAAGTTATGCTTTAAAATGTTGAGTCCACAGACACCAAATTCTATTTTTCAATCTCTTTCCAGTCTGAAATGACACTGTTTTTTTAAGGCAATTCCTATACTAGCCTAGGCGAGAGATAGTCCTTGCAATACTGAAAAATAAATGTGAGAGTTGTTCACTACCTGTACATGTTAAACTTAAAAGTACATATACAACTTTTTAAATACACTGCACCCTGCCCATGGGGCTAACCAGGGCTTACCATAGGGGTGTCGTACATGGAATAAAAAAAGAAAGTTTGGTCCTGACAAGTGGGCACACTTGCCAGTTCAAAATGGCAGTTTAAACTGTACACAAAGGCTCTGCAATAACAAGCCTGAGTCATGTTTGAAAGGCTACCATAGTGGGTTGCACAACCAGTGCTGCCAGCCTACTTGTAGCATTTGACTTACAGGCCAAGGACGCACATAGTGCACTTTACTAGGGACTTACTAGTACATCAAATATGCCAATCATGGAGAAGCCAATTTTACCATGTTTTAGACACAGAGCTCATACAATTTAGCACTAGATAGCAGTGAAGTAGTGCACATATTCCAAAAGCCAACAAAAACAGGGACTGAAAAAGAGGAGGAGGAAGGCAAAAAGTCTTGGAATGACCCTGCACAAAAGGCCATTTCCAAAAGTGTTCCTAGAAGTTGTCATCTTCAAAAATTCCCTTTAATTCAGCACAAGTCAAAAGAGAATTTTTGTCCAGTACCAACTGCAGGCTGTACAGAGCCAACCACATAACACACACTCTTATATTAATGTATGGGTAATACATTCAGAGTTTGTAACACATTTTGGGGCATATTTATACTCCGTTTGCGCCGAATTTGCGTTGTTTTTTCGACGCAAATTCGATGCAAAACTAACTCCATATTTCTACTTTGGCGTTAGATGCGCTTAGCGCCAAAGTTCATGGAATTAGCGTCATTTTTTTGCGTGAACACCTTCCTTGCGTTAATGATATGCAAGGTAGGCGTTCCCGTCTTAAAAAATGACTCCGATGCTATAGCGTCGGATTTATACTCCCGGGCAAAAATGACGCCCGGGAGTGGGCGGGTCTAAAAAACCCGCATTTGCGCCGGATTTTAGCGCCTGGGTCAGGGCAGGCGTTAAGGGACCTGTGGGCTCAGAATGAGCCCAGAGGTGCCCTCCCCTGCCCCCAGGGACACCCCCTGCCACCCTTGCCCACCCCAGGAGGACACCCAAGGATGGAGGGACCCACCCCAGGGACATTAAGGTAAGTCCAGGTAAGTATTTTTTTTTTTTTTTGTGGCATAGGGGGGCCTGATTTGTGCCCCCCTACATGCCACTATGCCCAATGACCATGCCCAGGGGACAGAAGTCCCCTGGGCATGGCCATTGGGCAAGGGGGCATGACTCCTGTCTTTGCTAAGACAGGAGTCATTTCAATGGGGGATGGGCGTCGTAAAAAAATGGCGCAAATCGGGTTATGACGTTTTTTTTGCCCCAGCCTGACTTGCCCCATTTTTAGACGCCCAAGCGCCATTTTTCCCTACGCCGGCGCTGCCTGGTGTACGTGTTTTTTTTTCACGCACACCAGGCAGCGCCGGTCGGCTAACGCCGGCTAACGCCATTCAATAAATACGGCGCCCGCATGGTGCTTCAGAATGGCGTTAGCCGGCGCTAATTTTTTGGGCGCAAAACTGCGTTAGCGCAGTTTTGCGTCAAAAAGTATAAATATGGGCCTTTGTGTGTATTTCAGAACTTATTGTGTGCTAAGTGTAGGGTCATATTAAAATCTTATGAAAGTTTCATTTAAAGCAGCAGCCCACTATACTCAAAACATATGTAGAGTGTGGAGCATTAGGAATCCTTGCTTTCGTTTCGGCTTCTTGTGTATGTAGAGTAAAAACTACACCAATTTTTTTCCCTTGTTGCAAAGTGCTCTCTTTTAATGTGGCTATCTGCACTACAGTGAAAAGTTTCTCAATGGGGGTGAAAAGCTCCTCTTCAGAGGAGTACAGATGTGATTCATACACTACAGGGGTTACTTGTCCCTAATTGTAAACTAAGGGGCATACTTATCATTGTGCTGCAACAACCCTGCGCCATGCAAAGGGGCAGAAGGGTGATGCAACAGCAAAGTCAGATTTATCAAGCCACAGAAGACCATCTTGCATGGCCCTGCATGGTTGGAACAGTTGCTGACTTCCTCAGGATCTGCACAATGAGATTTAGGGCTCAACTCCAGGCAGCTCTAATTCAGATTGCTCTTACATCGCTGAATATTAGAATGGCCAGACAAGGAGAAGGATGTGGGAAGAGGACACCAGGGAAGGAGATCTGGAAAAGGTTAAACACAACAATAATCAAAAAACAATATGATTTACCTTTAAAGTTTGTGTTCTTTTAGACTTTGGTATGATTATTCTTATGCCCCGAATTTTGCTAAAAATGATTATTATTTAGGCCACAATTCTTAATTTTCAGGAACCTTAATAAAACTGAAACCAAAGGCCTTCTGTAAACTTCAGAGAAACTCTTTTCCAAAATTATTAATTGAATGAAAAGTCAAACTCCCCCCATATAAACAACGATGACAAGTTTTTAAACTCTTGAAATGGTTAATTACATGAGAAATCAGACTTGCTCCTACAAACTATGACAATAAGTTCCAAAACTTTGATTGATTCCCCGCAATTAAATAACAAGAAAACTTTGAAAAAAGCGCTTACCGTGCAGAGTGTGACCCGCTCTGAATTGCCAGTAAAAGTCATGCTGATGGCTATGTCCAACAGCGAACTGCTGTCCAAATAACTTGAAGCGTGCTGAGAGCTGTGCACAACAGGTGCTGGCAGCACGGAATCCGAATGTTGCCACAAAGTGAAAGAAATTCCCTGGGGCAGACCGGCCGACTCTCCACTTACCGACTGGAACTCACCAGCTGATCAGGAGCGGTGAACGAAATCCACTGGGCCGCCCATCAAACTCCAGAAGCAAGAGCAGAGCTCTCTCTCTCTCTCTCTCTCTCTCTCTCTTTCTCTCTCTCTCTCGAACCGATGGAATAGCGATCAGCTCTCCAATGGCGAGGCTGCTTAAGTAGGCATAGGCCACACCCAAGATGGCTGTCCAAGGCAGTTGGGAAATGTAGTGTGCTGCAAAAGGAAAATGACTTAGGAGCACAGTACAAAGGTTCTAATTACAAACCTGTGTGGAGGAAACATCTATTAAAACAACAAGCATTGGCAAAGAGTTACTTTGTGAAGGTAATACATATTAAGGCAACCAGCATTGGCAAAGAATTTCTGTGTGGAGGAAATACATAGTAAAACAACAAGCACTGGCAGAGAGTAACTATTAAGGCAACACGCATTGGCACTCTTTCAGATGCATAGTACTATAACAATGCAGAATACTGCATCCACCAATGTGCTGAATGAGAAACATGCAGTTTTTTACAAAAGTGAAAGATCTTCTTTCGAGTGCATGGGGCGACCCAAAGTACTTGACATGATTGGGATGGGATGGGTCCTAGAACGCATAAAACGTTCATTATTTATTTATAACATATTTACCAGCCTTTATGAATTTAAAAATTAATGTAAGAATGATTTTTAAGTAAATTACTTTTAATTAATTAAATGCGTCACTTTTAATCATTTTTAATGTATAAGAAATGGTTTTTTTTTTACTTCAAGAGGGAATTTAATTTTGTTTCAGCATCAGAAAAATAATTAGTTAATGCAATATATTTATATTATTCAAATATTTAATTCAAAATTAAGTTTGCAGTGTTGTAGCATGTATTATCTTATCTACATTTAAAATAAATATATATAAAGACACTTACATTGATATTTAACTTAAAAATGTTTTACTAAATTATGGATACCGTATATCATAACTTTGCTGTTTTGCTTGGGGGTCATTGATTTATGCAGCTGCAGCCTCTTCTTTGTTGATCTGCAAAATGTGTCAATGGTGTATCTTTGTGACTTGCTGTGGTTTGAAGTCAGTAAAATCTTTTTTTATCAAAAGAAACTTTTTTCAAAATTATTGTGTAGTTTAAGAAGGTTTTTAAACTTTACCTATACTCCTTCTTATGGATATCTCCACCTTCTCTGTGGAGAATTCTTACAGTAATAAGTAGGGGAAAGTAAAACGCTTATTTAACTAAAAATAAAATGTTAAAAATATTTTATATAATGAGTTCAGCAGTTTATTAAACTTTGAATACTACTCAAAATAGTGTTTGGTCATCAATTACCTTAATAAGATGTTCCTCTTAAACACATCATCTGAGATAGAATTTAAACTAAACAGCTTCATATTTATGCATTAGGCCTGATAAGGCAGGCATAACTAGGTCCTATTCTCAGCCCTCTGCAATTTCTAAAAATACTTTACACATATTACTGAAATTAGTAGAGTGGCATAAACCATTAGAACAATGCTTACAATCATACTGCAACTTCAACCATAGGTGTGTCACCCCTACATTATACATTCTTCAACAAAGGCAACTGTTTCAGCATTCTTACTAAGCTTCTTGCAAAAAATATCTACACCTTATTAATGCCCAGTGTATGGAGAAATCATCACTAGCACTATGTGACAGCTCAATAATTTCAACCTATGTACAGAAATTTACAGGTGAATTTTGTATTGCAAGGATAAGCTTTAGTTTTTCTCACATATTTAGCTGCTACCTAATCTGTAACATACGTCTGCAACTCAGACTGGTTGCTCTCAGTAACAACCTTGTTTAAATGAAGTACAGTTTGTGCTAAAAAGCTTATTGGTAGTTAAACTGTGCACCATATTACTTTTACCCTAGTGAATGAGACTTATCTCCAGTACAGAACTATTTCACATTCGGACATACACACATAGTCAATTTATGATGCATATCTTTGTGGGCCCTTTACTATATGTGTCTAAAATTATCTCGGGGTTTATGAAATAATGTGAGGAGCAGTGGCTGGATAATGTCAGCAGTGATGTCATCAATAATATAATTTGAGATGTCATCACTCAATGCTGACATTCAAGATGTCACCAGTGATATCATCAATGATGTATTGTAGCATGCCATGATTGATGTAAAATGGTAGGCCAGAAACAGTGCATAGCAGGTGCTCAAGTTAAAGTTAGTTCACTGAACGATAACAGGCTGGCAATTTATTTATATATATATATATATATATATATATATATATATATATATATATATATATATATATATATATATATATATAACATTAAGTTTCAAAGTTTCAAGAAAGATATATATTTATATATGTATATATATTTTTTTTTTTCACTTAAAAAAACAAAGGTTACAGGGACTTTATAGTTAGGTTCTGAATTTACACTCACAAAACCAGAGAAATTCAACAGTTATAGTTACAGTTATTTCATGTGACTATAACTCGTGCCCTAGCCATGCACAGTTATATAATCAATAATTTTATTGCAGATGTTACAGTGACATTATCAATTATGTTATCAAAGATGTCATGAGTGCTGTAATTTGTGGGGTAATTATCAGTGTAACATTCAAAACACTCGAAAATAAACAGACTCACTGCCATGAGATACTAGCATTTGAACTTTCAACCTACTGAGTGACAGTCCAAGAGCTTTACTGTAGGCCAGATGGATCCCTGATCTGTTGTTCATCAAAATGTAACTATACCACTTGAACCAAACATGTTGCCACAGTGACACTCTGAAGTTATTGCATGGAGAGATCATTGTGGGATTGAAAAAAGAGAGAGAGAGAGAGAGAGAGAGAGAGAGAGAGAGAGAGAAAAAAAAAAAAAAAACTGCAAGGGAAGTCTGAAGGCCCCGCTGTCCTAGCCAATGTCCTGCACGAAATAGCAGCTCCCATGCTTTCATCTGTTTCCCTTCATGCATATTTGTGTGGGGGAAACAGATGAAATCTTTGCTTTCTGCAAGCAGGAGCTGTTTGACAGCCCCTGCTTGCAGAAAGAGGAGTTATGTTTGCTTTTATTTGGTGGGATCTGTCAGCTCCCCCAAGCAAAAGCAAACAGCTATGTGCCGGGGTGGGAACCCCGGGGCATAGGAGGAGCTGGCCCTCAGTTGGTGGTCCCTGGGGCTCTGAGGGAGGACATAGGGCCTCCTCCACCTTACAACATTGGTTTGCCCCAGGAGGTGGTGGTCTAAGGGCTGCAGGGGGGCTCTGTGGCCCCTCTGCATTGATCTTTCTGATCACCCCGGGTGGTAGCGGTCCCTGGGGCTAATGGGAGCTCTGGGGGAGGCATGTGCCACCCTCCTTTTTCATTGGCCCCTGGCCGACCTGGGGGCTTCATTAAAACAAGCATGTGAGCCCGCTCTTGTTTTAAAAAAAAAATTCACCAGATCCACCGCGACTCTCAGTGAAAATATTTAAAAAATGCTTTTTTCCTCTGGGGGGTCCCTCTGGGGCCTGAGGACCAGAGCTAAGGGGTCAGGGTGTCCCTACCCTGGCCCTTTTTTTCAAATCTTTTTTTTCTGGGACTCAGCTGAAGCCAAGTCCCAAGATGGCTGCCAGCACTTCCTTGTTGAAGTGTTAGCAGCCAATCAGATCTAAGCACAAGATTGGGAGGGCAGAGCCTTCATGTCCCTATAAATACAAATTAGTTTTTTCTTCAATTTCTCAAAAGCTATGAAACAGATGTACATCAAATATGGTACTTTCTGGACCAAGAACTACCTTTCTGCCAAATGTGGTGTAAATACGTTCGGTGGTTCGGCCACTATTCCTGTTCAAAATCCTTATGGAAAAAATGCATGGGAAAAAATTGTTTTGTGCCACAACTTTTTCTCATCCCTCATGTGATGGATCACCCTGAAACTTTCCAGTCAGCAGCTAAAGCGAGCATCATATTTTTTGGGGAAAATTTCGGGAAGATTCATCAATGGCACCGAAGTTATTAGCAAAACAAAAAACACTTTTTCTATGGGAACCAAGGGCCAGATGTAGAAAGGCTTTTACGCGTCACAAACATCGAAAATCGCTGTTTGCGAGGCGCAAAACCCACATCGCGATGCCCATTCCCATTTTGCGAGTCAGTAATCTGGTTACTGACTCACAAAACGGGACTGCGAGTCGCAAATAGTAAAGGGTGTTCACCTTCCTATTTGCGAGTCGCAGCGCAATGCAGGATTGCTTTGTGACCGCAAACGTGGTCGCAAAGCAATCACAGTTACCACCAGTGTCACACTGGTGGTAACCCATTCGCAAAAGGGAAGGGGTCCCCATGGGACCCCTTCCCCTTTGTGAATGGCCTTGAAAACATTTTTTCAGAGCAGGCAGTGGTCTGCCTGCTCTGAAAAAATGAAACTGACACATTTTTTTCATTTTGTAATGCATCTCGTTTTCCTTTAAGGAAAACGGGCTGTATTACAAAAAAAAAAATACTTATTTATTTAAAAGCAGTCACAGACATGGTGGTCTGCTGTCTTCAGCAGGCCACCATCCCTGTGAGTGATGCGGCTTGCAAGGGGGTCTCAAATTGCAACCCACCTCATTAATATTAATGAGGTGGGCCTTTGCGACCCCCTTGCGACTCGCAGATGGTGTCAGGTACACCATCCTGCATCCTGCATTGCGACTCGCAATTTGCGGTCGCAATGCAGGATTTTCCTACATCTGGCCCCAGGTCCTAACTATAACTACCTAGTAGCGACCCTGCCACTATATAATATATATATATATATATATCAGGAAAAAAATGATATGAAGTGGGTTACTTCTACCATTAATCATAATAAAACTGGAATATTTTATTAAACGTTGTTAGGGAGGGAATAACAACATAGAAACTTGTCAAACAATTGCAAACACTAATAATGACAAATGTTAGTACAATACATATGTTAATCTTCAGTTCTTCTAAGGGTAGAAGTAAATGGATGAACATTATGAAATTGCCCCAAGAATAGAAGGGATCTGTATATTTTGAACTGGAAAATGTAAATGCACATTGTTTTGCTTTGTTGTGTGTTTTTGGGGATCTTTTTTTATTTCAGCATTATTTAGGTCAATGTAAATTGTTACTATAATGAACTGAGTTTCTGGTTCAATCAATCAGGATTTATAAAGAGTGGCTATTTACCTGTGAGGGTCTCAAGTTGCGGGAGTTGCTAGCTGCTTTGTGGTGCTCTGTTCATTCGAACAGCCATGTCTTCAGTCCTTTTCTGAATTCCCAGAGTGATGTAGGGGAAGGTCGTTCCAGGCTTCGGCGGCCAGGTGAGAGGGGGTGTGTCCTTCACCGGCAGAACAGGGGAGTGTCTGCGAGGAAGAGAGCGAGAGAGAGGAGGATCGAAGGTGTCTGGACATTTGCTGGAAGGTCATTCATTTGTTGATGTCCCTTTGATAAGCCTGTCCCTGCCATTTTACCTCTGCTCACAAGATTATAAACATCTCCTGTTGAAGTGTGATCCCTGTGCATGCACCTGTTCGCTCAGGGATCTCAAATAGAAGTGTTGAGATATTTGTCGCACCCATAACTTGTAATAGGTGATAATTACCCTAATATGCGCAGAGCAGGGATTTTTAGTCTGAAATAGGAGGTAGATTGTGTATACTCCCTATATCATGACTCTTTTATAATGAGTCAGCAACAGTGACAAGAAGTTTGGGAGACTGCTCAAATGTGAACAATCCTCCCGGATGTTCCCATGAGGTAGCACCTAATTTAAAAAAATCTAATTTAGGATTTTGGTTTCGTAATATTGATGGTTAATGAACATGGGTACATATTCTCTCTTGTTCTAAATCTGGTAGCACTATTCCCTCCAGATAGGCTAAACAAGGGTTCTTGTTTATTTTTATTCTTCACTAGATGACACATGGGCTATTAGTGATTGATAAGAATAACTATTTGAAGACGTTGCCCTGGCTAAGTCCTATATTTTTTGTTATTGGTTAGTGAGAAAGAAGCCCGTGTAGAAAACTCTGCCTGCTAACTCAATTCACTTTCATACCTGCCTGGACTCTGCACCTGATATCGTAATCCAGAGTAGCCAATCATAACTACCACCTACTAACTGTCCAATTACATGGTAACTACCACCTTCTAACTGTCCAATCACATGGAGCACAACTCCGCGACTAGCAGGTGCATTCACTTGTATCATTACAAGCATGAGAGATTCATACTCTAGCCCCTTCCGCCTCTGGCATAGTGTAGTCACTATTTTAATGAGAAGCCAAGGCTAAACACCAAAAATAATATTCTGATTTTATAATACCAACACTAATCTTACAGGAAAATAGAGAACAATAGGAAGTCTACTTTGGTAATTTTTGTTTTTTTTGCAATTACATTTTTACATCTCAGTCAGAAGACAAAGATTTTAATTTCAGCATAAGGGGCCGCCATGCCTCCGTTCATTACTGTAAACACAGTTTAATAACACAGATGTGATTATGACCACAATCCATCTTTTATAGTTATGCATTTCGTTCGGAAACCCAATTACATCCACGACAGCCCTTTATTTTGCCTTAAATGAATCAAGCAATTCGCAGTAATGCTCTAGATTCAGACTGCACTGGCGGGCAGCAGGGTCGTAACCACGATGAGATGAGCGCAGAGACAAAAGTGATACCAACTCACCCGCTGCCACGTTTTACTACTACGCTAATCTTAATTGAATCAATCTCTTGGCATTCGCTGACAGTGAAAGATTGCTGGAACCTGGGAGGCCAAGCTGGACAGGGCTCCCGGAATAAAAAACTCTCCGGTAATCATTAATTTGCTCATTCACTCCCATTTTCTCTCATTCTTCAATGTCTCAGATGCTGTACCCCGCGCAACCTTGCTGCTTTGCAATCATTTCTAAGTGTTCTTCCTAATACACTAGAAGTTTTTTAAGGAAACTCATTTGGCTGAAATGATCCCAGCGGCACCGCTTGAGGAGTGGGAAAAGTGTGGGCGGCCGTCTCCGATGTCCCGCGCGGGAAAGGACAAGCCGCGCATATTATAATTCATGCGTGGCTCATCTTTGAAGTCAGCCGATCCCCATCCCTCTCTACCTTCCTGGGCTGTGCACAATGGTAATTGCCACATTCTGGCAGCGTTTATTACCTTTAATGCAACATATAGTTATGTTCCTTTTACAACACTCGGGTAGCAAATGGTCTTCCCCCCATACAGATAGAAGGAGAACTAGCCAGGCCATTTGTTGACTGGTGACATCAGTGTTAAAACACATTACAACCAAGATAGGACAATAAAACATGATGTCATCAGTAGTTGGAAGTTTGCTGGCTCTTTGAAGATGGGCACATTTCTGAATCATTCAAGTGTTTGACTGAAGACATAATGAAATATAGATGGATAACAGTGAATAAAGGGGCTGTTTTTCTCCTGAGGGGTTCTGTGTGACATCAAATAGACAATAAGAGAATTATTAACTTTTTTCCATGTATTTTATTCATGTATGATTTTATGTTTTGTATTCCCCCCCAAAAAATCATCTACTTTATGCGGGTAAGAGGAGTAATGTGGAGCCACACGTAATATGTCTTCCGCTCCCTGTCCCAAATGTAAAAATTATAACTGTACCAGTGAGGCTTGTCAAAGCAGCTTAGACTTCCTTGATGGTGCATCAGCAGTAGGTCACAACTTTTGTTACCTATTGTTGCTACATCATAGCAGTGAACAACCAGATTTTGGATTTGCCGTTTACGGTAGTAGTTCTCAGAAAAAGACATACTTAACAATATGGCGTTCACGAATCGTCTGACAGAGCAATGAACAGCTTTGTTTGCTAGCAGATGAAGTATGTTGTGTATTGATGTTTGTTTTACTGTACTGGGTAGAGTGCCATTTAAAATGGAAAGTAGGGCAAATAATTTATTTTCTTGAATTTGTTTAGTTATCTTCAAAATGTAGATTGTGCCTTAGTGATACAAATCTAATGCCTAGAGACCCAGTACAGGATAGTGTGCACAAGTAGAGTCAGTCAGTGACTTGAGCAACTGGAGGCATTGACATTCTATAACTGTGCAGATGGTGTCTGACGAACTGTTTCATTCACATTGTGAACACCAGCTATTGTGCATTCCTGGCCGCGGGTGCTACATTTTCTGGCACTCAGCCACCATATGCTTATACTAACTTGCCTTAAATAGGGAGATATGGGTCCTCAGTAAGTATATGTAATAGTGATTGGCCATTTAAAATATGTTACCAGATACTGTTTGAAAGTAAATGGTGCATTCCACTTGAACACCACTTAGGTCCATATTTATACTTTATTTAGCGCCGCATTTGCATCATTTTTTGACGCAAAAGTGGCGCAAACTTACAAAATACAACTATATTTTGTAAGGCTGCGCCATTTTTGCGTAAAGAAATGATGCAAATCTGGTGCTAAAAAAGTACAAATATGGGCCTTAATGTTTCCTCACACATATCCTCAGGCAGGGTTCTGATGCAAGTCTCCTGCAGGCACTAGCTTTTGTGAGCACCACTGAGAATGCATAGAATCCTTTTGGCCTGCTCTGTTTTGCAAAGTATTGCACCCTGAAAAGACCTAAATATGCACACCAGACAGGATCCATTTCTAGGGCTTCATACCCCACATGCTGCCACTGATGACTTGGGGTTGAATGCAAGAAATGCCCTGGCAAGTGATGGAGTGGGGATATTTATCTCTCAATCTCTTGGTAAAATTATCAAACACTATTCCCACTGGTTGTACCGGCCACTGATTGTCGACTTGAAGTGTTGAGAGGCTCCACAACAATGACAGGCAGGATAGTATACAACCATAAAGGTTTATTTTCTAAGTATTCGTCAAATCATACATTAGCAAAATCGGAAATGTTTAAAAAAATATATAAAACTGCAGAAATATTGAAATGCTCAAGTATTCTAAATTTCAGTACTATGAAATACAGAATGGTAACAACCAATATGTAAAGAATGCAAATTATCCAAATGACGTGTTCCATAAAGACACCTTACCTGTGTAAATTAAGCAAGGAAAGAGAGTTGGGGATCTCTAAGAGCATCAGCATAATGTGAACATCAGTAGAAGTTCAGAGGAACCAAAAGAGTGTCTGGCATAAATGGAAACCCACCATAGAGTTCGGGAAACCCAACATAGAGTTCTGGTCTCTTTAGAGTCAGGACAAAGGTCTGTCCTAACTATGGAATACCAATTAAAAGCACAATCAAATGTTCCAGAACATCCAATCTCGCTTCCACAGTCCAGAGCCCATCCCAGGGAGGCATTTTCTGGGAGTCCGTAAACACCTTAAATTCCCATCCTCACACAATTAGGTACACGTATGCTTGTCCTTGAGAGGTGCAGCTTCCTAGTACGCCGGACACAGGAGGCTCCTTCCACCATCATCCGTCCTCGCCCACTGATAGCTTTCCTTTCTCAGGCCTAGATATCAGCTTAACAACAAACGTTTTCTCTAACTAGAAATGAACCTGATAACACACCTGCAGAGTAGAGAAAAACAGCATAGAGACAAACTTTAAAGTGTGCAATGCTCAGCTAACGCCCAACGTAAAGCTAATATAACTCGCGAGTCAAAATCGAAGCACATTCCAGTACTGTTAAGCATAAGCACTTAGATGAATATTATTAAAAGTAAATATTTTTAGTAAATGTGGTTACATTGATTATTATTCAGTTCACTACATGATTTCTTCACATGCTCAAAAGTGATGGCCTACTACTATTTTTTAAGGTGAAACACATGAGTTAATAGGGTTACACACACTGATTATATAGAGGTTACATGTAAATGCTCTTGAATGATGTATAGAAGGTGTAGCCCAATTTACGCTGCTCCATTAGCAAGTACCTCCTATGAAGTACCATGAGAAAAGACACACTGGGGTACTACCTACATCTATGCTATGTGCATTCTTAGTGGCAAAGAGGTATAACAGTTGGTCATATGAAGGGCTGTGCAACCAACTGATTATGTGAGTATGGTTTCCCAGAGTTCCCGATTTGTGGTCAACCCGTATTCTGCACATTTTCTACCTTTTGCTAGATGCTTGCTTAGTTGTCTTTCACATGTGGAAGAGATCGCCTGTAACTCATGAGAACTGTGTATTCCTGTGCACACCTTGCTTAGCTTTGTCTTATGAGTAACTCACCACAAATTACACCCAGGTAAAAAATGCTTGTGAAGTTCCAGTTTTTCACGTGGAAGCCCACACACACAGAAATATATATTTTTTTGCAATTTAGTCATAGGTTTGGCTACAATTATGCATACTTATGCAATTCATTAAATGCCATCATATCCTGCAGAACACGCACATTGCATATGAATATATAACAATAAAAGTGATGGTCACTAGACTCTGTTTGAGGCATATAACATATTGTTATGTTAATTGACTTTTACACAGTGCCTTCACAAAAAAAAGTGGTTCATGGCATTATATTAAAGAAAAGCCTCAGTAAACTGCTAGTCACAAGATGTTACGTAAGCACATTAGGAATGGATCTCAGGTGGCCACAAAATGAGTTCCGAGGTGCAGCAGTCAACATAGATCTAAAAAGTGCTAGCCTGAGGTTTGAAGAGTACTTGCATAGAGTACTAATTTACACATTGCTTCTGAGACTCTGGTGATTTACCAAAGAGACGTTTATATATAAGACTTGGGGCCAGATGTATGAAGCTTTTTGCATAGTGCAAACAGCGAAATTCGCTGTTTGCACCATGCAAAAAGCACATTGCGATGCTCATTCCCATTTTGCTAATTGGTAACCTGGTTAGTGACTCGCAAAATGGGGATGCGACTCGCAAATAGGAATGGGTGTTCCCCTTCCTATTTGCGATTCACATCGCAATGTAGAATTGCTTTGTAACCGCGAACGCGGTCGCAAAGCAATTCACAGTTGGCACCCATTTCAAATGGGTGCTAACCCATTCGCAAAAGGGAAGGGGGTCCCCATGGGACCCCTTCCCCTTTGTGAATGGCCCTGTAAAAAAAAATTTGTTTGTATTGCAACTCGTTTTCCTTTAAGGAAAATGGGCTGCAATACAAAAAAAAAAAAACTGCTTTATTCAAAAGCAGTCACAGACATGGTGGTCTGCTGTCTCCAGCAGGCCACCATCCCTGTGAGTGCTGCGAATCAGAAGGGGGTCGCAAATTGTGACCCACCTCATTAATATTTATGAGGTGGGTCTTTGCGACCCCTTTGTGATTCGCAGATGGTGTCAGGGACACCATCCTGCATCCGGGTTTGCGACTTGCAAATTGCAAGTCACTCAGACTCGCAATTTGCAAGTCGCAAACTCGGAATTTCCTACATCTGGCCCATAATGCTTTGAAAGAGATCCTGTCCTGAAAAAGAAGCCTGCAAAGCTTCCTGAGATAAGGATTGGCATCGATAAAATGTCAGAGTTCCAGTGTGAGAAATTGGGTTGACTGGGGTGTAAGCCCTGGTCAAGCAACAGCCATGTCCCTTGCAGGAGGAACCACAAAAAGTCGTTAATTTAACCTGTGCTTAAACCTGGGTAGCTTGGCACAAAAAGCAGTTAGGCTAAACTTAGAGGCAATGTGTAAAGTATTTATGCAGCACTCGAACAGTAATAAAGTGAAAACACAACAAAAGAACAATTTCAAACCAATTTAGAAAATTAGAGAAAAATGTAATAAATTATTAGACATCAGAAACCATCAAACTGCAGTTAGTAGAACCGGAGTTATGAATTTTTAAAGTTTAAGTGTTCAAAATAGCAAGTCCTCAGTTTTGGAAAATGGCCACCTGGGCACCTTGAGCACCACAACCAAGGGTCCAGGAGTTGATAGAGACCTCTTGGGTGTTCAAGACTTACTCAGGCTGGGTCCAGGTGCGGGTTTAAGATGGTGGGAGCCTATTATGTCCCTGTGGCTCTGAACAGGAGGCCAGCTAAACTAGCCCTTGGAATAATTTTTAAAGTCCGTCTCCACAGCAGGGCTGGCCTCTTAAGGTTCAAGGCAGGTTCCAGCCAGCAAAGCAGTCCTTCCAGGTACAGCAGCAGTCTGTTAGAGTATAAAGCAAATCACAGAAGCAAGCATTCCTCTGAGAGTCCTTCAGCAGATCCAAAAGTGAACTGAAGAGTGGGTATGAGAGCCCTCTTTTTACACATTGGTATTCTGCTCTTAGAAGGTAGGAGATGTTTTCAGAAGGATTCTTTGAAGTTCCTGAAGTTTATTACCTCACCTGCCCTAGCTCCTAGCTGGCTGCACTGAGAATCAGGGTTGTTAAGACTATTGTGTGGTGGTAGAGCATAGCCTATTCAGGTGTAAGTGGGGCTGTGGTTAGCTTCGCCCCCTTTAAGATAGTTAATTGCCCATTCAGGCTCTGCTAATGCAAATCCCACTATTGTGTGACTGTATGGGGTGAATTCACAAAGTATCAACTGTCAGTTACACCTAGTCATGTGACCTAAGGCAGGCTGCAGGCACAGAGGGCTAAGGGCAGGGAAATGCCAACTTTCTAAAACTAGCATTTTCAAACTTGTAATGATAAATCTGGCTTGGCTTTACCATTGAAGAGGGTTTACCATTACAAGTGCATAGACACCAAACATGATATATATACCACCTCTAGTTTAGGAATTATAGCTTATTAAATATAATAAGGAATCCCCATGGTTATCCTATGATAGGCGTCAAAGTAGTGAAGAACGATTTATTTTTTATTTTTTACTATTAGGACATGTAAAACTGAAAAGTACATGTCCTACCTTTTAATTAGACAGCAACCTTCCATATGGGCTACCTAGGACCTATCTTAGGGGTGACATATGTAATTAAAGGGGAGTTTAAGGCTTGGGAAGGGATTTTAAATGCCAAGTCGACATGGCAGTGGGAAGTGCCTCCAGGCTGCAATGGCAGGCTAGGGGCAAGTTTGAAGTTGCTACTTAAGTGGGTGGAACAATAAGTGCTGTAGGCCCACTGATAGTGTTTAATTTACATGCCCTGGGTACATGGTATACCACTCTACAAAGAATGACTTACATGTAAATTAAATATGCCAATCAGGTATATGCCAATCAAACCATGTTTACAGCAGGGTAGCAGTGGTAAAGTGCACAGAGTCCTAAGTCCAACATTTTGCAAGTGACCCTGAAGAGCGGGCCAATTCCAACAACCAATATTGGCTCTTAAAGTAGAATGTTATATTACATGTATCTAGAACACCAGAGCTTTTGTTTTGCTATACTAGCAGACAGTGTGTTCCAAAAGTTGAATTAGGACCCTCCCATGGTCAAGACAGCAACATGTCTGTCATCCCGAGTAAGATAAGGCATGGTATTGAACGCTGCTAGCGATGCAGGAACAGTAAGATGCTAAGGAGGGTCTCAGTGAATTGTCAAGCCTGCTTCCCAAGTCTCCTAAAAACCTTGTAAATGAGGCACAATGGTGGTTCTGGTGTAGCCATACTAGCCATATGTACCAACAATGTCTTGAATGGACTGCAGACTGAGAAAGGTTAGGAGTGGCAAAACTTGATGGATTCACCAGAAAACTGGTCTAAGGGAAGTTACCAGTTTCCTGGAAAAGGGCAATATTTCCATAGAACATAAAGAAGTTACTAGACTGGCTTTCAAATCTGAGTTGATACTTCCATCTTGTTTTAGAGGAAATAATGTTGATATTGGTGATGTCACATATTTTTCTACTATCTTTGCGAAATTGCACATCAAAAGACTTGGATGTGTCTCATAGCAGCATTTGAGAGTAAAACAATATCAGAATCCATCTGCAAAAGTAGAGAGTGAGGTGCAGCACTTAACCACTGGGTAGCAGTGGTAAGGTGCACAGAGTCCTAAGGCCAACAAGCCAAAATCCAGCAAAAAGTAGTAGGGGGAAAGCAAACAGTTTGCATGTGACCCTGAAGAGCGGGCCAATTCCAACAGCCAATAATGGCTCTTGAAGTAGAATGTTATATTACATGTACCTGGGACAACAGGACTTTGTTTTACTATACTAGCAGGCAGTGTGTTCCAAAAGTTGAATTAGGACCCTCCTATGGTCAAGACAGCTTATTTTTAGAGAAAATTATGTTGATCTTGGGCATGTCACATATATTCCTACTATCTTTGCGAAATTGCACATCAAAAGACTTGGATGTGTCTCATAGCAGCAGTTGAGAGTATAAAAAATACCAGCATCCATCAACAAAAGTAGAGTGTGAGGCACAGACCATTGCTGAACTATGTTGCACTGTTCCCCCTATTTGCACAAGCAAGATGTGAGTGAAAGCCAGGTTGCGATGTTAATATTGTCTATTTCATCTGAGATGATGTTGGAAGGACACATCTGCACATTTTAGAGTACAACAATATGGCGGGGCAACCAATTTGAGGCTTTCCAAAGAACATTATAGGCGTATGTTTATGCCTCTGAAAGGGATAGAAGTACCTATCAATGACCACATATTTATTATTATTATTATTATTGTTGTTAATAATAATGATCATAATACATTTCTGAAGCTCACTAATACCAAAAAAATTAATCTTGGAGCTGTGCCTGATGAGATAACAGAAGGGACAAAAGTAGCAATAAACAGAATAGAAATGTTTTCAGTGCCCATCTGAAGACCACATTTTTATTCGTTTTTTTAATCTCCATATGAAGATTATTACAAAGTTTGGGGGCCAAACGGGTGAAGGAGCGGCCACCCATATGGCCTCCCCTTAGGGAGGACTCACTGAGCAAAAACTAGTGATCAGTTTTTAGCGAATAAGCCGATGTATATGGTAATTATATACACTGTAGATTTAATATTTCTAGGCCATAAAAGGGCTTGTGAGCTAGAAAGAGGGACTCAAACTTAGCTGCTTGATTGACTGTCAGCCAGTGAAGCCCACGATGGGTAACTGAACTCTGATGGCGGGGCAATCCTTAAACTAACCCAGTTTGGATAGAATGTAAATGGACATAATGGCAAGAGGTTTGACAGCGGGTAGAAATGAAAGAATGTTACTTGGATTCGCAGGAGATAGAAGCAAAAATGAAGATTCCTGTTCAATAATCACACCTCAAACTTTAGCCTTTGTGGCAACAACAGGCTGTTAGACCAACGACTTGGACCAAAGCTGTACGTCCCAACGGGCGTGATTGTGGCCTAGAAGAAGAAGCTTAGTTAGCAGCATTAAACTGTACATAGTTGTATCTCATCTAGTTTTGCAGTACTGCCAGGCAGTCCTTCAATCCTGACCAATTGTTCTAGGCTTGATGGTCATGTCTAATGATTATCTGAGTGGTGTCTGCATAAAACAAAACTTAAATTCAAAGACCATAATGGACCACGACGAAGAATACATATAGATGTATAAGGGCAGTGGGGGCTAAAGATGCACCCTGAGGTACCCCAATATGATTGGGCAATTTGTCCTATCTGAATGAAGAAGGGGCAAAAGTTCAGCATGATCAGCCAAGAATGACTTAGGTCAGGTTAGTATAATTACTCAGATCCATTCTCAGCCAAACGGTGGATCAGAATTGCCTGGCCACATTATCAAACACAGCAGAAACATCCAACTGGATCAGTGCTTTGGAGCCGGTCACTCCAAAAACATTATGGGAATTTGCAATTTATGCAAGATTTCTTTGGGTGGGCATGCAAAAGTATGAATGCTCTGCAGGTGGTGCCCATCCCTTAAAACTAGCCACATTGTCCTTTGGGAATGCATTGTCATCTAGTTAGCTACTCAAAAGAGACTTATCAATCAGACGATTGTTAGATGATTTGGCTCACGGAATAATCTCATTCATTCATGTAACCAGATTTACCTGGTCATGTTTGCTGTAGAGAATATAGGGCCATATGTACGAACAATTTTTCCCATAGACACAGAATGGGTAAAAACCTTTGCTACATCTGGCCCATAATGTTTGAAATGGCGCTCTGCAACCAATTAACCTATGTCCAGTAAGCAAATAATTGCCCCTGTTGGACACCCTCTAGAGTGTGTAGCCCTTCCCTGAGTTACAGGAAGTACACAATCTGGTCTCATGCACAGGATTGTGTACAAAGGATTGTTTCTACAGGATATAATGTCTGAAAGCATTTTGGGATGCGAGCAAGCTCTGATGAACCTGACTGTTAAACTGTGTGATAATTCCGTCTTTCATTATAATTCAGAGTTTCTCTGTGCTAAATCAGGCCAAGATGTAAGCGAATGCCCATGGGCAAAATTCATTCATTATGCATAAACATTATTCCAACAATTATTGATAATACTTTTCATAACAGTTATTTTACATACATTACCATGTGTATTTGATACTGGTACTAAAGATACCTTTTATAAACCCGGATACGTTCCTGAATAATAATCTTGGTCTCAGAGGGTTTGCTTGTTTTTCACAGTGGAAAAAAAATGCAATGCGGAATGCTGTGCTGCACATCTGCCGTCTTAAATATGAAAAGAGTTACAGCGTTTTTCCATATCAAGGACTCCCTATTTCAATATTTTGCTTTCACTGAATTTATATCAAACAATTTTATGTTAAAACAGGAAAAATGGCCATGTGACCATTCTCTGGGGGAAAGGGAGCTTGGATCAGTAAGGACTGATGAACAGCAAATGTTTCCATAGGATGTAGGCTATGTTCAAGCTGGCAGTAGTGGGGGGGGGGGGGGGGCATTTTTTATCTCCCACTGTGTGCTTTTCAGAGGGTTGAGATACTCGTATCATCACATCTCCAATATGCCTTCTTGACCCTGAGCGATAAGAATCATGCAACCAATGAGGTGCACCTGCTGGGCCTAGTAAGTGAGACATATACATAGAAACATTTTTTTTTAAAACTACATAAACTAACATTTCTTACAGAGTTTTACAGACTTTTTCAGGGTACATATTTCTCATTAAACCAAGCATCTGCAACGTGCATTGCATCACAATGCAAAGCGTATGCAGCATCAGCTGGCCACATAATTGTGATACTTGAAAGTTTGAAAATTGATGGCTCCGTTTTGGTTAATAACTGCCCATTGCATTATAATTCACTCAGGAGCATATGGATTCCAGTAAGTGCTGGTTAAAAAGAGAGTGCATGCCCCTCTGCAGCCCCCCGTTGCACTTATAAGCGTCATGCAATTAAGTTAAAATGTTGGTTTAGTCAATATTTTAATGATCCAATGTTGTCGCGCAGGGCGGGGAAGGGAAGCTCTGCGATTGAATCTGCATTGATGAGCTGGTGAAAGCTTTCCTTTTGAAGGTAACAGAATAAATACTCATCTGAGAGGAACAGGTGGAAATGACACTCTCGCGTTTGGCTTGGATTTATGAGGTCACCAAGTATGAAAAGGCGAAGATAATGGGCAGTAGGGGAAGGTTGGAAAATGGCAGACCCAACATCAGGGGAGAACTATTTATAAAAATCTTGTCAAGCTTCCATTAGGGATTGGCTCACTAACTTCAGTCAAAAGGAAATTCACTTTATAGACCCAAACCTATTTAGTGAAAGAAAGAAATATAACCGGAATCCAGGATATGTCTTCTGCTAATGCCATCTAATGATTTTTTTTTTTCTCAGCCTATATTTATGCTCACAACAGTTGCCACATGTATACTTATGTTTCGATCAGTATATGCATACTGAGGGGGGTGCTTCTCCATAGGGTAAATCACTATGCCGGTATCATTAGATTCTGGTAAATTGCCTGATGAAAGGAAATACCGAAACAATATTGATGAAAATGTGTAGCACTGATTAAAGGAAATATGCTTTTAAAGCTTAGGACTTGTTTAAATAATTATTGTCTCATTTATTTGGCTTCACCTACCAAGAGTTCTATAGTTGCTAGCTCCTTCCTTGTCATGAGGTCACTGAACTCGCCATGAGTGATGTAAGAGGTCATAAGCAGTGCATGTCGAAGGCTCAAGTTACAGTTAGCTCATTGAACTATAACAGGTGAATTTCAGTGGTTGTTTTAAGTTTAAACTTGTACATTCTTCCTAACATTATCACCTAACTATAATGCCACTTTAACCTTTGTTTTTCAGTGAATTTCCATGTTTGTTTAACGTTAGGTAAGATATTATCATACCTAACTATAACATTACTTTAGCCTTTATTATTTTTTGTGAATTTCAAAGTTTTGTTTTTATGTAAAATAGCAAAATGTTACCATCCCTAACTAAAACGTCACTTTGATCTTTGGTTTTGTCAGAGAATATATATATATATAAAAAAAAATATATATATATATATTTTTTGAGTCCGTATGTATTGAATTTAAACTCATATTGCAGAGACACTACAGATTTCTTAACAAAAATACAGGATACTCCTTGGCAAACTAACTATATCATGGTAACTATAGATGTAGTATCGTTGTACACCTGTATCCCACATGAGAAGGGAATTCAGGTGTGTCGACATTTCTTTAGGGACAAACCAATCAGATTGTTGGAACACTCTGAACTACTTCTGAACATGTTAAAATTTTGCTTGGAAAATATTTTTTTCATATATGAGGATCAATGGTATAGACAAATAACTGGGACTGCGATGGGAAGTTGCTTTGCTCCCAGTTATGCCTGTTTATTTATGGGATGGTGGGAAACACAATGGGTGATGGCTGATGAAAAGATGGAATGGTTCCAACATATCATATTTTGGACACGATATATCGATGATATATTTATGATATGGGAAGGCCCAGAATCAGTGTTATATGATTTTTTGAATTCGCTACCGAATAGGGACCTAAATTTACAATTTTCCTATAAAATACATAAACAGGTAATGGAATTTTTAGACATAGAGGTCTGTGTAAAAGAAGGCACATTACATACAAAACTGTTTAGGAAAAGCACATCAGGGAACAGCATTCTACACACCACAAGTCACCACCCTCCGAATGTAAAATGGAGCATACCCTATGGGGAATTATTAAGAGCTAAGAGAAACTGTAGTACCCCACAAAGTTTTGAGAAAGAATGATTAACAATGACACAGAGATTCAGATCTAGGGGATACCCATACAGAGTAGTAAAAAAGGCATGCCAGAAGACAGCAGTAGTTCAAAGGGCGGAACTATTGATTCCCAAAAAGAGAGGAGAAGGCACTAATACCCCGAGATTTGTGACAGTCTTTAATGCATATTCGTCAGAAGTCAAAAAGATCCTCATAAAATATTGGCATCTTATCAAGGCTGACAGAATAATTGGGCAGCTAGTCAGCCGTACTCCTTTGATAACTTACAAAAGGAGTAGTTCTTTAAGGGACATTTTGGTACATAGTTATACAAGGAAGAAGAAAGAAACTTTCTTAGATAAATATCAAGGCTTCTATAAGTGTGGCAAGCGTAAAGCATGTGGATACAGTTCAAACTGGAAGCAATATGAGTTACCCACGGGTAGGCAAGCAGATATTAAAAAGTATATTAATTGTAACTCAGATTTTGCTATCTATGTAATAGAATGTCCATGTGGATTACAATATGTCGGCAGCACAATTTTTCCTCTGAAGAAACGCATTCTTGAGCACTGGAGAGCGATATTGAACAAGGATGCTGCGTATCCAGTAGCGAGACATTGTAATCTTGAGCATGAGGGGAAAGTTGAGAAGATTACATTTTTGGGTATAGACAGGGTCTTGGCCACTCTGAGAGGAGGGGACAGAGAAAAACAATTGAGAAGATTGGAGTCTGAATATATTATTCAGCTTAATAGCCGTTATCCTTGGGGATTGAACAAGGACGAGGAACTTTCTGTTCATATTGGTTAATAGGATGATGTCAAGGCAGGGTCCCATTAGAACAATGTTAGGTCAGATTACCTCTTATTGTTTGATTGAAAGGCCTACAAAAATATTTATTTGATGATTCATTGTGTTACAATAGTGGCTCATCCGATTAGTGATATGATTTTTGGTTAAATAGGAGCATTATACTAGAATGAGAAGAGTATATAAAATGGACATTTAAAATGATATTAGAATGTATATTCCTATGGACATATATAAATATACATATATTAAAAAAAAAAAAAAAAAAAAAAAAAGAATGTATATATAGATATATATCTTCTATGTCTATTGATGGTGGTATATATAGCAGATGGGAGGGGCCACATTTTTTCTGTTGAATAACTCTGTAAGAAGGGCCAAGGAAGAAGACCGTGAAGGTTGAAACGCGTTGCCCTATGTTCTGTTTTATGGATTTTTGAAATAAATGAAGGCCATTGTTTTGCAAGGAGTGCCAGATTTTGAATTGTTTTTGGCGTGGATTTAAAATGGGTCCTGTGCCCATTGACTGAGCACCAACCTCGATAGGCGAGCCCTGGAAGAAACACAGGATTCCCTCTTTGATGATAGATATATATATATATATATATATATATATATATATATATATATATATATATATATATATATATATATATTTATCAAAACAAGTCAAAACAAAACCTTTCTAGGGTTAGAGTGACACATAAATTATACAAAGCAGAGGAGAGAACTCTGGGTAGTTCTCAAGTGTAGGTGAAGAGCAAGTCCAGTAAGGAACACCCTGCAACACCAGCAACACTCTAGATTTGCTCACCTCAAATGTCTGTTTTTCAAGCAAAGTTTTTATGCATAGGATTGGCCCAAAGCCATCCACGCCGACCTAGAAAGTGACAAAGGGCCTGATTCTAACTTTGGAGGACGGTGTTAAACCGTCCCAAAAGTGGCGGATATACCACCTACCGTATTACGAGTCCATTATATCCTATGGAACTCGTAATACGGTAGGTGGTATATCCGCCACTTTTGGGACGGTTTAACACCGTCCTCCAAAGTTAGAATCAGGCCCAAAGTCTTTTGCTATCTGTACAGCAAAGTCTTTAAGCATAGGATTGGCCGAGTGCCATCCTTGCTGAGCTGTAAAATGACAAAAGCCTTTCACCACTCCAGGCACAGTATAACAGCTTTTGACAGGTAAAATACCATCCAATCCAACCTGGAATGGGCAAAAGCAACTGCTGACACGTTTTGATGTAATTACATCACTTCAGAGAGGTTTAGCTCTGTCCAGACACAAGGGAGCACCTAGGATAAGTCAAAACAAAACCCTTTCAGGGTTAGAGTGATGCATAAATTATGCAAAGCAGAAGAGAGAACCCTGGGTAGTTCCCAAGTTTAGGTGGAGAGCAGCTCCAGTAAGGAACACCCTAGAACAGCAGCAACACTCTAGATTTGCTTACCTCAAATGTCTGTTTTTCTAGCAAAGTTATTAGGCATAGGATTGGCCCTGTGCCATCCATGCCAAGCTAGAAAGCGACAAAGTCTTTTACCATTTGTACAGCAAAGTCTTGATGCATAGGATTGGCCCAGTGTCATCCTTGCTGAGCTGTAAAATGACAAAAGCTTTTCATCACTCCAGGCAAAGTATGACAGCTTTGGACAGGCAAAATACCATTGAAGCCACCCTGGAATGAGCAGAAACAACCCCTGACACGTGTTTCAATATCATTACATTTCTTCAGAGAGGTTTAGCTTTTTCCAGACACAAGGGAGCACCCAGGATAAGTCAAAACAAAACCATTTTGGGGTTAGAGTGACACATAAATTATGCAAAACAGAAGAGAGAACTCTGGGTAGTTCCCAAGTTTAGGTGTACAGAAGCTCAGTAAGGAACACCCTGCAACACCAGCGACACTCTAGATTTACTCACCTCAAATGAATTTTTTCTAGCAAACTTTTTAAGCATAGCATTGGCCTAGTCCAATCCACACCGAACTGGAAAGCAACAAAGTCTTTTGCCATTTGTACAACAAAGTATTTAGGTATAGGATTTGCCCAGTGCCATGTCTAGCATGGTCAGATGGCCGCTACCAGTCCCTGCCACCTCCACCCTGCCTGTCTGAGGTCCATGCTCCCATCCCCTCCCTCCTGTCTTCCATGGTCCATTTTGCTGCCATTCCTTTCTGCTGTCTCTGCTCCGCTGCAACTGCTACTCCTTCCTGCCTTCCCTCCGTTGTCTGTGTGTATGCCATTATAGTCTCCCTACTGCCTTCCATGTTGCATTGTGCATCCAGTGCCCATTCCGCCTACCCTCCATTGCCAGTTTGCTGCTCCTTCTTTGACCACTTACATCCTGCTCTCCATTTTCTATCCTTTCCCTCCTGCCTTGTCAGGTTCATTGCCATGCCCCTGCACCCTCCCTCCTGCCCTTCATGGTCCATTATGTTGCAACTGTCCCTCCTGTCTGTCCAGTAAGGTCAGCTTGCTGTCCTTGCCTCTTTCACTTCTGCTCTCAGTTGTCCATGTGCCTGGCCCTCACCCCTCCCTATTGCTTTCCATGGTTTGTTGTGCTGCCGTCCCACGTGCCCTGTGAGGTATATTGTGCTGCTGCAACCCCTGACGCCTGTTCTGTAAGGTCAGTTTGGTGCCCCTGCCTATCTCTCTCCTGCCCTCTGTTATCTGAGTCTGTCTCTACCCCATTCCTCCTACCCTCCGTGATCCACTGTACCATACATGTCAACATTTTGAAGTTGGTAAGTGGGAAATTTATACTCTGCATGTCAGAATGTTTTAATGAAATAGAAGAGAAAGATATTTGAAAACTTACTTAAAACATCTCCTATTTTTTCTTTCTACAGCACTAACCATAATTTATATGACAAAATGAACCCCCTCATATTGTTCCTTTCTAAATTAAAAGTTTTACCAGTTTGATTCAAGATGGCTTCAGGTGTGCCACACTTTTGTCATAAATAAGACTGTTAGCACTCTAGTTGTTCTTTAGTACGCTCTGGGAGGATGCAGAAGAACACAAGGGACTCAACTGACAGGCTGCTCCTGTTGGAAGTACATGTTTTACTGAGAATGGTAGACTTCATTTTCACATGGCTGAGAAAGATAGTATTAATTTACGAGAAAATATGCTCTCCTTTTAGCTTCTGGAGCTCCATCCATAACCTCTATGGAAAAGTCATAGGAAAACAGTTTTCTTTCAGCATTATTTATGAAACCCCAGGCAGAAGGCTTTTTCACAGGGTAAAATCACCTTAGAACACACCTCAATTCCTAAATTTAGTGTGTATTATCAACAAATGATTTATGTTGTAACTAAAATCTGTTTTCACCCTTTATATGTTCTCATTTTTGTGACCCTCAAAACCCGCTATTCACTCCAATGCATTTCAATGGTGTGCTATCATGTATATTGGCTTCAAGACAGCTTCCAGCACATCTTGGGTGAAGTGCTGACAGCTAATCAGACCTCACCATGAGATCTATGTTTAGGCTCTACCTGATGTATAAATATTTTTCCCTTAATAACTCAAAAACTACTGAACGGAATTACAGCATTTAATGAAAAGCATGATCTGCGCACCAAGGTCTATGTTCCTGCCTAATTTGGTGTAATTCCATTCAAAGGTTCAGGCTGTTGTCATGTCTAAATACCCTATGAGAAAATGCATGGGGGAAACATGTTTTAGGATCCCCCATTTCTCTCTGCTCCTGCTTGACGGATTACACTGAAGGTTTAAAGACAGCAGCTGAACCAACTGTCTTGTTAATTTTGAAGATTTTGTGAAGATCTATCAAACTGCGCCAAAGTTATTGGCAAAACAAATAATACTTTTCCTATAGAACTAGGCTCTAACTATAACTACCTACTTGGACCTAAGGTAACTATAACTCGTGCCCCTGCCATGCACAGTTTTATTATCAATAATTTTATTGCAAATGTTGCTGTGATAATATCAAATATGCCATAGAAGATGTCATAAATGATAAAATATGTGGGGTAATTAGCTGTGCTTGTGAAGGCTCGAGTTATAGTTACCTTAGGGTGCGAGTTAAAGTTACTTGAAAGAACTCTAACTATAACTGCTGAATTTCTATGGTTTTGTATGAGTCAATTCAGAACCTAACTATAAAGTCCCTGTAACCTTTGTTTTTTTCAGTGAATTTCTAGGTTTACTATATGTTATTCCGGCTCCCACCACGCACTCGGGCTTTGGTCATGCATGGCGGGGGTTGGTCACAAGGCTGGCCTGCAGATAGGCCTTGCAGCCAAGCCCTTATAACCACCCAAACAGAGGCTCAGGTTGGCCACAGGGCCTGTCTCTGTTAGTGGATCTGGGAGTGGGTGCGTGAGTGTCTGAGTGGGTCTGAAAGTGGGTGTGGGAGTCTATGAGTGGGTCTGAGTAGGTGCATTAGTGTTTGAGTGAGCACCGTAGTCGCTGAGTGCATGTATGCATGAATGAATGAATGTATAAATTAGTCTGTTGTTTTGCTTTAGAATTTTTTCATATTTGCAAATATTTTGTGAATAATTCAGAAACATTTGTGAAAATGTGTGAATTTTCACAAATATCAAGCATGGTGCTGAAAAATTATTTTAAACCTATAATTTACCCCTAAAACACGCCTATATCACACCCCTGGGGTCAGGGTACCGTCATCCTAACCCCATTTGCCACATTCAATTTGGATTGCCCCCCCCCCGGGGACCCTGTCCTGTAAATAAAAGGGCAGTCGCAACTTTCTAGTCAGGTTGCAGTCAGCCAATGGAAACGCTTCTTTTTGCATGTGTATTCGTGAAAATTTCTGAATGTTCTCAATTATTCGTGAAATATTCCCGGTCATCGCGTCCAGAGATGCACAAATTTATTTTCCCTTTATTATCTCAAAAACTACTGACTGGATTTACACCAAATAAGTGAAAGCATGATCTGCCAAATTTGGTGTAATTCCATCCACCGGTTCAGGCTGTAGACGTGTCTAAAGGTCCTATGGAAATTCGTCAAACGGCACCAAAGATACAGGAAACTCCCCCAAAAAAATTCTAAGGAAGCATGGTCCTAAGTATAACTACCTAGCAACAATTGCCAGTAGGTTATATATATATATATGCCCAGTTGAAGGTGTTTGCCAAAACTCGTAGACATTTGGTCAGGACAGCGTGATTGCGAATTTGTTCTGAACATTTAATTAATAATGTTTATAATAAATAGCGGACGAACGATCTCCATTTGAGACTCTTTGGATATTTTCATCTATTTCTCAGCCTAATGCGATCCCTGGGACATTGTGCAGCCGTCCGGTGACTTTCTTTTCTCACTGGGTTTGAAACATATATATATATATATATATATATATATATATAAATATATATATAATGGCACACCAAATGCAATAACTTGAATGATATTATTGCAAATGAGAAGTTACAAATCATCTTACAGGTGACACCAAATGCAATACTAATGACCTTGAATGATATTAATGCAATTAAGAAGTTGCAAATCATCTTACAGGTGACATCACATATTACATTACCCTTATCACTTAGATAGACATGACTATGGATGCAGTATCATTTAATTGGTTTTATTATGGGTTGTTGTTAACTTATATTTTGATTTTAGCAATGTTAGCTGTTGTTATTAATTGGCACAAATATTGTAAGATCATAAGCATTGCATTTCGTGTGAGTTATGGTTTGCATGGCTAGTGTGCGAGTTAAGGATTGAGCTCCTAACCAGTTTGTACATTTTAGGTTTTATTTGATTTTAATTGGTAATCATGCCTTCACTTTTACTGTCATTTTTAGATGGATTTGGGAGATTGCTCATGCTGCACAGATCGTGCTTTTTGTGAATGCAAAACTAAGCGTACACTGTAGACTCCTGGACTACTTTAGGGCAAGGTCATATGATGAGTTGGTTGCCTGCAGATGGTTGAGCACAGAACCTGGCTTTAGTCCTTCTGGTGCATAGTAGAAGGCTTAGAGTGAAAAGGTTTGGCCGCCTCAGGGGTGTTGTCTGCACGTGGAAAAATGCTAGTCCCTTTGGAAATCCATTGCTATAAATGACAATTATAATTGCTCTGAGGGGGTTGGCCAACTGCAGATTGCTGGTTGAAGGCCTAGTCTAAGACAAGGCTCTGCTCCCACCACTGATGTACACAACAGAAGGCTATGCACATCAGACGTAAGCCGCAGAGGGATGGGTGATGGTACAAGGTAAAAGGCCAACTCCTTAAGCCAACGCCACTGCTCCTGGCTGATCTGGCCATTATTGGCCAGGCTCTGTGCCGAATACTTTGTAATTAGCCAAATCTTCCTGTGCATATCCTGATGCTGCTTGTAGAGTTAGATGATTTAGAGAGTTTAACAAGGAATTCCCTTGACTGATTTCAATGTGCAATGAAGAAAGGAAGACCTGAGGGTTACGTTGTCTACCTGTTCATGATTGGTCCAGGCCCTTAACCAACCACAAATTCACATAGGGAAAGGCTATACAAATCGCAGGTTGGATGCAGACAGTTGGGCACAGGCTCTGGTCTCTGGTCAAGATCTCCAGTCAACCCCCACTGTGTACAGCAGATGCCACATGCAGCAAGTGGTGGCTGCCTGCAGAGGTTTGGACTCAGGGCCTATCAAAGGCCAGGTCCTTCATTCAACCCCTACTTCAAATGGCCAAACTAGATAGTTTCAGCCAGGCCATACCTGGACAGCCTTGATTGCTGTTGTGCAAAACCTGAAGCAAGCTTATAGAAATCAATGATTTAATGAATGCAACAGGGATTGATTTTGTCTGATTTTGTGTGTGCCATATCAAAGGCAAGCTTGCCTGCACATATGGGTGCAATGTTTGCACTGTTAGCAGAACTGACTGCCAGGAAAATAAAGTGTTGGGGTAGAGATTCATTACTAGAGCCTCTTTTACATCTGGAAGCAACCTTTACAATTGGGTTCTAATATAGGCAATGCACAATATTTTGACAGCTGCTCAGAATAACTTCTGAGGCTCTTAGGTAGCTTATGCAACTACCCCGTATTAATTTCTGTTAATATTGCTAACCTGAATTCATTCATAGACTATGTTAAGAAGGCCACTGACCATATGGTATCACAAAACAAATTAGACCACACTGTACAAGAGTGATATCATTATGGTATACTCAGTTGAACTTGGAGGGGGTGAGATGAAGGGTATTTAGTAACACAATCTTCCTTATTGTTATACTGATATACCAAAAAGAAGTATCATTTCAGGGCTTAATAACAACTTAGGTCTGACAGTGCATTATATTAGTATGTGATCAAATGTGATTCACAGTTTGGAGATATAATTAAAAGGACATTAAATCATCACCCACAGTATTTGGCATGTGTCATCATAGAGTCTATTTTTATGTGAGTAGAGCACCACCTACAGAAATAGTAATACGCTTTCGGGTGTGTTGTACCCCAAACTTTCATACCCCAGGGGTCCTGTTTAAAACCTTCTTACATTACAGATGTTTCCACCTCTTCTACCTGCAACACCCCCCCATCAGCACTTTAGGATTGAAGATGACTATCCCATTATTATGAAGTGGACTTTACAGTTGAATTGTATGTGGGTAAAATATATGAACTTTAATAAGCCCCCCATCATAAGATTAAAAGAACAACAAACATCAGCATAGCGAATAAAGCAGCTACGAAACGTATTGGCTTTACAAATGTTTTTGTTAATGTGTGTGAAACCATTATAGGTGAGGCAGATGTACTCATCAGGAGTGACCCAGCGCACAGCAAGACCACCACCAGTGCCCAAGGTTGATAGGACTGCTGGCATGGAAAAGTCACATCCACAGGGAAAAGCGGGTGAAGGGCTAATGTCATAGACAACTTCAAAATTGCAATAGCACAAAATGCACAAGACAAGAAAAATAGTGATATGGGGAAATCGTATGAATGGACGGGGCCAATCTAGTATTTAACTCTATCTTAATGCTTACAGAATGATCTCCTTCTTTCACCTATTTTTCTTCTATAGTTATTGTACTTTGTTTTATTAAAAGGGAGGTTCCTGCTCATAAAACACTGACTTTATTTTAAAAAATGTCTATCTCTAGAATAATGAAAAGTTATGTAGTCTGGAGAAAAACAAGCAAGTAATAGGAGTGATGATCTATATTGTGAGGGAGAGACCAGAGCAGAGAGAGATAGGGAGAGACTAAAGAGGAACCATGGAGTGGGAGTATGCATGGAGAAGGGTGGTGGGCATAGGGACAAATTGGAGCAAGTCTGTGGCTGGGTAAGAGACATAATGAGGGAAAGAACAGTGAGAAAGGCTGCTACAACAGACACTGCCAGTGGGAGAACCCGAGTGGGAACACAATAAGAATATGACTCTGCATCTCGACTCACGGGCAGAAGGCTGGTCTGAACCACACCTCCCAGGGACACTGGAGGGAGGAGGCCACCTACGATGCTCTGTCCTGACCAAGGCGCATAAATTACGACTCATGCTTCCGCTGCGCGCACCGCCCTGCATCTTGACTCGGGCGGAAGGCTGGTCCGAACCACACCTCACAGGGACACCGGAGGGAGGACACCGCCTACGATGCTCTGTCGCGCCTAAGGCGCATAAATTAAGACTTGCCCTTCCGATGCGCGGAACATGCGGGGCATGTGCCCGGACAAAGACCGGACCAAGAGCGGGCCCGTCTGTGGCCGACTCAGGCTGGGCTGGGCCTGCCCTCCTGGTTCTGTCTTTTTTTTTTCTTTCCTTTTTATTGTTCTCAATGATAGTCCCAGTTCCCTGTCTGGAAGTTACAAATAAACCATAATAAACGTAGGTGAGAAAGTAGGGGTGTTTCTGCCCCCCTATTGATGAAGTTTACTCGAAGTCGGCCCCTCCTGCAGCTAGAAACCGTTATGAAAGGAGGTGATAACACACATCCCCAATTATGGGCAAACTAAAGGTGGAGGGCCAGAAGCAGATTCAGAACCTTGTCGTACCACAATTGATTATTTCCTAGTATGAGCGGTGGGGGGTCATTTACAAAGAAATTGACCTCACCGAAAGGCGTTTATCTTTGGGGATGGCAGAACTGGGGGAAGAATTGGAGGGATCCCTCATACCCACAGAACAAGTACCCGACATTCACCAGAGAGGTCCCTGTCTCGTGAGGGACATTCTGTCTAGGGCTTCTTTACACCCCAAGGTAGTAACACTCCACTATTGCTCCCCCTGGGTGCATTTTATAGACCCTTGCAACCTGTGCAGCCAGGGCTCCTTTCGGTACATCTGGGCATTGAGCTTACTGACAATCTACACTACACCCCCATGTTCCTACTAAGTAATAAATATCAGGCATTGAGCTCACTGGCAGATATCAACTGACTGTTTTACAAGGCCTATGCAGACAGCCAGATGATGAGGTCCTATATTGTGGGAACGAATGATGGCCAAACGAATGATGGTCACGAGTCCCAATAAAGCTCCCATAGTGCCACAGGACACAGATGGCTTGGACCCAGCGGCCAGTATTAACAACTGTGATGGGGCACCGATAGAAGAAGCCCAAAAGCCAGTCACCCTGAGAGAGGTAGGGACTGGGGCTGAAGTGGTTACAGATAATAATAATGGGTGCTGTTATTTTGCAACATGGAATGTTCAAGGCATACGTGGTAAAATTGAGACAGAAGAGTGGGGTGACGTTATTAGTAAACTGGATGTGGTCTGCATCCAAGAAATGTGGTGTGTCCCCTGTCTATATGCATCGATTCACCTCACACCTCCTGCCAGCTAAACCTTCACAATCTGGAATGGCTAAGGGGGGGCTCTTGGTGCTTATCTCCAATAAACTTCCTGTAGTGGTTAAAAAGACTTTTTGGGAGTCCCCCTATTTCCAATTGTTGTGGCTTAAGTATAAGAACTCTATCTCGGACACGTGGGCTTACTACCTCTGATGGCCCTTAACTTGATGTTGTCCACATTTGACTTGATGTTAATGGAACATAAGCTCTGTGGTAATGGTGAGATAATACCAACCCACAGAGGTGCTATTTCATCATCTGTTATAGATCATATTATTGTGTCTTAATTTGCACAAAACATTTGTGATACACCCTACATGGGCCTGACATTACTTAGTGACCATCATCAGATTATTCTTCCAACTGCTTTTTGGGGGCCAAAGGATGTGATCTATACTATTCCTAATCAGGTTGAGGTACATAGAACTAATAGGGCGAGACGGAAATGGGAAGATATCAACCCTGATGACTTTCTGCAGAATGTTATACGAGGATCTCCGCAGGAAACTGAATATTGTCTACAAGAGGACAGCAAAGCCCCATGACTGATTAGTTATTTTAGTATAATCACTGCATATATTCAGGGCCTTTTGACACATTACCCACAACAGAGGCGGTCTAAGAATAATAAAGGGTGGTTCAACCATGCTTGCACGAAAGCTAAGGGGAATCTCAAATTAGCCCTTCAAACATTCCCTAGAGACCTGGTGGTAATCAAGTCGCTTCAAGTGGAATATTGGAAGATTCGGGAGTAAAGGAAGAAAGAAAGAATTGAGGGAAGAGGCATGGTCGAAACTAGCCCTAGCGATGGAAACAAACAATGTTATATTTTTTTGGGAAACAATAAATGCCCCCTTTTTATCTGAATGGGTGGTCCCAGATCTGGGATCTAGTGTAGCCTGTGCAGCATGGGTGGACCACTACTCGGAAGTCTTTAAGCAAAGGACTGGGACAGCAGATCTAACCGGGCAATTCAAGCTGGGGCCTCCCAAATACTTACAGATTACAACGGACAAGGTCTTCTCTGCTGTCCTAGCTAGTGCTGAGGGCAAGGCCCCAGGACCTGATGGGGTACCGGTGGACGTCTTTAAACATAACAGTAATTTCTGGGTACCAGTCTTGACCAGACTGTTTAATATGGCCATATCTGGGGTGTATCCTGGTGTCTTGATTCACCTCCATTATCATACCTATTTACAAAAAAGGAGACAAGGCTGACTCTAAAAATTAACGCCCAATATCATTGCTGGACTCATCTTTGAAAACATTTAGTAGAGTTATTCTGGAAAGATTAAATGACTGGGCTCCGGACAATAACATTCTGTTTCCTGTTCAGTTTGGCTTTAGAAAAGGATTAGGCACTATTAAGCAATGTGTTAATCTAGACCGGATAATGAGGAAGTACACCAAGGCTAAAAAAGGTGCACTATACCTTTGCAGATCTCAGTAGTGCCTTTGACCTAGTGCAACATGCCCGTTTATGGCCTACATTATTAGATATGGGTGCCCCAAGGTATATCATCAATTTCTTGGCCCTTTTATATAGAGATCTAACATGTAAAGTTCGCTTTGGCCAAATGGGAGAATTCACCACCTCTTTCAAGATAGGAAGAGGGATCCGACAAGGTTGCATCCTTGCCCTGTAACTGTTTTCCCTAGTTATCAATGGGGTAGATAAACACTTACAGGGAATACGGACTGATCCCCCCTACGTGGCAGGACGCTTTGTGCCTGCACTACTTTACGGGGATGATGTTGTCCTGATCTCCAGGACACCAGTGGGGCGCCAGATACTCACGTGTGGTTTCAAGCAGTTTATGACATCAAGGGGCATGATAATTAATAAATCTAAAACATTTACTGTGGTATGTGGCCAGAAAGTAAGGAGATGTAGGAGTTTCTACATTCAGAATACGAAGATTAGTACTATTAATTGTTTTAATTACCTTAGTGTATTGTTCTCAAGTAATGGGCAGTGGGAACAGCTTATCTGTTCGGGTAGGAACAAGTTAAGAAGGAACTCCTGTGCTATTTTTTAGATTTGCCAGTAAATTAGGCACTATGCTGAATATTTATAGGGTTAGAGTTGTTTCCATAGTAGCGTATGGTGCAGGAGTGTAGGGATATATCAAAGTACCCCCTTACAACTAGAGGAGAATTGTTTCCTAAAACGCCTGTTATGCTTACCCACCTCATCTTCCAATTGGATTACACATCAGGAGGAATACATGGAAGATGTGCTACAGGTGAGACCCTTGCTTCTATGGCGCAGTATATGGTCTAAGGAAGTAGCTGCCTTCACTAAGGAACTCATTTTAGACTGTATGAAATTGGACAGTGCCCTGTGTATACCCTGGCTTGCTGTTATTGATTTTTATTTTAAATTTGTTTTTAACATATCTATAAATTCTAATCCAGAGAATGTGTTGACATTATCGAAAAAAGTTATTAAGGACACCTTTATGCAATACAAGGCAGATGTTAGAAAGACAATTGAATCCACTAAAACCACTGATGGTATATATATGTCCTATTCACTGGAAACAAGTTGGTATGGTTATCTCTCTGTAGTTACTAACATGCAGCACTGGTTTGTCCAAATTAGACTAAGACTGAGTATTGTGCACCATTTAGTAGCATTTCTCAAAATCGGGTACTGCCCGCATGAGTTAGTTAAATGCCCCTGTGATGGGGTTAGTAAACAGAGCACTTTGCACTTTGTCTTATTTTGTAAGTTCTATGAACATCTTGGAATCTCTTATCTTAAACCGCTTTTTAATGATCTTAATATAAGAACACACCTGGTGGCAATAGAGGTCCTGTTAACCCTAAATAGCCCATATGGGTGTCCTAGGGTGGCACTTTACATTTTAAAAGCCATACAAGTTAGGAAAAGCCGTGTTTGCATTACTGAAGAACCTGTATAAAAGAAACCACCTGTTTTAACTTGTAAGGTTCTATTTTCTTTTTTTTCTTTTTTTTTTACTATGTAATTGGTCTTAGAATGATGACTTACATAGTTATGTGCTTTTATGGCATACTGTTTTTTTGGTACTTGCCGAATAAAGATTATGAATTGAATTGACAATGTGAGAAGCAAAGAAAGTGAGGAGACACACAAGGAGAAGTGGGAAGGAGCAACAGATGTACTCTCATCCAGCGCTAAAAGACCTAAAACACTAGACTTGCTGCTGGGGAGAGGGAGACTCCCTCAAATTGCTGTTATGAGGAAGGGGGACCTTCTCAATTTGATTGCCATTATAAAGAGCGCTTACCTGCCCTTTCGCATGGGAAGTATACAGGAAATGCACATACAAATGTCTGTCAGAGACCAAGGGAGTTAGGTCGTGCCCACCCTCTTGTTTTTTATAAAAAAAATTCACGTCCTCAATTGGGAAAAGGAAAACTCCTTGTCATCCTGCAGTGGGTAATAGTTGTCCTTCAATACTGTACATTTTTTTTTTTTTGAGTGAGCTGTGGTAGTAATGGATAAGTAAATTGAGAAAGCTGAGAAATGCTTGTTTATGGAGGAGTCTTCTGGTTTGTTAATTTCTGCGTTAATAATCAAAAACAAGTCAGAGAGTGTTGTTATCAGCAAAGGCGCGGCTCCTGTGCTGGGGGGGAGGAGTGTCTCCCCCCACCAGCAGCTGCCAAACTTCTACAATAAAAGGATAATAAACTATGTTTCTTATCCTTTTATTGTAGAAGGGGTGGGCAACGTGCTCTGACGAGCACAGGGGAAGTGCTCAGCACTCCCCGTCTGTGCGCATGTATGTTTGGCCGGCTGTCTCAGGCCGACCAATCATACACGCACACTGAGCTCTGTCCAACCAGGCAACGAGCATGCAGACACTCCCAGTCTGGGTGCTCTGACCAATCTGAACCCTGCTGTCATGCTGGCAGCAGCTTGACAGCAGCAGTCAGATTGGCTGCAGGGCAGGCTGGGAGCCTGCAGCCTGTGGCAAAGGAAAGAGGAGAGGCACGGCGGCGGCAATTCAGGTAAGTTATTTTTTTTAATTGATTTTTCTTCCCCCCACCCCACCTGTGCCGCCCTGCCCCGCCAACCACTGCTCCTGTAACAGCAGTGGAACTGTGACCATCCTAACTGACGTTTCTGATACCAAAGGTGTACCTGTTTTTAAAAAGGGTAACAGGAGTAGCCGATGTTGATATCAGCCCATCCCATTTATTGATTATATAGTGAAAAAAAAACCAATCAGTATCACTACTTTGAACAAATTCTGATTTGGGCCCTGAAAATAATATCTTTGAAGATGTGCAGTATGGATTTATGACAGGACTAGGGACAATAGAATCATGTTTAAATTTACATCTCATTGTTGGTAAATACACAAAGGACTCTCAAGGTTCCCTTTCAGCAGGATTTTGTGGATCTCAGCAGTGGTTTAGACCATGTTAACAGGTCTAGGTTATGATCTATTTTGCTAACAATGATGATAGGTATTGCCTTCAATAATTTTCTGCAGCATTTGCATTTTGATCTTATTGCCAAAATAAGATATGGGAACAATGATGAGTGCACTGATTACTTTAAACATGATATAGCAGTGCGGCAAGGATGTCTCCTTGCCTCAATTATTATTACTGTGCATATCAAGAACTTGAATGCACTGCTTCATATGAATGACAATGGTTTGTTATCTCACACTGCTAACGGGCTGAAAAAACTCATTGATGCATTTATCTCATTTATGGAAGACAAAACTACTCTAAAACCTATGTGATAATTTGTGGCCCAAATCCTACAAAGTCCAGAGCAATAACCAGCTAGGATTAATTGAGTGAAAAGATCCACAGTTTTTTCTATTATGTTGTGTGTTTGATTGCTTTAGCACATGGTAATCTTTGCTATCTACCAGGAGGAAATATTTTTAACAATCTATGGGTTCTGTTTCTAGTGTTACTTCCAAATTAGGCAATAAGACATTAGAGCATTGAAACCTCTAAGCGAAAATCTCCACCCATTGTCTATTATGCTTCAGGTATCTGGCGGTGTATTAATATTGATATTTTAGACCCTGAGTAAAATAAGTTTTGTTACCATCTTTTAGGCATTCCCCCAAGAAGTTCCCACTTTTCATTCCATGAGGAACTGGGACTGAATTATCTTGGAGATTCTATTAAGATAGCCCTAATCCTCTTAAAGCTATTAAGTGGTCTAATCCTGCAATTTTGCTTAACAGAGCCATAATTAATGGAAGTCTTAACATGGATGGTTTCCTGAAGATTCCTTGGCTAAACTGTATTTAAAATGTCTGCTCAAAGCTGTGTAGGTCCAATTTATTTACTGATCAAATTAGTATTAGGATAAGAAATTGTTTTTTAGATCAGACATATGCAGGGGTAACTGTTGAGCTCCAAATGCCTATTGATAAATACCATGCTATGTTGAGAATTTGTTTTGCTGTGGAACCTTATTTGCCATTAGTCGCTAACACATGCAAGAGACGTGTTATGTCATGTTAGAAGTGGAATCATTCAACATAAACTTTCTATCCCTAAAGTTTGGATGAGTTCCGATTTAGTATGATGTTGTTGAGTATTCTTCACAATCAATAATACATTTTATCCTTTTTGTAATTTTATAAAACTATATACCACTGTTATATTGTACCTCTGCCTTAAAATGGTGGTTTTATTAGATGTAAGGCAGCACCAACGTTCCTACAAATGCATTTGAATTATCTTGTCTGTACTGCGGTTGGTTGTTTATTAAAGTTGGCTGTCAAATTTTGTGATTCTATGTTGTTTACCTAGAGATAGAATTGTCATTTTTATTGTATGAATATTATATATTTTTTATTTTAATATGAATATAGAATTGATTAATTGATCGCCAAATGTCACTGGAACATGCAAAATAAAAAATAGCTCTCAGGCGCCAACAGTGTAAGGATGCACTCATCCAATCAGATCACTGTGTGGCTAACATGCTCCTGGATGGCAAAACACGAGAATAGGGAAGAAAGCCTTCAAATTAGCGGTGGGTGTAACTCGTGTAGTTCCGTTTAGCGAAATCATAAGGGATTGCCTAAAAATTCAGACAGATTACGTGGAATTATGCAAGCAGAGTAATTTTGCATTTAGCACTATTCCACCAGCAAAAATTCCACATCAGGTCAAAAATGGATGCAAGGATACATTTTAAACTAAGAAATAGTGATAAATGCAACACTTGCTAAATGTGCACTTGGGATAGAATTTTGTCCCAACTTACTCCCAGCATTAAGCTCCAATTTCTTAGCATGAAATAAACCCTTGCATCCAAAATGGACAAGAGGATTCATTTTGTGCTAAGACAATTGCTCTAAACACAACAGAACATGAACAGCAGTGTGAGCAGCCACTCATGCTCGCTAAGTGTGCTCTCACAGTAGGATGTTTTCATCCAAATTACTCGTAATTATGTGAGTGGGCGTCATAACATTATTATTGGTAATTCTGTGTCAGACAGTAATGCAGAATTACCAAAATGACTACTCCGTTGTAGTTGAAATTCTGCCTAGGTCTACTTCAAATCGAGAGCAGACACCTGAAATAGAAAAAGAGCCATTGACTCACAAGCAAGGGGCTGACCCAAAGTCTACTCTAAATGTATGTTATGTATTGGAAGCAACAGGTCTGCCTAACGATAGCTAAGGCTCTGTGCTGCTGAGATCTAAAGAGGCTATACCTAGAACACTTCACGCCATTCCTTCGTTGACATGTTTCAGTTCCTAGTGAAGCCTACTGAGGAAAAGCACGGTCGGTCAGAATAAGTTTGCTTTGGTGATCTAGAGAATCTGCAACTAGACAGGGTAAATAGTAAAAAAAGTGATTTTCTGTCTTTGTTGTCTCTTTATCAAAGGATGTAAGTATTCTGGGGCGGTCACTCGTCCATTATATATATAACATGAGCTTCTTTTTTTGGTACTTGCTATAATATGCAGCCAAATAGATTTGCTGCAAGAAGATATACATATTGGGGCTCATTCTGGGACCGGCGGGCGGCGGGAGCCGCCCGCCTGGAGGGAGCCGCCAAATGGCCGCTCCGCGGTCGAAAGACCGCGGAGGCCATTCTGGCTTTCCCGCTGGGCTGGCGGGCGACCGCCAGAGGGCCGCCCTCCAGCCCAGCGGGAAACCCCTCCCCACGAGGAAGCCGGAGTGGGTATGTGCGACGGGTGCAGTGGCACCCGTCGCGTATTTCAGTGTCTGCAAAGCAGACACTGAAATACAAAGTGGGGCCCTCTTATGGGGGCCCCTGCAGTGCCCATGCCATTGGCATGGGCACTGCAGGGGCCCCCAGGGGCCCCAAGACACCCCTCACCGCCATCCTGTTCCTGGCGGTCGGAGCCGCCAGGAACAGGATGGCGGTATGGGGGTCGGAATCCCCCATGGCGGCGCAGCAAGCTGCGCCGCCATGGGGGATTCCCAGGGCAGCGGAAAACCGGCGGGACACTGCCGGTTTTCCTTGTCTGACCGCGGCCAAACCACCGCGGTCAGAATGCCCTGCGGGGCACTGCCAGCCTGTTGGCGGTGCTCCCGCATCCCCGGCCCCGGCGGTCCTTGACCGCCGGGGTCGGAATGACCCCCATTGTCTTTAAACATAGAGAACTAACCCACATGTGCTTCACAGAATGTGTAAGCACTGAACTGTATAAGAAGAGCAATGGCATTACTTGTTAAAGAAAGGGTCAATCTGGAAACATAACATGTTCTATATAGTGCTCAAGTCTCCCTTTGCTACCATTATCCACCAAATGATGTAACTAAATAGCCTGCTTTCGCCACAGAGCTAGAGCCTTATCTGTTGTCTTCATCAAGTTCAGATTGTGATGTGTCCCCCATAAGATAGCCACTTGCACTCACCACAGCATATGAGACACAAACTGTACAGCCATAGGCTCACTGAAGATCAGGTGACAACTACTTCACCACTTAAACAAGATCAAGTATTTCAAAACATTAGTGTAAGCCTTTCCATTGGTTCCCTCAATAATTTGGAAATATTCTGCCCTTCAGGAAAAACTATGTAGATTTTGTTGAAATCCACTATGCTGGCACACTATGATTGTTTTCTGCCTTTTTGATTGTAATTATTCCCTAAGCTTTTCTATATGCTCTCTTTAATTTATTTTCTTGTCCTTGTCATGCTTAAACATCCCATTGCCCTTGTTGCACAAAATTACTTAGGTGTAGAAATGACATAAATAAATGTAAAGCCATAAAATAAATAAAACATCTGTCATCTGTTTGGATATATTTACCCAGTGATAGTATGGTGAAAGGGTTAGTTAATTCATTCTTCTTTCTCTACTGATATGTTTAGAATGAAATATACAAGAAGTAAGTTAACTTTTCATAAATCTTGACAAAACATTCATACATTGGGAGCTGAAATCTAGGTTCAACGTCTGCGATAAATTCTCTTTTACTGAACATTTTCTGATCATGTCACTCTAGAATGCAAGATATGTGGGATTAAGTACAATAACATAAGATCACTTTAATTGTTTAATGCAAAATGTTTTTTTCTCAGTTTTGTGCCACCAGAAAGAAAACTGAATAGTGAGCAACTATGAAACCTGTGTTTTAAGTAACATGCCAGTAATCAACATAAGGTCAGGGGGTCTGGATCCATGCCTGGTTTTCGAGTTGACCATATATTTTGTAGATGACTATCATTTAGATGTGTATCAATTTGTCATGTGGGAACATCCTGAAACTCTGACATATTTCCACCATCCGGCACCAACATTGCTCACTTCACACTTTAGTTGAAGCTGTTATCAGATCTATCTTGTTGACTGTAATCAAATGTTTGTCATTATGTATTGAGACTGGATCTTCATACTTCTTTTTTTAACAGAATAAGTTTATTCCCTTTGCTTTATCGTCTTTCTACATCATTAAACAACACTTCTCCATTCTGATATAAAGAGAAATAAAAGCACCACATGAAAATACAAGATTTCGGAAAAAATTTAAACATATGTAAAACAAAATGTAAGAGAGACATTTTCAATAAAGGAAATTTACAAAATCTGAGTCATATATTCAAAATGTTTGATGTGTTTCCTTATCACAAAATAAATCTAAAAGGAAGCAGAAAAATTTCACACAGTCAAAATCCATTTGCATAGGCGTTAGACCTACGTCTTACCCCAGACGTTTTACCTTTTTTACCTCCTGTTGTGTTGTATCTTTTGTTACCCATAGAACTCTCAGCACTTTACCACTGCTGATCAGTACTAAAGTGCATGTGCTTCTTCCTCAATCATGGTAACATTAGTGTATACACAATTTACATATTTAATTGACTTATAAGTCTCTTATACAGTAGTACACCATATACCCAGAGCCTGTATATTAAATGCTACTAGTGAACCTGCAGCACTGATTGTGCTACCCACTTCAGTAGCTCTTAAACAGGCATCAGGCCTGCCATTGCAGGTCCTGTGTGTGCAGTTTCAGTACCACCTCCACTTGGCATTCAAAACCTCTTGCCAAGCCTTAAATTCCCCTTTTCGTACATATAAGTCACCCCTAAGGTAGGGCTTAGGTAGCCCATAGGGCAGGTTGCTATGTAAGTAAAAGGCAGGTCATACACCTTTCTGTTTTACATGCCCTGGTAGTGAAAAACTCCCAAAGTCCTTTTGTAGGAAGCTGACTCTGAATATACTATGTCAAAATGAGATATAGGGCCTGATTCTAACTTTGGAGGACGGTGTTAAACCGTCCCAAAAGTGGCGGATATACCACCTACCGTATTACGAGTCCATTATATCCTATGGAACTCGTAATACGGTAGGTGGTATATCCGCCACTTTTGGGACGGTTTAACACCGTCCTCCAAAGTTAGAATCAGGCCCATAGTGTGCACAGAGTCCTGGGGTTCCCCAAGAGGCTTGACAGAGTCAATAATAGATAATACTAATACTCTATTTGTGGTAGTGTGGTCGAGCAGTTAGGCTTATCAGAGGGAAGTGTTAAGCATTTATTGTACACACACAAGCAATAAGTGAAAACACACACTCAGTGACAACTCCAGGCCAATAGGTTTTTATATAGAAAAATATTTCTTTGTTCAATTATTTGTTTTAGAACCACACGATTCATTTAGCAGGTAAGAACATTAAATGAAAGGTACTTTGCATAGTAATACTTAGGACTTTGAATAGATTCAATATTGTACACAAAATGGCAAAAAGCTATTTTGGAAGTGGGCACTGCAATTTTCAACAGTTCCTGGGGGAGGTAGGTAAAGTACAGTTTCTGAGGTAAGCACCACACTTACGGGTTCAGTGTCCAGGGCATAGGTAGCCCACCATTGGGGGTTCAAGGCAACCTCAAACACCCAGCACCTGCAACACAGGGCCGGTCAGGTGCAGAGGTCAAACAGGAGTCAAAATAACCTGGGCGCCTATGGGGACAGGGGGTACTCCGGTTCCAGTCTGCTTGCAGGTAAGTACCCGTGTTGCCAGAGGGCAGACTATAGAGGTTTGGAGGACTACTGGAGGGGCCCCAAGTAGGCACAAAAACCACACCCTCAGCAGCACGGGGCGGCTGGGTGCAGTGTGCCAATGGGACGTCGGGTTCTCAATAGAACTCAATGGAGGGAGCCGGGGGTCACTTAGGTGCTGCAGGCAGGGCACAGGGGGGCCTCTTGGGCAAGCCACCGACTGGGCAAGGGAGAGGGCCGCCTGCTGGTCATTGCTGCACCGGTGGTCCATTTCTCACGGGCCTGAGGGCTGCGGGTGCAGTGCTTCTCCAGGCATCGGATATCTTCCCGGTAAGGGGGGTCCTCAGGATTCCCTCTGCAGGCGTCATCGTGGGGGTGCAGAGAGGTCAGCCCATGGTGGACACATCGTTGGAGCCACCTGGGGGTCCTCTCTGGATAGCTGGTTTCTCTGGACACGGACTGGGGGCATCAGCTGCAGAGTAGTTGGACTCACGCTTCTGGAGTGAGGTGAGAGTCCCTTTAAAGTTGGTTTCTTGGCCTTTTCTTTGGGCAGGTCTGTTGTCCACAGGAGTTTCTTGGCCCTCGGTGCTGCAGGCAGTCCCCTGGAGGCTTTTCAGGGGTCGCTGGTCCTGCAGGACGTCTTGCTTCTTTTCTTGCAGCTTTTCGAAGTAGGAGACGGGCCGGTAGGGCTGGGGCCGAATCAGTTAGTGTCTCCTTCTCTTCGGAGTTTTCAGCTCAGCAGTCCTTCTTCTTTCTTGAGGTCATCAGGAAATCTGAGGAGCTGGGTTCAGGTTAGCCCCTAAATACTAAATTTAGGGGTGTGTTAGAGTCAGAGGGCAGTAGCCAATGGCTACTCTCCCTGAGGGTGGCTACACCCTCCTTGTGCCCACTCCCTCTGGGGAGGGGGGCACATCCATATCCCTATTGGTCCTGTTCCTCCAAAGAAAGATGGAGGATTTCTCAAGGAGGGGTCACTTCAGCTCTGGTCACCTTAGGGTTGGACCTGGCTGAGGGGGTGACTCCTCCTTGTTTTTCTCATTATCCTTCCGTACTTGCCGCCAAAAGTGGGGGGCTCATCCGGGGCGGGCATCTCCAGTAGCTGGAGTGCCCTGGGGCACTGTAACACCAGGCTTGAGCCTTTGAGGCTCACCACCAGGTGTTACAGTTCCTGCAGGGGGAGGTGTGAAGCACCTCCACCCAGGACAGGCTTTGTTTCTGACCACAGAGTGCACAAAGGCACTCACCCCATGTGGTCAGAAACTCATCTGGAAGTGGCAGGCTGGCACAGACCGGTCAGCCTTGCACTAGCAGTTGGGCTAGCATACAGGGGGTATCTTTAAGATGCCCTACGTGTGCATTTTTCAATAAATCCCACACTGACATCATTGTGGGTTTATTGTGCTAAGACGTTTGATACCAAACTTCCTAGTATTCAGTGTAGCCATTATGGTGCTGTGAAGTTCGTAATGACAAACTCCCAGACCACATACTCAGTATGGCAACCCTGCACTTACAATTTCTAAGAATTGACTTAGGCACTGTAGGGGCATAGTGCTCATGCAGCTATGCCCTCCCCTGTGGTATAGTGCACCCTGCCTTAGGACTGTAAAGCCTGCTAGAGGGGTGACTTACCTATACTGCAGGCAGTGGTTTGTGGGCATGGCACTCTGAGGGGAGTGCCATGTTGACTGTTTTTTCTCCACACTATCACATACAAGCTGCAAAGCAGTGTGCATGTACTGAGTGAAGGGTCCCTGAGGGTGGCATAATACATGCTGCAGCCCTTAGGGACCTTCCCTGGCCACAGGGCCCTTGGTACCAGGGGTACATTTTACAAAGGACTTAACTGTGTGCCAAGGCTGTACAAATTGTGGAAACAAAGGTACAGTTTTAGGGAAAGAACACTGGTGCTGGGGCCTGGTTAGCAGGGTCCCAGCACGCTTCCAATCAAAGCTGGCATTAACACTAGGCAAAAAGTGGGGGGTGACCATGCCAACAGTGGCATTTTCCCACACCTTTTCACTATTGTGAAGCCTACTCCTCCTCCTCCTTTAGCACTCGGAATTCCTTAATATACTTTTAAGCTGGAAATCCTGATCAGAAAGGAGTAGCTGTATCATGTTTCATATTATTGGAATGGTAATGATAAATCCTCTTTACTGGTGAAGTCAGATTTGTAATTACTATTTTAGAAATGCCACTTTCAGAAAGTGGGCATTTCTCTGCTCTCACTGCTCTGTGTGCCTGGCAGCCTGTCTCCAATACCCATCTGGACTGGGTTACAGCCACAATTGTATTTGTGCATTCCCTTCAGACAGCCACACCATAGAACACTTCACTGCATCTGCATACTAATGGGTCTTCCCATTGAGGATGGGAAGGGCTCACACTTACACTTCAAAGAGTGGTGGCCTGAGCCCGACAAAGGACTGATTACCCTGCACTGATAATCTGAAGCCAGGGCGTGGATGAAAGAGGAACCTGTGCACTTCAAGGAGCTGATTTGAAGACACCCCCACCTCAAAGGCACTTTTTAGTATAAGTACTGGGGCTCCGACCCCCTGGAATCAGATCACTACTGGACTTGGGAAGAACTCTGCTGGAATAAAGACTGCTGTGCTGTAAGGATTGCCACTCTGCCTGGACTAACTGTTCCAAGAAACTGCTTCTCTACGTTGCTGAGCTGCCCTGCTGTCTGCAGATTTCTGCCCTGCTGAGGACAAGGACTGGACTCATCCTGTCGAACCAGAGTATCTCTAAGGGCTTGCTGGCTTGCCCCCTGTTCTTCTGCAGTCTCAGGGACATCAAAGACTGCTTGCAACTCTCCTGATACTGCTGTACTCTGCCATCTGTGAGTCCTATCTTTGCCCTCTCAGGTTCTGGGCCACATAAGAGGGTTCTGCAGCTGATTCCTGCAAAAACCAAAGTATTGCCTCGAGTGTGTGCACAATTTTGGCACATTGCTCCTTTGACACTGACGCAGAAGCTGCTCAATGACATCAGATCCACAGCTTGTGTCGCTTGATGGCAACACATAGCATTAATCTCTACAGAGACCGACGATGATGCAGTGACACGGCTGAATGGAAAATACTAACACATCATGCCTCCAGCATCTACGCTTTGCTTCATACAAGGTACTGTGCCAGCGGACCCTGTGTGGGTTCTGTAGCTGGCCTACCATCCATCGCGGTCAGCCTTACTTTGGATTTGCGCTGTTCCCTCGCGACCTCAAGTAACCTTTTGACTACTAGTGACTTCTAAGCATTATTTTACATTTAATCATTAAAAATTCATATCTCAACTTCTATTGATTGGATTTTTGTTGTATCAGTCTTGTTTTACTCAGATAAACATGTTATATTTTTCTAAACCTGTGTGGAGTCTTTTTTGTCGTGTTTGTGTTGCTGTGTGTGTGTGTGTGTGTGTGCGTGTTGCACAAATACTTTGCACATTGCCTCTTACGTTAAGCCTGACTGCTCTGTGCCAAGCTACCAAAGGGTGAGAACAGGTTAAATTAGGTTGCGTAACTCAGTTACCCTGACTAGGATTGTGGTCCCTACTTGGACAGGGAGCATACCTCTGCCAACTAGAGACCCATTTTCTAACAATAGGACAATGTCAAGGTGTAATAATTACACCACATGCCACAATTTTTATGCTATTAACGTTTTTTTTTAATTGTAGACACATGGTCATCTTAAAAACATAGCCAGCCGATGGCTGTTGGAACTTACATCAAGACTAAACTGTGGCACCCATTTCTTTGAGTCAGGTACCAAATATATCATCGCACAATACCAATTTGACCAGTGATGAATTTGCATGAGTCTTACAATGGGATATTTTTTAAACCTAGATGAAGTCCCAAGAGGGATGAAACATGTTGTCTGTGCTGGCCAACCATGTGTCTGGAATAAAAAATATTTTGCTGCATAGGAAGATATGACTTGTGGAGTAATTATTGCACGCTGAAAGCATCCTATCTAAATGGATTTTGACTATGTGAAATATTATTGAATGATGGGCAAATTGGACATTTGATATTTGAGAGTGCTTCCCCCACTTTGTGTTTTAACTTGTTTGGGATATTTGAGTCATTGAGGTGACATGGCCTGAGAGGGTTAAGCACCAATGGAACAATTGTCTATTGCATGAGCAATGTGATCACTGTCACCTTGTTTTTTTCCCTTTTTTGTATATGAGAAGGCTGAAAGACTAAAGCCTCTTTTCGTAGAGTGTTTCTTGACACTGCAACCCCAGCCACATCAAGTCCTTTTCATCAGTTCCATAGCTGTCAATTGGCCCATGACATAAGTGTGGACTTTAGTAAATATATTTTTAAAGGTACTGGAACTTGCGGTTTCCTGCTAAAAGTATGGATGTGTAAGTCTCAGCATGCTTAGCCTTGTTGGCAGAAAAAACAGGACTAGTTGAAAGTCTTCGCAATGGGATGGCCCTACTTGACAACTTGACTGTGGCATAGGACTCAAGCTGTACCCTAACTGCGGGTGAAGTTGTTTTTTTGTGTACTCCTTCAATGGGTCCTGATCTGGCAGATCTGACTAGACTAGTCCTACTGCAGCGGGACAAAACAGAATTTCATAAGTCTGGTTCCTGTCTAAGGTGATGAGCAAAAATATACTGTGGACTAAAATGCAGCTCGTTTAATACTCAGTGGTTGAGGTTAATTCAAACATTGTACCCACCACTTTTTTGTTTTCCTGGTACGTGACATCCATGAAGTTGAATGAATTAGAAATCACGTGTGTATGTTTCAGACCGCACTGGCATATTAGAGCCATCTGTTGGCTCCTCATAACGTAGTGACGTAGTGCCTAGACGTTGCCCTGCCATCTCTGAAATGTGCTGGAAGCTTGCCTGCAGGACACCTTTGAAGTCCCACTCACTCGACTTCACGTGAATAATCCTCTCTGCTGTGACCCTTTCCGTTTGATTTTGAATCAGAACACAAACTGTAGCTTCGGCTGACCCCAAACATTTAGCTACATTAATCACTGGCCGGTTTTGGGGACTTTGAGCGACTGAATGAACGGCACTTTCTTCGAGAGACATTGATCAAGCAGTCTGCAGGAATCTGTGCATCGGAGCACATTAATCACTGGGGGCTTTATCAGCGCCACCCGTGGAATATGTAAATGCGATTTCTGTCACTGATAAGGGAAAGTGGAATTATTCTTAAAGCTGCTCCATGAAGGGGCGGTTGATCTAATCTCACCCAAGACAATACATTGTGAAGACGCATTATACAGCCTCAACATGCCCCATCTGGAGCTAGTAAATTAAAGCTCACCAAAAAAAACCAAAAGGATTAGTTCTGTTTCACTCATTTCTGTTCTTGCTTGGAGTGCATTGTTGGAGTGGTGTTTGCTGCCTAATAAAACGCTGCGGTTTTTATTACATCTGTCATCAATGTTCCGTGACCACTGGCTCATTTCTAAAGAGCACTTATCATACATTTCCTGCTTCATTGCCTCTGCGCACACATGCACCTGTGATATTATTTTTGGCTTATGGCTGTGCCTGCAGTGTTGGGTAATGCTGATGTGTGCATAAATTGATGGTCGTGTCGGTGTTTGACTCGTATATGAAAGTGGTTCACCATGCTCATATTTCGTACTTTTGACCAGAATTGCGCTCCTTGAGAAATGGCAGGTAACAAAGGGTGGCAATATGGAACCTGTATGCATCCTAGTGACCCGACACCAGCTGTTTGTGACCAGGAATGAAGGATAAAATGCCAGACTTAGACTTACTGGGCCACTCATCATTGCTGATCTCAGATCCTGTTCTCACACATTTTTCTCCTCCTTCTGGCAGGTAGAAAATGTATGCACATCGGTCGGTTTACAAAATTGTGTTGTGGAAGCAACACCACGAATATTTACAAGTATTCCTACTACTACGGATATTTTTACAACAAAAAAGCATAATATCCCTTAAAATTCATCTCTTCATCGACAACAAGAAGAATAAGTGGTTTTGCACAGTACTGGTCTTCACCTAAGAGCGCCTCCCTGCATATTCAGCTTTAACAGTCAATTTAATGGAGTAAATGCCTTGAACTTTGCAACAGAAGAGGTTGTAAGCATGGTGTGTAAATTTAAAAGCTGACAGGTTTCGAAAGAGTGAGTGAAGCATCAAATGTTTGTTGTTTATTAAGCACTTATGAGTACTGAGATTATGTAAGTGCAAGGATGCATTGTATTTTGTCTCATTTTCTACGTGTAGATGGGCACATGCATCTGCGAAAGTTCAGGTCATTAGAAAAGATGTCCATTTCTGTTGCAGGGTTATTCCTTCCTTCACAGTGATTCCTACCTTGGTGTAGGTTTCTAAGCACTTTATATGGGTACATTTTGGGGGCAAGTTAAAACCTTATGGTCCTGTCTGTGGAAAAAGCTTGAAAGGTATAGAAATAGTCATGGTTATCATTTGTTTAGTAGATTTGCTAGGCAGTCAGTCTAATCAAAGGCAAGCGCTGATAGGTCAAACAGGTTGAAGGCTATAGATGAAATGAAGTCCAAGATGTTCACAAGGCTGTGGATAGGTATGGATACTTGGAAAATTAAGTTGTGTTTGGTAGTAGAAGTTCCCTCACTGATTGTGGCTGTGGCTATCGAATAGTGTTCTATTTACCAATGTATGAGTTATCTGTATTGAAAACGATGACCAGGGGGGTTAGGTTGGCAAAGATGTCAATTAAATTCTTATTTTAGCAATGGAGTTCTAGAAGAACTGGCATGTCATGGAGTAGATTGTGGGATTAAGGAGTACCCTCCGAGGCATTCAAATGAGAGTGAGAAGATAGTGAAGGCAGAGTGTGCTATTGCAGGTGTAGATATGACAGTGAGGATGCCACTGATTAAATGTGAGCAAGGATGGTGAGTGAACATTTAGTCATCTTGGATAAATTCACTAGGAAAGGAGAAGGATGTAGAGTTGAGCTAGATCTAAATGTAAAAGAGTATATCATAGATGTTTCAGACTCATTCAGAGTTTGGCTTTCAAAAGCCACCACTCTAATAATACAAAAGCTGCAGATAACAGTGACATCTTAACTATATGATTAAACATGAACTTGAGGATGCTAGATTTCTTAGTGCTTGTCTGATACGCCTACCTACCAAACATGTGATTTCAGTGTATCTGTGAGAATGATAAGTATGACCTAGTGATGCAACCATACATAGTAGAACAACAGACATGGGTCAGTGACTTTGGGTGTGGGGGAATGTGCGCGGTGCATGTGCATGAGTGAGAGAGGGTCTTTCTATGACTAAAAACATTCTATTATTAACCTGTATGAAATGGTAGTCTCTGATGAAATATTGCATTTAAATGTGAATTTTACATTTGAAGCTTGCACGATGTGTACTTAGCCGAGTCACTGACAAGGGCAAATTTCTATTTCTTTTTGCCTCGTTTTTTTCCTCTTTGTTAGTTTCGTGCCATGGCCATAAGTATAACATTTAATGAAGCAAATGTTTCCTGGTAACAATTAAATGAAAAGAGTGAAAGTTAGAGATTTGTTTCGTGACCATTTAACCTGTAACAAGAAATACTACAATGTTAAGTTACAGTTAAAACTCTTTCTTTATGAATAGGCTTTGTGAGAAAGATTTCGAGAATGAAAATGAAATCATTTAAAAAATGCATCATTCTCACCTAAGTTTTCCTTCCCTCATAGACACTGACTGGTGGGAAGAAACTAGAATATTTCATGCTATGTAGATAATAGTTAAATGTATTTAGCATGCTCTTTGCTAAAATATGTCATATTGAAGGAAGCTGTCATGTTCACATGAATGCCCCCAGTGATGATTGGCTAAAATCCAAGATTATCTACTCATGCTTTGTAACTTGTTGCAATGTATAATGCTATAAGAATGTGTTCCCAGACTAAGATAAAGACTCACCACACTCACTAGACTATCGTAACACGCTAGACTCTTTGGCACATTTTGTCTGATTCCCCTTGCTCGTGTGCCTTGGATTCATTCCGAGACTGGCTTTGTCTTGCCTGAATCTATTACTGAGAGATTCTACTGAAAGTTTCAGTGAGTCACTCTATTAGAAATTATATGCTTTCACATCTGAGATGAGAACTCTTTATGGTTTTTACTGAAAGTTTGATTTCCTAAATTTAGGCTAGTATAGGGATTAGATTTTATGGGACAGGCTATATACTTTGTTCCTTAATTTTTATGGAGATTACAATATTTGCTAATAAAGATATTGATGAACTAATGACTTAAAAATATCTTGAAAAAAACGATAACTCTCACTGTTGACTCTAACTATATAGAATTGAATGTATAATATGATTATGCAGTTCTCACTAGTATACTTTATCTACCTTAAAGATCTTCCCTCTAGGGCTCAGTAGAGGTGCAGGACCTTAATAACCTGAAGGCTTGCAATTGTCCTCAGACGTGCTGTTTTCATGACAGTACCTTCCCATAAGAAATGGCTGGGATGGCAAAACTTATGGTGTGCGGGTTGTGTAGGGTTGCTTGTGGGTATTGACTGCATCATTTCAGGCAGTATCTAAGTCATTTACCAGTTAAGCAGCTCTCTATACATTTCATTGGAACCATGTTATCACTTCACTATTAAGTATTTATCACATGTGCCCAAATGATATGTATGGATTTTTATGTGCATTACAGCTAATATGCCTGTGCGCTGGAGTTAATCTTATGGTATATTGTTTCTGTGAAATATTTATATTCCTTTTGCACATGATGTGCTTATTCATCGTCACCATTTTTAAAAACCTTGTTTGAAGACCTGCCTTGAAGTTTGGTGTGCTGGCTGTATCAAATGTACAATCCATTAAGCACTCAGTGAACTGTCCTGTGATGCAGCTCTTGTACTAATCTTGCCAAGCAATGACAAAGCTTACTGGTTTTAATCATATTCACCACCAAAATGTATGTCAGATAGATTAATGCCCATCATTCTTGGCACAATGATCAATGCCTGTTCACAGATCAGTGGAATCTCTCCAGCACAAATAGAGGCCTTTAGTGTTAGTGATAACTTGCTGATACAATTCCAGTTTGACAGAACTCATCATACCTCAACCCCACAAATGGGAGGAAGTATTTTTAAATGTATTTATTATTAAAATATCTTTAGTGTGTTTTTAACTCACCCAAAGGGTAAATCTTATTAAATAAGAAAGACTATCAAAGCAATTAAATTATTTTGTACCTGACGTTCATCAAGTTTGCTCAAAAGCATACTTTTTTATAACATACCTATTTTTGACTCCTTTGATAGTGACAATTTGGAACATTTTTCTCCATCATCCTTAATATGAAGGGAGAATCGGGTTCCTAAACATATTGAGTCTATAAACCTTGTGGAACATAATACATGAAAATCCAAACATCATTGTGCTTTGTTGACCTTCTAGTTGTCCTGTTACACAGCACTGCAATTTACAAAGGTGGAATATTGTCACCCGCAAGATTTTCACAAATATTGCCATCCAGAAATTAGAATATTTTGAACATTTTGACATTGCCCTAGAGAGACAAACCTTTGCCAGGTGCGAAGAAATAAAATATAATTGATTGATGGTGTAGTATTGGATAAGTGGTCAATACCTTATGCATTTGGGTGTGTATATAGTCCTTGTCAGAAATCATAGGGAAAGATCCTCGAGGAAAACAGGAAGGGACACCTTGATCTCCTGTGACTCACAAGGCAGTAGGGAGAGACAGTATAGGAAACGAGGATGATTGGAGACAGTAGAGGACAGGAAAGTGGTGGCTAAGCCACAGAGGAATTAGGCAAAAATTCCACATCACATTAACAACAAGACCAATCATAGCAAGGCTCAGAAGGAAAGCAGGTGTTACGAGAGAAACTTAAGAAGTGACAGTAGATGTTGACAATTGTTTGCAACTGCTTAGTTGTATGGGTCTTTGCTCAATAGTTCACCCACAGTATTCCCTATCCCTCACTTCTGTTGTTTTTTCCCTTTCCTTTCCTGGTCCACCGCCTCTTGCTGGTACCACTGTGTATCGCTAACTTGCCCTCCTTGGTTGAGTTGGATTCATCATATGCTCCATGATGATGCCTGAACAATTACCAACAAACCTATTTGGTGTTCTTCTGTTTTGAGGTCCTTCACCACCAGGTTTGCATCTCCAGATTCTATGAGTTAAAAGGGGGGTAGTATTCCAGGTACTCCTTCATCCCATTACAAGCATTTATCTTGCTAGACGTTGTAAGTCCCAGACTGGAATATTCAGTGTAAGGGATGAGAACAATTTACTCATTCTATGCACTCTAACCTGACAAGACCGACCAATGTGAGAAGCACATTCACACTAGGCAGACCCATATCTCTATCTATCTCTCTTTCTCTTTCTTTTCCCCAATGGATTGTACGGGCTTCCAGGGTCTTAACTTGTAGTCACAATCTCTGTGCATGTGCAGGTTTGGGAATTATCATCCAGATGTTAAACCTTATCCCCGCTATCCACACAAGATCCTCACATATCCCTGCTGTCACTTCACATCCCACATCTAATGGCTGGGCAAGAGTTTCTATATTTTGCAGCTATTTTAATGCACGTATGTGTGTATTTTGCATATGAAACATATCTGTTTTTAAATTACTGACATTTTCTAACTTGAGAGATCATTCTTTGAATATTCCATGTCTAACTTCAGTGAAATCTCTTTTCGTTTTAATTGAGATTTTTATTTCAGACAAGAATATCTTACTTTGCTTTCAAATATTATTATACTCTTCTTAATTCGTTTGTTTACATTTAATAACCTTATTAACTAAACATATATAAACGAAAGAAACATATTCAAACTGAGGAAAACACAATAAAATCTTCAGTCACATGTGTTTCTCCATTAAGTATCTAGTCACATGTTCCAAAAAATTATTAACATTTTGACAGACTTCAGGAAACATACAGTGATGCTGTAAGTGGAAACGTCCTCCATTGGACGTTTAGCATTAATGGTGATTTCTCGTTCAACCTGAAGAATGGAGCCAGACACTTACATTTCACAGTCAAAAATCTGAAAATTGGTTGATGTTATTGTTTGAATTGAGATTGAATTTAAATTTAAAGATGTTCTGGAATTGAGGTCCACTGAAAACGTACACGTGCTCTGTACTTTCGGTGACACAGTTTACTCGATCACATTGGTTGAGATTTAAGTTCGTACAAACCAATTGTTAGTGCACCTTAAAATATGCTGTATATCGAAGTTGGGCACTTGTAGCATGAAAGATAAAAACGTTCAAATCAATTAAAAGAAAAGCTTATTACACTTCTTAAAATCTGATTTAACTTGAGCATGACAGTTTGATCATTGATTATTCAAAACCTCCCAAACGTTTACAATGTCAAAATCGCAAGATATCAGATTTGGATCTGTTGTGCTTGCTTGATTATTTCGAGCCTGTGAAATTCCTGCAGTTTACCAACAGTCATATTATAGCAAGAAAACTCAGTGTACAATGCAGTTAATTACTATGGAAGGAATTTCTAGATGTAATCATGGATAAAATGAATCAGGTTGTTCTTCTTGTAGCAGTCATTAACATTTAAAGTATTTGAATGTGAAGCCATTGAAGACAAAACCACTCAAATAATTTTATCAAGATGCTCCATACTAAATAAATACAGAATGAGAGCGTTGACCCTTCTGCCTAGTGCCTTTTGGAGCTGCAAATATCTAGCAGAATCTTCTCATAAAATATTTTGCCATGTGGAGCTTTTTAATCAGCAACTAATCCCTTAAGTAAGAGTGTCTCGTATCAGTGTTTCCTCACAGTAGGTCTCAGTTTACTTGATCAAAAGATTCTTTCAGAATCCACATTTGCTACCCAGAATATGACTGCCTCTTAAGCTGCATGTTAAGTAGTAAAATCAACAGATTTGTTTGCATAAACGAATTCTGAAAGGAATCTAGCCCAGTAAAGTCACATTTATAAGGGAGAATATTATTTTACTTAATATAGTAGAACAGACCTCACTATCTAAATTTAACAGTCAACCATATTGGTTGTAACATGGCTTTTTACTACTTCTATCTTCCTACCTAACTCAGGTTCTTCCTTGGGGAGCCGTAGTCCTTTGCTCAGGAGGGGGAACTACTTATAGCAGTGGTAGAAGTGTTTTCATTACAGTGAAAAGAGGCTATGCACTAGACCACCACACAGCAGTGATGTTGGGGAAAATTATTATAGCAATTCATAACCAAGGGAGAGACACATGGACATTATCCACAAGTAAAAAAAAAAGTACTGAACCATAGGCTAAGAAGATTTCATTGGTTTCCACTAGTCCCTATGATGGCCTACTAGAGGTTCCTATTCTTCATATGAATATTTAAGAGTCTGTAAGATATCGAGGTTTTACTGTAACTTTGAAAACTATAGGCTGTATGTTGGAAAATGGGTTATTGGTAGGGCAGGTAGGTACCTACACCTAGCAACAAGCCACTAACCTCCACATAGGTACAGTTAGGTCTCAGTAAATTAATCCCAGCTCAACCCTTGGTAGCTTGGCAACGAGCGTCAAGGCTTAACTTAGGAGACAAAGTGTAAAGCATTCAAATATCACAAAACAGTAATTAAATAAAACACAGGAAACAGTTTAAAAATCCAAAACCAATTTATAAAAATAGTTTATATTTTTATCTTTAAAATGACACAAAAACGATTAAAATCGGTTCAGGGGAACCGGAGATATGAATTTTTAAAGAATTATTACTTTTCTAGCGCTTAGAAACAAAAAGCGCCAATCGGGTCATCTGGTTGCACCTCGACCGGGGCAAAGTCAAACTTTCAGGCCGACCGCGATGGAGCCCTGCTCGGCTACAGGTCGCGGGAGGCCTCGGTTAAAAAGTTACCTTCTGACTTAGTCTTTATTTTGAAGTTTTTCTTCACCGGGACGAACCTGCCAGTTGAATCCGACCTCCTGGAGCCCTTGTCCGGATACGCGATGTGGGTTTCCTCGGTGGAGACTTTTACCTTCGGACTTAGTCGTTTTTTCGTGATGAAAATCCTTCGACCGGGGTAAACCTGGATCTTGATCCGACGTCCATGGAGCCCTTCTCGGATACGATGGCTGGGAGGTCCCGGTCAACTTTTTACGTTCGGACTTAGTCTCTTTTTTGGATGTTTTTCTTTACCGGGACGAACCACGAAGTCAGGCCGGGTCGCGGTTGAGGCAAGCCGGCTAGAATTTCCGCGGCGGGTCGGTCCCTCTCTGGAGCTTTTTTCCAAAAATTCTCAAATCTTTTCCAAACTTCTGGGGCTTCACCCAGATGTTCTTTTAAGGTTCTTTTGGGGTCCACAGCTCACCCCAAGGGTCCAGAAGTTCTGTGATGGTCCTTGGGGGTTGCGGACTTCAACTCCCAGAATGCACCTGGCGCAAACTCCTTTTTGGCCACTGGACAGTGGTCAGCTGGTCGCTTTCTTCAGGAGTTGGTGCAGGGGACTCTGGTTAGCAATTTTTCACCTGTAGCAAACAGGGAGTCCCTCCTTGAACCAGTTGAAGCCAGGCAAAGTCCTTCTTGTGGTGAAGCCCAAGTGTGCAGCTGGTGCAGTCCTTCTGAGTGCAGGTTCCAGGTGCAGGCCAGGGGTCCAGCAGGGCAGTCCTCCTTCTCCTTTAGTTCCTTTCTTGTTGAAATCTGGTAGGGATCTGAGGCGTGGGTGCAGGTCTGCCAGTTTTATCCTTGCTCCTGGGTGAAAAGCAGGGGGGCCCTGGTTCTCCAATCAGGGACAGGGTCGTCCCCCTGTGATGACCACTTCCTGGGAAGTGTGGCAAAAATCCATCCCAGAAGGCAACAGTCTCTAAAAATCCAACATGGATGAATCTGATTTTTGGAGGTTACATCTAGCTGAGCCCACCCACTGGTGTGGCTAAAAATCATAAACACACCCCTCTCCTGCCCTCTCCTAATCTAATCAAGGGGGCACCTAGCTGTCTGGGGTTGCAGGATGTGGGGGTGTTGCTGGGTGCTGCAAATGTCCTTCTCTGCCTTTGAAGACCAGTTTGGCAGCCCTCCCCCTTCCTGCCTCACCATCTGCTGAGGGGAGATTCTCTCCCCCAAGCACATTCCTTTGTGTGAAGCCTGGCCACTTCACACCTCATCAAGGCAGCCTGGCAGAAGCTGCTGCAGGCTGGCCAATCAGAGCACAGCAGCAAAAACAATGCAGAGCTGAAATTGGCAACTTTTTAGGTAAAGTCTAAACTTTTTACCTGAACTAGTTATATTAAATCCAACAACTGGAAGTTGTAGGATTTATTACAACAATTAATTTGATACCAAATTCTTGGTATGCAACATTTAAGGAGACTTTAAAATTTAAAATAAAGTCTGCCCATTCTAGCCTATGAAGGCCATTTACTTCAATGAGGGAAAAACGAATTTGGCTGTTTTTACCTCACCAGGGCTTATAAATCGATTTTTATAAAGTCCCTGCTTATAGTTACATGGCACCCAGCCCTAGGGGCACATAGGGCACACCTTAGGGGTGACTTATATGTAAAAATAAGGTAGTTTAAGACTTTGGAAGTACCTTTAATTCCAAAGTCGAATTTGCATATAACTTTAATTTAAAAGCAGCCAGCAAGGCAGGCTTGCTTTTAAAATGACACTGGGCACCTCAGCAGTGCACCTAGGTGTGCACCACCTATGCTGTGGTCCCTAAACCTACATGCCCTACCATATACTAGGGACTTATAGGTAGGTTAACTTAGCCAATTATAATTAGCCTAATTTGCATATCCATTTTACACAGAGCACAGGCCCTGGGACTGGTTAGCAGTACCCAGGGCACCATCAAAGTCAGGAAAACACCAGCAAAAAGAGGAAAATGGGGGCAAAAAGTTAGGGGGCCTCTGCAATCAGCCCTGTTTTCTCACACTGTAGAACTACATGCAAAGAGGACGTGGCCCCTCTGGGAGGATGCTGGCAGCATAGTGTTTAAATGAAGTCTTAGTCAGCGCCTCTTCCCAAAATGTGAAGCCTAGTATCTCACTCTGTTTCACTCTGGGAATTAGCTGAAGGCCCTCTAGAGCTGTAAGCACCCTCCCCAGGACTCTGTGTGCAATACAAATTATTCGAATGATTAACACGAACAATAAACTAATGATATAACCAAATAACAATCAACCACGAAGATAAGAACAAAATTAAGAACGGGTTCGATTCACATGAAAATATGGCGAATGCAATCTTTTTATAGAGCCATTGAACGACTTCCAGCTAGGGCTTAATTTGTTGCCTTAGAAGTAGAACGCCATTATTATGCACGTGAACATGAATTATGGGAAGTTGTGGGAACACCATAGCCTCTCCTTTTCCATCATACAAAACCTAACCAGTTACACTCTTATCAGTCACTTTCCTAGGTGTAATCAGTCGAATGACAGAAAACAGGTTGTTAACATAGGTGCCTGTCAGATAGCTGTTCATAAATTGACCCATAATTATGGTACAAGCAATAAAATCAGGTTTTTAGTTACACGAGTAACATGTGCTAGTATCTGTTGGACGATAAGGGGTGAGACGGGGGTCGAGGAAACTCTCCATGTGCATCTTAATGGAAAATAAGAAAGCTATAAAATGCCGGGACGCTTTGCCCAGCCCCTGAACAGCAAACTGTGAGAGGCTCTGGGAAATGGAGCAAGTTTATTGGAGGGCTAAAGCAAACGCGGCATTGAAATTCGCAACCACGGGAGCATCTGAGTAAATGCAACCTCAACATGGCGCTCATGTGTTTAACGGGACACTTCGCATTTAATCTGACGTGTTGCTTGTTTTGGATACAAGCAGAATTAACTATCAGGGTCGCTCTTACCATTCGATGACCACAAGCTGCGTAAAAGGTTAAGAAAAATCATTTTCCTCTCTTCCAGAGGGTTTCGGCCTGGAACTAGGGACGCGATTGAGCCTCAGAGTGGCTTCATGGGTTCTAATGCAAGCAGGGCAATGTGTCTTTCTGTCCCTTTGGACTTTAGTAAAATACCTTATAATTCAGGTACAATGTGCCCTTCAGACCCCTGAGCCAAAGTACTACGGCACCAGCTGCACTAATTTTATGGTTTTGTTATGTCTGTTTGTATAGCGCACAACTCGCCAGGGAGAATGGTGCTGAAGCAAGAGCTGTATGGCCTGAGCCAGGGCATGGGCAGCCAAGAGCCAGGCCTTCAGTTTCTTGCAGAATTCAAAAACTGAGATGTGATGTGCAGGGCAGGTCTTTCCAGACATTAGGAGCAAGGTAGGAGAAGGTACAACCACTGGATCTGGTTCTGCGTTGTGGGGTCAATGTTGAGTTTTTCCTTTCTATGTGTGCATGAGGAGTTTGAAGGGTGCTTGTGAGTGGGGTTGGAGCCAGTGGAGTTCTTTGAGGTCGAGATGATGTGAGTGCAGGGCGGGAGGCTGAGGGTTAGCCTGGCCACTGGGTTTTGTATGCTTTGGAGTCTTCTGGTCAGTTAAATGTTGAACCCAGCTTACAGTGCATTACTGATAGCTATGCCTGTATTGTCAAAAACCTTATTTACAGTAGTTTGTCAACTTCTCCATTGAACCACATTGGCTACAGTGAGTGAGGGCCACGTTGGGTGAGAAGATGAAGGCCAGACATGAGGTCCCTGGGGCCTTTGCATCAAGCTTAAATCCACTGTGTAGTCATTGAGGTGGCCTGCGGAAATACCCCCATTGATGGACTCTCCACCTCTGTCATCTGACTAAGGTTTTCTCTTTTTTATGGGTTTATGAGGACATTTGGGGAGTTTAATGCACAGTTGGGCTTTATTGTGGTTGACTTGCATGCCACCATTTTTGCCCCTTACCGCAATATGACAGATGCTTCATGTGTAGGGTCGGCGAGGGGGATTTCAGTCAGGAAATGTTATTTTTTGTTGGCTTTTCTTCAGAAGTATAAAATCCACCTTCTGATGTCTGGGACCTATGATGGTGCCACTCTAGTAGACTGATTTCCTCCCGGAATCCTCCCTAGACTGAATCTACATGTTCATGAGCCAGTTTGCTGAGTCTGGCTTGGTGAAAATCCTCTCATGGAATGTAAATGGGTTCCTTGACTGGATTAAGTTTGTGGCCATTCTGAGAGTGGCCAAATGACACGGGGCTGACATCCTTCTCATCCAAGAAACCCACCTCCTGGGCAACCAATGCCCCTTCCATGCATGGATGGGCTTTTTAAAAGTGTTTCATGCTGGTTTTGCAAGGAAAACAAGGGAAGTTGCTATCATCCTATGGTGTGTATTGCCTTTCAAGACACACCGCTCGTGGCAGGACCCACAGGGCAGGTTTGGGTGATTGAGTGGGCCACTGTATGGAACTCCAGAACTGCGGTCACCATAATCTGTTTTTATGCCCCTCCACCCCTAGCAGAAACATTTCTAGACATGGTGGGATTTTTGCTCACTCAATGACCCCTTGCCCTCCCCCCAAGGTCTGAGAATGATTGGTAGGGACTCTAATGGTGTTTTGAATGGGGTTTGGCATTGCTCAAGTAAGCTAGGAGCTTAATTCATAGGGGCGTCTAACCTGGCAAAAGCCACAGAGGCTCATGGATCCATGTCAGGCACTGCACCTACTTGAAAGAGGGTAACACCTTTTATTCAGGGGCCCATAGGATGATTAGATTATTTCCTTATAACAAGCTTTGATATTCACCGGGTAGCAGACAGCCTGGTCCTGGCTCGGGAACTCCCCGATCATTCACCTATAGAATTACAATGGAAAATGGGGCCTGCAACTAGATGAACAGGATTGCGCTTGGACCCTTGGTTGTTAGCAACTTCAGGTCACATGCATCGTTTTATGCCCTTTATAGACTCCTTATTCCATATCAATAATACCTCGATGACTTTCCCCGTCAAACTGTGGGAGGCGTTAAGTCCACCCTGTGCGGTGAACTAATTAGTTACCAGGGTGGAGTAGGGGAAAAGAAGCAGCAAACCCTCAGAGAACTAGAATCTTGCGTTTTGGAGACTGAACATCGATTGGTGCTCTCTCTGTTCCCCTGCTGTACACTGTAACCTTATAAATGCACAAGATTCCAATAAAGTTACACCTGGATGAAGCCAGACAAGTATGGAAAGAGACACAAAGGCACAGTTGCCAGTGGGGTCATAAAGCATGTAGAAGCTTACACTGGCTATGCTCAAGTAGGGTTTAGAGAACCCCCATAGTAACCATTGAGGCGGAAAATGGAACCCTTCTCGAAGGGCACAAGGCATTGCTAGGGAGTTCACTTCCTGTTATGCAAAACTATACTAAAACAATAGGCAACCTCCAGGAAAACGGCATTGATGGATTTATTAGGGACCTTCTTGTCAAGACCCTGAGCAATACTGTAAGGGCCCCTCTGGAGGAACCTCTCACTGAGGATGAGTTACACAAGGCTTTGGGATAATTCCTGGCTGGTAAAACTCCAGATCCTAACAGGTTCTTGGCGGAGATTTTTCAACTGCGTACTGATGTTATAGCCCCCCCAACCTGGTGGCCATGCTGACAGAGGTTTCCTGACAGAGGATCTGCATACGGCTGAAACAGTGGTGATCCACAAACCGGGAAGACCCCCAGAGGGGTGTTTGTCATACCACCCAATTTCCCTACTTAGTGTGAAAGTCAAAATACTGGCAAAGAACCTCGTGGATTATTTTACCACAGTCATAACTTCACTTGTGTCTATAATGTCTGAGCTATGAGTTGAAGACTGAAAAGCCCAGAGGCAGTATTCCTAGCAGATTTTGAAAAAGCTTTTCACTTGGTGATTTGGGATTATCTATTTCCTCTTGTGAGGAAATATAACGTGGGCCCTAGATTATGTCACTATTTTCAACTCTTATACACAGACCTTAGGGCCACGTCAAAATTGTGAGGGTTAACTCAGATAAATTTCAGATTGGTCGAGGAACCCAGCAGGGTTGATCCCTCTCCCCCCTTCTTTTTGCCCTAGCAATAAAGACATTGGCACGCTGGATCTGTATAGATGTGCAAATTCAAGGATTCGTATGGGTGCCTGGATGAGAGGATAAAATTGCACTCTATATGACAAGGTACTGGTATTCCTGGTGGATCTGCAGTGGAGCGGCCCTCGTCTGTTACAGGTCCTCCACATGTTTGGTACTTTCTGTGGCCTGAGACATAATGATTGCAAATCCTCTTTATCTGTGATTTTGGACTAACTGGTTAGCCTGACATGGGCAGGAAACATTAAGTGGGAGAGTTTGAGGGGGCTCGGATATCTGGAGGTCAACATTGCTCCAAACCCCCAGAAAAGTTGTCACTGCAACATTCAACCCCTATTAGACATATTAAGTGCATACATCTCGTTAGGATCGGTCCTGCCCCTATTGCTCATTGGCTGATCTACCCTTAAGATGATCTCACTGCCTTAAATGCTATATCAGCTGTAAGTTACCCTTATATGAACTCTAAGACATTTTCACTAAACTGGAAGGGACCATTTAGAGGTTTTTGTGGCTGGGCGGTGCTGCTAGGATTGGAAAATAAATAAATGCTACAAGTCCCCATATGATGAGGGCATAGTGACAGCAGATGTGGCGTCCTACTATCGGGCTGCACATTTGACAATCCTCCATGAATGGTGGCATGATGCAGATGATGACCTGGCATTTGATGTTGAATGATGGATGATGCTGGGTACAGCACTACTACACCTCCTTTATGGAGGCATAGACACACAGTATATCTCCCCCTGGCCACGACAGTTGTACTGTGCATCTGACAGGATACAAATAAATCATTGGGGTGGAGGCCCCCAGGTGACACAACTCCAGGGCTTTCACCTTTGGGATGCTATCAGGATCACCAAGTAAGGCGACATAAAAAGAGGCACCACTATAAAATCGTTTGCAATGTTACAAGAGGAATTTGAGCTCCACCGGAGCCAGTTCTTCTGATACCTCCAACTTTGTCACGCACTATTACCTTAAGTGGATGCCCTGGAGGATCTGCTGATAGCCAGCCCTCTGGAGAATAAACTACGGGGGGACACAGATGCTCATATTAAGCATAATCTATCTTATTGCAATTACAATAACGAAATTAAACCAAATTACACATACATTATTTTGAAAACACCAAACTATATGGAGCTCCCTACAATCCTCTGTTTCTTTAACTTTCAAACATCATAAATAGGTTTAAGACACAATATCCCAGATAATCCTCAACCAAAGTCTGCCCTCGTTTTATCTTCAAGTCTTTTAACTATTTCATGAACATTTGTAATCAATCTGTTCCTCTCCAGACATCAAAGGTACCTCCCAGAAACTTTATCTCTAAATTATACGTAAAATAAAGTCTGAAAATATGGGGTCTAGTGTGAAAGGATAACATTACAACACATCTTTAGGAAATAATAATGTTATTTACACCATGAGCTGGAAAGCTAGTTTTTTATGTTAAAAAATGAAGATTAACATTATGCAAATTGAACGTCTTGCTCTCAGATGTACAGCAGTGGCATTCAATAGCTTAAAATATATAGACAATGTACTTTTTTCTTTGAATGTATCTATATCTCTGACATTCTCATCATACACATCTGGATGTATTGACCATGCCTGTGATACACATACTGAAAGAAAAATACTTGATCCATATAATGATGTAAGTAACGTACATATGAAAGAGCTCAACACAGGTTGTGTGTTATGTGACACTGGTATGGACACAACAGTGGATATCCTTTCTGATAATGACTGAAACCTAAAATTATGGTTCTGGTTAGCCAGTACAACCCAGTGAATACTCCAAATTCAAGCCACTGTGGACTTTGTCATTGTTGAGTTGCATCAAGGGAGCTCATTGGCCTAGCACGCCGCGGTGAAACGAATCTGCGGATTTCTCCACATTGATTCTCTTATTTGAAATCATCTGCAATTTTTGAAAAAAATATATTAAAACTCATTCATTTAAAAAGGAATTTTAATGTTCATGAGCATTTTCCACTCGCCCTGAATACAGAGGTAGTCTCTGCAAACAGTTCTCTTTGTGTAGGAGAGTCAAACCACATGAGCCACCAACACCTGAATTATACATTACTCACTTTACAAAATACTGCATTTTGACACTGTTCTAGCAATTTGGCCTTTACAACAGCATCTCATTGAAAAATATAATTGGCACGTGGGTGGCTTTTTGTACATTTCCTCAAATGTCAGTCGTAGTTCCATCGTTTATTTTTAGCAAACTGATATACATTAGACATTCTATGCTGAATGCAGATACCACTTACGGCATACACTCATGTATTCAAGGCTCACCTTTTCTTCCATATTCCATATGAGGCATCTTGTTTCTGTCTGTTATGAAATGTAGGCCCAGATTCTGAAACCAGTCACCCAATGCAGCGCAGCAGCAAAAAATGCTGCACTGTGCTGTGTGACAAGGAGAGAGCAGGAGAGCGCCATATTCACATAGAAATTACACTCTACTTCCCTTTTCCTAGTGCCGGTGGTGATTCCAGCTGCTGTGAGGCACACACACACACTAGCCATAGTGCTAAGGTCTGTTTGTGAGTCTAGCATAGGTTTTGTACAGGAAGGGTACACTTCTTGTACAAAATACTATGTCTTGACAGGTGGAAATGCTTTTCCTACTTTGTATGTGTGCTGTACAGTGAAGTACACATACAAAGTCTGAAAAGCAGAGAGAAATAAAAACATTTCTCTGTTTAATGCCTGCTTTTTAGTGGCATTAAGTTTTGATGCCAAACTCTTTCTACTGATGTTTCAGAATAGGGTTTGGTGCCCAAAGGCGTGGGTGGTAGCAAATATAGGCCCATGTACCACCCATGAAACGCAAAGTAATGCAAAACAGCATTTTGTGCTGCTTTGTGTTACTTTGCCACACAAACCAATGCAAATACCATTTTGCATTGGTTTGTGAATTCCCCAAAAAGTTTAGCATCGGTTTAGCATTACAAAAGTAATGCTAAATCACCGTTAATACTTTGAGAATCTGAGCCTTAATGTTTTCCATTGTATTTATGCATAGAAATCATTTTTATGCCCCCTGGACTATGTTTGCAGCAAGAAAATATGTTACATAAAAAAAATAAAAAATAAAAAAATTGCAAACTTTAACTGTTTAAATAGTGTGTACACTACGGATGACATTCTGAAACGCAACACCATTTTCAGTCAAACCTCTCTCCCTTCCCGATTCATAAAGATATCAGTGCATCTAAGATGAACTTGCACTCTCAGAGAAGTTTATTTAGAAATTCAAAAGCAATTTGAGAGCCATAGTTACATTAAATGACAAATTTACAAATCATCATCACAGATTTTGCACACAAAAACCCCACAAATATTTAAATATGGATTCACTAACATAGAATTACTCAAGTATGGTATGAGTATAGGTGTGAGAAAATCTGACAGGTGTGGTTTGTGAGTCTTTCAGGATGGGGACTTGTGCAAAATGAATGTGACACCCATAACAAACCTACTGCACATAGTTTCCCAACCTGAAATCTGTTCCAGATTTTCGTGGGAAAACGGATAAAAGTCTCTGCTTGCAAACAGTGATTCTTTGCACTTACTCATTTGAAAATTAATTTAAACTTGCAATATTTTTAGAAGTCTTTTAATGTCTACTTTTAGGAATACATCAATGTTTACAAATGTAAGTTCTGAATGTAAGTGGTAACTTTAACAGATGTTGGAATTCTTGGCAAGATCGAAACATGCGAGTGACCCTTTGGGATAAAATTTCTGAAGTTCTCTGAGAAGTTTGCTACATACATTTTTACCAAATGAATGCCAAGTATCATTGGTCCCACTACCTGTAGAAGTCGCTAAAATTCCACTTACACATAGGGACCTTTTTGTTGTTCTACAACACCCTCTGAAGTAAAGGGTCACCCATTTATACTACTCTTAACTGTTAGCAAGGTGTTCTGAAGAGAAATTAAGCATGTGCTATTTTGTATAAATACAGTACAGTATAAACTGAGTGGTAAGGTAACTATAAGCCCCTGCCATGCACAGTTTTTTATAAATCATTTTACAGCAAATGTTACAGTGATATTATCAATGATGTTATAAAAGATGACATGATTGCTGTAATATCTGGGGTAACTATCAGTGCATGGTGTGGGTGCAAGTAATAGTTACCTTAGGGTGCGAGTTATAGTTACTTCAAATACCTATAACTCTAATAGGTAAATTCTATGGTTTTGTATGTTTAAAATGTGAGCCAAAATATAATATGCCTGTAAGCTTTGTTTTTTTAAGTGAATTTGTATGTTTTTTTAAACATAAAGTCATTTTTATCACTATACGTTTACCCAACCACCACCGCTAACGGCCAAAGGCTGAGTGCGGCAGCCAATCCCTATAATAACTCAACCCTGTGCTTTGCACTGCCTTTGGCTGTGTGCAGTGGGGGTTGTCCACAGGGCCTGGGCATAGACAGGCCGTATAACCACCCAACTGCACTGCACATGGCCTTGGGCCGAGCACTACATGGGATGGTGCCTATAACCACCAAGCAATGGTGCGCACGGCCTTTGGCCATCCGCTTCAGGGGTTGGCTGCAGGGCCTAGCCTGCGACCAGGCCCTGCAGCAACTTCCTATAATAACTCAACCCTGCACTGCGCATGGCCTTCAGCCGTGTGCAGTAGTGGTTTTCTGCAGTACCTGGTCTGCGGCCACGCCCTGTGGCCTGCCTCTATGACCACCAAACTGCGCTTGCCACAGCCCCTCAGCTGAGTGCAGCAAATGCCTAGTAGCCATGGTGGGTTCTCTCTGGAACCCTAACTCCAGAGCTAAGTTGTCAGGGTAATCCTACTCTGTCACCTTTTCTTGCTTAAATTTTATTTTTTTCTGGGGCTCGGCTGAAGCTGAGTCCCAAGAAGGCTAACAACACTTCCTTGTTGAAGTGTTGGCAGCCAATCAGATATCTGCACGGGGACAATCGGATCCACAGAGGATCTGCGTCTCTAGATATCTAGATTTTTAATCTCTAATTTCTCCAAAACTACTGAATGGATTTACACCTAATCACAAAAAGTTTACTTTTGGGACCAAGATCTAGCTTTCTGCCAAATTTGGTGTAATTCTGTTCAGCGGTCCGAGCTGTAGTCGTGTTCAAAATTGTAAAAAAAATCCCATTGATATAGAACAGGGAAAAAGTGTTTTGGGACCCCCCCATCTTTTTCTCAATCCCCGCATGACAGAGAATCCCAAAGCTTTCTAGAAAGCAGTTGAACTGACCAAAGTATATGCTTTAAAAATGTTGTGAAGATTCGTTAAGCAATGCCAAAGTTATTGGCAAAACAAAAGAATGCTCCCTCTATGGTAAAAATGGCGACCGCCACTAGGTTTTATATATATATATTTGTATATAGACACACACATCTATACATATATAGACACACTTCCATGCACATATATTTATATATACACACACATATATACCCCTATATTTATCATATGTAACATATATATTCAAGTGACATACAATTATCAATAACTATTGCTTATTTTTAAATTTAGTGATAACTTTTATATTTTTTCATTTTTAAAAAATAAAAATGTTTTAAAAATTAATAGAAGACATGTAACCAGGTTTACTGAATATTAAATAAAAATGTAAAAAGGGTAAGAACATTTTTAAAAAAAAACTGTTATTGTTTAAAACATGACATTTATAAATTCAATTAATACATTTACAGTTTTTCTTATTTATTGCACTTTTAATTTGATTGGATAATGTGCTGTAGAATGTAATTTTATTATTTTTAGGTTAATAAACAATGTTCATTATTACTTTACATTGTCATTAAATATTAACATATGGTGAATTATGTCATTATAAGTCATAGACTTTATTACATTTCACTATACTTTCTCACAAGATGATTACCCCGGTGGAGGAGATCTCTCCAGCAGGTGAAAATGTACAGTATTAACTGTGCAGTTGGAAATTCTTTTGTTGGAGGCTTCACCATTGGAGTGGGTAGAGACTCTTAACAGTACAGTTAGGTGTAAATCTGCATTTGGAAATGGTGTATAGCAAGAGTAGAGATTGACACCTAGATGTATAAAAGAAAAGCAAAGAAGAGGTCATCATATCATCTCACACCTATGTGTTTTGGATCTACTTATTTTCTGGGCCTTAATATACGAGCTGCCTATAACTCCAGCCTTTGCTTTACCATCTGTGCTGCATGTTTCCAAGGATTGGTTGATGACTCCACAGAACTTCAGAACAGCATGTTCAACTGTTGATGACGCGGGAACATCCTGTGCTTATGACTCATGAGCACTGCTGGCACAAAGCTTATGACATGTACCACTTACCATAACATTATTTAACAGGTGGAACTGGCTTCTGATCTAAACCTTGGATTATCATGCCTGTGAGATAAAGATCTCACCAAGTTAAATTTTGTCAGTTCAAACCTGCCATAATTTAACAGGATAACAATGGAAGGTATTTAGTGGGACATGTAGATTTTGTTGTGATAATCAAAAAATGCTCACGTTATCTCCAAATGTCAGAATAGATGCAAGTTATCGCACTTGATAAATTCTAAACCCTGGGATGTTGGATTTCATTGGGTGCAATAAATTCTGAATATCCCTCATGGGACTCGTAACCACTCCTATAGAAAATCTCTTTGATCTACTTAATAAAAGAGTTTGCTGCTTGCACAAAAGAAAGTTAGATGGCTCTGTTTCATGTATTATAGAGGGTTTTTAGATTTTTTGAGATTACTGTATCATCAACAAAATAGCGCTTTGCACTGTACACATGGCACTGGCACCATTTGTACATGTACACAGAGAATATTCTGTACAGATGCGTTGTTGGAATATTCTGAGACAATTTGGTAGATATTCACTTTTAATTTTTTCTTCATGCAAATTTGGGTCTTATTTACAAATTGACCGGTCCACTGAAGAAAGTCTTCTCCATTACACAATTGGTTGTAGTTTTATAGAAGCATCTTTGAGTTCTTTGGTAGACCACTTCCAGATAACTTGAGCATGATCATGTTTGTTGAAGCCTGAGTAGACTGCCCTAACACTGAGCTGGAAATTTTGCCTACACAAGTGGATGTACCATATGCATCCTTTGCTGTTGCCAATCCAGAAATTCCAATGTTTTTGAATGAATGTCTCTGATTTCCTCTGGAAAGTATACCACTTGCACTTGATATTTCTAGTACATATTGTCTGATGGCCACAGTATTGGTGGCTCTTGCTGTACACATGTAGCATTGGGTAATTTCCAAATTTCTCCCTACAACTTGGGTGTCACTAGAGTGGAGAGACATTTCATGTCTCACCTCGTTTCTTTTCTCCCTGTTAGGGGTAGCACTTCTGGGTTTTGGGATTGTTGTACCCTGCATCTGCATGCTATCGTACTCACTGCCTCATGTGCAGTGCTACATGCTTCTAAAAATCTACATTGAGGTTGATTGTATAGTAATAAGGGTACTTCCTGCTCCAGCTGGAGGCAACAGCTATAATCTGGTTTTCCAGAATTTTTGGCTCCTCTTTGGCACATCGAGAATGATGTCTCTTTGGCTACCTCCTGCAAAACTTACGCCAATGAATGAATAAGATCAGTTCTCCTGGATTTACATAAATGTTGGATTTGTGGTGAAAGAAAACAAACATTACCTCCCCAAGGCACTCATTACAGCCATGGCAGTAAATTACGCTTACCACCGTACCGACAGCCACCAACATAACATGACCGCAGCAGTATTCCGCTACGGGTATTATGACCCACACAGAGAATACCGCCACAATACAGACACCCACACAAGTCCGCCACACCAAAGGTCAGTGATAAACTGGCGATAGCAAAACCCACACCATCACGCCAACACTAATACGCCCACAATATCACGACACACAAATCACTTCTGCGGTCTTTCAAACACGGTAAACCATTGGCGGTACACACCGCCGAGCTCAAAATACACACACACTTACAAAACCACACCACATTGGACTGTTCAAAATACACACACACCCTCACACTCAGACCACTATAAAACACACACCCACATTACCCACAACCCTTTCAACAAACAAATCAGAACAAGCAGAGAGAGAAAAGCAAAGAGCACACCTTCACCCAGAGGCACAGAAAACCATCACTCATACACCATCCACGCACATCACATAATACATCACAACACAGCACCCCCTCCTCCAGGTCCTCCACCTCCCTCCCAGTCTCGTCTCCACTCACACCTGCATGCACTACATCATCAGCCACTGCCTCCATCACCAGCACACCCATCACAACACACCGCTCACGAGCAATCACCACCATCACAACCATTCACACATCCCCTGTGTCCTCTCCCAGTGTGTCTGTGAGCCCTCCTCCCAAAGTACACAAATGCAGGCACACACCCACTCAACAGCCATCCACCTCACAAAAGCCTCCAGCCCATGCACCTTCACCCAAACTCAGCAGACGTACACCTCCTACAACCACTACCTCTTCCTCCACTCCCACACCTCCTCCATCTTCCCATCCCAGTGTGTCTAAAAACCTTTTCCTAGCTAACATTAACCACTTCCCTACACCTGCCCCCCGTCCTTTCCCTATGGCCAGGATGTCTAGGTCCCAGCCCAGCGCCTCAGCCACCAAATCTGCGTCTGCTGTGATCCCTGCAAGTCTGGGTAGAACGAAGGGGGCACCCGTCAGAGTCGCCAGTGTGCCACCTACAGATGTGAAGAACCATCCTATTCCACCACCTGCCATGGTCAAGAAGGGTCCGGGATCCAGCAGGAGAAAGTCCCACCACCCACCCAGCAAGGCCTCAGCCAAACACAGAGAGGACAGTGCCAAGGTCCCAGCAGTGACTGCCAAGGTGGGGAAGGGACACAAGACAAAGGGCAAGTCACCTAAGGGCATGATGCCACCTGGTGAGGGGCTGGTGACCACCATTTCCTCTGAGATGCCAGCGACCTGTACCACAGTCACCACCGCCACCTGCACCGCCACCTGTACCGCCACCTGCACCGTTGCTGCCACAACATCAGCCTACAGCATCCTCCCCAAGGATCAGCCATCCGAGGCTTCCAGAGACAGTCTGGTGTCTCCCTCCACCACTACAGTCACCTGCACCACCACCTGCCCAGTCGGTGCCACTATATCAAACATCAGCAGCATCCCCAGTGGGCAGCTGTCAGAGGCTGCAGGTGACATTCAGGACCCTGGACACGCCACTTGAAGCACCACCACCACCAGCACTAGCACTACCAGCAGTTTGCAGAATGAGTTGCTGCAGGATGGAGTGTGGCTCTGCCTCCATGGAGTATCATACTACCTGTTCCATGTACATCTCGTGGCTCAGACACCGAGGTGAGGGAATGGGAACTGCCACACCCCAGGTGCAGCATCACTGGGCACAAGGCCCCCTCCAGAACCAGTGGAGAAATACATCCACTCACCCTATTCTTGGCAGGATGAAACACTTGGGCACAAGAGCCCCTCCAGAACCAGTGGAGAAATACATCCACTCACCCTATCCTTGGCAGGATGAAGCACTCTGGGCACAAGGCCCACTCCAGAACCAATGGAGAAATACATCCACCCACCCTATCCTTGGCAGGATGAAGTACTCTGGGCACAAGGCCCCCTCCAGAACCAGTGTAAGGCGCCACCACTAGAGGGACTGTGGCTTTGCACTCCCCAGGACCAAGCACTGGGCAATCCACCCACTATAGAGACTTGAGAGACTGTGGCTTTGCACTCCCCGGGACCAATCAGTGGGCAAACCACCCACTATAGAGACTTGAGAGACTGTGGCTTTGCACTCCCCAGGACCAAGCAGTGGGCAACCCACCCACTTGAGAGACTGTGGCTTTGCACTCCCCAGGACCAAGCAGTGGGCATGTAGCCCCCTCGAGGAGCAGTGGCATCGTACCATCTTCCGGCTGAGGTGCCCCCCTTTCCCTTCCCCCTGAGGTGCCTGTGTTTTTTCGACCTGATGCCCCTGCAGTGTTCTCTCCGTTTTGAGGCAGGTGTCATGTGTGGGCTTCCCCCATGCTTTTTGGGACCACTGGTCCATGGACATTTACAAGGGACAGTGTACGGCCTTGTGTATATAAAGTAAAATTTTGTATATACTGATTATTGAAATTTCTATTGCTATATCTGAATGTTCCAATATAACACTGGTTAGACTCATTTCGTTTTGTCCTTGCGTTCTTCGAGGGGGTGACGGGGTGTGTCAGTAATGTTGTTGGATGTGTTAGTGTGTATGGTGTTGTGGGTGAGGATGAGGGTGGGGGTGTTGCATGCCGCGTGTGTGTCACTCTCTTTTCCCTCCCCCCTCTCCTGTGTGCTAGGTGCAGTACTCACTGTCGTGGCTGCCGCCGCTGCATTCTTTCTACTTCCTGGTGTATGAGAAGATACACCAACATGGGGAGGATCTGCAATTCAGGCTCCATGGCGTCCTGGTTCTTCGTGGAGTGTTGAAAGTTGAGTGGTTCCCCTTCGATGTACTGTTTCTGCCATGGTTTTGATTTTGTTGGTACCGCCCCGGAAAAGCTGGCAGATTGGCCTCTCATATTAGGGTGGGCGGTACATTGCCTTCAGACTGTCTGTTGGCGGTGACCGCCACTGTGTTTGTTACTATCGCCGTGGCGGTCAGTGTGTTAAGGTGGCTGTCTATGTAGGCGGTTTCTGCCATGGTCATAATTCCATTTGTTTTTTTACCGCCGCCTGTTGGTGGTATTACTGCCGCTTTAACACCGACCGCCAGGGTTGTATTGAGGGCCTCAGTGTCTATTGCTGACTAACTTTATGCTGGTAATGATTATCCCTAGAGATCATTACAAATTTGAGAGAAACCGAAAAGAGATTGGTTCAAGGAGAACATGTCTATTTTCAAATGTCTCATTGCTCACCGCAAACATTTTATTCCTTGCAGGCAAAGATCACATGAAATTTTGTGAACACAAAAGATCCTAAATTTTTTTAAAATATGTCTAATATGGAAATTGCGAATTTCTTAAAATGTTGCTCATGTAAAAAAAATGCCTGGACTTACTCATCAATTAATACATGAAAACATTTACTTAGCTCTTATATTTATAGAGCCTAATATCTCTATGACAAAGAGGTTGACGAAGGAGAAAGCATCTGTTATCTAGGTCATCAACGTTGTAACACTTACTCATAACAACTGGATAGAAGGTGCTCACCTTGGTCTCTCTCAGTGTAAAGCCTGCTGTACATGCATTATGTGTCATATTGCCTAATTGGAATTATTTGTGAGCTAAAAACAATTAACCTCCTGACACAGAACGACCAGCACGATCCAGCTTTGAAACTACAGAATATATTGATATTTTTTATTATTTTCTGTATCCTGGGTCTTCAGAGTTAATAATACAGGTAAAGAATATTCCCTCTGAGTTCCATGGCCATATCAACAATTCAGTTAATTAAAATGGCTACAGATCCATTTCCATTTTCACCGCAGCAGAAAGGCACAAAATCCCCCTGTAAAAAGCATGTCAAGCCCTGTAGTTTCTAGTTATGGAATTCTTTGAATTCGTGGGAGGAATATGACACCGCCTCGCATAATTGAAACATTTTCAATAACCACCCAATTTATTCGTAACTCTAGCTTTCTTAACAGCTGTCTGTGCTGGCATACTTTAGGATGAAAAACTGTTTATTCTGCATCACCAGAAGTATGATTAGGAATGTAAAACATCCAATTTGAGGAGTTTTTACGTCATAGTGGTATTTAAGTCTTCGCGGGCCTAGGTTTATTGTTATTCAAAATACGAGTGGGTATGGATTGCAGCGATCACTGTGTTGGAACTACTGCCGACATACAGGGACAGTTATTACTGTAATATACTCATTAATTTATCATCACCCTTGACCTCTGTAGCAGGAACTTCCAACCACCTCACTAGTGAAGTTAGTCCAGTTGTTATCAGCGGTTGATAACCCTGACAGAAATTATTACTGAAATCGCTATTTACAGGTTTCTGATTACTTTATCACACATTCAATAAATGCGTTATTTTTTCTTGTCTTTTCCCCTCTTAAATATTTACATAAACTATATGATGTGTCACCGAAAATATATGAGTTTCAACTTCCTAAATTAAACCCTGCCGCCCTTAATTAATACTGATATTCTGGATTCAGGTATATTCTGTTATCTTTTGCTAAGTTATGTTATATTACATTATGTAATGTCATGGTATGCTAGGGTATTTTAAGGTTTATTATAAAAGTGTCGCAAGTGTTCCACTGGTATGCTTTAAAGCAGTAAATGATGGAGCAGTAACAGGATCCAGAGGGCAAGTTCTGCTGCACCAGTGACAGGGCTCCAATACTTCCATGCTCAGGCTGGGAGAGGAGGACACTCAAAGGCCTATGCCGACGAAGTTTACAATGCCGGTGTATTGTGCTACTAAAGCAGTAACCTTTGCTTGGAGGCTTAACATATTGAATTAAAACCTGTGCTAAATTGCAAGCCAATGTGACTACTGCAATAATATTTAAGGTAGGACGAATCAATGTGATTTGTGAAAACTGAAGCCTCTTCTGGCTTTCATTTCACACGAATCCCCGAATGTAAAGTGTTACTATTAAGGGTGCTATATTAATCATTTTCATACCTATGCCTGTGTACCAGAATAGAACACACAAAAAGGACAAGAGATCAACAATGAGATCCCAAATGATGATCTCACCAGCTAGACATACAAAATAATATTATCGAAAAAACTGCCCTCACCCACTAATAATGGCATGCTTCATCATAGGGCTTTGCTGTTACATCCCCACGCTAGCCAACGTAAGGAATGGAGCAATAGGGAGGGGAAACCGAAACAAACAACTGACAGATGGGGACCACAAACATAAAGAGAACCTTACTCAATAGTTAAGAGAACCTTACTCAATAGTTAAAACTATCTTGAGTGAGATCCATATTCAGTCTTTATTCCCGGTCTCACCGGATAGGGTTAAAAAAGGTTGAAGGAATGGTGGTGGAATGGGGAAACAATCACCCCTTCACCCCTGAAATACTAAACAAGGTCAACATGTTTCGGCCATAACCATCACCCAGAAGGGGCGTTCGGCCTTCATCAGGACCATCTAGCCCCTTAATGTTCCTTTTCCTACCTTTCACATACTTAGTTAATGACCAGTGGTACATGCAGGTTCAATGTACACTCTTTTTCTTCCAGTACACACACTCTCAGAATTGCATGTAAGAGAATATGAAAACAAAATTAAAGTTAGTAAACCAACTACTTGTCCCCATCTTGTCTCATTATCATTCATAAAATATTGCCTGTACCCATGTGCAAAAAGCCCCATCATCGTACATGCACTCCATGTTACTGGTTTTCCCAAATCGGGTCAACTTTGACAGACTTACCGAGTTTTCATTATAAATATCCAAAACTGGAGTCCGGTGGGGGCATCTCCATGTAGTCACGCACTAAGGGTAAATAAAAGCACAAGTAGATGTAAACAAACATTCTACAGGAACCATGCACAACATTTCTCTTGCGTGTAAGAGTTGCTTTCTCTTTCCATATTTTAGACCACCGGCCCCCCTACCGTGCTCACCTCGTCAAGAGCGCAGGGCCGCCCCTCTGCCACACAAGACTCCATGAAGGTAAGGGGCAGGTCGTGGTTTCATCTTTTTAGCATGAACCGCAGTCAGGTGGTCGCACGTGACCTGCCTGCAACTAGACTGGTCGCCAAATCCAACAGGCGGAAACCGCCATGTTGGAAGAATACTCTCTCTTCTACTTCTGTGTCTGGAAGTCACTTTTAGGGTAGACGCAGCCCGGCTGTTCTACCTGCCTGCTAAACGACTCGCTCAATCTCCGCCATATTGAGTGTTGTAAAAAGTAGACCATGTTGCTATAATAGCCTATGTGGGTAAGTACGGGGCAACAGTACCCTTAAAAAGTCAATATGTTCATTTAGGCATCTCTAGTCATATTGGGTGTGAATACAATCCCGACCATGTTACTTCCATAGCCCATATGGATGAGTAAAGGGAAACGATACCCCCAAATGGTCGATGATTGATACATTAATTTAGGCATCTCTAATCATATTGAGTGTCAATACAATCACGACCATGTTACTTCCATAGCCCATATGGATGAGTAAAGGGAAACAATACCCCCAAATGGTCGATGCACAAATGAAAAGTCACTAACCAGTATTCCTGGCTCTATACTTGGTCTTACTTCACATAAATAGCTCCTACTGTGCTGAATATTTAATATTATTGTCTTGTCTGTACCAATGCTATTTCGATATACTGATTGAACCGCTCAATACCAATACAATGCAAGCAGGCACATGAGACCTCTTTATCATTGGAGATTCGAAAACCATTCAAATGTGACCTCGAGACTGTATCTGAATATCTCTCCCCTTCTCTTCTTACGGACTGTTGACAATTCAGTTTTTGCCAGGGTATATGATCGTTTAATCCCTGTTCGTAGCTACGGACACGATAAATCCATTGTTGTTCTCGTCTGAACAATAACGTTTTCGTGTCTATCGTGTGTGGGGGGATGATGGGCTTATCCAGTACTGTCCACGTAAAATCTCCTACCTCATGACCAATTTCAATAAAATGGGATACCATTTTAGTTACTGTTCTCTTACATCTGATATTACTCTGGTGTTCCTTAATATGAATCTTTATCTTCCATGTCATCATACCAATGTATAGAAGGTTGCAAGGGCATTTGGTTAGGTAGATCACATTTTCGTAGTTACAGTTAGTATGTCTTGTCTGTATCCAGGGAGAGTTTAAACCTACGTCCACCATTTTGGTGTTTTTTGTTGAGGGGCAGACGCTGCATGAGCCAGAAAAACATGCTCTAAATGTTTTCTAACAAAAATATTTTGTCATAAATACCTTTGACAAAAATATTACCCATTTGCAGTTCATAAAAGAATAGTCTCCCCCCACTGGAACCATAGTTTTTAAATGTAAATACATCACAATATTTATGTCAGCTGGTAATTTTGTTCTTGATATTCTATAATACAGCCTTATACGTCATCTAAGGAAACATGTGGCCATTGTGCGAACAAGAAAAAATAAGCCTCCGGAGGCCAGAAAGGACACACTATCTCTGTTTTCAATGCAGTGCAACACTGACTATGTGCGCTGTGGTGCAAAAAGGGACAGTGCCCCATATTACCAATAATATGCTTCCCTAGGGCAGATGTGAACGTGCTGCTGCCCTTCTGGCAACACATTAGTGCAAGACAGAAAAGCTGTTTGAAGTAGCTGCTCCAGCTTTTACAGTGCCGGCGACACCCTGTTTGCATTTTCAAGGGGGGCAGGTAGCCCCTACATTTAGATGCAGTGACTGGACCTGCTGCAAAAAGATGTCTGGGGAGTCCATAGGACCCCCCTTTCTCCATAAAAAATGGCACACTATGGGGGCACACTTAGTGTGCACCACCTCATTATGTGGCCCTCCTGATGGTCTCTTTGCCATCACGCCACGCCCCCATGCAAATAAGGGGACACCTCTTTAGGATAGCATTGCCCTGCATGTCTGCCAGTGCTATCTATAATACACAACGGGCTGCACAAAAGTCTACTGCCCCGTCTGTAATACTGCAGTACCCAAGTGGTGCAGAAAGTGGGGCCTCACATCCATTTTGTCCAAGGGGCTTTGCATGTGAATTGACCCATGGTGGCTAGCTTTACCAGTGCAAAATATAAGATGATATAAAGTAGTAATAGAAGAAGACTTTAAGCTTTCGGGCTTCCTTATTGAGTGCGGACGTTTCAACCAAGTGAAGAAGCCTGGGTGTTACTCTGTTTGGTGGATCTATTAGTCCAGGTTGAAAAGTCTCTAACTTTGGAGTTCTCTGCTCATCTTCATCTAGCTTTTGATTTTTGCTCGACAGGCAGTAAACATACTGAGAATAGATATGTGGGCAGGTATGCTTCTCTATTACATGCATGCCAATTTGAGAGTCATCTGTGTACATCAGAAATTGTAACCATGCCCATCATTTGGCATTGCAAAGCCAGTAAATTTAGGGGCACATTTATGAGGAAGTTCTGCCACTCTTGACGCAAGGGCAACACAACTCTTAAGTCAGATTTATCAAGCCATACAAGGCCACCTTGCATGGCCCTGTGTGGCTTGATGAATCTAAAGTAATGCAACACAGCACAAATCACTGCATTGAATTACTTTGCCCCAGAGGGGTATTCGATGGGTGTTCCTAAGAATCCATCAATGGATTATGAAGGATTCCCAGATTCATGATTACTGGTAGAATGCTCCCCAGGTGAGGCGTAATGAAGAGAAATATTTTTATTTCTTCTTGTTTTTCCCTCTTTCTATGTGTGATGCATTTTGCAACACACATAGAAAGAGGAAAATGCCTCAGAAGATTATTTTTATGCAGGAGGTGGCTCTTCCTGCACAAAAACAATTCTGTCTGCAATGCAGGTACCCTTACACAACAGTGCAAGGGTACCTGCATTGGCGCTGGGCAGCACATTGTGCGCCAGTGCAAAGAAAGGGCAGGTATGTGCCACACAGTGTTAAATATAGCACATTCCTGCCCTTTCCCTTTTACACAGCGCAGCAAGGAGGCTTGCTGCACTGCACTGCACTGCATGAAAACATGATAAATATGCCCCCTAGGTTTTTTTTCACCTGAAAGCTCTTCTCCAATGATTATGGCAAGGATATGTGTGTGCTTGTGTGAGCTGGTGAATGTTAGATTGAGTAAATAGGTAGATGAATGGAAGGATGTGAAAGTGCATAGACAGGTGACTGACTACATGAACGGATGAGTGACTGGGCACACCAGTGACTGGACGAATGAGTACATGGATAAGTGAAGGAGCAGCAGTGCTTGTAGGAAAAAGCAGTCTGCTGCCTCCTATTGCATTGGGGAATCTTCTAGCAATCTTGTCTATTCGATCCATTCATCCAGTAGTCTTACAAATTCAACCACCCAAGTGTTCACTCATTTGATAATCTTTCACTCGTCCATCCACAAATACATCCATCCTTTTACTCACTTATCCATTGATTAATTCACTTATCCATTCACCAATGCACTTAGAACTGCATCAATTTGATTACTCAATCAATCATTGCTTCATCTGTCCACTCAGCTATTCATTCAGCCACTTAGAAATCACCACACAAAGTCCCAATCAAAGTACTTTCATAAAGAAATCCATCCCCATCAGATTTACCAGTGTTTTATGACATATGCTTCGAGCTAGTGAACTTCAGAGGAAGCGTGACATCTGGTCCCGATACAGATTTGTACAATTAAAGGACATCACGATGTCCACTGAATGGGATATGATGATGGAGAACAAATATGACCTAGTTCTCAAGAAAAGTAAACAAAATACATTTTCTTTTACACTTGAAAATTACAATGATCCAGATGTACGAAACCGTTTTGCAATCACAGATCCTATGAATCATTGAATCACAGGGTTTGCAGCAGCAAAAAGGAGTGCTGCCATCATCTGGGACCATTATTAAGGTGCTTAACTCACAACCATCAAGCACAAATACGACCCTCTTTTTTAACAAAAGACACCCCGTTATTCGCAGAAGTGCACAATTTAAAGGTTAAGCCACAAAGTTCTTCATAGTGCAAGCCCTGGTCTTTGTGAAGGACCTCGGGTGGCAAGGGATCTTGCAGAAGGAAGGGGTACTTGCCATTTTATAAAGATTGTTAGACTCCGGTCCACAATATGAAGTAACCAGTCCAGAAAATATGTAAGTATTTTTTTCCCAAAAATCCTATTCACATTCGAAATGGATTATACATGTGAAGTTCACTAGAACAGCAGCTGTAAGGCACAAACTAGGAGTGTGTCAGCTAAACCTTCAGTACATGCCAGCTCCTTGCATCATTGTGGGGATAGCTAAACAAAAATTGCCTGACAAAGCTACTACTTCCTTGTTCAAGCCAACCTTTTACTTGGAGTGTGTCCGTTTAAGTGGCAGAGTATGCTTTTGTACTCCACCACCCCTTAGTTCACCACATCTGAAGCCCACTATCTCCATCATCGTGTGAAATGCTCACGAGGAGAGTGAACACGATTTAGCCAGGACTCCAGAAGCACCAGTAATAGTGGTTCCTGGCAGGACAAAAAGAGCCATGTCCAAATGTGCTGTGAAAAAGCTCCAAGTGTGCCACTGACACGGGTGTTTCGTTAAATAAATCCTTGCATTGAGAGTTTGTCATTGAAAAACAAAAAAAGAAAATGCTGACTGGTGTGTCACACCATCATGCCATAGTAGACCTGACCACATTGTGCATTTTCATCAAAAGTGCTTTTTAGTTGTTGACAGGTGCAATTTGGGCGAAAAGGTCAATTGCATCAGCAAAAAACTCTAGATCCATCCTTCCCTAGCTCCACTTCAGATGGGACTATCACAATAACAGGACTAAATACACTGGTTTAAAAATATTTCATCTTATTTAATTCTAACTTAATGTTTTATTTTTATTTATTGAAATTAATTTATATTATTTAAAATGTGAATGTTTCCTCTGCACCCATCCCCGCTCACAGTATCAGGTTTATTGAATGTATTATAAGCTTGATTGAAAGTTATGGATTTTCGTTGAACTTACCATTTATATTAAGTGAAATTGAAATGTAATATCATGGTTTAAAATACTGAGAAAAAAAAATCACATTTATTTTAAAAAAATCTACCTTTGAAAGGATGTAAAAATAAAAGTAAAGTAACATAAAATTTATCTTAATTTACTTTATATTTGTTCCTATATGTTGTTAATGTTAATGCGTGCCTTCTTTTATTTCTGTGAGAGTGTGTTGCAATACCAGTGATTGGCCATGTGTGGTGCTTGAATTAGTACAAGACTCCACCCATTAGTAATTATTAACTATTTCCCACCACTCCCCCTTGCCCCTGCCACATTTACTTCTAAACTTTATACCTCTTGGTGTTGACATGATCCAGCGATCTCCATTCAGAATAGATATGAGTGGTGGAAATCTCTTGCTGGAGTTGTGTGAATTACATTTTGTAGTAAGTAGAATAATAGTACTTTACGCACTCCAAAATGGCTTATGTAAGGAGGGCCCAACACATGCATTTGTAAAACATATGTTCACTCTGAGGGTATGTCAGAGTTAAATACTAGGGGTCAAATTTATCAATATTTGATGCAGCACAAAGCAGCAAAACAACTTGCTACACTGTGTGAAATGGATAGGATAAGAATGCGCCATATGTACTAAGATGTGGTGCATTCCTGCTCTCTCACTGCACTGAGGCACTATGTACTGCCTCGCACCCACCTAGGCACCCTTGCACCATGGTGCAAAGGTGACTGAGTTGCAGGCAGGATTGTTTCTGGACAGAAAGGAGCACTGGCCTGCACTAAAACAATCATTAAAGGTTTTTCCTCTTTCTGAGCGTGTGCAAAATGTTGTTCAAATGGATATCATGAAAGCCTGTTGCTGCGTTTGGTGGTTTTCAACAGGGAGCCTTGTCTGAGTGTGAGCTTGTGCTATGCAGAACCACTTTGAGATGGGATCTAGTATGCCTTTCCCAAGGGTTTTTTTGCTCCTTCAGGAGAATGGTTTGTCTGCTTTCCATGAAGCTGTTCTCTTCTAGATGAACATGCAAGTTATCTTTAACGAAATCAGACATCTTGTTAGTTTATATATGTCCTATTTTCATGGCCCTTATTGGTGCTGGCTCTTGCAGATCATTTCCTGTGTAGGTGGTGTCACTGGTGGTAACCTCTGTTGGAGTCATGGCCACTTGCTATGAAGTGTTCAGTGTGGCAGCCCCACTGCATGTGGAGGTTCTAGACAGCAACATTCAGGGCAATGGGCCTTCAGAAATTATGGGCAGCTGGTGGGTTCTGGAACCACGTTTAGAGCTGCATGTCTAGAGCAATTGAAAGTGTTTACTTCTGACATGCTGTCCTTTTATGGCTCTGAATGCAGATTTTGTGTATTCCTGTCATGTTAGAGATATGGGTGATGTTCTCTCATGCTGTCTTGTGTATTGCAATGTAGATTCACTTGTTCTGTGATGAATGTGTAATAGTTACAGCTATACTTCCAGAGTGAGAATTTTGTCCTTCTGTTTCAATCATGCCTTGCAACTGCCAGACTGCATAGAATTAGCATTGAGTGAATTTGAAGACATTGTTAATGTTGAGACTTTTCAGGCTTGTCATGCTGGATATACAATGGGCCATGAATCATGTCTCTGCTAAGTAGGTTAGCTTTCCTGTAAGGCAAAATGAGGAAGCATACCAGGATGGAGATCATTGACTGTATCTGTTGTCTAACCTTCATGGTGTTGATTCCTTCATTGTTGGAGTATTTTGGTTATTGATGTTTGTAGAAATGTCATTAGGCAAGCTAAACACCAGTATGGAGGTTGGTAGGTAGGTTGCCACTGGCATTAAAAATGATTACTGTATGATCCACAGGGCACGTTCGACAGGTGCTGTGAAATGCACCACTATAAGGGCCATATGTACAAACACATTTTCCCAAAGACACAGAATGGGCAAAACTGCTTGCTACATCTGGCCCTAAGTGTGGATGGAGGTTGCACCGTGCCAATCTATGTTTGATCTCCAGTTGTTCAGAATGTAATTAGCATGTTGATTCTTGCAGCCCTGCTACTTGCCCTCTTCTGTGGCATTTAATTTTGTGTATGCTGTTTCAACTGAATGTTATCTTCACCATGATTCTATGACTATATGTGGGATTACAGCCTGCAGAGATACGAAATGAGGGTGTATATCTTGTGTGGGGTTGGTTTGGGTGAGGGTTTACTTTGTGGCATTTTAGTATTGTTGGAGGTTCATTAATTTGATAATATCAGTTTCAGTGAACAGTTTCATCTGATGTTATGTATACTTTGCAAACACATTTATTAACAGTTTGAGCTGGGTTTGTGTCACAAAAGTTTAAATAATTGAATAAATAAAGAGATTCAAAGTCAATACTTTGAGCTAAAGTTGGATATAATTGGTTATATAGTTATGTGACTAAACGTTTGGGGCCTCTTTCTTGCCCTCTATTTCAGATAATTTACAAACTGAGTCTTCCTTTATTCTGGTCTGTATGGAAAAGAACTCGAGAGATCAAGAAAATACCCACCCCTCCTAACCTGCTAGGAGAAATCCTTCCTGAAGTGGGGGGGATCTGCTTGTCACTCATTGAAAACAGGGACAGTAACATTTCTAAGAGCATGCTTTCTGCATGCACTGAATGTGGGGCTTGAGAGGAATCCTCAGTCATTTTGACCATGTATTCTATCATTATGAAAGTAGGCTATGGAGTTTTTGAACTTTATTTTTTAAGTATTCTTTGCATGATCTTATTTGTGGAATTTTCTCTGTTTCTTGGCCTAGCTTTTAACAATAAACCTTTACTAATAGAATTACATAACATCTAATTTGAAACACACAATGTCAGACAGCAGAGCCATTATTAAGAAGCTTGGCTGCAACAGCATCTTCAATGTTTATTCAGCATTATCCTGGTAATCTCACAGAATCCACATGTCTTTGATGATATGACACAGATTTGAGGAATAGAACAACCCCCATTCCAACCTCCTGTTACTAGAAGCAGTCAGTGATGTATAACTTTGATACTGCGGCGCAGTGAGCAAAGTAACCGCATCTCAGCAGACCCTTGCCACTTAGGACATTACATCAATTATTGAAAATGTGATGGGAATAATGCTTGCAAATAATTTACCACTGGCAGTCCCTTGGGGTTACATACAAACCCATCAAGTTTTGCCCATAGTTCCACTCTAGACAAAGGCCCGCCTTCTGCAAATTAGTACTGACCCTTCTCCTTGTGCGAACAGTCCATTCCGAACTGTCAGGGGCGACTCCCGAAAGCAACCCAAGACCTGTTTCAGCTTTGTTACGCCTTGTCAGTGAGGCATAGTTTAGATCCGATGGCACAGTGAGAAAGGGACCCACGTCTCGCATACCCTTGGCTACTTAGGAAAATTTTACCTAGTACCTGTGGTGTACGTATATGTGTTAATCAAACATGTGACCTCGTTATGATTCTGACATCAAGCAATAGATTTTAATATTATGACCCTTCCCACATTCCTTCCTGTTTTGGACGATTTTACATTTTGTGTGAATATAGTGAAACTTTCCAGCTTTCTCTAATCCCAATGTACAATTTTTCCTAGAGACAAATGTTATCAAATTTAGACAGCAATATAAACAAATCCCTGTGTTTTTAAACCTGAGATAATCCAACTGCTTGCTACAGTTTTACAAAGGGAATATTATCACTGTAGGTGGCTGTAGAGTAGAACCTAATACTCGCTGGTGTCATATTTGTGCTAAATGCTCAGGCACTGCACACAGAATTAAACCCTCTTCCATGCTGACCTTGAGATTGCTGCTAGTGCACATTTCTTTAAATTCTAAAGGTTGTAGACATGTACCATCCTAATCTGGATTTTCCAAGGAAGAAATTTTGCGATGTCACCAGTAAACCTGAATATGTCAAACATTACGCATCCTGTCCCCACGCAATTGTGAGTATGCAAAAATGGTAGATATTTTTCATCATCAAGATCACTCATTAAACAACTAAAGAAGAGATTTTCAGGCTACAAAATTCTTGGATGTCTCTCGTACATCCTCAACCTTATACATCCATCTCGTTGTTGTGCATCTGTTTTCTAGGACAACACAATTTGAGACAGTAAATCCTGGTAGATTTTCATGTTCATTGCTGCAGGCTGAGAGGGAGTTGGATAAGACATTTATGGAATTTGCATTTGAGGATAGGAAAAAGTCAGGCAAAAAGTGGGTGTCATCCAGTTGTTGGACAGTACGCATTGTAAGGTTCCAAATGTCACATTGCCCTCCAAAAAACAACCTATACCTTCCTGGATGGCAGCGAGGCATAGGGTGAACAGGGGGACCAATTCTTATTGGTTCAATTTGATTTGTTGCAAAGCAGCCACAACAAGTTGAAACATGGTATATATGACCATTGGCTGTTCAAGTATGTCTGAACTATAGTACACATCTTCTTCTTGCCTGTTAATGTAATGTAGTGGCTAATGCTCAAAACCATAGTTTTGCTATGAAATTTACTGTATGGTATAAAGAATGCAAACAAAGATACAAATAAATCAAATATCTATGACCATGACCCATAGAATGACAAATGGTACACCAAAGAATTATATGTGGTGTGTGGGACCTCAGCAGTGAAGTCACTCAGCAGTGCCCCACTGCCAAGTTGCATCATTAGCTCGAGACCTTGCTGCCACTTGGCTAATAAGTAATGTCATCACTCCACTGTTGGAAAAAGTGAGAATCTGACTTGAAAAAAGTACCTAAAATGTGTAAATTGTAATATGCCAAAAGGATCTACATTTTGAGTGGTGAATTTACATTTTTTTTATTTTAATGATAGTCTTATTTAAAACAGGTTACGATTGTGCTGTATTCAAACATGGTTGTAGTATTCTCATTGTAATTATGTACGGCCAGAAATTGGTAAAGTAATTTTCCTAAACAATTGATGCTGTTTAGAACATGTTTGTAATAGAAGAAAGGGCTGATTACATTTGTGTGGGTTATTCTGATGTATCTATTGCATTTCTTTTGATTCAAAGCAGAATAAGTCATGTCAATTTTGCAATGGATCTCAGGTAGAGTTAAAAGTTGCTAAAGATGAGGGCAGAACATCTAAGGCCTTCTATGGCAGAGGATCGGCGCCCCGCTGCTGAAAGACAGCAGAAAAATAAAACAATAATACAAATACTGTATTATCATTTTATTTTTTGCTTCCTCCACGTAGGGAAGGGTGGGGCAGTTGCCGTCATCAGCAGCAGGGGGCAGGGAGGAGTAGTGTGCACTTCTATGTGCGCATGTCGTTTGGGCCGGCAATCCAACGCCGACCAAACCAACATGCGCACTTAGAACTCTCCACCCAGGCCGCGTATCACAGCCCGGGTAAAGAACCAGTGAAGTCTCCCAGTCCGCATCTGAGCAGCAATTCAGTCTGCTCAGACCAATCCAGACGCTTGTCCCATGTTGAGTAACAGCATTAGACAAGCGTTTGGATTTAATTGGGAGAGAAGACGCACAGAAGCACAGAGATGCAAGGAACACCATTATTTTTTTTTCTTATTACTATTTATTATTATTCTCAACATCCCCTCACCCCCTTACCTCTGTGCGAGCACCTCCCTCCCATCCTCCCCCTCTGCTGCGTGACCCCTCCCCCACCCCACCAAGTATTATTAAAAGCAGCTGCCGCTGATCATGTATCATAAACATGAGGAATAGCCCGTCCACCTTGTTACAAGTGCAGTACCTTCTACGCTGCATGCGCTAGGTGGGTAACTGCAGCTGTGCAGACCAGTGGCGTAAGAAAGGCCCCTGTAGTGCAGGGGTCCCCCTCAAGCTTTGCTATGCCACAGATCAGGAAGAAAGATTGGTGTTTGCTGCCTTCTTGGTTCAATCCTGCGAATTTAGGAAACCATGCACTAACTTCTGCAGGTGCAGAATTCATGCAAATCTTGCAGACCGCTCAATTACGTAAATAAAGAGGTGCAGAGCCCTCCTGTGCACCTGTGAAGAGGCCCAGAACGGGTTTATGATATGGTTACTCCACGGCCACTGCTTCCTGAATGTCCCTGGAGTTGAGATGCGCTTCAACTCCTACTGCTGGTTTAATAAGGGAAACATGGTTGAGGATGGATAAACATGTAATTCGAATCGTTCCTTTTTTTAAAGTATTGCAGAGGACAAGTATTGCACTTGTTCAGTGGGGGTTACGTAATTCATACACTTTATTACTCATCTTCTGATCTAGCCAGTCCGTTTGAATGATGTTTGTCAAAGTTATAGCCGCTGCAGTCTCCATTGGATGGAGGTTTTGCAGCTTTGATCATACTGCTGCTCACTCAAATTCTGCTGACTGCGATGTTTTTACAGCCCGCTCCTATTTGTTCCCAGTACCACACCCAAACGAGAGAAGTGTGAAGAGCAATTATGTAAACCTGACTGCATATTGGATCGCATTCAAAGTAATCTTTACCAAACATGCTAATGAAAGCACCACGTGTTGTTGCAGAAGATAGGAACAACAGCGAACGGCATCCACAAACTGGAGTCTTACAATCTTGCACAATAGGTGGGCGCCGCCTTAAAAAGTCATTGGGAGCTGCTGGGCCTCATACTAGCAAACAGCAACAAAACTCAATACAAAAAACAGCTCGCTAAAGATTTACACACCAATGGATGAATTACCAAAGTTTCTCAGAGGGGGCTCACCTGGCTCCTGTAAGGGTTTGATGCTGGATTCTTCTGAAAGAACTGATTGTCTTTCATGCTTTTTACCCGTGAACTGGCAGCTAATTGGGTGCAAAGGAAGGTTACTGAAAAGAAACTTGCGTGCCCCTAAAAAATGTCTGGAGTCTCATAAGAGAGGAAGACGTCTTAGTAGCATGATGTGCTGTAGTTTGATAAATGGTGATTTGGATTTGCTTGAGGTAGTTAGAACCTCACATGCACTCCCAGCGCAACATGGCGCTACTAAGTTTGTTAAGGCATGAGCGCGGCTTGGTTCATGTGACAGGATTACAGAGTTAGCCAAATACATGCTCACAGATGCACACGCTGACACGGATTCACACAGACACGGTTTCAGATATCTACGGCATCTTAAAACATCACAATTCCAGCCTTCAAAAAATTGTAAGCTACCTCATCAGTGATAGTAACTCACATTCGGTGCTTTGAGGCAGCCTTCAGAAAGCATACCATCCACACAAATAAGTGAGAACACACCTGTAGTAGGGCAAATTCTTAAAATGAGATGAAAAATCAGCGTCCTGTGTTGTGTCAACCATACAACATGACTGCTCAATGAGGTGAACCAGTGATTGTCAGTGTGGGGAGGTCACTTCCAGGCATGACAAGATAACATGTCCTCCATCTTTCACAATTCGTTGTACTTTCTAGAGTTTAAATCTTTGACTTGAAGAGATTCTTATTCACTTAGTAAGGAGCCATGCATAACACTTCAAAGCTATAGAGTAAACTCCCCTCTGTCCCATAAAATGAGAAAAATACCCGCAATGTGGATCATGTGTGACAATAATTAAGTGTTTATGATAATCATCAGATTGCAAGGGGATCCTTTAATCTCACTCCCACATGTTTTGCCTTTAACATAAATGGCTCTATGTAAGAAAGTGAATTAATTAAGGTGTATGGTATTACACCACATCTAATAAAATCACTAACCTGTTAGGCCTAGGCAAACGTTGCAGTAATTTAAAACAGAGCTCATCTCCTGCTAGCTATAGCATAGACAAGACAAACTTAACTTGTAAATGTGTAAAGCATTTAGAAATACCAAAACAGGTAAAAACTAAAAAATAAAACCTAATAAATATCCCACTCCAACTTATAAACATACAGAAAAATGTAATAAACAAAATTACACTAAAATGTCAAATATTCAATAAGGTGAAACAAAGAGATGAATTGCGAAAGATTTAAGAAACAAAGGAGCTACTAAAAAATAAAAATACAAATAGAAGGTATTGGTCAAGTTTGACTAGGACCTACGCATTTTAGCCCAACTTTAATGGAGGGCGGGTCGGATAGATCAAGCTGGTTCACCCTGGTCAGAGATTTTACCTTCTGACTTAGGGCCTGATTTAGATGTAGGTGGTAATGGTCGCGCCATTGATTTTTTGACTGAAAACCCGTTTGCCACTGCAATGATCTGCCCACCATATTTAAATGTTGGCGGTCCCATAGACGAAAGTCTGCATTCGAACTGCCGTCTCCACCAAGAAAAACCACCCACATCAATAAGCAATAGGGAAAAGTGTCTGACAGCAGAACCCCTGAAATCCTTCCCGCCATGCAGATCTGGATGTGCCTTACCACCAAGGCCAAGAATAAAGTGATGGTCTGACCTCCATATTTGAGTTAGAGGATTGGTGGGGAGAGGGGGTGAAAACTCACCTTTTTTGCACATTCCACCCATGTCTTCGACGGGACAACACCTGCCATCGCTACTGTCAATGACTCATGGAGAAAACACTAACCCTCTCAGTCGCTGGACCCTAAGGTAGGGACACCGCATTGCCAAGGTATGTTGGCTGGGCAATGCATGGGAGGTCAGGGACATTGCAAACATATACATGCCACAGTAATTTTGTAATCACTGTGACATGCATATGGGACGCGCAAACACACAGAAGAGGCTCCAGCTGATCTAGGGGCGGGAACAATCCCCTCTTTAAATCTGCACGGCGCGCCCGCTTCGCGGGACGTGCGAACACACAGAAGAGGCTCCAGCTGATATAGGGGCAGGACCAAGCCCCTCTTTAAATCCGCACGGCGCGCACGGCGCGCACGCTTCGCGGGATGCGCGCCGGCAAAGCCCGGGCCAAAGGCAGGCACGTCCTTTGCCCGTCAGTGCCCGGAAGAGGCTGGGCTGGGCCATTTCTCTAAATTTTATATTTTTTGCTGCGTCCCCCAGTGGTGCTGAGTGAGCCTCTTACTACTTAGAATGGGAAAGCGCAAGGGGCGTTCCAGCCCAGATCTAGGTCCAGCCAAAACCAAAATTCCCAAATCTAGTAGAGTAACACAAACCCACTCTAACTGCGTCTCCAGAGAAATTGACAATTTAATTGAGGAAGTGGAGTCTATCCTCAAGGAAAAAGAGGGCAACGCTCGAAAGAGGCTGAAACCCAGAACTTTATTGCTGTTTTTAACAACGGGAACCAACTCCTCTGCCGATGCTCAGCACCTGAAAATCTCAGTTCAAGCTCCTGTCTCTCCTAGCTTGCCCTGCATGACCAATTCTCCACCTTTGCTTGATCCTGTTTCTAACTTGGAAGCCATTGCCTCTGATTCTACCCTCAATGGGATTCCCTGTGCAAATCGGTTTTCTGTTTTGGATCACTTAGATGTGGCCGGTGCCAAACAGCCTTTGTCTTCTGTGCTCTCTAACTCTAACTGTGATCCCCCCAGAGAAGATGTTTTAGCACTGGTTTCTAGTCTAAAACGTGAAGTAGGGGAGCTGAAGTGTCTACTGCTTGAGGTTCTCAAGCTTCTTAAAAAATCTGATCCTATCCCTCAGTGTGCTCCGATCCCAGTGCCAGTGCAATGTTCTCGTTCTACGGTCTCTGTTGCATTGCCAGCAGCTTCCCCATTGTCTCGGGAGGTCACCCAGGGCCCCAGTTACAGGTAGTAGGTGCCATAAGATAGCAGAAAACATCTTCTTGGTCATTTGTAGGGTTCTGCTGCATTTGGTGTGGCAAAAAAGCTTGCCTGGTTTTCGTGCGTCCAAGGGCTTCGAGTAAGCACACCTAGTTTAGAGACACTCTGTAGCTGCTTGCAATCCTCAAAGGAGAAAGGACTTGTGAACTCACTGAGATGTATTCAGCCCCCCCTCCATGAGCTTACCTCTGTTGTCCTCATTAGATTGGCCACTACTGTGGGAAAATCTTCCATGCTGGGCAAATAGTGACTGCTACCATAGTTTACCATGCAAGTTGAGGTACCTAACATAATGTGTGGTTCAAGTTGAGGTATGTGGGAAACTGCAAACCCATCTCCCAGTAGGCGCCTCAGTGCCAATATCTGATCAGTGTTCTTCAGAGGGAAGCACCCTGCAAATCCTCCTGGGTTTAATTCACACCTTACTTTGGGCCCCTTTCCAATCATTTCTTGCTTGGTAGGTTCTGATGAGGCAATTACTCATGATTATTATTACAGAAAATACATTACCGCGGCATGAGTGTGCCTGATGGACTTCCACACAGCATAATGTTTTAAGTAACAATGGAACTCTACATTCATATGAGTGTTGTTATAGTGCCATTTATAAAATCTCACCTGATGTATGGGCAAATGGGTTTCCTATCTATAGGCAGAGACAGCCATGTAGACTGTGATAGTGTGATAGTCTCAATCTCAAACTTGACATTAAGGGCATAGACTTGGTTGTCAAAGATTCCCATCCCTTGATGATGCCACCTGAAAAGGGGAAGGCAGTATTTCAAGAGGTGGAACAAATGTGTTCTTGTAGTGCACAATTTGTAGTATAAAGTTGTGCAGTAAAACTTTCTGTTCTGGCATCCCTGACCCCCCAGGTGTTCCATCATCCTACAGTGGTTCAATTGCAACCAACCTGCCATCTACTGATGAATCTACCATGCATTGGTCATTGTGGAAGGCAGTGTAAAGTGGCTTCTTGTTCAGGCCTCCCAATCTACTACCTACTGTCTCTTCATCCTAAATTGTTACAGTAGGCTGGTACCAATACAAATTTATTTTGGCAGACCCTGGCAACATTTGGCTAATTGTAGTGCTCTATCTACTGTACAGTGACAGGTTAATGAAATCGGTTCTGTCACTTAGGGAGGTGTTACCTTCAATAGAATTGGCATCTTCTCCCAGAAACAGATATGCTGATCCATACATTCTAGGCTTCAAGATCACAGAACATGTGCCCAGTTCCCTGCATCCTGCATTCTCTCGCAGCCTAAAGGAAATTGCCAGCAACCCAAGCGATGTTCCATTATTTAATAAAGTGAGCTGGCTGTATTCATTGGCATAGCTCGTGGTCAGCAGTAGGAATTTTCTGAAAGGGATCTAGAAAAGAATGTGAGCTCCTTCAAGATTCTTGGCTCATTGCTCAATTTAGTCTGTGGTACCATCTTAAGTACCACTATGGGGTCAGTACATGGAAGTAAATTCTATAAATATAATCCATTTTGCTCACAGCACTGATGAACCAGGTGACTTTCCTGGCTCTGACTTCTTATTTCCAAGGATCTAAGACATGCTCTTTTGTTATGCAGATTTGTAGAGTGCACTTTCACCTGGGTGCATTCCTGGCGCTGAGCAGCTTTGAGTCTAGCCAAACCTAGTGCTTTGTGGGTCAAAAAGCTAGGTCTTCCCCTTCTTGTGGAATTGAAGAAGTGAGGAGGAGGGTCTTATGGGTAGCAGCAGCAGGTTGTTCCACAATTTAGGAGTGATGTAGGAGAAGGCACCACCTCAGGATCTGGTTTTCTGTATGTGTGAGATGTGTGTAAGTAGTAGTCGAAAGAGAGGAGGTGTCTGGAAGGTTTGTGAAAGCAGATACAATTTTTGAGGTATGCTGAGCCAGTGTTTTGTAGTCCCTTGAAACTGTTGGTAAGGGGTTTGAATTGTGCATGTTTATGTTGGGGGAACCAGTGCAGTTCTTTCAGGTCTGGTGTGATGCGAATGCTGTGTGGGAGGCTGAGAGTGATTCTGGCTGTCAGTTCTGAATGGTCTGCAGATGTTTGGTGAGTTTTTGTTCATCTTGGCACTGAAGGTGTTACTGTAGTCCAGCTTACTTGTCACAAGGGTGTCTCCCATCCTTTTCTTTTATTTGGCCCCTGGGTGGGCCAGCTCCCAGAGGCATTGGGTATTGAAAAAGGCTTCTATTAGCCCAGGGACCACCACCTCCCCGGGGCTATCATGAAGAAATGTGTGGGGGGCTGCACGACCCCAATGCCCTGCGGACCACTAGCTCCCTGGGGCAAAATATTTAATTAAAATGATGGATGCTCGTATGCCCCCCTGCAGCCCTGGTGCCTAAATTGAAAGTGTGGAGCCAATTATGGCCCTGAGTACTGTCGCCCCCCAGGGCTGGCTCCTGCTATGTCTCAGGGTGCCCCCCCCGGGACATAACTGTTGCTCTGACTTGGTAGGATGTTTGAGAACTACCGCCAAGTCAGAGGAAACACTCTGCTTCCAGCATGTGGGAGCTGTCAAAATGCTCTAGCCTACCGAGATATGGGCTGGGAAACAATGAAATGATTGCTATTGCACACAGGGAGCTGCATGTTTAGCAGCTCCCTTTGTGCAAGAACAATGCCATTGTAGGAGGTTGGCTCTCTATATAGTGTACAAAAAGGCGTGCACTGTGCAGAGAGTCCAAGCAACCCCACTTTGGTATCCAGAAGTAAAAAGCAGACCACCTAATGCTCTGTTTTTGTGGCAGTGTGGGCGAGCAGTTCGGCTTATCTTGGCGATGTGCTAAGGATTTGCTGTACTCATTATATCAATAAATGTGGACACAAATTCAAGAGAATAAATCAAGACCAATTTACAACAATACTTCAGATTTTTCTAAACATTTTAAGACCAACATCATCAAAATCAGGTAAGTACTTTTTAAGTTATGATTTTTCAAATGTTAGCAAAAATAGACTTTCTGTGCATATTTACCCTCTGTAGGAATCAATGGGAAAAACTTTAAAGATGCTTATAAAATCAGGCAAGTGTCAACTTCTATTTTTAGGTCAAGGTCATCAAGATGTCCTGTAGGCCAGCTGGAGAAGTTTGGGCAGTTCCCAGTTCAAGTGGGAGCACTGGCTTAAAGACTTGGAACTGGTGCAGAATGGAGCAGGGGATCACTTGGAAGCACACTGCACAGGTGGACTTAAAGGTAAGTCCAGTTGGTCCCATTGGAGTGTAGAGGTTGCAAGGGTTTAGGGACTCTTATAGCACAGCTGGTTTTTCGATGCAGGGGCCACGGAGGCCAGTTGCAGTGCTGATAGTTCAGGCGAGGGTTATGTGTCAGGGAGTCTTTGGACCCAGGTGCAGGTCACTTTGTGGGTGGATTGCAGATCAGCAGGGCCACTCTGCAGGCTGGTTTTTGGGGGTCCTGAAGTCCCTCGACTGATGCTTGCTTCTGTTCCTCAGAGAGTCCGGAGTATACTAATTTTCTGGGTTTCCGATGATCGGGATCCAGTACCCTGGGCTATGGCACCTCTCATCCACTGGAGGTTGCTGTGCCACCAAACTTGGCACACTGGTAGTGTTTGTCCTCCAGGTCCATTGGGTAGAATTTGGTTGGGCTGCTGTGTCCGGTTCATTGGTCAGCGACTGGTCGGTGAACTGGACTTCACTAGTTTCTTGCCTGGTTTCTTGCCTGCAGGGTGCAGGAAGTGATGTATTCACTCAGGGGGAGGTTCTTGGCAATTGTTAGAAGGTTGGAGGTCCTCTGGGATTTCTTAGAGTCGGACTGTTGTCCAGTCAACCCCCCAGCAGTGATTGTCGAGTTCTGGGTGCAGCAGGAAGGGTTTGGCACCTTTTTCTTCTTGCAACAGGACGTGTCTTGTGGTGGCAGAAGGGTAAAAACAAGTCAGCAACCATACCAGGGCTGTTAGGTTTTACAGGGGGCACTTCTAAGGTACCCTCTCAGTGCATTTTAAAATAAATCCAACATTGGCATCAGTGTGGGTTTATTATTCTGGGTTGTTTCATACCAAACAACCCAGTATTCAGCGAGGCCATTATGTAGCTGGGGAACTCGTAATGACCAGTGTTCAGCACATGTATTTGCTATGGCTTCCCTACACGCTTACTATGTCTTAAGTTTTATAAAGACTCAGTAGGGGCATCTTTGCTCATGCAAACAAATGTCCTCACATGCATTATAGTGCACCCTGCCTTAAGGCTGTAAGGCCTGCCAGAGGGGTGACGTACCCACAGCGCATGCAGTGTTAGTGGATATGGCACTCTTGGTCAGTGCCATGTTGAGTTTGTAACTTTTAGACACACCTTGTCATGCACTTGCAATGGCAATCTGTATGAGGCTGGTGTGGGGCCTCGCAGAGTTGCACAATGCTGCTGGAGCTCTGGGGAGGGGCTCTTCAGTACCCATGCCCTAGGTACCAGGGGTACCATTTACCTAGGACTTACAAAGGGGGCCGAAGTGCCAACACATAGTACAGTTTTCGGGAAAGAGATCTGGCCCTAGGAACCTGTTTAGCAGAGTCCCAGGGCACTTACATTTCAAAACCAGTTCATGTTCCAGGCAAAAAGTGGGGGGATATCATGTCAAAAGAGGCCCTTTCTCAGAGCCGGCTTCTGCAGGAGGCGAGGAGCTGGCTGGGACCACTGGGGCCTTGAAGTTCCCCCTGTGCTCGATTGAACACTGTGTGCCCTGGGGAGCACCCAGGACAGATGGCCAGGCCCCATGGGGTGGTGTACCCAGGGCTGCAATCGGCCCGGGGAGCAGGGCCCCCCTCCTGTATTTAGTGAAAGCCACGTCCCGAGGGGTAGCATTCCAGGGACCAAGATCGGCCTGAGGAAGGGGGACCACACCCTTCTTCCCTATTAAATCGAACGCTGACCCCCGGAACCCTCTGGGCCAAATTTATGGCTAGGCCCCAGGGGATGTGGTCCCTGGGAACAAAATGGGCCCAGGAAGGGGGTCCGCATGGGCCTCCACCCTTATTGAATGTGGGCTGGGCCCCGGGGGATGGGGTTCCCAGGGCTGAAATCAGTTGGGGAGGGGGAACACACAGATCCCTTCCCCCACTGAATTGAATTGTGGTGGGCTCTGGGAGCAGGAGGCCCAAGCCAAAATTGGCCCAGGAAGGGGGCTGCGCCACCCCCTCACTCATTGACTATTCCCTGCACTGTCCACCTTAGTAGTATGCAATGGTCTTCTTGTGTTATGCCAGGATGATGGACAGCTTACCAAAGGGCCACCCAAGGTGTTTCATGATGATTTTGGTGGCACACTCTCAATGCCCAGGAATATAAGGACATCCCCACCAAACAAAGAAGCACTTACATCATATTGCTAAGAGGAAGAAACCTGGTTTGTTGGAGATTTACGTCTTTCTATTCTTATTGGCCTCTCTATAGGAGGATTCATACTATCACAAAATTCTGGAGAGACGCACGAGGAACAATCACATTGCTAAATGTACACAAGGTTACCGGAGACATTTCCTTGTGGTCATTTATGCAGCTGTAGTGTAGAATATACACTAGATATCTACCCAACGAGGTAGCACTTACTTACTAACCATTGGAGTAGGAAGTACTCCAGTTGGGTAGAAACGTTGTGCAAAAGTATGGACTTCTTCTTGGATAAACAAGGAGGTGAGCTATCGTTCTGGCCATGATTCTCATTTCACAGAAATTAAACCTCAACAGGAAACACAAATATAAACGTAACAGGTGCCCCAGTTGAAGCTCCACTTCTGGAAAAGAGAAATGATCCTAATTCCTGGGCTTAGCGAATGCAAAGCACATGTTTTAACTCAGCTATTCCGTATTGAAAAATGATAAGAAATCCTTTGTGGAGGTGAATGCATCTTTGATCTATTGGAGCGCAATCTGCATGTGACTGTTACCAGTGGGTCCTTGATTGTCCTCTTATGGTTACAGTACAGTCCATGGTTCTCCCTTTAAATTGGTATGCGTATACAAATGTGCAAATCACCTGGATGCTGTGCCCACATGGCCCCGCACCATGCCCCTTAGTAGTATGCAGAGGTCTTGCCACCTTTTGCCAGCATGATGGATAGACTAGCAAAGTGACCCGGGTGCATTTTCAGCCAATTTTGGTGACGCATTCTTGATGCTGAGGAATATGAGGACATTTCTACCAAACAAAGAAGCACTTAATTCATATAGTTGATGATGATGGAAAAATGTGAAGTGCTTGAATGCCAGTGAAGAGGAAAGACCCTTGTTTGGTGGAGATTTACCTCTTTGTACTCTTGTTGTCTTCTCTTTAGGAGGATTCATGTTATCACATATTTCTGGTTAAAGATGCACCATGAAACAATCATATTGCCAAAAAGCACACAAGGTCACTGATGACATTTACCTGTGCTCCATTATACAGCTGTAGTGTAGAATATGTACAGGAAAGTTACCCAAGGAGGCAGAAAGAACTCCACTTGAATAGATATTTTGTGCAAAACTGTGGACTCTTGTTGAATAAAAAGCAGGTGAGGTTCATTTGTGGCTGAGTTACTCACACAGGTACTGACACACCCACACAGTAACTGACAAACCCACTCGCAGACACACTCAGACACTCATGCACCCACTCACAGGCCCACTCAGACATTTACCCACCCACTCACAGCCCCTTTCAAACATTCATGCACGCACTCACAGACCGACTCATGCTCATACACCCAGTCACAGCCCCACTCAATTACTCATGTACTCACTCACAGAAACACTCAGAAAGTCATGCACTCACTCACAGATGCACCTAGAGACTCATGTACCCACTCACAGACCTACTCAGACACTCACACACACCCACTGGCAGACCCACTTAGACTCTCACGCATCCACTCACAGACCCACTCAGAGACACACACACACTCATAGACCTACTCAGAGACTCATGCACTCACAGACCCACTCAGAGATTCACGTACCCACTCTCAGACTCACTCAGACTCACACACCCTCTCACAGACCCACTAAGACACTTATTCCCCCACTCACAAATTAACATATTTCCACACCCACTCACAGATTCACTAACACATTCATGCACCCACTGATAGACTCATTCAGAGACTCATGCACCCCCTCACAGACCTTCTCAGAGACTCATGTACTTACTCACAGACAAACTCAGAAACTCATGCACTCGCTCACAGTCACACTCAGAGACTCACACACCCACTCACAGACCCACTGAGAGACTCATGCACCCACTCACAGACCCACTCAGAGACTCATGCACCCACTCACAGACCCACTAAGAGACTCACACACTCACTCACTTGGAGGGTCACGCACACATTCACAGACCCACTTGGAGGGTCACGCACACATTTACAGATCCACTCGGAGAGTCACGCACACATTCACAGATCCACTCGGATAGTCATGCACACATTCACAGACCTACTCAGAGACTCACGCTCCCACTCAGAGACTCACTCACAGACCTACTTAGACACTTATGCACCCGTCATAGACCCACTCAGATCCACTCAGAGACTCACGCACTCACTCACAGACCCACTCAGAGACTCACACTCACTCACAGACCCACTCAGAGTCACACACCCATTCACAGACCTATTCAGAGACTCACGCTCCCACTCAGAGACACACGCACTCACTCACAGACCTACTTAGACACTTATGCACCCAGTCACAGACCCACTTAGAGACTCACGCACTGACTCACAGACCCACTCGGAGACTCACACTCACTCACAGACCCACTCAGAGTCACACACCCATTCACAGACCTATTCAGAGACTCACGCACCCACTCAGAAACTCACACACTCACTCACAGACCCACTTAGACACTCAGGCACACACTCACAAACCCACTCAGGTTATCACTCCTACTCACAGACCCACTCAGTCACTCACTGACTCACGCACCCAGTTAGACACTCACAGACCCACTCACACATTCATGCACCCATTCCCAGACCCACTCAGGCTCATGCACCCATTCACAGACCCACTCAGACACTCACTCACTGTCTCACAGATGCACTTAGACACTCACATACCCACTTATAGACCCACTGAGAGACTTGCGCACCCACTCACTGATCTACTCAGACACTCACACACCCATTCACAGACCCACTCAGACACTCTCAAACCCATTCACAGACCTACTGAGACACTTATGCACTCACTCACACACTCACTGTCAAAGGTTAGTGGTTACAGTTAGGAAATATATTTCAAAAACATCTCAGAAATTCACTTAAAAAAACAAAGGTTACAGAGACGTTATAGTTAGGCTAATATTTCACTTGTACAAAACCAGTGAAATTCAGCAGTTATAGTTACCTGAGCTAACTATAACTTACACCCCCGTAATGCACTGCTTATGACCTAACATAGTACATCACTCATGACATGGTCAGTGACATCACTCATGACATCTCAAATGACATCACTGATGAAATCACTGATGACATTATCCACAGAAGCACTCACACCCACTCACATGCCTATACAACCTCTCATACACTCACTCCCACTCCCACACAACCACTCACATACCCATATACAGACCCATACAAGTACTCAGACAACCACTCACTCATTCATAGAGGCGCTCATATACCCACTCACTCACTCATACAGGCATGCACAAAACCAATCACTCACCCATACAAATATCCATACAACCAGCCACATACACATATAGCTACTCACAGAGCCACACACTCAAGAATGCAGCTACTTACACACCCACTTATTCACCAAAGCAGCCACTAACAGACCCACTCACTCAACCATACAGCTTCTCAACACAGCCACTTATTCACCCACACAATCACTCACACACTCACTCACCCATCCACAACTACTTACATACCCATTCACACATCCATACAAGCACTCACATATCCACTCACTCACCCATACCTCCATACACACAGACCCTCACTCTACAATACAGCCACTCACACACCAACTCACGTAACTAAACAGCCACTCATTCACCCCTACAGCCACTTACACAGCCAGTCATTCACTCATACAGCCATTCAATCACCCACTCACTCACCCACACAGTCACTTATACATCCATTCACCCTCCCATACAGCCACTCACATTGCAACTCACTCACCCATATAGCCTCTGACACACCCACCCACTCACTCACCAATATAGTCACTCACACAGTCACTCACTCACCCACACAGCTACTCACATACCTACTTATACACCCATACAGGCACCGCCCCACTCACACACCCATACAGGTACTCAGACACCCACACCCACATGGATACAGTCACACAGCCACTCGCATAATATATGTTAGAAGTAGTATCACTCGTTAGTAGTACAGAAAGCATACTATTTTAACTTTTGTAGTACCCCGGTATATATGCTTAACACTCATAAACTTTTAGAAAACACTCACACTCACTGGGTGATGTCATCAGTGATGAGATTTGGGATGTCATCAGTGATGCCACCGACCATGTCCAGAGTGATGTATTATGTGTGGTCATAAGCAGTGCATTGTGGGGGCATAAGTTCGAGTTATCACAGGTAACTATAACTGCTGAAATTCACTGGTTTTGTACGAGTGAAATGTGAACCTAACTATAACGTCTTTGTAACCTTTGCTTTTTTCATATTAGGCCTGGGTGGAGTTCACAGAGGTCCACTCTGCAGAATTCTGTGGAGTTGATTAAAATCTCTGTGGAATTCTGCAGAAGCAGAGTTCTGTGACCTGTGGAGTCTTGAATGCGCCTGATCTCGGAAGCGCTAAGCAGGTTTGGGTCTGGTTAGCCAGGGTCGACCCTGCTTAGCACTTCCGCGGTCAGGTGCATTCAGGAGAGGGCTGTAGGCAGTGAAAGCTGCCATATCAGGCCTCTTGTGCACCAGCCTGCCCCGTGTGCACTGCATATGGGGCATGCCGGTGCACAAGAGGCCTGAAACTGCAGCTTTCTTTTGCTGCCTAAGGCCCTGGCCCTGCAACACCAGTGACCCTGCAACACCAGTGACGCTCTAGAGCTCTCTCTTTTGTTGTGTATATATTTATATATATATATATATATATATCACTTACTGGTGGTTGCTAGTAGGTAGTTAAAGTTAGGATTTATTTGTCATAGAAAAAATGTGTTTTTAACTTGCCTATATCTTTGCGCTGTTTGACGAATCTTCACGAACATTTTAAAAAAAACATGTGCCCAAAGGTCTTGTTGTGCATGGAAAGTTTTGGGGTGATCCGTCAAGCAGGGGCCGAGTAAAAACACGAGGGTAAAAAAAAGTGTTTTTCCCATTTTAATTCTCTTAGGGATTTTGAATACGACTACAGCCCGAACCACTCGATGGAAGTACACCAAATTTGGCAGAAAGGTAGCATGTGGTCCAAAAAAAGCCTTTTTGCTATTTGGTGCAAATCTGTTCAGTACTTTTCGATATACTAAAGAAATATTAAATGAAATCCAGAGTTGTATTTCTGGGTGGAGCCTAAGCACAGATCTCATGGCGAGATCTGATTGGCTGTCAGCACATCAGCAAGAAAGGGATCACAGGCATCTTGCGGCCAACATACATGATAGCACCCGATTGAAATTCATTGTAGTGAATGGCAGTTTTTGAGGGTCTGTAAAAGGAGAACATATAAAGGCTGATAACATATTTTAGTTACAATATAAATCATTTGTTGCAAATGCGATTTTTCCCCGTGATAAAGCGTTCTGCTGGGATTTTATGAATCGTGTTTGAGAGAAAAGAAATTTCTCATGATTTCCCTATAGAGGTTATGGAAGGTGCTCCAGAAGCTAAAATGAGAGCATATTTTCTGTAAATTCACATTATCTTTCTCAACCATATGAGAATGAAGTCTGATATTCTCAGTAAAACCTGTGCTTCCAACAGGAGCAGCCTGTCAGTTGATTGACTTGTGTTCTGCTCCAACCTTTCAGAGTGATGTAAAGGCCTACTAGAGCACTAACAGTCTTACTTATGACAAAAGTGTGGCACACTTGAAGCCATCTTGATTGAATCATACTGGTAAATCAAAAAATAATTTAGAAAACAACTAAATGAGGGGTTTTATTTTGCCATAGAAATTATGGTTAGTGCTGTAGAAAGAAAAATTAGGACACGTTTTAAGTGAGTTCTCAGATATATTCCTCTTCTGTTTCATTAAAACATTCTGACATGTAGACTGAAACATGCAGATTCAGAATTTATGCCAAAAGTGGGGCACATCTGACCGCCATCTTGATAGAATCAAAGTGGAAAACTGAAAGCATTTTCTACTGAGGATACTGCAGTAAATGAGGACCCTAGGGAACTTTACAACAAAGGAGTTCCCCAAGATGGCCACTAGAGAAAGAGAGACCAAATATTAACCAAATGTTGCCCAAGTATAGCCAAATGACAGAAGTGCGCAAAACACTTACTTTTTTTTTGTTTTTTTTGTAGTTTTAAATGGCACAGACTTGACCCAAAGGTAGAGGAATGCTTTACATGAGCATCAGTTATAATACACAAGAACACATTCCTTTTGGGCTTTAGGCATGTAGAGATTGAGTGATTTACCTAGAATCACAGGATGTTGAGCTGATGCTGGAACTCAAACCTGGTTTCCCAGTTGCAAAGTCTGTAGCTGTGGCCCTAACACCAAATTATCTTCCCTAGGTGCAGCATATAATTAAGTAATCGACTGGATAGAAAAATCAAGATAGCACATAATTTAAGCTCTTTGTTGCTATTTGAGAACTCAGAAAATATGTCCTCATTTTAGCTTATTAGAGCACTTACCATAATTTCTATGGGAATAAGACCCTCTCGTTTTTAGGTTGAGCGCACAAGTGCTTTTTGACCTGTTGTCATCGATTCTGTGGGCTTTAACCACGCCCATCTCACACCCATCACTTTCATTCAATCGTGGACTTGCCTTTCAAAAATCCTTAGGTGTTGTTGGTAAGTGCTTTACGTTTGTCCCCCTGAGAGGCTGTTTTGTTACGCCTTGCAGACTGACCCTGTTAAATGGATTATTGCATGATTGCCGATATGCTTTACTGTGGGTGAACTACTTTTTTCTTCTGTCTCTCACCATCTTGCTCCATGGTGGACATGGTGCTTTGACATTTTATACAGCGCAAACTCATTCTGCAGAATTGGAGCGTCATGCACGACTACCAGTTACATCACATTTTTTCTTTTTTTTCTCCTTTGGGCTCCATGGAGGCCATGGCCCTTTGAAGTTTTACACAGCAAAAACTCATGTGGAGTTGCTGGAGGGCTTTTTATCACTACCACTTATGTCACATCACAGTTGCGGAGAGGACAGGGCATTACGTTCATGCACAGCTTCCAAAATGGCAGTACAACGCTTGTTTAACTGTGGTTAAGCACTTTCATTTTCTTCATGATTGTATAGTGCTGTGATGCCCTATCCTTAACAATTCTTGTTTCACTATTTTTGGAGAAGAAAAGACAAAAAGCTGGTTTGTGGTGGGCGACCAAACGATCAGTCGGAACAGACAGCTAGGGGTGCATTGTATACTAAACCTACTTACAAATACGCGTGCGCAGGTTTTTTCTGCTACTATTGCAGCTGCCCCTTCACTGCTCGCAACACTTTCCCATTGATCAAACACTTAAGATCGCACACCACATTATGGATTGCTCAGCTGGTTGCAGGCTTTTGTCCTTGCCCATTTGTAAACAAGTGAGACTTGCATTTGAGTTCTCTTCTCACTGCTGTAAAGATAGCCATGCTGCCTTCTGCTCTCCAAGATGTCTAGAGGCGCACACTCTGATACACTGCCCTGCCTTTTTAAACTGCTGTCATTTAATCATTGTTTCTGGGATTAAAGCATCCTTTGTCGCAGAACAACTCCAAGTGTAGCGGGAGGTCTCTCGGTCTGAAGCCTTTTCACACTTCTCTGCTCACTCCCCTCCTGGCTGTTGCTAAGAGATGCCTTTCAGTGACGTAAGGGACATGCTTCCAGGCTGGCAGTTGTTTTGTAGGCCGACCTTCCGCTATTTTACAGATGGTTGGAAAGTGCACAGCACTACATGTCTGTGCTGGTAATCTCATTGAAAGTTCCCTTTTGTCACATACGGTCTTGCAGAGCTGCTTGCTCATTTGATTTATGTGACAGGAAAGGACCAAATTATGAGGCAGGGTTGACCAACTTATGTGGAAAGAAAAGTCCAATTATGCATTTACAGTGCCAATAGCTCTAACTCCCACAAATACGAGACCTATTGCTTTGCAAATGTTTGTAATTTCTAAAGGAAATGCTTTAGCTATTACAGTTTTGATTACATCAGGATGACATCAGCGTGCCACATTTTTCTATAAAAATAGAATATTAGCAATCTAGTTGTTCATTAGAATACTGTGGGGAGGCACATTTCAGGGTCACAACTTGGAAAATTGAGGGCAGGGAGGAGTGTGTAGAGGCAGCAACTTGACCACACTTGGCAGGCGGGAGGGCCAGTGGCAGCACAAGGGACCATTGAGGTCAGTGGGAAGGGAGACAAGGGCAACAAATTAACCATGCAGGACAAGCAAAAAGGCTGTGGTGATATAACAGACCGTTGAGGGCAGAAGGAAGAGGCTGTGGCAGTACAACCATGCATGCCAATTAAGGCAGGAGACTCCCCATGTTTTTAAGCATAAACTGGCTTTATTTTATCTGTCTCCTTTCTAAAATCCTTCTTTTTCAATGAAAGGCAGTGGGAAAAATCAGTCCCCAGATTTTTTTTTCCAAAATCTCCCTCTTACTAAGTTCAAAACGTTAGCAAGTATTGTACATTGGATCACTGAGGGCAGGAGGAAGGGGGTAGGGACATGAACATGGATAACACAGGGCAGGAGGGAGATGGGCAATCTACCAAACTGACCTTACAGGGCAGGCATCAGGGTTTGCAGCGCACAAACCACCACGCAAGGCAAGTGGTATGGCAGTGTAACACAGCAGACCATGGAAAGCAACAAGGAGGGGACAGGGTCATGCACATAGACAACAGAGAGCAGAGGGGAAAGAGGCAAGGGCAGCAAGCCGACCATACTGGACAGGCAGGAGGGACTGTTGCAGCATAACGGACCATGAAGTGCAGGAGGGAGGGAACAGTGGCAGCACATTGGAGGGTGCGGGCTGGTGCCAGGACTCGGACAAGAGAGGGTAGGGAGAGGGTGGATGGGGCAGCAAGCTGACTGTTTAGGGCAGGCAGGAAGGGCAGTGGCAGAACAATGGCCAACAGGGTTGTAATGAAGGAGCAGGTGCATGGATTTGGACAATGGATGGCAAGGAGGAGGGGGGCAGGAGCAGCAAGCTTGGGTGGAGGCAGCACAATGCCAGGCCAGGCCTTGCTTCCAAGACCCCCCACCATGCAGTGTGATGGGGATCTTCCTTAATGTTAAAAAAAAACCTAGAAATACACTGAAAAAAACAAAGGTTACAAGGATGTTATAATTAGGAAATAGGACAAAAAGCCTTAGAAATAAAAAAAAAACAAAGGTTTCAGGGACGTCATGGTTAGGTTCAGATTGTACATGCACAAAACCATTGAAATTCAGCTGTTATAATTAGATTTATTTGACATAACCAGAACTTGAGCCCCCCTAATTATTACGTCACTCATGACATCTTCTTTAACCTCATTGATAATATCATTGTAACATTTTCATTAAAATAATTAACAAAAAAACTGTACATGGTGGGGGCTCAAGTAATACTTTAGGGAACGGCTTATAGTCACCTGAAATAACTATAACTATAACAGCTGAATTTCTATGATTTTGTGCATGTAAAGTCTGAACCTAACTATAACGTTCCAGTAACCTTTGTTTTTTTGTGAAAAAAAATATATATATATATGTGTGTGTGTGTGTGTGTGTGTGTCTGTATATATATATATATATATATATATATATATATATATATATACACACACACACACACAATATAGACTAAAATCAGAATACCATCACTGACAGTGAAGTTAGCCAATGGCCCAAATGAGCTAACCTAGAGCTGTCAGATGTCTGCTTTAATGGCCAGAAAAAAGTGTGAATGACACAACAAATGATCAACGGATGAATGAAGAATGCTGGCTGACAGCCCAGCCCCTTTAAGTTGTATTATATATATATATATATATATATATACATATATATATATATATATAATAAATCATTCTTGTGAAAACAATATAATAGGTCTTGCCTAATGCCATACCTAAAAATGGGTTCTTAATTTAAATCATTGCATGCAAGTATAGCCCTTGTATAGATTGAACATAGCTACAAAGCGATAGAGTGCTGTACAGTAGAGTATTTAAAAAGAGAGTATCAACAATAGTCCCTGGATTTATAATGCAAAAAAGTAGGTACAATGTGGATTCAGTAAGGTATGGAGGGGGGGTCGTCCTTTCAGAAGGGTAGTTCTTGTAAGTCCCACAGTGAGGATATGTTGCTTTAAGAGATGGCTGAGCTACTCACAAACATAAATTGCATGTAATTTACATGTGTGAATTTACTGTTACACTTCATTACTTTTGGCTTTTCACAAAATCCGAGTGTAAAGTTACTTAAAAGTTTAGACATACCTTTCTCCAGCTCAGAAAAACATGGGTGGAGCCTAACTTACAAGTGTAAGTTACTACCAAGAAAACAGTGATAAGTCTTGCAGCCTCTATTAGATAAACACTCTCTCATGGAAAAAAGGGAGGCAGGAACAAGAGTGTAAACCCCGTAGAAAATAATGTTAATTTAAATTAAATAGATTCAAATAGTTAAGCTATAAAAAAATATCTATCATTTGTTGTTAAAAATAATTTATAAAAATAATAAAAAAATGTCTTTAATTAGAACATTATTTAAGTCTTTTTCTGCATTTAAACATTAATATAAAAATAAATTATATTAAACTATATTTAAATTGCTTGTAATAAATTCTAGAATTATTTAATCATTTTAATGCATAATAAAACTACTAATTTTTTATGTAGGTGGAAATGTATGTTTTAATTTAAACTTCAAAACAATTATTCTAATTGATTAATATTTACTTTTACAATAATTAAAGATGTAATTCAAATTTATTTAATAGTGTTGTAGCATTGTTTTGCATTTGTTCTACATTTTATATATATATATATATATATGTATATACATATATAATTAATTCAGAGTAATGTTTAACAAAACATATTTTTAAATATTTTTTTCAGGTTTAATAACATTTTAAAATGTTCCCTATATTTTATCATGCAGAAATCTCCTGCCCAACTGTGGAGTCCCCCATTGGAAAATTACAGGGATAACTAAAAATGTTTATTAAACTAAAATCTGAATAGTTTTATCATAAATAATAATGTAAATTAATTGTATACATGTATTTTAAATAAATAACTAAATACAAAAATGCTATAAAACTATTAACTTTGACTTAAAGTTTGAAAATATAATACATCTAATTCAAATTGTTTTTCTGAAGTTTAAATTAAAACACAAATCCCCACCTAAATGTAAATACAAATATATTACTATGGATTAATAATAACTCAAAGGCTTGCATAGAAATGAATAAAACTAATTTAATTACATTTTATAAAATGTACTTTTGTATTCATTTTTAAATGCAAAATAGGTTAACATATATTGTACATGCATTAAAATAGACTTACTATTTTTATAAATTATTTTTAACACTATGTTTTTTTTTATTTATTTATATGTTTAACTTTTTTTTAAAGTGCATTTTTTTGGATAATAGTTTTATGGGGTTTTATTTTAAGTCCCTTACTCTTTTCTTTTCAATGGCAGGGAGTTGTAATAGCAGTTTGCTATGTGTGGTGCTTGACTTACTTCAGCTCTGAGCTGGAGAATGTTACTACTATTTCGGATCCCTTTTTGTCTGAGTAGATATGGGATTACTCTTTTGTGGCTGGTTGACGTCTTTCCCTAAACCCTTCCAGGCCCGTCCTAAACTGATCCTTACTTTTCCCTTAACATCTCCCCTTTATTTGTAAGTACTCCTCATTTTCCTGCCACTGCCGAATGGCCCTCCCACATTTGGTACTAAAACCTATGCTTACATGTGTGGAAACTCCACAGTTGAGTAGTAGATCTCCAAACATGTAGGTATTGGTCGTTAGTTCCTTCATGGAATGAGGCAAAGACAGAAATGTATGGCTCTGTAAAGACAGAAATGTATGGCTCTAATGGGCCTTCGAAAAACATATTCGAATTAAGGGTCCATCTCTAAACACCTTATCATATTACCATGTGAATTTGTGTCAATAATTGTGAAGAAACTCTGACCTGATTGATGTACACATGTGTATCAAAGAGCTTTGAGATATGTAGTTTTTTCGTATTCTTCATAGAGGTTAGGCATGGGGAACTCGAATATATTCCAGACCTTCATATAACTATTTTCGATGATACAATGCTTTTTATAAACCAACCTTTAGGTTTTCGTACATTTGATCTTCTTAACCCGTTCGGACTCCGCAGAACACAGTGCCCTCTTCTCCCAAACTGTGGCTGATGTGGAGTGGATTTCAGAGAAGGCAGGAAAACAACAGGCTGTAGAAACCGAGCTTGTCATGTTCATTGCACTGATTGGGCTGCAGTTTTCTTCTCAGATCGGAATGCTGAAAAGCTTGGCTGGCAGACAGTCACATCGGTACACAGTACACAGAACCCTTTTAACAGCCTTCACAGTACACAGCCAGCCTAATAATCAAAAATGTTTCTGTTGAAACCACAGAAAGAAAAATGACATCTTTTCTCAAAAAAGCGAAGCAGTTCTCGCCCCATGACAATTGCGGATTATGGCTCCCGAAAAGGCTTTTCATACGCTGCCGTTTTATCAGTGGAATCACAGCGAACGTGTGTTTTTTTGTGTCCCGTCTTACGGTTTTCAAGGTGTTGCCTGTAGGACCTGGTTGACACTGACATGGGTTGTCACACAGCAAGATCTGAAAGGAAAAAACAGATAAAAAATAGAAGTGTTTGCTTGCATCTCTCTGCTTTCACAGCACTCACAGACGCCGCAGCTTGTTTATTGACGTGCCTCGCAATCTTTACTGTATTTCTTGTTAAAGCTCAACCAAAAAACAAGCACTTTTAGTTACTGTTTTGCCTAGCAGCTCGCTATGTTTTGTTTCCATTCCCCTAGAACATCACTTGCGGTTTATGCTTGATCAGTGCACAAGTTCTAAAAAAAAGAAGTGGGGGACTAACCAAGGTAGGCAGTATGCAAGGGACATCATTGTGTGTGACATCAAGGCACGTGACATTACAGGTCATCACAGGAAGTGTCATCATAGCCCTTTGACGTCACAGGAAGTGACATCACAATAAGTGACATTAGATCTTAAGACTTCACACATATGTTTAGCAGGTCTATCATGAATACATTTGAGTGTATTACAATATTTAACATATGAGATTTTGTGTTGAGGATGTGCCAATAAAGTGATGCTACCCACGGCAAAATCAGGGCTTCAGCTTATAAATTTAATAATTAAAACCCTGGCACACAGAAATTGGCAACAAGGAGAAATGTTTTAGTAAATCTGTTCTGCTTAATTGTTTGCAGAGGCTGCATTTTACATTTTAAAATATCTAATGGGGTTAAGACACCTGCTGCAGAGACCTTTTTGTGCCCAGGAAATCTCAGGGAATAATACTAATGGTAGGATAACTCTGGAGGTAAACATATTTTCAAGAGAGGTCTGTGTTTTGTCTAGTCCCATTTGTAAATCACAGTAGCATAGAGGGTTACTATGTCCCCTGCAAAGCAAATTATGTAACAAACAGATGACAGTTTTTTATTTTATGGACAAGTGGGTTACTACTTTTAACACAGAGAACCCTTTGTTACTTTCAGTCTATAAATTGTAATTCTTCTAATGTAGCACAGTGAGCTATAAAAGACATGTGGCTCTTACACCTTATAACCCTCTCTGTCCTATATAACACATCCTTTACTTTGACTTACACACATATGATTTCTTGTCAATGTATAATGTATACGTGTGATTTAAAATGCTCTGACACCCTGCATTTGGATGAGTAGCGCGAGAGCACTTTAAAAGAAAAAAAATAAGTAGAGGTATTTAAATTGGTGTTTGTGTAAATACTTTGACAGACCAACACATCTGACATTCTAACAGTGCAGGCATATGTTTTACATTCAGGGACTGAACAAAGTCACAAGCTTGCCTCTCTTAACTACCTGATAAGTGATAATCTGTGTGCCTTTGTTTCCCCATCACTGCATTTAAGTGTGAGTCTCCCAATGGCTCCCAGACAGGATACTCCAAAAAAGGAAGCCTGATGGCACCTTAACTTTGGCCTTTGTTATGGGCCCAGCTGGAATCTGGTAAGCCCCCTTCCTGTCTGCCAGTTGCTGCTTGTCTGCATGCACTTCTGAATGGGTTCCAGTGTCCAAACATTACAGTTGGCCAAGTTTATCATACTTCTGTGGGGCCCAACCTCTTGGCAGGGTAGATGGCATCTACCCTATAAAGATAGTAGGTAGACACCATCTACCTATGTCTACCCTCGACTTGTGCCCTATGTTTGATACAGTTAGGCAATGATGTGTTGTGGAGTGAGTGAAGAGGCCAGATTAGGGTTGGAAGGCGCTGGATGGTGGAGTCTGTAATGTCCTACCTTATCATGGGCCCTGGATCTGGGCGACTATACGCTGGCTAGGCAGCTGTAGTGCCACATGCAAAAAAAACACACAAAGTTGCAGTCAATACTTTCACAGGGCAGCCGGGAACCCCCTTGACCCCTATTGCCTTTCTCTTTTATTAACTCTCCTCTGTCATCGTTGGTGGAACCACCTGTTCACAGAGAGTGGGGTTACTCACATTTAATATCCATGCATATGGTACCACCTTCCGTGACTTGTCCTTGAGTACGAAGAACATTATAGAGCTCATACCATGGAGCCCAAGCTGCTATCAGGATTTTTTATGTGGATGCACATAACTGTGTGTCATGATGTGACACTACAGAAGTAGAATCAATTGAAGATAACCTACAGCATTGTCTGTCGCTGTATCGTGCCATTCTATCACTCAATGCGTTAGCACAAGGGTCATGGTGGCACTTTCCCTATAGTGTCTTTTCAATGACATGGTAAACGATAGACTTATGACATTAGAAGTGAGGAAATTCATGATTTGTAATGGCTGAGGATCGCTTTTCCTGAAAGGAGACTTGTGTTCTCATTATGAGTTTAAGAGTCTATTTGTGGAGAATAGGCAATAATTCTTCTTTGGTCTCATACATTTCCCTAGTCCACTACCTGAAGGAGGCCAATGCCTTGAACTTAACTCCCATAAAACGAAGAATATTTAACATAAATAATCTACAATTTTTTAACCCTATCTCCACCTATCTGCTGCCTTACAATCTTCCTAGCCAATACGCTTTCTTCAAGATCCCGGGGTTAACCTTGAAACATTGTATATCTCTCCACCTTCATCACCAATAATTCTGTTTAAGTACATGTCCTTAAAAACAGAAAGATCAGTCTTAACCTCTTGTTCTACTGGACCAAGACTTTGATCAAGTGTCAAATAGGTAAGCAAGACAAGATTAGCAGTCTTGTCACTGAAGTATTGCGTGACCCCTTCCTCCACACATCTTTCAAAGTCATTTGAAACTCCCTTACCATCTATACCATATACTAGCAGCAGGTTTGTTAGATCGCTGCACAAAACTGCACAAATTGGCTGTCCTGTTTCTCCAATGCACAGCATCCCTTATCTTGACCCAACCACGCCGACCATTGCAGTACCAGCAATGTATACCAACACAACACCTTGTGTCTTTTCTAGATTCACATGCTTTTAAGAGCGTAGCACTGGGAATCAACCTCTATGGGACTGAGGTAAATGACTACCCATACATTGAAGAAGTCTCACAAAGATCATCATCTTCACAAAGGGGCATCATTGCATAGACTTGTTCTGTCAAGCAAAGCCACCTACAGGGAATTGCAAGCCAACTTATCAGTTTCCAGAGTCCACAGCCATAAGAGAGGCAACTTATTTAACTGTGGAAGCATATGTCTGCTCCTATTTCAGTGTACTGTTGTGAGCCATCACAGTTTGTTTTTGCTCCCAACCCCTTCCTTCCACCAAACTGTTCCTGCTGTCAAATGTCCGTCAATTTACTCTTGTGTATTGCCTTAAGATCCTGTGCACAGCTTGAGGTACACATAAGTAAAAATACATAATACAAATAGATTTACAAATATTTTTTCAAACATTAAATTATTTAAGAGATGGGGTAGGTCATGATATATGTTTTTTGTCTGTATAACTTGAATGGATTTTCTAATGCCTTCATATGATGTGCTTACTTTACTAATATAACGATTTTCATTGAAGACCCAATGATTAGACTCTATGGGCCTCATTTACAACAAAGTCGTGCATCGATCACAGTGTGCCAGTTTGCTCGTGCCACCTTGCACCCCCCTAACAACACCATGTTAGTGCTGTATTTACAATACAGCGCACCATGGCACTCGTTAGCACAGCTGCATCAAAACTTCTGACGCAGTTGAGGAGCTTTGCTGGACTAGCATAAAAAATGCTGATGCTAGTCCAGCACAGCTTGGGGAGGCCCATTTAAAACAGCCTAGGATCAATTTAACGCCTGACCTTGAGTAGACATTAAAAAATTATGCTAGAATGACGCAGTGAAATCTCGTAGATTTCACTGCACCATTCCTGCGGGCCTCCTAGTGGGGGGACGCCTCCCTTGTATACATTGTACCTGGCGCAGGTAGAATGTGGTGCAAGGATTTACAAACTGGCGCAATGGTACTGAGAGAGCGTAGTTTAAACATTACCTATTCTTAGATGTGAAATGCTCATATTAACAACGCTGCATAAATAATATTATTCGTTGTAACGTATTTAAACATAGAAGAAATATTGTACGCATAAACTAATGTCGACTATAAGAAATAATTGTTTGTATTATGATTAATAGAATATGTTAAAACGTACGAAATTGCATTTATTAGAATCAATAAGCCTTAAGTTAGCGTGAGCCGAAGAACTGGCTGTGTAACTCTCATATTAAAGCATATTTTTCTGTTTCTCCAGTGTGCTGACTTGCAAAAGGCCATGACCCAGCTTTTGTTCTTTTCCTCCGCTTATTGTATCATTAACTGATATATTTCCCATCTGCATGCTAGTTGCTTTAGTATAAACTCATACCCTTTGCAAAAAGAATATGGACACATTCAAGGACACTGAATCGCGGTGAAGAGAACTTTTGACCCGAAGAACGTACCAGAAAATGAAGTAACCCCGGATGTGCCACCTACGAAAAACCTCAATTATGAAGACCAATCAAAGTGTAGAAAATTATCGTAGAATGACAAATGCATTACTTAATGTATAATTTGATAGGTTACAGATAGTGGGGTGGAGTGACTATCCAATAGAATTTTGGGGGAATGTATTACGAAAAAGGGATAAAAACCCATGACACAAGAGACTCGGGGGCATTAGGTAGGGAATGATATCGATTGCATCCAGAAACTTTGTCACTTTATATGGTGACTTGAGACTTAGACAAAACCATCCTCAACCATAGACCGTTCCATTACACTTTCCTCCTTATGAGGGAAGTGGTCCCTGCTCTTACACAAGATAGACTGACGGTGACCAAACTGATGTCCTGAAGACGAAGACTGATCCTGTATGCTGACCTATCCCGAGGAGGGTAATTATAATGTTGCTATTGAAATTCACTTATTTGCCTTTCCTTTCTAGGTACCAACTGCTGTATATTTTTGATTAGAGACCTTAGTTTAGATGTTTTCCAAATTGGTGTTCTAAATTGTTTTGCATGAAGTCCAACATGCCGATGCTAATTAGTGAGTAGATGAGGCATTCATCTTGACTGACATAACTGACGAGACTGACGTGGTGCTATGCTGAACTAAATATCTACGAGGTTTTACGCGTTAGATTTGTTAATCTTCATGTTACTATCCTATGTTTGAGATCTTTGCATTATTACTGCATTGTGATTATGCCTTTTGCTTCTTGGTTTTGAGATTAATACATTTGCTATTAGATTGTAATCAATAGGGAATAAAATTCACAAAACTTCAATAAGGTGTGGTTATTCATGACTGAAAGGTCATGGCTGCGCCAAAGGTTTAACTAATGTCTAAAGTGAAATATATTGTGGTGATATATGTTGGCAATATTATTGATGTATTGCTTGATGTATTGATCAGCTATCTCGTCTTACGGTGTCTTACCACTGGGTCCAAAGATTCATCGGCCTAAAACGAGTCCTAATGTGTATAAATTAACATAAAGGGACGCGTTAACAGTACCATTGCGCCAGTTTGTAAATATGGTGCGTGGTGCGGAACTGTTCTGTGCCGCCAAAGCAGCAAAAAAGTAACTCTATGGCGACGCAAGGGGCTTGTAAATGAGTCCCTATGTTTTAAATACATGTTTGCCCAGACACACTTTACACTGGATTAGGTACTTAACTTTATGATGAGCAGAGGTGTAAGATCTGAAAGGGGTTTCCATGACAGGACGTAGCTCTAAGCTTTTTTATTTTTTTGATTTCCTGAACGAGTACATTCTAAGGTGGACCAATAATGTAAATTGTATTTGGGGCGTGCATTCAATGTGCTATGTTGGCAGCGTCAGAAAATATACTGAAGCTGTTGTAACCCTATTCCATTTTAGGGTGGTCACGTGTCCACAGTTCCCAGGGCTTGTGTTATACGATGCTGAAAACTGGTGTCTGTTATTCCAGTTTTAAGAACGTCTTTTTACCTGTTATTATGGCAACTCTTGTCAGAGCTTTTATCACCCCTAGCCAATCGAATAGGTAAAAGGACACTTTTCGTTTTAGCAATGAGGAAGTGTGTTAACTTGGATTTATTTGTAGATTAAATGTATTATGGGTCGGACTTGGAAAATACCTCTCTGTTGTTCATAGGCTGCAAGGCGTGAGAACCAAGGTGCTGGCTCTCTACTGTGTGACAGCCTTTGCCTGTCAGCCTCGGAAAGCTTGCAGCCAGTTTTGAGGCAGCTCGACGTCCCGGTGGCCTGTTTGACTAGGACTGGTGTCAGTGAACAAATTGTTCCACAGAGAAAGTGAATTAAGCCTTTACTGCACTCCTCATCATTTCCTGTAGCCTGGTCCACTGCTTGAAGTCACCAGGCCTTTACCTGTATCACATGCTTATTCCCTCTTGTGACCCTTTCCATCTGACCTTGATCATGCCCTTGAGCAATGAAGCTTCCTGCCTCTTTGTAACGGTTCTCACTGGGATAATGCTACAATCTTACATGAGTGTGCAGGGGCCTAGCAAATATTCACTTTACCACCTGGACATTCCCTCTTCCATTTTGATGTGCTCTAGTGCAAGCTTGACTTGCCGCCCTGCTGATGTGAATATATACTGAAATTAGCATGTGATTATTAACAGGGGGAGGGAGACTCCCCGTGGCTCTGTAGTGTTACCTGTCCACCTCTACAACTTCTCCTCTACCTTGCGTGTGTCTATGACTGTATCTTGTACTGTTGACTGCACCATAGCTGTTTAGCATCTGCAAGAGAAGCTCATGTCCTGTTGGCCATGGTGCTTGTTCTGTGTATGTGAGTGCAAGCACACCTGTGTGTACTTGTGTGGGTGTTCACGTGTGTGTGTATCTGTAGGTGTGTGGCCGTTCCTATCTGTGTAGGAAAGGGGCACTTGAAATGCTTTTGGCTTTGCTGTACCCAGTGCTTAATTTGTAAACAAAAAGGTGCCGGTGCCCAAAGCCCTCCTCTTAAACACGCGGCTGCTGCAATTAAATGTGTGAACACGGAATACTGATGCAGCGTAATATTAAAGCCATCTCGGGCCTCTTCAATCCATGTAAAGCCACTCCCTGCCCCTTCAGCTCACTCTTGCAGCTTTCTACTTTTTCCCTTTGTGACGCTTTTTTCGTTTTTCCCTTCCTCCGTCTTTCCCATATGTGTCTTTCGCTCGTAGCAAATGCTTGAGGCAGAAGAGTATGCCCCGGCCCTAAAAAATAAGTGCCGGTGTTCAGCACTGGAAACAACAAGCACAAATTAAGCACTGGCTGTACTAGTTCTGTGTGTGAAAGAAGTTTGCACTGGTGCCTGTATAAAACCTGTTTTGTGTGTGAGTGTGTGTGCTGTAAAATCGTGCACTACTGTGTTATAATGTAGCACCTGTTTGTATTAAGATTGCTTACACTACTGCTGCCTTTGTATCAAGATTTACAGCTGAATATTTCCCCTGGTAATACAGGTGACAATGCTCATCATCAGCCCATTACAACTAAGATGCTGAAAGTAATATCTCAATTAGTAACCAAGGAAACCAGAGGAACTGGGTGAGAATGGTGCCAACAGCAGTCTTGGACTGTCACAGAACAATAGCTCAATAATCTTGGCAAAACAAAAATGAGTTATCCAGACTTTAGAAAATGTGTAGATAAGACAGATAGACGAATGTTATACAATAACCTGTGGTGTGTGGAGCTTATCCCGCACTCAGCACTGACAGACATTGACACACCCAGCTTCTAATAGGATACTGGACCAGAGCCCAGGATGCTAAGGAGCAAGAGGGCAGAACTGCAAAGATGTCAAGGAGGCTGCACGCCGACCGCAAGACATCCGTATACCAAGTGTTCAATGAAGTGCAGGCCTTACTGAGGATGAGACCTGAAACACTAGCACACAAAGGTTCAAAGGAAGCACAAGGATTCTGTAAGGAAGGAAGGGAACAAGGAGAACGAGAATTGGGAAAGAGGAAAACAACGAAGTGGAGGGTACGCAAGACCGAGTGGCAAACAGATATGGCACCAGAAAGTCAAAATGACAAGGGATGTTGCCAGGCATCTATCCAAAATTGGAAATGAGCAGACATCTCATTTCGTGACCTCGCCTTCTTTTGCTTCCTCACACCTTTGACACTTTGCTACAATTGTTCCGTGTATGTGATGAAATCTTGCGTTAAAACTGCACCAAATGTACCACTTCTGTGTGAGGGGTGTTCGAACTGATTATACCGGTGCTACATCTGTTTTGGGTGTTTGTTTATGAAGCTTGTGCTTGCACTGTTGGTAGCCGCACTGTAACTTCTGTGTGCGTGAGGGAAGTTTGCAATGCTCATTCATACATGGTATCTGTTCTCTTTGTTTATTTAAAATATGAGAAAGTCTTTTTTCTGTATAAAAAGCCCAAATGATTGTCATTACCAACACGTTTTATCATACTACAAAATACATATGTATAAGGCCTGGGCAAAATGTAAATTATGTGGCTTAATTTGTGTTACATTTGTTACATGAAATTCCTGAAGATATCTCATTATGCAATTTTTCATAATTACGCATCATTCACCTAAAACACTAGCCATGAAATACACTGGTTAATTTATGTACTGAAAAGGAAACAAACAGAACGCGAGAAGCTGTTGTTCACGGTGCTTATATACAGTATATGCGTCCTTGAACTAAAAATTGACACAAAAACACATTTTGATCTATAAAATAGCGTAAAATTATAGTTACATTTCAAATAATTAGACATAATGTCACATAATTTTGCTGAAATTTCACCTAACTATTGAAAAGCAGATTTCATGAATTTCGCACAAACCTAACATAAATACTCATACACACACACACATATATATATATATATATATATATATATATATATATATATATATACACAAATATGTATATATAAATATTTTTAGCAACTCTATAAGATACATATGTATATATATTCTTTTTACAAACTATAAGATGTATTTGTTTTATGTACAGTAGTAGTCTCTTGCCCAAGCAGCATTTTGCAGTCCATGAGCGCTATCTACTGGATATAAAACTGGTATCTCCAAGTGGACAAATGCTGGATGGCGCTAATGTTTTCATTTTCTGTCCAATTACATCATATAAGATCTATCTAACCCAATTTTGTGGATACCTTTGGAAACAACTCACTGACTGAGCTTTCTCCGTCATTCCAAATTGCTTTGCAACATCAATATCTTGCTATTATCTTTATGGCTGTAAGTGGATTGTGAAGCTCATCCCCTCTCTCTCTTAGCTAAAGCAGAAATATACCGAGAGGCTGGTACTGCTTACAGGAGCTATACATTTACTACATAAGACTTCTTTTCAAGGAGGAGTTATGCGTGCTTCCATTATTTGCTAGTTATGGTTTCATGCTTCTCTGCTTAGGTTACTTTGTAATCACTCTCATTTAAACCTTCACTTCTTTTACTAGTCTGTGGGTGATCAAAGCCCCATTTCAATCTTTGTCTTGTCACACTAAAGTTGTTGCTTATTGCACACATTTTACAGGTGACAATCAGCGGCTGTTGACTGAAACTTTCAACTTTATTGAAACATGACTGCATGTCTTTGTCATGTCTTTAGGTGGCAACAGTGTGCCAATTTTAATTGGAATTACAGATGAAATTTGAAGACAAATGTTCTAATTTCATTTAAAGGTTATCTGAGGTATTTATCAAATTAAGTAGGTGTACGCAATGCTATAATATTCCAGGTTTAAATATACATGTCACATCAATTTGATTTCCAGAAAAAAAAGTAAGATTCTCATTTTGTGGACCATGGTAATGGTACATCTGCCACCCAAAAAGCTGGATGTCCTAGCTGCCCTTTTGGTTTCCGCATATCATTTAAAGTGCAAGGGGAGGAGGTGCTCCTGATAGTGGATCCAATGCCAGTGGAAGTGCTATAGGAGAGACTGTTATAATTATGTCACTCACAGACAGATTGGATCCCAAAGGGAACCCCAAACGAGAAGCAACATAATTATGTCAGTCTATCCTACTTACATTCATCTACACAAGGCAGTGAATGTTGGTTCAATGGAAAAGACATCTGCAACACCCCCAACACAACCAACAATAGGAACCACAGCAAAATAAAAGATGAGGGAGAAAAGAATGTGAAAATTAAGCTCATGTGGCACTGTTAAATACATGTTCTGAAGAAGAACTCACTGTGTATTAATTCACGAAGAGGCCATCGTAGATATTCTGAGTCACTTTCTGAGTAAACACAAACCTATCCAAACACCAAAACTGCTGTATTCATAATTTTGATGCTTCTCTCGTTGGTTAATTTCTGTTCATCAGGTTCTTGTCATATCAATGTACAGGCTTCATTCACAATCGCTTAACCCACATATTCCTGGATGACGACACAAGTTCTTAAAGTAATGCTGTGTGACTCATCACACTATATCATTTCAAACTACAGTTAAATAAATGCCGCCATGTCTGGTTTCTATGCTTTGGTGAAGTTTCTGTTTGTGCTTGGGGCAATCACCTCCATACATATTCGAATAGCCCCTGCTAAGGCACAAAAACAAATTTTAAAAATCAGAACAATGTACAGTCCTTATATATGCAAATATTGCAAATTTTTACATCATCGTACTCCACAATATACCACTCTACGCCATCATATACCATTGTTTTACAAGTTTTCCGAGATCCATACTTGGTTCCTTTTCAATGAAAAGCAGCAGTTCTCCATGGGTTATGAGAAACCTTCACATTGCAGAGGCATCTATAATTCCAATTGTTAGGAAGTAAGACATCAAGAGAGTTCTCTTCTGCTTTACTAACAACCAATGAAAAATGTATTGTTATTAAGTTTAAACATTGTTCCTAAAACATGGCTTTCAAACTTAGCCACATTTCAAAAATGTATTAAAAAAACATATTTTACAGTTTAAAGATAACACCCTTCCATTTCTTCAAGTACAAAATGGCACAGCGTTTACCAATACAATGCTGTATTTTGAATTTCAGTGTGTTTGACTCATAATGGAGGTGCATGCACTGTGAAAACATATAAACAAATACAATGTATTTCCTTTTTCTGTTCCAGCTTTCTACAAGGTTAGATGCTGCAATACGTGTGAGGGACTGATTATCTACATAATTGTCACCCATAAATGGGTTACTATGGTTATTGCTGAATGATTCTTTTATTGAATACTCACATTACAACCTAACACACCATGTAGAAAGTAGAGCAGGACTTAAGTACTTATGCCACTATTCATGCAATGGATTTCCTATGCCTTCATTTGACACCGTTAAATGATGGGTTTATGAAACGTCTCACTTGTATGGTGCTGTGTTGTAACTTGCTAATTCTTCTTCTCTATAGCAAATTCTTTTCTTTTGTCAGCAGCAGTGGTACATTTTATGTTAGCCTATAGTGAACACATAACTTCATGCTGGATTATACTTATACTCTGTCTCCTGACTGATCATTAAACATTGCTCTTGTGACCTACTCAATAAGTTAAACTTTCTTGAAAACACTGATGTTGGTAACACAGGGAGGACTTAACTCTCACCCTAAGATCACCTGGGTCATGACTTCAGGGATTCTGATGCACAATCCTCTTTTTCTAAAAGAGCTTTTTCCACATCTTCCACCTCTGTATTTATTGTTAAAAGTGGACTTGCTGACATTACCTTTGTAAATGTAATTATTGTTCTGGCATATCACTGCAGACTAGAGAAGGCCCAAGAGAAACATGTATCACAATTACTTGAAAGTTTCACAGTATCTTATGCTAGATCACACATGAATCTCATTATGTTTCTTTGTTGTGCCAACATCAGATAGGCAGTCAATTGAACTGGTGTCCCTTATGGTCAGTACTTTCTGTTGCAATTGTGTCTGGTTGATATAGTGTCTGAGAACTGTGAGCATTAAGACCCCGTGGCCCAGGGTGGGCTCAATGAAGGGATTATGCAATCATTCTGGGAGGTGTTAATGTGTGGTCATTAATAGTTATGAGATAATGAGAAGTCAGTTGAATGTTGTAAGCTGATAAATAAAGATGTTAAATCCAAGCACCATGTGTGGCGTGTCCTTATGCATGCTCCCGGGCTGGGGAGGACGTGACGACTTGTGACAAATAGGGGATACGTGCCCCAAACAAACAAGATTGCTTTCCCTGAGAGTTTACAAGAAAATAGTAAACTTCCTGTGCATGTCACATGTGCCCAGGCCAGTAAGAAGAAAACTGTTGTTGGTGTATGTGGATTTAAGCTCCACTCCAGCCTGTACGAGGCCTCGTGGAGAAGTTGAAGGGCTAACAGTGAAGCTTCAGTGGAAAAGCTCACCAAGACTTGCTAGCCAGGCTGAGAGAACCCAGTGTTGTGCTACAATGCCATCCTTCAGGCAAAGAGAACACTAAAAGCAGTGACAACCAGGTACAACACAAAAGGCAGCGACAACCATATATAATGCTAGAAGGCAGCGACAACCAGATATGAGCAGTGAAATTTACTTACCAGCCTTATGACCTTAAATCGGGTGAGTTGACTCGAGAGCGAACACAGGAGTTGTGCTCGCTAGGTTGTTGGTCCCCAGATAAGCCACTGAAGACAGAAGAGGTCAGCAGCCAGTTGTCAGGAATCCCCAAGGTGCCTCCTGCGTTATCTGTCAGCATCCCCAGGGATTATGGTTAAATCATATCTCTGTTCTTGGTTAAACCTTCATGTTTCTAAGAAAACATAATGTGCTGTGTTACACAATTGGTTTTATCAATGCGTGTTTGCTAATGTGAGCAGGTGTAGACATGTGCTTCTAATTGGGTGTGGTGACTCATCCACATGTGGAAACTCAGCTGCTTTCCTGATTGGCTATAAATAGCTGAGTGAAGCATGCCTTCCTGCTTGGCTTTCTTTTGCCTCCTGATCTCAGCATCTGACTTGGCAGTCCAGCCCCTGAGGTCATCCTCATATTCAGGACTTTTAAGGCAATTCTTTTCTTCATTCCTGTACCAGCTGACACCAGGCATTCCTCCAGCACTCCGGCAAAGACTGCAGCTAAGTGACTAGTATTCTCCAGGGAGTTTGTTCTTTGAGTGCCACACATTCCTAGAAAAGCTGGTGTATTTCAGACCTTGTATTTTGGCAGAGTTCTTATCTTGAAGAGACTAATGTATTTCTGAACATTCTACATTATTACTGTAGTTACTTGCTTAAATGTGCTTCAGTAAATCTGCTTGAGCTCAAGTACTACAAAAAGTGACAGTGCAATTTTAAAAGAGCATTTACGTGACTTTTCTTTCTCTAGTAGCATAACTCTTGGATTTAAATTGTGTCATTCATGCCTGTGTTTCAGGTCTGAGGAATTTGCTTTTTGAGGGTTTTTTCACAAACAGCGTGAAACCAAACCAAACTGTGCCACCCTAACTGTTTGAACCCAGAGTGGACATTTGTATTTCTTGGATTGTTTTTGTTCATTTCAGTTTAACCCTATGCATGCAGGAAAGTTATATGTGATATAATTAACGCCCTTGTTTGTCTTTCTTGTGCATGAGAAGTACAACCACAGTTCTAATTGTAGTGTGTAACAGTGAATCTCTGTGAAGCCAGCCCTAGTGTGGCAGTACTTATTGTTATGGTATTCAGTTTGGGTTTTTGGTAATGCAGTGTTAGTAATTGTGGCAACAGTTATTATTATCCAAGAAAAGTGCTGGAACATCCCGGTGTTCTCCTACAGCTCCTGTGCCCATATCAGAAAGAGAGATTCAGTTTGAAGGAAGTTGAGTGCACTAACTCTACTATCACTCTGTCAACAAGGACCTGCCCCCGAAGATACAGGGTGCCTTGCTGGACCGGCAAGACGTGGCAGTGTTTTGTCTCTTTCTCTTCCACTCCCCCTTTCCTTTTGGGACAACTGCCAGGGTTTCTGTGTCCATCAGGAAGTGCCAAGAGGTGTTCCAGGCGGTCGGGGGCATACCATCGCCCCTGCAGACATCCTGCTTTTCAGGTGAGTGGCCCCATCTGGACATAAAGCGAAGCCACAACATACAGGGCTGCCTGGGCGATGGATTGCTCAATGGGTACTTTCAAAGGTTTAGCACAGGCTTTACCAGCTGATCAGGATGCTCCATCTTTATTAGATTTAACTAGGACCCTAGCAGGATTACAGAAGGAAGTTCTTTCCTTAAAGCAAGAGAACCTGGAGTTGCACATTGAACTACAGCGGTATAAACCACAAGACACCCCCTGGGGAGGAGTCAAACTAAAACAAAGATCTCTAGTACTACAGACCCCTTGGTTTGACCCGTCTAATCATGTTCCTAGACCCAATTCAGGCCCAACGACTTCCACCACACAACCCATGCAGGTAATGGCGCCCTTAGCTCCTCCAGAAAGGATTTTTGGAGATCGTGCCAAGTTCACAAAATTTTCTTAACCAGTGCCAGCTACAGTTTTTGTGTCGGGCAGCTGCATTCCCAATGATGCTGCAAAGGTAGCTTTTATTATCTCTTATTTGGGAGGCAATGCATCTAATTGGTCTATTCTGCTGGTGGAGCGCAGTGACCCTATACTGTATGATTTCAACTGGTTCAAGGAAGCCTTGCGGAAACTGTTCGCCAAACACCTCTTCGTGCAAGCCAGTGACAATGAGTTGCTGAATTTGCGCCTGGGAAACAAGGATCCACTGTCCTCTATCACCTCTTTCAATCTGTTGGTGGCAGAGACTGAGTGGCCAGAGGAGAAGAGGACCTCCCTCTTCTATTGTGGCCTTCGGGACGATCTCAAGGATGTTCTAGCCCAAATAGTGGAACCTCCTACGGAGTGTTCCGAGTTCATTGACCTGGTGATACAATTGGATCACCGCTTGAGTGAACATAAGGGAGAAAAATTCCGGGGTGACACGCTTAGTGGTGCTCAAAACTGAGAAAAAGGAGTCCACCATTCCCACACATGATAAACCTGAGCCCATGCAAATTGGCAGTGTGCGAGGCCCACTATCTAAGGAAGAGAAAGAACGTAGGAAAAAATGTAAACTGTGTTTATACTGTGGTAAGAAAGGGCATTTTGCTCAGGAATGTCCTAACAAACCTACTGCTCCAAAGAAAGCAATCGAAGCAGAAACAGGGCCTGAATTCTCTCTTCCTGACCAGGTGGAAAACTAACTGGCTTGATAACTTCTGGGACCATTTTATCGAGCGCTTCTTTCAATGTGGTCTCACATCTTCTGGCTAATACCACCGGTCCAGTACCTCGACATCTAACTCTTATTGTGATGTTAGTGTTGTCACCTCAGGTCTGTAAGGTCATTCCCATATTGCTAAAATCTGGGGCTACCGGAAACTTTTTAGACTTGGGTTTGGCTTAAACTCTAAATATTACGACTGTCAGAAAAGACGTCCCTGCACCAGTCAGAACCATGGATGGCTCAGAATTGTCCTCTGGGCTTATTGATTGTTTATCAAACAACACCCTTGTCCATGCTTTGTGCAAAGAACCATACAGAAAACATTCAGTTTGACCTCATAGATACCCCAGTATTTGGAACCATTTTGGGGATACCCTGGCTTCAGTTACACAATCCAAAAATTGAGTGGGTAGCAAGGACAGTGACATTAAACACTAAACATTGCTGGCACTCCTGTTACCAAGACAAACCATTACTAGTGACACCCTTGCATTGTGGGTCCACACATAGGGCCTCATTATGACCCTGGCGGTAGAGAACCGCCAGGGCCAACGGGGGCGGGAGCACCGCCGACAGGCCGGCGGTGCTCCCTTGGGCATTCTGACCGCGGCGCTTTGGCCGCGGTCAGAAAGGGAAAACCGGCGGTCTCCCGCCGGTTTTCCACTGCCCCTAAGAATCCTCCAAGGTGGCGCAGCTCGCTGCGCCGCCGAGGGGATTCTGACAATCCTTACCGCCATCCTGTTCCTGGCGGCTCGCCCGCCAGGAACAGGATGGCGGTAAGGATTGTCGTGGGGCCCCTGGGGGCCCCTGCAGTGCCCATGCCAATGGCATGGGCACTGCAGGGGCCCCCGTAAGAGGGCCCCGCTAGTATTTCACTGTCTGCGTAGCAGACAGTGAAATACGCGACGGGTGCAGTAGCACCCGTCGCACCTTCCCACTCCGCCGGCTCGATTACGAGCCGGCATCCTCGTGGGAAGGGAGTTTTTCCCTGGGCTGGCGGGCGGTCTTTTGGAGACCGCCCGCCAGCCCAGGGAAAAACTCATAATACCCTCCGCGGTCTTCTGACCGCGGATCGGTATTATGGAGGGCGGCATCATGGCGGGCGGCAGGGTCGTAATGAGGCCCATAGTATGGCTATCAAGCCGGATGACACACTGGCCATTCCTGCACCATATAAAGACTTCCATGATGGCTTTAGTGAACAGAAGGCCATCCAGCTGCCGCCACATAGGTCATATGATTGTCGTATAGAGTTGATTTCAGGGGCAATGCTACCATGTAGTAGGGTGTATGCTCTTTCTAAGCCTGATAATCGATACCTGCGAGATGACATTGATGATCTATTGGCTAAGGGTTTCATTTGTCATTCAACGTCACCAGTATTGTCATCTTTGTTCTTCGTGCCCAGGAAGAATCGTGAGCTGCGCGCCTGTAGAGATTATCGCGTAGTGAACAAAGTGACCATAAAAAATCAGTATCCACTTCCGTTGATCCTGGTACTTTTAGATCAGGTACGTCAGTCAACCATTTATACTAAACTCGACCACCGGGGCGCCTACCACTTGATCCGAGTGATGAAGGCGGATGAGTGGAAGACGTCATTCCAAACTGAATTCGGACTCTTCAAGTACACAGTGATGCCCTTTGGATTGTGTAACGCTCCTGCAGCGTTTCAATTTTTCATTAATGAAGTGCTGTAGGAGTTTCTGGATATCTGTATAGTGGTATACATAGACGAAATATTGATCTATTCATCTTCCACTGAGGACCATATAGGGCATGTAAGAGCGGTTTTACAGCGGCTTTGCGAGCATCATCTCTTCGCCAAGCTGGAAAAATGTGTTTTTCACGTTACAACTGTAGAATTCCTGGCATATGAGATCACTCCCAATGGAATTTCCATGGATAGGTCCAAGGTATGCAAGGTACAGGCCATCCTGGATTGGATTGCCCCAAGACCCATCAAGGAAGTGCAACAGTTTTTGAGCTTTGCAAATTGTTATTGGAGGTTTATACCCTACTTTTCTACAGTGGTATCTCCCATAACTTGTCTCCTACAAAAGGGGGTTAAGTTCCTCTGGGATGCAGAAGCTGAGAAAGCCTTCCAACATCTTAAAAACACATTAACTGAAGCACCCATTCTCCATCATCCCAACCCGGCTCAACCATTTTTCATGGAAGCAGACGCTTCCCAAATGGCAGTGGGTGGTGTCTTGTCCCAACGAGATCTTGAGTCTGGGCATTTCCATCCAGTAGCTTACTTCTGAAAGAAATTGCTACCCGCAGAGCAAAATTACATGGTGGCGTAGCAGGAACTTCTGGCCATCAAGCTTGCCTTCCAGGAATGGCGTCACCACCTACTAGGAGCTAAACACACTGTAACTAATTACACAGATCACCGTAATTTACAGTTTTTTTCAAGCGACCAAGGCCCTGACACCTCGTCAATTATGCTGGCTTCTATTCTCTTATGAGTTTGACTTCATAATCACCTATAGGCTCGCTACTACACAGCAAAAGGCAGACACGTTGTCTAGGATGAGTTTCTTCTCTAATGTTGCGCTACAACAGGTCAGAAGCAATATACCCCTAGAAAAAATTGTGGCTGGGTGCACTTCCCAAGAGTTCCTTGAGAAAATACCGGTAGCCCACCACAAGGTTCCATGTTCAACTGATGTGTATGAAAAAGAGGGTTTACTATACCATGCATCAGTTGTATGACCTTAACAAAGAATTACGGGATGCAGTGTTACATTGGGGACATGATTCTGTCCTCGCAGGTCACCAGGGTGAGGAAAAGATATTAGATCTCTGTAAAAGATGGTTTTGGTGGTCCACACATATGCAGGATGTCAGAAGCTACATCCAGACTTGTTCCACCGGTGTTCGGGCTAAAACCTCACATACTCCAACCACAGGATTGTTGCTTCCCATGCCAATTCCGGTGGCACCATGGCATACCATAAGTATGGATTTTTTTTCTGATCCCCCAGCTTCCAATGGACACACTGTCATATGGGTGGTTGTAGATTACCTAACTAAAATGGCTCATTTTGTTCCATTAAAATGCCTCCCTACGGGTTCCAAGCTGTCTGATTTGTTTGTCCACCACATTGTATAGCTTCATGGGTTGCCCACCACAATTGTTTCTGATCGTGGCCCCCAATTTAATCACGGTTTTGGCGTAACTTCTGTTCCTCTGTCGGTATGGACGTCCGCTTGTCCTCTGCATATCATCCACAAACGGATGGGCAGACGGAACGTGCCAAGCAATCGCTGGAGCAAATCCAGAGTTGTTACATTGATACAGGGTCTACTGAGTGGGATAAAGCTTTACCACTTGTTGAATTTGTATATAACAACAGTGTCCACATGGCTACGGGAGTATCCCCATTTTACTGTTTGTTTGGTCTGCACCCATGAATGCTAACTATAACTGGGTCCCAAACATCCACAAGAGTCCCATCAGTACATAAACACCATAAAGAGTTACAGGAGATTCAAAAACAAGTACAACACCATTTAAAACTCTACCAAGCTCAAGTGAAAAAACAAGCAGACAAATGAAGGAGACCTGCTCCCTCTTATCAGACAGGAGATCAGGTGTGGCTCTCATAAAAAAATCTCCATCTTGCAGAATCCAGAAAATTAAACCCCCGATTTCTAGGGCTCTTTCCTATTGCCAAAGTCATCAATCCTGTAGTAGTAGAACTGACATTGCCAGATGATTTCAAGGTACATCCCGTGTTTCATGTGTCGTTACTCTGTCCCTATTCCTCTGAAACCTGCGATGCCCCACCTCCTCCCCTGGTAAAAGTACACGGGCAATGGGAATTTGAAGTGGCCAAACCTCTTGACTCCAGCCACATCTGTGGTGTTCTACACTATTTATTGGCTTGGAAAGGCTATGGGCCTGAGGACAATTCCTGGGAACCCACATCCACAGTTCATGCTCTACGTCTTACTAAACAATTCCATCTCCTGCACCCTTCCAAGCCCTGCCATTTGAGAGGGTCCTTGGTGGGGAGGACTGTCAGGAATCCCCAAGGTACCTCCTGCGTTATCTGTCAGCATCCCCAGGGATTAGGGTTAAAGCATATCTCTGTTTTTGGTTAAACCTTTATGTTTCTAAGTAAACAGAATGTGCTGTGTTACACAATTGGTTTTATCAATGCTTGTTTTACCAACGCTTGTTTGCTAATGTGAGCAGGTGTAGACATGTGCTTCTAATTGGGTGTGGTGACTCATCCACACGTGGAAACTCAACTGCTTTCCTGATTGGCTATAAATAGCAGAGTGAAGAATGAAGCTGCTTTCTGCAGCACACATTAAAAAGCAAAATGCCATTAATGATTGTTTATGTGCAGGAAGGCATCCCTTCCTGCACATAAACAATCATTAAATAATGACAGTTTGCTACTTCTATGTGTGCTGCATCATGGCAAATCACCATTATTGATTGTTTATCTGCAGGAAGAGACACTTTCCTGCACATAAACAATCCTTCCCTGCAATGCCGCCACTCTTACACTATGGTGCAAGAGTGCCTGCGTTGGCGCTCGGCAGATAATTTTAGGGCTAGGGGAAACACAAGGGTGTAACGTATTTTCATAAATATGGCACAGTCCTCAGTTTCTAAAGTGATGCAGCATGGTGCTACCAATTTTGGCACAGCACCATGCTGCGCCATTTTCTTGTAAATGAGGCCTTTAGTTTTGCAACTACTGCTGACATGGAACTGATATAAATTACAAGCTAAACACGCAATCTGAAATTGTGAGTCAGTTCCTGTCCCATAGTCTAAGAAGACTTAAAACTATGAAGGTGCAACTGCACATTTTGAAAACATCTGTCCTGTTGCACAGCAACATCACAACATAGCATTTAGGGCCTCATTACAACCCTGGCGGTCAAAGATCGCCAGGGCTGTTTCGGCGAGTGTACCGCCAACAGGCTGGCGGTACATTCTGGTGTATTATGACCGCGGCGGTAGCTCTGCGGTCACACCACCGGGACCGGCGGTTTTGATTACGAGCCCCCTTCCCGCCAGCCTGTCCATGGTGGTAGAGACTGCCATGGAAAGGATGGCAGGGAGGGGAGTTGCGGTGCCCCTGGGGGCCCATGCACTTGGCATGGGCAGTGCAGGAGCCCCCAGGCACAGCCCCACCCTGATTTTCACTGTCTGCACAGCAGACAGTGAAAAGCGCGATGGGTGCAGCTGCACCCGTTGCACAGCCGCAACACCGCCGGCTCCATTAGGAGCCGGCTCCAATGTTACAGCCTACATCCCCGCTGGGCTGGCAGGGGTGTCATAATGCGGCTGGCGGGATTGCGGCGGCATAGGCGGCCGCACGGCGGTAAAACCTTGGCGGGCGGCAGCGGTCAAGAAGGAACTAGGGGCCACATGTACAAATATCGGTTATGCGACTCGCAAACTGCGAGTCGCACAACCGGATGTACAACAGTGTACTTTACACTGTTTGCAATTACCAATGGGGTCGCAAATGACCTACGTCATGAATATTCATGAGGTAGGTCGCAATTTGCGACCCCATTTGGGAATGGCCGCCCTCACAGGGGTGGTGGCCTGCTGGAGACAGCAGACCACCATGTCTGTGACTGCTTTTAAATAAAGCAGTTTTTTCTTAAAGGAAAGCTAGATGCATTTCAAAATCAAAAATGAAAAGTTTTCTTTTCATTTTTTCAGAACAGGCACTGGTCTGTGGGATCACTTCCTGCTCTGAAAAAATATTTTCGCTGCCATTCACAAAAGGGATTCCCCTTTGCGAATGGGTTAGTACCAATTTGAAACTGGTGCTAACTATGATTGTTTTGTGACCTCATTCACAGTTAAGTGAAGCCAAATTTTTGTCTCTCCTTGTCCTGAACAAAGGATACCATCATCTCGACTTGGAAGAAAACTGCAGGCACATTACCACATTTCGATTCATGTTGGTTTGTTCAGATACAAAGGTTTGAGCTTTGGAGTGTCATCTGCTGCAGAAGTATTCCAAGATGTTATATGTAAACCTCTTAAAACTGTTACACATGCTCCAATTGCAGAGATGATATTCTGGTGTTTAGAACAACATGGAAGGAACACACTAAGGTTCTCAAACAAGTGTGTCAGTTACCTACAGATGCAGGTCTCACATTAATTGCTGAAAAGTGTGAATTTCACTAAACAAAACTCAAGTTCTTTGGGCATGACTCTGGATCCCGATAAAGTGCGAGCACTATCAACCCCCTGCCCTCCACAAGATGTCACTGTGTTAAGATCTTTCTTGGCCATGGCCAGCTATCATTCAAGGAACATTTGAGACTTAGCCACAGTGAGTGCCCCAGTGCGAGATCTGACAAAACAAAAAGTTTAGTTCTGATGGTCTTCTGAATGTTACCACAGTTTCAAAAGCAGAAAGCATGCAATCAAAAATATGTCTTAGATGGCTTATTTTGACCCAAACTGCGCACTGAGATCACTACTGATGCGAGCCAAAGGAGGGCTAGGAGCATTCCTTGCTCAGCATAATGGACATCCAAATGCACAGAGACACATTGTGGTGTATGTCAAAGTGTGTATGACACAGAACGTACCTATTCCCAGCTGGAAAAAGAGGGTCTAAGTGTAATATGGCCTGTGAGCATTTTCATGTGTTTCTGTATGGAAAGCATTTAATAATCGTCACAGACCAACAAGTGCAGTTCACCATATTTGGAAATCCAAACGCATGACACCCCCTCAAATTGAAATGGGGGGTTGCATTTACAAGATTCCCGTTATACAACTGTGCACAAGCCAGGCAAGAATCAAAACCCTGCAGATTATTTATCACGAGTACCCGTATAGCGGCACAGCTCAACATTGTAAACTGCTAAGGAATACATCAACTTCATTGTAAAGTAGAGCACCAAAGTGGCTCTGTCCAGCGAACAGATTTATGCCACTACGAATGCTGATAAGGACAGGTCTGCCCTTATGAACATCATTTCAGCACAATCATGGAGACAAAGTGTTCGACCTCTAAATGATGATGTTGAATTTCAAAAATATCAAAATGTCTAAGATGAAATGTCTTCACTAAAAAAGGCATTGTGCCAAGATGATCTCAAAAAGATCACAAGCAACTGAGCTCGCCCATGAAGGACATTGTGACATTGTAACCATCAAGAGGCCCTTGAAAGATCGAGTGTCATTTCCTCGCTTGGATGAGAAAGTTTAGAGGTAATTAAAAGGGTGCCATTTATGCAATTTGCGGTTTCCTAAGGGGATACAGCATTCGTTAACCATGCCCAATCTTCCTGCGCATGAATGGGAAAGAGTAGCTGTAGACTTTTTTGGGCCCCTGGCAAACAGACACTATCCAATGGTGGCCATTAATGAGCATTCCCGTTTTCCTCTGGTGGAGGACATGCCATCAACAGCTCACAACAAAGTTATTGAGAGGCTCAACAAAATATTTGCAGCGTGAGGCCTACCGAACACTCTCAAGTCTGACAAGGGTCCTCCATTCAATAACAAAATGTTTAAGATTTTTTTTCAACAAACATTTATTGACACAAACATCTTACTTCAGTCTATACAGTATGACAGTATGGTATCATGCTTCCATTATGCCTCAATAATCCCAGAATAACAATAAACATAGCAAAGGGCATAAGCACAAAGCATATCATGAGAGAATCATTGTAGGGTTCTCCACATCATACCCAGAACTCCCCTCCTCTCCCTCCCATTGCATGCTCCCACCTGACATACGTTAATCTGCACTGACTTTTTCTGAGCCCCACCCTTAATCAGAATCCTTGTTCATATGGTGTCGCACATCTCCTGTGTTGTGTGGGGAGGGAAAAAGATGAGCGCTATGTCACTCCTCGGTCTTTCACTGGGATCGGGGAACATCGGGGGTATCAAGACTGGGTCTTTTCAAGCAATCTAGTAGGTAGTCCCATGTTTTCGCCTCATCAATCAACTCTTGCCCTCTTCTCGCCTACTGAAACAGAACAGTGCTTTCATATTCCGCCCATTGGAGGAGGTCCTCCCTCCACTTAACCAGATGGGACCCACTGGGATCCTTCTAGTGCATAATGATATCCCTTTTCGCCTGCACTAGAGCAAGGTCCACAAATCCGGTAGGGGGCCTTCATTTGTTTGGGTATGAGTATCACTCCAACAGTCATGGCAATGGGGTTTGTGGGATAGACCCTTGCGTGATCTCATTGATGCATTCAACCACCTCCTCCCAAAACTCGTCCAGGTCGGGACACGTCCATACCATATGAAGCATAAGAAGCATTTCATTTTATGGGGGTAAGATATACCCTATGCAAGAAATAATAGTTGAATAACTTACATCTGGCATTCCTAGACACCCGGTATATATTGGTGAGTATTGTGGTCCACTGCACCTATGTGATTGGTAGTGCAATGTCCTACTCCCACTTCTCCTTCAGTTCTTGCATCGGCATAATGATATCGGATCGTATGGCTTGATATAAGCAAGTAACTGCCTTGATGCAGCCGTTTAAGGTGCACAGGACCTGAAAACTGCTGTTAGTTGGTGGTCAGCGGGCCTGTATGCATTGGATGATGCAATCCCAGCAGTGCTGAGCTACTTGTATGGCCAGGGCTCCCCCTGGACCTGCTGCTTAGGATTCAGGAGAAATTTCAATAATACAGAGTGACTCGGGGTCATCTCATCCATAAACTAGTCCTGGTGCAACTGGGATGAAAGCCACTAGTTGAACCTCTGGAACTGCGCTGCTAAGAAATATTCCTCAAAATTTGGCACTGCCAGGCATCTGTCTACAGATGGACATTTTAGTTGTGTTAATGCCACTCTGTGTCTGTGATCCCCAGATGAGGTCAATTAATAAGGTATTTAGATCTCAGAAAACTCAATGGGGGTAATGATGGGTAAGGTGGAGAAGGGTTACAGCAATCAGGGAGGTGCCACCATCTTTGCGACTGCTATTCTACCAGTTACACATAAAGGTAGGGTTTTCTAAAATTCCGGAGCCCTCCAAGGACTGCACCAACATTGCCCTCCAGGAGATTATGGGGGGCTATGATAAATCTTGACTCCCAAATATTTCAGACAAAATCTCTCCCATAGAAGGTCATGCATGTTCAAAGCTGGGGGGTGTCCACGCACAACTATAATAGTTGAGATTTCTGCTAGTTAATGCCAAGACTGCAGGCACTCTAAAATCCTTCTAGTAAAGTTATTACCCCTGGTAGATCTTCTCCTATGTTGTGCAGAAACAGCAGCATATCGTCTGCATAAAGGGCAGCATGGTGTAATCTACCCCCAAAGTCTGGGCCCCTGAATGGCACCATGATATTCTGCTGAGCAGTTCTACCACTATGCCAAACAGCAATGAGGAAAGAGAGGATCCCTGTTATGTTCCCTGTCCTACAGTATAGGATTTAGAGATGCTCCTGCCAGTCCCAGATTCGGGCTGTGGGAGTTGAGTATAATAACTTGGTCTGTGTTTAAACCCATGCTCAGGACCCATGTTCTGCATAATCCAATAAAGGAAGTCCCAGCTGAGGCTATCGAAAATCTTTTTGCTATTAATTGCCATTATGGCTGCCTCGTGTTTGTGAGGCATTTTTGCCTCTAGGACTGTGATGAGTCTATGAATATTGATTGCTGTGTTGCATCCCAGGATGAACCTGGACTGTCAGCATGCATTAGTTTAGGGGGACAGTCTAGTTTCAGAAGTGGCATAATCATTGCCTCACCAATGAATGGAGGTAGGCGCCCCACCTCAGAGGCTGCTGTGTAAAAGGTGACCAACTGTGGTACCAGTTCTTCGACATAAGCTACACAGAATTCCACTGGGAGGCCATCAGTCCCAGAAACTTTACTTTGAGCAATGGCTTTGATAGGCCCACACACTTCTAGGATGGTTATGGCGTTCCCTAAGGCATCTGTTTCTGTCTGTGTCAGCTTCAGAAGGGTGGCAGTCTATAAATTCCCCTGCATGTTGGACGGGCAGTGTTGGTGAGGGAGCATATAGTGAGGGTTGATATCTCACAAATCTATTATTTATGTCCTCCTGTGTGAAGAGGCATTCAACCATTTCTGATTCCATTTCATAATGAGACCCTAGCATTGGAGTTTGCTAGCCTGGCCAGTAATGTCCCTCCCTTGTCCCATTTTGCATGGGCCCGCACCATATAAGTGTGGTACTCAAAGCAGTGTAGTTTTTCGGTATACAGAGCTAACTGCTCTTTATCATCCAAGAGCTGTTGTTGTAGATCTGGGTTCCTGGGTCACGGAAACTCCAGGGTTTGTAATGCTCTCTTGTGGGTTTCAATCTCCCTTATCAGCGTACATTGCATTCCTATGACTAATGCTATACACCACCCCCTAAAGAATGTTGTAAATTCATCCCACTCCACTAGGGGAGAGGAGGCAGCAGCAGTGTTATCTGCAAAATACATAGGAATTGTATCCCTTATGCTCAGGAAGAACACAGGGTCTTCTAGTGTCCCCACTCATAGGTGCCAGTTTGGTACTCATGGTCTTTTCCTGTGCCAATTCAACAAGGATAGAATTGGGTTGTGGAAATGTAAGAACGGGGTGTGATACGAGGAAATATGGCGCTCACGGTACCAGTAAGACAAAGTAAATGCCGGGGAACCACACAAGGGAAACACCCAACCCCACAGAGGTCAGAAACCTCAAATTACAAACAAAATGCACAATGGGGTAACCCCAAAGAGAAATATAAAGAACACCAGGTGTATAATTCACATACAATGGTTGTACAATTCAGTCCATGATGCAACCAGTATTTCTTCAGATTAATGAATTCAGTACAATTTGACTGGTCCAAAGTTTATTGCGCATGAGTAATCAGCAATCCACAGAATAATGAATTCCAGGTTTCAAGCCAATTTCTGATTCAAGCCAACACGTGTTTCGTCTTTGGGAATAATTTACATCCCTACACGACTTCTTCAGGGCTAGAAATCACAAACAACACACATGAGTAATGACCAATATGCTCAATCGTCATATTTACACCAAATTTGTGTCCACAAACCCAAAGGAAGGTAGATATTGGAAAGTGCACCCCAAGCATAGTAAGATAAAATTGAATAGAATAAGGCTACCCTCACAAAGAATCCACATGCCAATGTCCACAATCTTTAAACAGATAGAGGGAACTTATGTGTAACAGATACAAAACCACACATTAAGCCCATTGCTTAGATCAACAAACATGCAAACCACAGTGCTACCCCAAAAGGGAGGAAAAAGAAAAAAGCACAAAAAACAAACATAGATGAGGATAAGTTGCTTTAACTTGGGGGTGAACATGTGGTACCCCTACTTATTAGTGATATTTACCTTTTTCTTATTGACAGTGTATTTGATTTTTTATTCGGAGAAATCCCACATTATAATATGTTGGTCTTGGATTATCCTGACACTACTATTTAGTGTGTTGAACAATATTGGATTGGTAAGGTATTGTGTTTTATAATGTGTATAGTATGTTGTTTGTTTTTTGTGATTTTTTCTTTTTCCTCCCTTTTGGGGTAGCACTGTGGTTTGCATGTTTGTTGATCTAAGCAATGGGCTTATCTATCTTATCTTACTATGCTTGGGGTGCACTTTCCAATATCTACCTTCCTTTGGGTTTGTGGACACAAATTTGGTGTAAATATGACGATTGAGCATATTGGTCATTACTCATGTGTGTTGTTTGTGATTTCTAGCCCTGAAGAAGTCGTGTAGGGATGTAAATTATTCCCAAAGACGAAACACGTGTTGGCTTGAATCAGAAATTGGCTTGAAACCTGGAATTCATTATTCTGTGGATTGCTGATTACTCATGCGCAATAAACTTTGGACCAGTCAAATTGTACTGAATTCATTAATCTGAAGAAATACTGGTTGCATCATGGACTGAATTGTACAACCATTGTATGTGAATTATACACCTGGTGTTCTTTATATTTCTCTTTGGGGTTACCCCATTGTGCATTTTGTTTAGAATTGGGTTGTGATCTAAGACGAACCAACACAAATATTCCATGTTTTGGATCTCCCCTTGGATGTCTGGGGACACAAGAACATATTGAGACACATATGTAATTTGTGCATGCCCAAATAAAATGAGTAGTCCCTAGCCTCAGGGTATAAGTGTCTCCAGGTGTTGAACCACCCCCAATGTTGCTGCCAGGATTTAAAAGCTCGGACCACTAGGTAAACCTGGGAGTCCCCCAGTGGTGGGTGAGATCTATCTGAAATCGGGTCCACTACACAACTGTAGTCCCTCTGCCCCTAGCAGTAAAGATCAAGGCAAGGAAGGCACTAGGACTCCAGATAATTCAATGAGGAATCCTGTTTGATGTGAATTATGTGCATAGGTACCCATCACTGTCAAATATCGGCTCACTAGATGGCCCAGCACTATCACGTATCTCCCCCATGATCAATCAATTCTGCCAACATTTGAAATGGTACACAAGGGTGAATCCAAATAATGACACCTCTGGCAAAAGCCAAATATGAGGTTGCGTTACTTGGCCCCGCCATCTCTTCCATAGGGCCTCGCTTTTAGCAATAGTAAGGTGAGTTTCTTGTAAAATAGCTATCTGTGCTCCCTTTCTTTTTAAGAAGTGTGTACCTTGTATATTTTGGCCATGCTGTTAAGGCCCCTGAGGTTCCAACTAATAAAGTTGTAAGTTAGGGCAGACTCTATAGCGAGATTCTACCGATTTTACAACTGAGCTGCAACCTATAAAGGGACAGTACTATGCTTAGTAGATAGGTAGGGGCCCGGGCCACCCAAGAGGATAATAGGATAGCCGGGCAGACGCAGGCCACCTACAAACTCCTAATATGCGAAACACTACAAAAGTACTGTCCAGCCGCAGGACAAGAAGAGAACAACTCCCCATCCAAACATCCATACTAGCATCCATCTTGCGTGCAAACATCTCTCACACACAGGGGAGTGCGTGCACCAGCTAAGATGCCTCCCACTGTCATTCTACACCATCCAGGCAATAAACAGGGTTATAGAGCCCACAACCGGCCCAATTATCTTACTTTAGCATGACCTAAACATTTATCAGACATTCTTGTCTCCATTCTGGACCTACCACAATGACCCATCATTCAAATGATCTCATCAGAGGTGCCTGGGGTAACCATCTGCATTGAGTCCCTGGAGCTGCGTGAAGAGATTGATGCACGGTTGGAGTCAGTGTCTCTTGCGTCTTCCTCTCCCAACTCCAAGGGTGAATTGGAGCCTGCTATGCTAATGGCTGCTACCACCTCTGCAGCTTTCCACTGTTCATACCGCACCTGGGAGTGCGACGGTGTAGTTCCAGTTCTCTTCCTCGATTCTTCTTTGGTGATCTTCGGGATGCTCTCCTGACAGCAGTAGACGATTCTCCCCCTGTTTTCAGAAGGGTGTCAATCCAATCCCAAAGTAGCTGGGAGGAGTTGAAGAAGAGTGCTGTACTTTCATATGTCACTCAAAGTCTGCCAGGGAAGAGCAAAGCATATGATATTCCCAGTCATTTCTTGGCATCCATCAATGAAGCCCCTTGCCATTGGACCTCCCTGGTGAAGTCCGGGAAGATCATCAATCTTTGGTTCTCCACTATTATTTCTCTTAACTGTCAGACTTGCCACCGGATATGATCTTGATCCCTATAATGCAGCAGTTTGGCTATCACTAGTCTAGGGGGTGCACGCAACAGCGGTGGGTGTGCCAGCATCCTGTGGGTACGTTCAGGTGTATAGAAGTAGAAAGGCCCTCCGGGGCTACTTTGTCTTGGAGCACGTTTTCTAGGAAGTTGCACATATTATGTGCAGTGCCTTCAATTCACTCCGGCAAGCGTACTATACGAATGTTATTCCTCCTGGCCCTATTTTGTGCATCTTTGGCTCTGTTCTCTAGTACTTTGACTTTGTTTTCCACTTGTGTCATCTACTCCCACATTGACAGCAATTCAGGTGTCATTTCCTCCAGTGTGCTTTCAGTGGCCATGTATCTTTCAGCCAGCTGTTAGTGGTCGTTGTTCAGGTGCCCAATGTTCACTGCCACTGTGTCAATTTTGAGTTTGAGTGCCTCTCTGAAGACTCCTATGGCCTGTAGTGTAGTATTCAGTGTGGTCCCTTGCTGGCCCCAGGTAGGGGTCCACTCCTGGTGTCCCCTCACCCAGTAGTGGCAATAGTCAGGACCTGGGAGGCGCAAAGGTCAGGCACAACTTTTCCTTCAAGTGCTTTCCATTCTTAGTCTCTAGTACTAGAAAAGTGATGCAGCAGCTTTAAGTGCTCTTTCTAGATCGGACGTGCCAGGGGGTAGGGGTGTTCAAGGTGGCAGTGTGTCTCAGTTGAAGAGGGTAAGTGTACATTTCCAGCTAGGGTCCAGTTTCCCCAGCATCAAGTGTGGACAATTGTAGGAGCCCCACTGTCCACTGAGCCCTGGCCCTAGCCCAGTGTAATCTGGAGAATAAAGGGTACTAAGGAGGTCAACCGCTCCTCCCTGTTTATGGGATCGGCCATTCTTGGCCTATGCAACTGGTGTGGCACAGCTCGAGATGTTCTTGCCTGCAGCGAGTGTGTGTGCCAGGCCGTACATACCTGGCAGTCAGGCCAAGAGGCCTTCAGGTCCTCCCTGCTAGACTGTGGCGGGCACTCCTCACCCCACCGAAGAAACCACCCTGTGTCCAGGAAAGCGCTAATCTGTTCGGTCCCCCCCTAGTAGTGAATACTTAAGTAGGAGCAGTGTATTAAGGCATTGTAGGTTCAGGGGAGAGGCTCGCACTCTTACTTGGCTCTCTGGAAGTTCCACTTGATCCAGTGTCAGCAATAGCATGTACGGGGTCACCAGCTTCCCATCCCCTAAGCAGTGGCACTACTTCACTTTACCTAAGAAGAGGTACTCCGGCAAGGGTCTTCTGTAATCTCAGGACCAGTAGGGGTCATGGTTGCAGTCCCCAGGTATGAATACTGCTCCATAGATGTCTCAGGGTTCAGGTAGGCCTTTGGTGCGCTCAGCCGGGGGCAGGCTCCTTCTGTCTTGAGTGGTTTGTCAAACAAAGTCACAACAGTGCCCTCAATTGTTCAGTCTCCACAGGTATAGTCCATAATGTACCTGTATCTACTCAATATTCCCCCACTCCTCGCCTGCTGATCTGGGCCTTGTTTTATGCTGAGGCAACCCCTGCTATCATTCCAGCTGTGGTCTGTCACAGTTTCAATAACTGCAGAGCCCTGTAGGTCCAAAGCATGCGCCCTTCAGAGCTGGCAAATTAATTCAATGACGGGGTAGGCCAGGGCCTGCTCCTTGGCTCACCTTGATGCAAGGTCCGAACAGGGGCAACCCGGCCCACCCTGGTGGGGAGCCTGCAGCAGAGTTTATGTCATGCCCTTGTGGCACTATGCCACCCCCAGTCATGTCTCCTCCAAGAGCAGATATACGTTTACTTCTCCTTCTCTTCTCCGCTGTTGTGTCTCCTTTTGGCCAGCTCACGCCCTCATCTGTTATGGCGCACAGTTCCAGGCCGCAGCTTCTCCCTGCCGACTCTCCTCAGCAGGCCTCGTGGTCCTCTGCTCAGGTCCCCGCCATCCAGGCTACTCATCGCCAGGGTCCCCACACCAGGCACAGCAGCCCCACATTCTTGTTTTGTGCCCAGCACCACCAGGTCCTTCAGGGCAGGCTAGACAGGCAGCAGATCTTCCCCACACCAGCTCAGAAATCCGACTGCGCTGCCATCTTGCCTTGTGACCATGCAGGTTAGCTCATTGTCATTTGACACTATTGCTTTAGAAATCACCTTAAATGCCCGGCGACAGATCAGCTCTTTGTTAAAGGAGCCATTTAGAACTGTGTCAGGGTCAATCCAAGCAGTTTTGGCTATTGATGCCCCTGGATATCGGAGTTCGGGTAGGAGTGCCACAACGCTCATCCTTGTCCATTAGCACCTGGCCTTGCCCCACATGGACTTTAAGGAGCTTCTGACTAAACTCGATGTCAAGCCTTAGAAAAGTAAGCCCTTGTGGTCTCAGGCCAACAGTGTTGTGGAGCGGTTGATCCAACGTGCAGCAGTGGAGTGAATTGAGCTGAGTCAGGAATTATGTCAAGCCATCCATGACCACTGGTCGACCCCTCACTCTACCACTGGTGAGAGTCCTGCCTCCCACCTTGATGTTTGGGAGACCTATTAGAACAAAGTTACTGCAGGGGATGTAGGAGGCTGGCCTGGCTGGGTGCCTGATGGTACTTACACCTTGTGCCAGGTCCAGTTCTCCCTTATTAGTAGATTAGTAGTGTTCTAGCAGCTTAGGCTAATTGAGGTAGCTATAGCGGAGCAGCTTAGGCTGAACTAGGAGACATGCAAAGCTCCTACTATACCACTTATATCATATAGCACTATATCATAAGAATCACAATACTCAGAGTTACAAAACATAAAGGTACTTTATTTTAGGGACAATGTTCCAGAAATATCTCAGAGGATATACTCCCTTAGGAGGTAAGTAAAATACACATAATATAAACACAAACCAAAATCAGGTAAGTAAACAGGTATAAAAGTAGTGCAAACACTGTAGAATACAATATGATGCAATAGGCCTAGGGGCAACACAAACCATATACTAAGAAAGTGGAATGCGAACCACTTAGGGACCCCAGGCCTAGTGTAGTGTGTAGAGGGCCGCTGGGAGTGTAAGAAAACACTAAGGGTGTCCAAGATACCCCACCCTAAGACCCTGAAAAGTAGGAATAAAGTGACCCTACTTTCCTAGAAAATCACTAAAGTCGTGATAGGAGATTATGCAACGACAACAACTGACTGTAAAGCACTGAAGACGGATTCCTGGACCTGAGGACCTGTAAAGGAAGGGGACCAAGTCCAAGAGTCATCAAAGTGTCCAGGAGGGCAGGAGCCCACTAAACCCCGGATGAAGGTGCAAAATGGCTGCCTCGGGGTGGAAGAAGCTGAAGATTCTGCAACAACAGAAGATGCCAGGAACTTCTCCTTTGCACAAAAGATTTCACACGGCGTGCTGGAGGATGCAGAGTTGTTTCCATGGAGAAAGACTTCAAACAAGCTTTGCTAGCTGCAAAGGATGCAGTTAAAGAAAATGGGTGCTGCCTGGGCCCAGGAAGGACCAGCAGGTTGCCCCTTGGAGGAAGAGACAGAGGGGGCACTCAGCAGTAGAGAGAGCCCACACAGAAGCAGGCAGCACCCGCAGAAGCATTTGAACAGGCATTCAGGAAATCTGAGCATGGCGGTCATCTCAACACTACAAAGGAGGGTCCCACGAAGTAGGTGGTCAACTCAGCGAGTTGAGCAATGCAGGACAGAGTGCTGGGGACCTGGGCTATGCTGTGCATGAAGGATTCCTTGCAAAAGTGCACAGAAGCCCTAGCAGCTGCAGATCACGCAGTACACATGATTACTGTCTGTTGTGGGGAGGCAAGGACTTACCTCCACCAAATTTGGACAGAAGCACCACTGGACTGTCGGGGTCACTTGGATCCAGTTCCTGTGTTTCAGGGACCACGCTCGTCAAGATGAGAGGGGACCCAGAGGACTGGTGATGCAGAAATTTGGTGCCTGCGTTAGCAGGGGGAAGATTCTGTCGACCCACAGGAGATTTCATCTTGGCTTCCAGTGCAGGGTGAAGGCAGACAGCCCGCAGAGCATGCACCGCCAGGAAACAGTCAAGAAAGCTGGCAGGATTAGGCGCTACAATGTTGCTGGTAGTCGTCTTGCTACTTTAGTGCGGTTTTGCATGCGTCCTGGAGCAGTCAGCGGTCGATCCTTTGCAGAAGTCAAAGAGGGAGATGCAGAGGAACTCGGGTGAGCTCTTGCATTCGTTATCTGAAGAGAAACCCACAGGAGAGACCCTAAATAGCCCTCAGAGGAGGATTGACCACCTAACCAGGTAAGCACCTATCAGGAGGGGTCCCTGACGTCACCTGCTGGAACTGGCCACTCAGAGGCCTCCATTGTGCCCTCACACCTCTGCATTCAAGATGGCAGAGGTCTGGGGCACACTGGAGAAGCTCTGGGCACCACCCCTGTGGTGATGATGGACGGGGAGTGGTCACTCCACTTTCCTTTGTATAGTTTCGCACCAGAGCAGGGGCTGGGGGATCCCTGAACCAGTGTAGACTGACTTATGCAAGGAGGGCACTATCTGTGCCCTTCAAAGCATATCCGGAGGCTGGGGAGGCTACTCCTCCCCAGTCCTTAACACCTATTTCCAAAGGAAATCCTTTTTCTACCTTCCAGGGACTGGGCTGCCCAGACCGCAGGAGGGCAGAAGCCTGTCTGAGGGTTGGCAGCAGCGGTGAATTGGTAAAATGGTCACTAGCCTGCAGTGACAATGTTAAAGACAGAGAGAGCATAAGCACTGAGGTTCTGGTTAGCAGAGCCTCAGTGACACAGTTAGGCACCACACAGGGAACACATTTAGGCCACAAACTATGAGCATTGCGGTCCTGGCTAGCAGGATCCCAATGAGACAGGCAAAAACAAACTGACACACAAGTAAAAATGGGGGTAACATGCCAGGCAAGATGGTACTTTCCTACAGGGGACCCCTGATCAAACCCTCAATGATAACCAGGTTCATGCTACTAGCACTGCTCAGAAACGTCAGATGAAGACATATGCTGATCAACTTCATAAAACTCAGAAGATAGTGTTCAACTAGGAAAGCTGCATTCTCGTCAAGAAATGGAAGACAGATTCTCCATTTGATGTTGAACCTTTGAAAATTGTGAAGTGCAAGGGAGACATGATAACAGTGCACCATCCCGGCAAATCTATCACAAGGGACTCATCAAACTTTAAACAACTGTCTAGCTGATTATCAGTCTCTGCAGCTCCCAAAGAAGCTGTTCTACCTGAAAGCCTTGATCAGACACTAAGGCCCTCATTACAACCCTGCTGGTCGGTGTTAAAGTGGCAGAAATACCACCAACAGGCCGGCGGTTAAAAAAATGGAATCACGACCATGGCGGAAACCGCCAACATAGACAGCCAATTTAACGGTAGAAACAAACACCGTGGTGGTAACTGCCAAAAGACAGGCGGAACACAATGTACCGCCCACTGTATTACAACAGGCCTATCTGCCACCTTTTCAGGGGCGGTACCAACTCCATCAAAAGCACGGTGGAAACAGGAGTTGGAATGGAAACCACTCCCTTCTTGACACCTAACGAGGAACCAGGACGCCATGGAGCCCGAGTTACAGGTCCTTCCCATGCTGGTTTACCTACTCTTCTACCAGGAGCAGCAAAGACGCTAGCGACGACCACAGTGAGTACTGCACCTAGCACACAGGGGAGGGGGGAAGAAAGAGAGTGACACACACACACCCAACATGCAACACACCCACCCTCACCCACAACAACATACATACAAATACATGCAGCAACATGACATTTACACCCGTTACCCCCTGGAAGAACACAAGTACAAAATAAAATGATTGTAACAAGTGTAATCATCGAAAAGTCAGATAGGCCAAGAAAACTTTAAATCATCAGTATACACAAATATGTACAGCAACTACACAAGTCTGGATAGTGTTCCAATCACTGTCCATGGACCAGTGGTCCCAAAATGCATGGACGAAGCCCACACATGATACCTGACTCCAAATGGAGAGAACACTGCTGGGGCATCAGGTCGGAAAAAAACAGGCACCTCAGGGGAAGGGGGGGCACCTCAGCCGGATGTACGGACGACGCCACTGCTCCACGAGGGGGCTCCATGCCCACTGATTGGTCCTGGGGAGTGCAAAGCCACAGTCTATCAAGTGGGTGGGTTGCCCACTGATTGGTCCTGGGGAGTGCAAAGCCACAGTCTCTCAAGTCTCTCAAGTGGGTGGGTTGCCCACTAATTGGTCCTGGGGAGTGCAAAGCCATAGTCTCTCAAGTCTCTCAAGTGGGTGGGTTGCCCACTGCTTTATCCTGGGGAGTGCAAAGCCATAGTCTCTCAAGTCTCTCAAGTGGGTGGGCTGCCCACTGATGGGTCCTGGGGAGTGCAAAGTCACAGTCTCTGAAGTCTCTCAAGTGGGTGGGTTGCCCACTGCTTTATCCTGGGGAGTGGAAAGCCACAGTCTCTCAAGTCTCTCAAGTGAGTGGGTTGCCCACTGCTTTATCCTGGAGAGTGCAAAGCCACAGTCTCTCAAGTGGGTGGGTTGCCCACTGATTGGTCCTGGTGAGTGCAAAGCCACAGTCTCTCACGTTGTTGACATGTTCCACTGATTCTAGAGGGGACATAGGGCCAGATGTAGCAAACAGTTTGCGAGTCGCAAACGGTGAAAATCGCCGTTTGCAAGTCGCAAACGTGTGTTTGCTATGCAGAAATGCATTTTGCGAGTTGGAACCGACTCGCAAAATGCATTTCCGACTCGCAAATAGGAAGGGGTGTTCCCTTCCTATTTGCGACTCGCAGTGGTATGCAATTCCATTTGCAACCGCGTACGCGGTCGCAAATGGAGTCGCAGTTACCATCCACTTGAAGTGGATGGTAACCCACTCTCAAACTGGAAGGGGTCCCCATGGGACCCCTTCCCCTTTGTGAGTGGACCCAAAAATATTTTTTCAGAGCAGGCAGTGGTCCAAGGGACCACTACCTGCCCTGAAAAAATCCGAAACTAAAGGTTTCTTTTTTTGTTGTCTAAGTGCAGCTCGTTTTCCTTTAAGGAAAATGGGCTACACTTGGAAAAAATAAAAATTGCTTTATTTAAAAGCAGTCACGGACATGGAGGTCTGCTGTTCCCAGCAGGCCTCCATCCCCGTGAGTGCCCATAGTCGCTATGGGGGCGTAAATTGCGACCCACCTCGTTAATATTAATGAGGTGGGTCTTTGCGACCCCATAGCGACTCGCAGACAGTGTCTGAGACACCGTTCTGCATAGCAAATTGCAAGTTGCAATTTGCAAGTCGCTCGGACTCGCAAATTGCAAGTCGCAATTTGCCGGCTTCCTACATCTGGCCCTTAGTGCCCAGAGTGCTTCATCCTGCCAAGGACTGGGGTAGTGGATACTTTTCTCCACTGGTTCTGGAGGGGGCTTGGTGCCCAGAATGCTGCACATGCAGTGTGGCAGGTCCCATTCCCTCACCTGGGTGTGTGTGCCACGAGATTGCCTGGGAACAGGTAGCATGATACTCCATGGAGTCAGAGACACAGTACACCCTGCTGCGACTTTGCCTGACACCTGCTGGTACTAACAGTGCTGGGTGTGGTGCCTCTTGTACACTGTGCAGGGTCCAGGACATCTCCTGCAGCCTCGGACGGCTGTCCACTGGGAATGTTTGCCATGTCGGCTTTGGTGGCACTGCCTGAGCATGTCGCTGGGCTTGTGGCGGTGGTTGCGGGGTGTCTGTGGCGGGATGCTGCCAGTGGTGAATGTGTCAGCACCTGTGGAGGGAGACAGTAGGACGTCTCCTGCAGCCTCGGATGGCTGCCCACTGGGGATGATGCTGGGGACAGTTGCTGAGGCAGCAGACGTGCAGGTGGCGGTGCAGGTGGCAGTGTCCACCGCTGTACAGGTTGCTGTTCTGTTTGCCAGAAGGGGTGACTCTGGTCCCTCAGCCGGAGACTCCGTGCCCTGTGCTGACTTCCCCTTAGCCTTGTGTCCCTTCCCCACCTTGGAAGTCGCTGCTGGGACCTTGGCACTGTCCCCTTTTGGCTTGGAGAAGGCCTTGCTGGGTGGTTGGTGCGGCTTTTCCCTACGGCATGTGGGCACCATCTTTACCTTGGCAGGTGACGGAATGGGCTGATCCTTGGCCTCGCTAGGTGGCACACTGACAGCCATGATAGGTGCCGCCCATGATGTGTCAGGACTTGCTGAGACCACAGTAATGGAGGATTTGGTGGCTGAGGTGCTGGGCTGGGACCTGAACATCCTTGCCCTAGGGGAAGGACGGGGGGGTGTAGGGAAGAGGTCAATGTTGGCCAGGAAAAGTTTTTTAGACACACTGGGACGGGAAGATGGAGGGGGTTTGGGAGTGGAGGAAGAGATAGTGGTTGTAGGAGGTGTACGTCTGCTGAATTTGGGTGAAGGTGCATGGGCCGGAGGCTGTTGTGAGGTGGATGGCTGTTGGGTGTGTGTGTGCCTGCGTTTGTGTAGTTTAGGAGGAGGGCTCACAGACACACTGGGAGAGGACACAGGGGACGTGTGAATGGTAGTGGGGGTGGTGAGTGCTCGTGAGCGGTGTGTGGTGATTGGCGTGCTGGTGATGGAGGTAGTGGCTGAGGATGTAGTGCATGCAGGTGTGAGTGGAGACGAGACTGGGAGGGAGGAGGAGGACGTGGAAGAGGGGGACACAGTGGTGGCAGTGGATGTTGGTGTGTCTGCATGGGGATGGTGCTTGTGTGAGTGCCTGTGGGATGTGTGGTGCTTATGTTTGCCATGTCCATTCTTGGGTGTTGATGAGTGTGCATGCTGGTCTGATGGTGTGCTTGGGATAGGCTGAGGTACAGGGGATTGGGTCTGGGTAGTGGAGGTTGGAGGGAGGAGGCTGGACACAGGGACAATGGCTGTCATCAGTGCTGAGGCCAGAGCCTGAAATGCTCTCTGTTGGGGTGCCATGCCAGAATGAATGCCCTCCAGGTATGCATTTGTTTGCTGCAAATGCCTCTCAACAACCTGGATGGCATTCAAAATGGTTGATTGCCCAACACTGAGGGATCTCAGGAGGTCAATAGCCTCCTCACTGAGGGCAGCAGGATTGACTGGGGCAGGGCCTGAGGTGCCTGGGCCGAAGGAGATGCCCACCCTCCTGGGTGAGCGGGCACCGGAAACTCAATGAGGGGCTGCTGGGAGGGTAGTGCTGGCAGGGTGGGTGGCACCTGTACCTGTAGTTGCAGTGGGCACATAGGTGCCCGCCACCGCAAGGGAGCTCCCATCAGACGAGGAGTCGCTGTCGCTGGTGTCTGCTCCTGCCCCCGTCGTGGAGCTCCCCTCAGGGGGTCATGGTGCGACAGGCACCCCTTCCATGTTGGGAGGCCATCCCCAGCTGGGTCTCCGCCTTCTTCTTGCTCCAACGGCGAAGATCCTCCCATCTTTTCCGGCAGTGGGTGCTCCGTCTATGGTAGACCCCAAGGGTCCGCACTTCCTTGGCAATGGTACGCCAAATACCCTTCTGGTGTGCGCTGACCTAGAGGAATAGTGAAATAAGAATGGATGTTACTCCCCCGTCCGGTTCTTCTCACTCATTGCCCACAAACCTCCCACCCTGAACCAGAAAAACATACACTCACCATCCTTACATGCTGGCCTGTGCCCCCCCTCTCTTTCATCCACGACACTCCATACAATCATGTGCCATCCACCATGCACACAGTTTACTCACCTGTTTGTCTGGAGGACAATAGAATGGCGTGGACTGGGGGAGGACACCATCCACCAGTTTGTCCAACTCCTCAGCAGTGAAGGCAGGGGCCCTTTCCCCAGACTCTGTAGCCATTGTCACTTCCAGACGTAGGTTACAGCAGCACTTGCAGGGTAGGTCCTCTCCTGTTGAAGGTCAGGTATCAAGTGAGTGAAGAGATAGAAAATGGCGGTCACGTCTGCGGTGGTGCGTACCGTCACCGCCGGCGTACATCATCATTGGATCCTGGAACCCATAGGGCACAATGATAACCAATGCTGAATTGTGCAGCGGTCTTCAACCGCCTACTGCGACGCTGCACAACGCCAGTGCAGTTACCTCATTTCCCCTTGTCCCTCCTTACAGGTCTGGCAGCTGCCATTACAGGTGGCCACATGGCAGGCCAACTAACTGCGTCACAGCACTTTTGGCCAGGAATACGAAGAGACAAAGGCACACAATGATTATATCACGATTGTGCTAAACATCCTTGTGAAACCTATGTGGTGTATGACCCTCTGCTCACCCTTTTCCTCCATAGGGCACATCCGCTGGGGCAGGTGATGAGATGGCGGCATCCTCCAGTGTACAGACCCATGGTGGACCTGTCGACAATGGAAGACAGACACATCATTATCACCTACAGACTTGATCGTACCACAATCAAGGAACTGTGTGCCCAGTTGGAGCCAGACTTGATGTCAGCCATCCGCCATCCCACAGGAATACCCCCTCTAGTGCAGGTCCTGTCAGTGCTCCATTTCCTGGCCAGTGGGTCCTTTCAAACAACAGTGGCCATGGCATCAGGGATGTCACAGCCAATGTTCTCTAACGTGTTGTCCAGAGTGTTATCTGCCCTGCTGAAACACATGCGCAGCTACATCGTGTTCCCTCAGGTGGAGGATTTGCCCACAGTGAAAGGTGACTTCTATGCCCTGGGACATTTCCCCAACATTATTGGTGCCATTGATGGTACACATGTGGCATTTGCCCCCCCCCCTGCAGAAATAAACAGGTGTTCAGCTTTTGCAGTTTCTGTAACCGCAAAAGCTACCATTCAATAAATGTGCAGATTGGTGTGTTTGGCAGACCAGTATGTCTCCCATGTGAATGCCAAGTATCCTGGCTCTGTGAATGACGCTTACATTTTGAGGAATAGCAGCATCCCTTATGTGATGGGACAACTCCAGAGGCACCGTGTGTGGCTAATAGGTGAGCCCAAGGTCCCTACACAGTTCAAATAGTCGTCTGGGAATGGGAGAGTCCCTAAGGGTTGGTGTGTGTCTAACAGTTGTCCCTCGATATCTGCAGGTGACTCTGGTTACCCCAACCTGTCATGGCTACTGACCCCAGTGAGGAATCCAAGGACAAGGGCAGAAGAACGCTACAATGAGGCACATGGGCGAACTAGGAGGATAATAGAGCGCACCTTCGGCTTCCTGAAGGCCAGATTCCGGTGCCACCATCTGACAGGTGGCTCCCGATAATACTCACCGAAGAAGGTGTGCCAGATCATCGTGACATGCTGTATGTTGCATAACCTGGCTTTGCGATGCCAGGTGCATTTTTTTGCAGGAGGATGGGCCTGAATCTGGTCTTGTGGCAGCTGTGGAGCCTGTGGACAGTGAAGAAGAGGAGGCAGAAGAAGAAGATATAGACAACCGAAACAACATCATCATGCAATTCTTCCAGTGAGACACAGGTAAGAGGATGGCACTGATTCTCACAACTCATACTACTGTAGGACATTGCATGAATCTGCCTTTTCACCTCTGTGTATGGACCCTGACATGTCACTTTACCTTTCCATTTCACAGATATGGGTCCCACTGTGTGCCCTCTGCTATGTTTACTGCTGCCTAACGACTGTGTAACATTGGTATGTGAACATGAACATTGACATTGCTATATTTCTGAGAGGTTGCAATCACACATTTGTGAAAGTACAGACTGAGTCCAGATTGATTTGTGATTCAAGAGTGTTTATTTCTGTGCTAATAAGTGGAGGGGGGTGTGCAATGGGCTGGGGTGATGGTGGAGGAATGTCGCTCCCCCTGCCGCTGCAGCTCCACCAGCCCAGGCTCCTGACACCTCCCAGCAAGACCTGCTAAAACCGTAAGTACTCCCCCCATCCCCCCGCTCTCTCCTCCAACCTTTCTCCGCACCTCTGCTGTCCATTTCCCTTCTTTTCTCCTCTTCCTCACTGCGTTCTCTTCCTGCTTTGCTCTTCATCTGTGTTCTTTTTTTCTCCTCTTCCTCACCGCGCTCTCTTCCTGCTTTGCTCTTCATCTGTGTTCTTCTTTTCTCCACTGCACCCGTCCTGCGTGTTCTTTTCTTCATCTGTGTTCTTCCTTTCTCATCTTCCTCACTGCGCTCTCTTCCTCCTTTGCTCTTCATCTGTGTTCTTCTTTTCTCCACTGCACCCCGTCCTGCATGTTCTTTTCTTCATCTGTGTTCTTCTTTTCTCCTCCTCCACACTGCACTCTCTTCCTGCTTTGCTCTTCATCTGTGTTCTTCTTTTCTCCACTGCACCCCGTCCTGCGTGTTCTTTCCTTCCTTTTCTTCATCTGGGTTCTTCTGTGCTCTTCTCCGCCTCTGCACCCCGTCCTGGGTGTTCTTTTCTTCCTTTTCTTCATCTGTGTTCTTCTGTGCTCTTCTCCGCCTCTGCACCCCGTCCTGCGTGTTCTTTTCTTCCCTTTCTTCATCTGTGTTCTTCTGTGCTCTTCTCCGCCTCTGCACCCCGTCCTGCATGTTCTTTCTTCTTTTTCTTCATCTGTGCTCTGTGTTCTGTGTTCTTTCTTCTTTTTCTTCATCTGTGCTCCTCTGCTCTTCTCCTCTTCTGCACCCCGTCCTGCGTGTTCTTTCTTCTTTTTCTTCATCTGTGCTCTGTGTTCTGTGTTCTTTCTTCTTTTTCTTCATCTGCGCTCTGTGTTCTGTGTTCTTTCTTCTTTTTCTTCATCTGGGCTCTGTGTTCTGTGTTCTTTCTTCTTTTTCTTCATCTGTGCTCCTCTGCTCTTCTCCTCCTCTGCACCCCGTCCTGCGTGTTCTTTCTTCTTTATCTTCATCTGTGCTCTGTGTTCTGTGTTCTTTCTTCTTTTTCTTCATCTGCGCTCTGTGTTCTGTGTTCTTTCTTCTTTTTCTTCATCTGGGCTCTGTGTTCTGTGTTCTTTCTTCTTTTTCTTCAAATGCACTCTGTGTTCTATGTTCTTTCTTCTTCTTTTTCTTCATCTGCGCTCTGTGTTCTGTGTTCTTTCTTCTTTTTCTTCATCTGCGCTCTGTGTTCTGTGTTCTTTCTTCTTTTTCTTCATCTGCGCTCTGTGTTCTGTGTTCTTTCTTCTTTTTCTTCATCTGCGCTCTGTGTTCTGTGTTCTTTCTTCTTTTTCTTCATCTGCGCTCTGTGTTCTTTCTTCTTTTTCTTCATCTGTGCTCTTCTGCTCCTCTCCTTCTCTGCACCCCGTCCTGCGTGTTCTTTCTTCTTTTTCTTCATCTGTGCTCTGTGTTCTGTGTTCTTTCTTCTTTTTCTTCATCTGTGCTCTTCTGCTCAGCTTCGGGACACCTCCCTCCTCTGCCTCTCTGGTCTCTCCTCTCCTTCCTGACTCCTCTCTCCTCTTCTTCTTGACTCTTCTTCTTGACTCCTCTCTCCTCTTCTTCGTGACTCTTCTTCTTGACTCTTCCTCGTGACTCTTCTTCTTGACTCTTCTCTTTTGACTCTCTTCCTCTTGACTCTTCTCTCTTGACTCTTCTACCCCTCTCTTCTGTTCTTCCTGACTCCTCTCCTCCTCTGTAATCCCCCTTCCCTATCTTTTTTCCCCTCCCCCTCTACCTGTCCCCCCGCCCTCCGCTTTCCTGCCGCCACCTCCCGCTCGGCCCCACCCCCCCTGCTCCCATTCGTCACCCCCCCTCCCGCCTCCCGCTCCCAGCTGACCCCTCCTCCCTTTTATGGTGGCCGCTGCGCGGCAGAGTTAGCGACCCTTGTTCCTAGGATAGGTCGCTCCCCCTGCCGCTGCAGCTTCACCAGCCCAGGCTCCTGACAACTCCCAGCAAGACCTGCTAAAACCGTAAGTACTCCCCCCGCCCAGCCCCTCGCCCAGCCCCGCGCTACTCACCTCTCTTTTCCTGAACTTCTGTCTTCTGCCTTCCACTCTCTCCTCCAACCTTTCTCTGCACCTCTGCTGTCCATTTCCCTTCTTTTCTCCTCTTCCTCACCCCGTTCTCTTCCTGCTTTGCTCTTCATCTGTGTTCTTTTTTTCTCCTCTTCCTCACCGCGCTCTCTTCCTGCTTTGCTCTTCATCTGTGTTCTTTTTTTCTCCACTGCACCCCGTCCTGCGTGTTCTTTTCTTCATCTGTGTTCTTCTTTTCTCCTCTTCCTCACCGCGCTCTCTTCCTGCTTTGCTCTTCATCTGTGTTCTTCTTTTCTCCACTGCACCACGTCCTGCGTGCTCTTTTCTTCATCTGTGTTCTTCTTTTCTCCTCTTCCTCACCGCGCTCTCTTCCTGCTTTGCTCTTCATCTGTGTTCTTCTTTTCTCCACTGCACCCCGCCCTGCGTGTTCTTTTCTTCATCTGTGTTCTTCTTTTCTCCTCTTCCTCACCGCGCTCTCTTCCTGCTTTGCTCTTCATCTGTGTTCTTCTTTTCTCCACTGCACCCCGTCCTGCGTGTTCTTTTCTTCCTTTTCTTCATCTGGGTTCTTCTGTGCTCTTCTCCGCCTCTGCACCCCATCCTGCGTGTCCTTTTCTTCCTTTTCTTCATCTGTGTTCTTCTGTGCTCTTCTCCGCCTCTGCACCCCGTCCTGCGTGTTCTTTCTTCTTTTTCTTCATCTGTGCTCTGTGTTCTGTGTTCTTTCTTCTTTTTCTTCATCTGTGCTCTTCTGCTCAGCTTCGGGACACCTCCCTCCTCTGCCTCTCTGGTCTCTCCTCTCCTCCCTGACTCCTCTCTCCTCTTCTTCTTGACTCTTCTTCTTGACTCCTCTCTCCTCTTCTTCTTGACTCTTTTTCTTGACTCCTCTCTCCTCTTCTTCGTGACTCTTCTTCTTGACTCTTCCTCGTGACTCGGGCATTTTATTTCCAAAAAACATAACTTCAGTTTTGTCGTCGTTGAGCTTTAATTTACTCAATCCCCCTTCCCTATCTTTTTTCCCCTCCCCCTCTACCTGTCCCCCCCGCCCTCTGCTTTCCCGCTGCCACCTCCCGCTCGGCCCCGCCCCCCCTGCTCCCATTCGTCGCCCCCCTCACGCCTCCCACCCCCAGCTGACCCCTCCTCCCCCCCTCCTCTCTGTTATGGCGGCAGCTGGCGCGCCGAAGGCGCGCCAAAGGCAAGCCCGTCTGCGCCTGGACCGCACCCAGTGCCACGACCCCTGGCCCCCAGCACTCCCAACCCCTGCAGCACCGCTACGACCCCACCTCCCTCCACGCTCTCAACCCAGGGCGCTCCAGAACCTGCTTCCAAGCCAACCCTAAACGCACCCATGGACCCTTCGCATGCCTCACCTGCAAACTCACCTTCCACCACGACTGCACCCCGCCCGCCAGCCCATGCACCAATAACCACCTCAAATGCATCCTGATCAACGCACACTCCGTCCACAAGCACACCATTGAACTATGGGACCTCCTGGACTCCACCGCACCGGACGTCGCTTTCATCACTGAGACCTGGATGAACGCCTCCTCGGCCCCTGACATCGCCATAGCCATCCCCGACGGCTACAGGATCACCAGGAGAGACCGCACCAACCAAGTCGATGGAGGAATCGGCATCGTCTTCAAGGACTCCATCAACATCACCACCTCCACCAAAGACACCCCCCTCGCTGCCGAACACATGCACTTCCAGATCCACACCGACCCCAGGACCACCCTCAGAGGAACTCTCATCTACAGACCCCCTGGACCACGCGCCCTCTTCAGCGAATCCATCGCAGACTTCATCTCCCCGCACGCCCTTGCCTCGCCGGACTACGTCCTCCTCGGTGACCTCAACTTCCACCTGGAGCAGAAAAATGACCCCAACACCACCACCCTGCTCGACAACCTCACCAACCTCGGTCTCAAGCAACTGGTGAACACCCCCACCCACATCGCCGGACACACGCTCGACCCCATCTTCTCCGCCAGCAACCACGTATCCTTCAGCCACTCCTCCGTAATACACTGGACCGACCACAGATGTGTCCACTTCACCTTCAGTCGCAAGACTCTCCACCTCCGCACACAACCCATCCCACGCAGACATTGGAACAAAATCCCCACGGAACAGCTTCGCTCCACTCTCAGCGACAACCAACCCACCTTCTCCACTGACCCCAATGACGCAGCCCTCAGCCTCACTCATTGGATCACCAACTGCACGGACAACCTCGCACCTCTTAGACGCCTCCCAAGACAGACCAGCACCAGGAAACCTCAATGGTTCACAGACACCCTCAAGGAATCCCAAAAAAACTGCCGTACCCTCGAGAAAGCCTGGTGCAAAGACCACACTGCAGAAAACATGTCTGCCCTCAAAAACGCCACCCACGAACACCATCAGCTGATCCGCGCCACCAAAAGATCTTCCTTCTCAGACAGACTGGACAAGAACACTCACAACAGCAAAGAACTCTTCAACATCGGCAAAGAGCTCTCCAATCCTAACGCCAACTCCAACTCCATCACGCCCTCACAAGACCTCTGTAACTCCCTCGCTACCTTCTTCCATCGGAAGATCACCGACCTACACGACAGCTTCGGACACCAGACCCAGCCAACCACCACAGAACCTACTACCCCAGCCATCACCCTCAACGCCTGGACTCACATCAGCGCGGAGGAGACCAAAGCTACCATGAACTCCATCCTCTCCGGTGCCCCCTCGGACCTCTGCCCACACTTCATCTTCAACAAAGCCGACGACATCATCGCCCCGCATCTCCAGACCATCATCAACAGCTCGTTTCCTTCTGCCGCCTTCCCCGAGAGCTGGAAACACGTGGAAGTCAACGCCCTCCTGAAGAAACCTACGGCGGACCTCTGCGACCTGAAGAACTTCCGCCCCATCTCGCTCCTCCCTTTCCCTGCCAAAGTCATAGAGAAGACCGTCAACAAGCAACTGACCAATTTCCTTGAAGACAACCACCTACTCGACCCCTCTCAGTCCAGATTCCGAGCCAATCATAGCACAGAAACTGCCCTCATCTCAGTCACAGACAACATCAGAACTCTGATGGACAACGGAGAAACAGTCGCCCTCATCCTCCTCGACCTATCGGCTGCCTTCGACACCGTCTGCCACCGAACCCTAACATCCCGCCTGCGCTCTACTGGTATCCAAGGACTGGCCCTGGACTGGATCACCTCTTTCCTCTCTAACCGCTCCCAAAGAGTCTACCTCCGTTCCGCTCAGACCCCACCGAGATCATCTGAGGCGTCCCACAAGGCTCCTCGCTCAGCCCGACACTCTTCAATGTCTACATGAGCCCCCTCGCCGACATCGTACGCAAACACAACATCAACATCACCTCCTACGCCGACGACACTCAGCTGATACTCTCCCTCACCAAAGACCCCACTGGCGCCAAGACCAACCTGCAAGATGGAATGAAAGACGTCGCAGAATGGATGAAACTCAGCCGTCTGAAACTGAACTCAGAAAGAACTGAAGTCCTCATCCTCGGAAACACCCCGTCCACCTGGGACGACTCATGGTGGCCCACGGCCCTTGGCACCGCACCTACCCCCTCAGACCACGCACGCAACCTCGGATTCATCCTGGACCCGCTTCTCAACATGACCAAACAAGTCAACGCCGTATCATCTTCCTGCTTCCTCACTCTCCGCATGCTCCGAAAGATCTTCCGCTGGATCCCCGCCGACACCAGAAAAACTGTGACCCACGCCCTCGTCACAAGCCGCCTGGACTACGGAAACACCCTATACGCAGGAACCACCGCTAAACTCCAGAAACGTCTGCAGAGAATACAAAACGCCTCTGCCCACCTCGTCCTCGACATACCCCGCAACAGCCACATCTCCGCCCACCTGAGACACCTGCACTGGCTTCCCGTCAGCAAAAGGATCACCTTCCGGCTCCTCACCCACGCACAGAAAGCCCTCCACAACAAGGGACCCGAATACCTCAACCGTCGCCTCAGTTTCTACATGCCCACCCGTCAACTTTGCTCCGCCAACCTCGCTCTCGCCGCCGTCCCTCGCATCCGCCGCACCACGGCAGGTGGGAAATCCTTCTCCTGCCTGGCGGCCAAGACGTGGAACTCCCTCCCCGCCAACCTCAGGACCACCCTACATTCTGGAGGCAGCTCAAAATCTGGCTCTTCGAGCAGTAGTAACCTTGAGCCTTGAGACCCTCACGGGTGAGTAGCGCGCTTTATAAATGTTTTTGATATGATTTGATTTATGGTAGATTTCAGTCTCTTGGTCTCACAGGTTGTGTAGGAAAGTACCATCTTGCCTGGCATGTTACCCCCATATTTCACTGTATATATGTTGTTTTAGTGTATGTGTCACTGGGACCCTGCCAGCCAGGGCCCCAGTGCTCATCAGTGTGCCCTGTATGTGTTCCCTGTGTGATGACTAACTCTCTCACTGAGGCTCTGCTAACCAGAACCTCAGTGGTTATGCTCCCTCTGCTTTCTAAATTGTCACTAACAGGCTAGTGACCAATTTCACCAATTCACATTGGCATACTGGAACACCCTTATAATTTCCTAGTATATGGTACTGAGGTACCCAGGGTATTGGGGCTCCAGGAGATCCCTATGGGCTGCAGCATTTCTTTTGCCACCCATAGGGAGCTCTGACAATTCTTACACAGGCCTGCCACTGCAGCCTGAGTGAAATAACGTCCACGTTATTTCACAGCCATTTACCACTGCACTTAAGTAACTTATAAGTCACCTATATGTCTAACATTCACCTGGTGAAGGTTGGGTGCTAAGTTACTTAGGGGGTCATTCCAACCCTGGCGGTCGGTGTTAAAGCGGCGGCTAAACCGCCAACAGTCTGGCGGGAAAAACAATGGAATTCCGACCCTCCGCCAACAGAGACCGCCACTTCAACACACCGCCCGCCACGGTGAGACAAACAAACAGCGCGGCGGTCACCGCCAACAGACAGGCGAGAGTCAATGTACCGCCCACCCCATCACAACCTACCAATCCGCCACCTTTTCCGGGGCGGTAGCCCCGCCGATAAAAACACGGCGGAAACAGCCTTTTCGAACGAAAACGCTCACCTCCATACACCCCACGAGGAATCTGGACAGCATTGAACCCGAACTACACATCCTCCCAGCGATTGTCTTCCTGCTCCTCTACCAGGAGCACGAACACCAGCGCAGAAGACAACAGTGAGTCCTGCACCTACGACACAGGGGAGGGGGGAGGCAAAAAATTACGGGGACACACATACGCGACACCCCCACCCCCACCCTCACCCACTACAACACACACATCAATGCATAGCAACAACTCAGAGTTACACCCCCCAAACCCCCCGGAAGAATGCAAAGACAAAAGGAAATGATTCTAAACATTGGAATATATTGTATCACTGGCTTAAAAATATATCACACATCTAAAACCTTTATATACATAAATTTTAAAGTCCGATCATTGTAGCAGGTTATTGTCCGTGGGCCACTGGGCCCAAATCACATGGGCAAAGCCCACACAGGATACCTGACTCCAACGGAGAGAACACTGCAGGGGCATCAGATAGCAAAACTACAGGCACCTCAGGGGGAAGGGAAGGGGGGGCACCTCAGCCAGATGAGTGCACGACGCCAGATGCACGAGGGGCCTCCATGGCCACTGTTCAATCCTGGGGAGTGCAAAGCCACAGTCTCACAAGTCTCTACAGTGGGTGGTTTGCCCACTGTTCCATCCTGGGGAGTGCAAAGCCACAGTCTCTCAAGTCTCTACAGTGGGTGGGTTGCCCACTGTTCCATCCTGGGGAGTGTAAAGCCACAGTCTCTCAAGTCTCTACAGTGGGTGGCTTGCCCACTGTTCCATCCTGGGGAGTGCAAAGCCACAGTCTCTCAAGTCTCTACAGTGGGTGGGTTGTCCACTGTTACATCCTGGGGAGTGCAAAGCCACAGTCTCTCAAGTCTCTCCAGTGGGTGGTTTGCCCACTGTTACATCCTGGGGAGTGCAAAGCCACAGTCTCTCAAGTCTCTCCAGTGGGTGGTTTGCCCATTGTTCCATCCTGGGGAGTGCAAAGCCACAGTCTCTCAAGTCTCACAAGTGGGTGGTTTGCCCACTGTGCCATCCTGGGGAGTGCAAAGCCACAGTCTCTCAAGTGGATAACAGTCTTCACTGGTTCTGGAGGGGGACTGGTGCCCAGAGTGCTTCGTGCAGCCCTGCCCGACACAGATGCAGGCCTGCCCCTTCCGCCAATGGGCCAGCGGTGCTTGAGACGGCGTGCCCTGTTCAGCGGTGCTTGAGATGAAGGGCCCAGTTCAGCGGTGCTTGAGATAAAGGGCCCAGTGCAGCGGTGCTTGAGACGGTGGTGCCCTGTTCAGCGGTGCTTGAGACGGCGGTGCCCTGTTCAGCGGTGCTTGAGACTGCGGTGCCCTGTTCAGCGGTGCTTGAGACGGCGGTGCCCTGTTCAGCGGTGCTTGAGATGAAGGGCCCAGTGCAGCGGTGCTTGAGACGGCGGTGCCCTGTTCAGCGGTGCTTGAGACGGCGGTGCCCTGTTCAGCGGTGCTTGAGATGAAGGGCCCAGTGCAGCTGTGCTTGAGATGAAGGGCCCAGTGCAGCGGTGCTTAAGACGGCGGTGCCCTGTTCAGCGGTGCTTGAGACGGAGGTGCCCTGTTCAGCGGTGCTTGAGATGAAGGGCCCAGTGTAGCGGTGCTTGAGATGAAGGGCCCAGTGCAGCGGTGCTTGAGACGGCGGTGCCCTGTTCAGCGGTGCTTGAGACGGCAGTGCCCTGCTCAGCGGTGCTTGAGACGGCGGTGCCCTGTTCAGCGGTGCTTGAGATGAAGGGCCCAGTGCAGCGGTGCTTGAGATGAAGGGCCCAGTGCAGTGGTGCTTGAGACGGCGGTGCCCTGTTCAGCGGTGCTTGAGACGGCGGTGCCCTGTTCAGCGGTGCTTGAGATGGCGGTGCCCTGTTCAGCGGTGCTTGAGATGAAGGGCCCAGTGCAGCGGTGCTTGAGACGGTGGTGCCCTGTTCAGCGGTGCTTGAGACGGCGGTGCCCTGTTCAGCGGTGCTTGAGACGGCGGTGCCCTGTTCAGCGGTGCTTGAGACGGCGGTGCCCTGTTCAGCGCTGCATTGGATGAGTGTCCAGCTCAGCGGATCCGGCCATGGCGTGGAGGTCATCCGCCACCTGACTTGTGGCTGGCGGTGCCTTCCTGCCCATCTGTTGTGTGGCTGGCGGGGCCCTCCTGGGCTGCAGTACCGGGCCTGTTGGTGTCCTCCTGCCCACCTGGGATGGGGCTTGCGTGGCCCTTCTGGCCAGCTGGGCTGGTGGCGGTCTTGTCAGGCGTGCTGCCCTTCCCAGCCTTCCCTGTTCGCCTTTGGTGGTGTGCCAGGTGGCACCACACTTCCTGGCGGAGCCATGGTAGGGATTTTGGTCCCTGGTGTCTTCGGCCTCTCACGCCGGCCACTGACAATTTTCGGATGTTTCACCGGGGGTGGGCTGGCCGTGCCTTGGCTCCTTACTGAACTTGCTGCCCTTGAGGGTGGGGGACACCACAGTCCATGGCAGACTGTCATTACAGGTCCCGCTTTTGTGGTGGCTGAGGTGCTGACTGGAGTCCTATGAGATGGACGGGGTGGGGGAGTTTTAGGAAAGAGGTCAAGTTTGGAAAGGAAAAACAATTTAGGAACAGAGGGACGGGTAGGGGTAGTGGGTATGGGAGTGGAGGAAGAGGTTGTGGTTGTAGGAGTTTTCACTCTGGTGTCTTTGGGTGCAGGTGCTTGGGCTGGAGGCTGTCGTGAGGTGGATGGCTGTTGGGTGGGTGGCTGCCTGCGTTTGTGTAGCTTGGAAGAGGGGGTCACAGACACAGTGGGAGAGGACACAGGGGACGTGTAAATGGTAGTGGGGGTGGTGACTGCACGTGTGCGGGGGGTTCTGGTGGGTGTGCTGGTGATGGACGTAGTGCCTGAAGATGTTGTGCATGCAGGTGTGAGTGGAGACGTGACAGGGAGGGAGGAGGGAGACGAAGAGGAGGGGGACACAGTGGAGGCAGTGGGTGTTGGTATATCTGCATGTGGATGTTGCTTGTGTGAATGCTTGTGTGATGTGTGGTGCTTATGTTTGCCTGAGCTTCCCTTGGGTGTTGAGGTGTGTGCAGGCTGGTCTGATGGTGTGTCTGGGATAGGCAGAGGTACAGGGGATTGGGTCTGGGTGGAGAAGTTGGAGGGGGGAGGCTAGAGACAGGAACAATGGCTGCCATCAGTGCTGAGGCCAGAGTGTTGAACGATCGCTGAAGGGCAGCCTGACCAGAATGAATGCCCTCCAGGTATGCATTACTCTGGTGCACCTCCTTTTCTACACCCTCAATGGGATTCAAAATGGTAGACTGCCCAACAGTGAGCTTCTTCAGGAGGTCAATGACCTCCTCACTGAGGGCAGCAGGGGTGACAGGGGCAGGGCCTGAGGTGCCTGGGGCGAAGGAGATGCCCACCTTCCTGGGTGAGCGGGCACGGGGCAAACACTGAGGGGCTGCTGGGAGGGCGGTGCTAGTGCGCTGGGTGGCGGCTGTACCTGTTGTTGCGGGGGGCACAGATGTTGCCGCCACCACAAGGGAGCTCCCTTCAGAGGACGAGTCGCTGTCACTAACATCTGCACGAGTCTCCGCTGTGGAGCTCCCCTCGCTGGTCTCACTGGTGAATTTCGAATCCGTTGCATGGCCCGCCATGGCCATGTGAGATGCAGCTCCCTCGTGCTCCGATGCCACTTCTCCTCCGCCTGATGATGCTAATGCACACATGAACAGGAAGACCACAAAAAAGGGGGGGGGAGAAAATAAAGACATGTTGAGTACATGCATTGACGACACCGTTGGCGGACAGGACAGACACAGAAGCCCCCTGCACTACGCCGCGCACTTGGGGTCGACTATGCAATCCGTGGGACATGGCCTACAAGCCTATGAGCGACATCTGCACACATAGATGACACAGGGCAATGAATAGCTGTACTTGGCACCCTACAGAGGTGGGGGGCGGGGGCACAGGGCCATGCCTTACGGAGGGGCCTAGCCTACAGAAATCGCCCTGGCCTAGGGATACCCACAGCCCTCCTCCCCCACCCAGACACCTCCACTGCGCGCAAAGTCAGCAGAATGAGAATGTACTCACCCCCTTGTGTCTGCTGTGATGTCCTCACGCGCCCATCCAAATCGGAGTAGGCCACCGCCAGGATCCGGGACATCAGGGGGGTCAAAGTCCGACTGGCACCCCTCCCACGTTGGGAGGCCATCCCCAGCTGAGCCTCCGCCGTCTTCCTGCTCCAGCGTCGGATGTCCTCCCATCTCTTCCGGCAGTGGGTGCCCCGTCTGTGGTGGACCACCAGGGTCCGGACGTCCTTGGCGATGGCACGCCAAATGTCGATTTTCTGGTGGGCGCTGACCTATGTGACATGTACAGGGAGAGAAAAATATTCATCACCTTCTGCATGCTCGATGTGAGTGGCCCCCCATCCCCACCCTTGCCATGTGGCACATGCTCTCATCTGTCGTTTGATGCATGCCTCAATCGCTCCCCTCCCCACCATCTTTCATCCACCCCACTCAACACAGGCATTACCCACAAAGCATGGTCCCTGTGTACTTACCTATTGGTCTGGAGGACCGTAGAGTAGCGCATACTGGGGGAGGACCCCATCCACAAGTTTCTCCAATTCCTGAGCAGTGAAGGCAGGGGCCCTTTCCCCAGTCGCGTGAGCCATTGTCTCTTCCAGACCGAGGTCACAGCAGCACTTGCAGTGTAGGTCCTCTCCTGTGGAAGATCAGGTATCGAGTGATTAAGCAGATAGAAAATGGCGGTCACGCCCGCGGCGGTGCGTACCGCGGCCGTGCGTACCGCGACCGCCGGCGCACATCGTCATTGGCTCCTGAGACCCATAGGGTTCAATGTTAACCAATGCTGCTTTGCGCCGCGGTCTTCGACCGCCTACCGCCACGGTGTGCCACACCAGCGCATTGACCTCACATCCCATTGTCACACTTCACAGGTCAGGCAGCCGCCATTTCAAGGGCCCACATGGCTTACTTTTAACTGCGTCACACATACCTAGGCCTTGCATCGACACTCATACAAACCATTCAGTGCATTGGGAATCGTGTTTTTGGCAAACTGTGGTTACATACCTGTGGGCTGATTGACTCTGTGCTCGCTGTTGTCCTTCATAGGCACCGTCCGCTGGGACATGCGAGGAGATGGAGAAATCTTCCCGTCTACAGACCGCTGGTGGACCTGTCGACAATGGAGGAAAGACATGTCATACTGACATACAGGCTTGATTCATGAACTGTGTGCCCAGCTGGAGGCAGACCTGATGTCACCAATCCGCCAACCCACAGGGATCCCCACTCTAGTGCAGGTGCTGTCAGTACTCCATTTCTTTGCAAGTGGGTCATTTCAAACAACAGTGGCCATATCATCAGGGATGTCTCAGACTATGTTTTCCAAGGTGTTGTCCAGAGTGTTGTCTGCCCTGCTGAAACACATGCGCAGCTACATCATTTTCCCTGAGGTGGGGGATTTGGCTACAGTGAAGGGTGATTTCTATACCCTTGGACATATCCCCAACATCATAGGTGCCATTGATGGGACACATGTTGCTTTGGTCCCCCCCAGTAGGAGTGAACAGGTGTACAGGAACAGGAAGATTTATCATTCCATGAATGTACAGATGGTGTGTTTGGCTGACCAGTACATCTCCCATGTGAATGCCAAGTTCCCTGGCTCAGTGCATGACGCCTACATCCTGGGGAATAGCAGCATCCCTTACGTGATCGGTCAACTCCAGAGGCACCGGGTGTGGCTATTAGGGGACTCTGGTTACCCCAACCTGTCATGGCTACTGACCCCAGTGAGGAATTCCAGGACAAGGGCAGAGGAACGCTACAATGAGGCCCATGGGAGAACTAGGAGGGTGATCGAGCGGACCTTCGGCCTCCTGAAGGCCAGGTTCAGGTGCCTCCATATGACAGGTGGATCCCTAATGTACTCATCAAAGAAGGTGTGTCAGATCATCGTGGCCTGCTGTATGCTTCACAACCTGGCTTTGCGACGCCAGTTGCCTTTTCTGCAGGAGGATGGTCAAGATGGTGGTGTTGTAGCAGCTGTGGAGCCTGTGGAGAGTGAAGACGAGGAAGCCGAAGAGGACGACATAGACAACAGGAACACAGTAATACAGCAGTATTTTCAATGACACACAGGTAAGATTCCAACCCGGCATATTACATATACTTAACCCCTACTACCTCTCTACTGTCTGACCTTTTCCCCCTGTGTATGGTAACTGAGTTGTGACTTTCCCTTCCAATTTCAGAGATGTGGGCCACACTGCGTGTCATCTGCTTTGTTTCCCCATGGACTACAGCTGTGTGACATTGGTATGTTGGCATCACAATGTAAATAAGCATTTTGGGACGGTAATGTCTAATACATTTGTTCAAAATCACAGCCAGACTCCTGATTGTTTTGTGCAATAACTGTGTTTATTTCAGTGCTCTATATTGGTGGGTGGTTGCAAATCGGTGAGGGGTGATGGTGGAGGATTGTCCATGGCAGAGTCCAGACTATTAGTTTCACAGGTGCAATGCCCAAATACCTGTGGAAAATGGAGCATGGGCAGTATAAGGATGGACAGGGTGTCAATGTGGGACAGTGGGATGACATTCAGGGAGGTATCCTTTCCTGGCGGGGGTCTTGGCATCTTACTCTGTCTTCTTCCTGGATCTCAGTGCCCGCTTGCGGGGTGGTTCTCCTTCTGCAGGGGGTGGGGTCTTGGTGGCCTGTTGGTCCTGTGGCGGGGCCTCCTGTCCACTAGCGCCGGCAGAGGTGGTAGGCAGTTCTTGGTCCATGCTAGTGTCAGGGGCCCTTTGTCCTGCCACAGTGACCCGCAATGTGGTGACTACCTGATTCAGAGCCCCTACAATGGTGGTCAGGGCGGAACTGATGTTTCTAAGTTCCTCCCTGAACTCCATATACTGTTCCTCCTGCAGAAGCTGGATCTCCTGAAACCTGGCCAGGACCATCGCCATCGTCTCCTGGGAGTGGTGGTATGCTCCCATGATGGAGGTGAGGGCCTCGTGGAGAGTGGGTTCCCTGGGCCTGTCCCCCCCCTGTCGCACAGCAGCCCTCCCAGTTCCCCTGTTTCCCTGGGCCTCTGTCCCCTGGACCGTGTGCCCACTACCACTGCCCCCAGGTCCCTGTTGTTGTTGGGGTGGTGGGTTAACCTGGGTGCCCTGTAGTGGTGGACACACCGCTGATAGACGTGTCCTGGGGACTGAGGGATGGGCCCGCTGGGTGGGTGCTGTGCTGGTGTTACCAGAGGGGGGAAGGTCTGCTATGGGCTGTGGCTGTCAGAGGGGAACCGACTGTCCAGAGGTCCCCGATGGGCCGGGCTGGTCATCTAGATCCAGGTCGACAGAGGTGCTGTCCTCACTGTAGGCCTCTTCTGGGGGTGGAGTGGACATTTGTGGACCCTCCTGCGCGGTGACGTGGCGTTCGGGTCCTGCAGGGGTATAAAAGTATGGTTATTGCATTTGTGTGTGTCATAGCGTGTAATGGGTGGGTGCCCTTCTACCCCAGTGCTGGCATTCCCGTGTGGGGGCTTTAGTGACGGTGATTTGGGGGGGGATGGGTATGTGCAGTGGGCATGCTTTGGTGATGGGTGTCCATGCTTTGTGGTCACATGCAGGGCTTGGTGTTGGGATGGGTGGCTTGTGATGGTGAGACATTTGCAAGGAGCAGGATGTAATGGGGGTGAGGGTGAGGGTGGGGGTATGAGTTGGCATGCTGGTGGGGTGGGGGGGATGAAGTAGGGAAGATGAGACTTACCAGAGTCCATTCCTCCAGAGACTCCTGCGAGGCCCTCAGGATGCAGGATCGCCAAGACTTGCTCCTCCCATGTTGTAAATTCTGGGGGAGGAGGTGGGGGTCCGCCGCCAGTCCGCTGCACCGCGATGTTGTGCTGGGATACCTTGGAACGCACCTTCCCCCGTAGGTCATTCCACTTCTTCCTGATGTCGTCCATATTTCTTGGGTGCTGTCCCACCGCGTTGACCCTGTCGACTATTCTGCTCCATAGCTCCATCTTCCTGGCAATGGTGGTGTGCTGCACCTGTGTCCCGAAGAGCTGTGGCTCTACCCGTACAATTTCCTCCACCATGACCCTGAGTTCTTCGTTAGAAAACCTGGGGTGTCTTTGCGGTGCCATGGGGTGGTGTGAGTGATGTGGGGGTGGATTGTGTGGTGCTAAGTGTGGTGATGTGTTTGTTGTGTTGTGTGAAGTGCGTGCTAATATTGCTGGGTGACAGTAAAATGCGCGTCTGGGTGCTCGGATGTCTTTTCTCTGTGGGTGGTCCCGATTCTCTAGGAGTGGAGGTTTGTGGGTGATGTGGGTTTGTGTTTTATATTGTATTGGGTGTGTGGGAGTGGTGTGTGTATGTGTATCAGGTGTGTGTATTTTGAATTGTCCAATGTGACGGTGTTTTGTTGAAGTGTGTGTATTCTGAGCGCGGCGGTGTGTACCGCCAATAGAATACCGCGGTTGAAAGACCGCCACGAGGATTCGTGTGTCGTGATAGTGTGGGCGTATTTCTGTTGGTGTGACGGTGGAGGTTTGGTCATCGCCAGTTTCTCGCTGCCCTTTGGTGTGGCGGACTTTTGTGGATGTCTGTATTTTGGCGGTTTGCCATTTGTGGGTCAGAATGACCGTGGCGGTTTACCGCGGCCGCGGCGGTGTTCTGGCGGTCTTCTGCACGGCGGTAAGCGCCTTTTACCGCCATGGTTGGAATGAGGGCCTTAGTGTGTGGGCACCCTGGCACTAGCCAAGGTGCCCCCACATCGTTCAGGGCAAATTCCCCGGACTTTGTGAGTGCGGGACATCATTTCACGCGTGCACTATACATAGGTCACTACCTATGTATAGCGTCACAATGGTAACTCTGAACATGGCCATGTAACATGTCTAAGATCATGGAATTGTCACCCCAATGGCATTCTGGCATTGGGAAGACAATTCCATGATCCCCTGAGTCTCTAGCACAGACCCGGGTACTGCCAAACAACCTTTCCTGGTGTCGCGTGGGCTCTCATTATCCTAAATGAGACTACTGGATTTCTAGGCAGCAGGATCGATCACGGAGTGGGGGACTGAGTCTGACCCACGTGTAAAGAACTCTGTCACCCTAAATCCGGTTTTTGCTCCGGCTAACTAGCAGTGCCTCATTTCTCCCACGGGGAAGAGATGATTGGGCAGCCGAGCGTATGACATCTTTGGAACTTCTCAGGGAAGTCGTGGTCACTCAGATCCAAACCAAATCTCTCATTTACAATATGATCTCATATACAAATGACAAAGACAGTATAAGTTTTATATAATGATTTAATAAAACGACTGTATTTTAGAAAATAAGGCATGAGCCGCAATAACCAGAACCATACAACACAGTAGGATTGAAATAGTTACCAGGAGAGTAAAACATAAGAACAAAGCGATCATTGTGTATAATAGTTTCTACTCTCCCTCTGCTTGTTCTATTTCGAGCACAGCATGTTAAGCTTCTAGCTTGCCTGTCTGTATCACTGGGGAGACATCAGCCCTCATACCTGAGCAAAGCCCTGTGATCTTGATTCAGCATCTGCAACGAGGCAGTCAGCATCTAGTTGTGGTTCCCTGGTCAGAATCTCCCTCTTGTGTGTATTGGGACAAGGAAGTTATTTTATAACTAACATGTCAGCGTGATCACAAAATGTCCCTACGCAGGAATACCAAGTCTAAACTCCTACCACGTCTATCGGCAATGTATCCTTGACTGAAGCACAGAGTGAATATGTTATGGAGAACTCCAGTGCTGAACTAGGCAAAACAATGTGATATGAATAAAAAAACAACACCGTAGAACTGGCTATTTGAAAAATAACAGTACGAAGCCTAATAAAAAGCATTTAGAGCAAAGTGCACAGAGGCTCTAAACTGCTAGCAAATGAATAAAATACATCCAGGGCAAAGTGCACAAAGGCCTAAAGCCTAAAGCTAATGCGCAAAGGATATGTAAAACCAACCACACTACACCCTCCCCTTGTCGGTAGCAAGTTGTTCCAATAATATAAAAATATGCCCCAGATATAACCAATACCTAAAAGTATATACATATTTCGACAAGGTCAGAAGACAACAAAGTCATAAATTTGGAAAACATGTGACAAGAAAGCCAAATTCAATATAATGTCAATTTTGCAGGAGAGGAAAAAACCCAATTTTTAAACAGAAGCAATTGAAAGTAGGAGCTCCTCCACTTCGATGTATGTCAATATCGGAAGATTCACACCACAAAGTACCATGGAGCAGGTGTGTTCCAAAGCCCCAAAACCATTCAGGGCGGCACCCCGTGCAGGGCCTATGAACGAGACAAAACCATCTTCCTCCAGGAAGGGAATCTCATAAACTGCCTCACGAAGCAAACGCAACCGGAGTGCACAAGTCTGGGAATGAGCCCTAATCGGGAACATCAACAGATCAGGATCGACCACTGGAGGGCACCGCAGTGAGAGACAGAGAGCCAGTGCATGTTCAAATGAGCACCAAAGGCACTGAAACACGGGTTGCACACAATCCAAAACCGGTCTGAATGACAGAGACCAGTCACACTCCAAATGGCCCAGGAGTGTTGCTCCAAAATGCTGCATCATGCGTTCACGACACAGCTGCGCTGATGGGAGCAGCAATATAGGATCTCGTCGTGGCGGGACAGCCATTGCGAAAAAATAGCAACAACAGCAAGACTCCAGCCAATAAAGCCAAAATAATTGGGAAACCCCCAAAAATGCTTCCAAAACTAGAATGTATAGCCAAAGGTATCAAACCGAATATGGAAGAGAAGGTGTGAGCAAAACCAACACCAACGGCTTTGAAAAAATGTGCAATACCAGCAGTGCTGGATGCATTAAATATACGTCCCACAAGTTCACTGAAGTGACTTGGAAAGTTAGTATTCAAAAGGGACTGTATCTCCACCGATGACCTTGCCACCTGAAGTGCGTAGGTCTCGCTAGCAGATGTAAGGGCCACATGCTTTTGAAACAATAAAGCTTTTAGCCGACTCAACTTGTCGAAATTAACCTTGGAAGTAGCAATATGAGGCCAGATGTCCGCTACCTTCCTAACTTGAGTGGGGGGAAACAACACATTTCCGCAGCACGTAACGGCCCTGCTGACAACGACAACGTAAACTACTCTGGCACGCATGCCACAGCAGCGTTCGCTGTTAAGAACAATGTAACTGCCGTTAGAAAGCACCTGGAAAGTGTTTTTAATACCTGGGACTGGAACTCCCTTCAGATAACAAGCTAAGTTAGCAATCGAAGCGTTACACGCTCCGTGCAAGGACAGCTGTTTACAAACCATGGAATGGCTGACAGAAGCTTCGCATTCGCTACCGCTAAGAAAAACCTCCCTCAAACCATTAACACATCTGTATTGAAAGGGAAGCTCCCACACCTCGTGTATGTAACTGTCTCCCAATAGTTCATATCTACCCACCGGAATGTGCTTCAAACAAGAAGTAAATTGTAGAGTGGAGATAGGCATATTAATAACCCCATGAATCAACCACTCAGCTGACGGAATCCCAGCCACCGTGAAAGGCAGTTTCTCCAATTTCTCAATATTCAACATAACATACGTTGCTTCCTTTTTAGCCATCAGCTGTTGTTGACGAGTCAAATTAAAGGAGACAAAGATCTCTCTGGCGCGAATGTGCTGCCATGGAACGCGACCTGCCTTCAAGGTCTGAAGAGTCCAACCCAGCTGCATGACGGACCGTGTCTGACTCTGCCCATGATATAAAGAAGACATGTCCGATTTAATAATGTCAATAGCAGAGGAAACAATGCTGTCAATCGTGTAAACACGGTCAGAAAGGGTATGCATGCCATTATCAACAACAGACAAAGTCTGCATCAGGTTTTCCTGATCAATCTGCCTCAACCGGGCTGCAGCGTCCTGTTGTGAAAGCTTCCAAATCTCATTATAAACTTCGTATATGAACCTTTTCTTCCGTGGTACCTTGGGACCTGACAAAAAATCTCGTAAATCAGTATCATTAGACAGTAACGTGAGATGTGACTTAACTGCATCCAGCGTGGATGACTTCAACCATTGCTGACAAATCTTCCCCACGCTGTATGTAGTTATAATATCAGCATGCTCTGGTGAAACGTAACGAGGGTCTGCCCTACTAGTCCTGAACCCCCCTGAAGAGGTAACAAAACGTTGATGACACTCATTAGTGTCTACAGGCCATAATAACCACCTGCCTGGATGTAACGATGAAGTGTTAAGCGTACCATTCTGGACCCAATGTGTAAATTCACTAAAAGTAGCATTCACATAATACACGCCCTAAATAATGTGTCCCTGCCTTGCATCTGCCAATTTTTTGTACCCCTAACACTTTTCAAGTCAACAGTCTTAAACCAGTATTCATATCCCTCGACCGAAAGTTTAGATACAAACAAATTGGAATACAATAATTTAGTATCGGTCAATAACATTTGCTTATTAGAATACGGAGTAACTTTGAAATAGTAAGACTTAGCATTTCGCTGATTATGCCCAGAAAAATATGCAAATTTATCATAATAAGTTTTCGAACTCCCTTGTGGAGGAGTCGAACAATGTCCCCATTGCACATAATTAAAAATGGACTTAGGGCTACTAGCTTTATGAATAAAGTGGTGTCCATAATAGTTGTAGCAAAACATGTCACCATGATTATCTCTAAACTGGTAAGCATCTTCATTGTCATAGACAGTATAATATTGCAAATCTGTTAGCATAGAATCTACTGTCTTCACATCCCAATCATCAGAAACAATGCCTGGTATAACAATATCATTCATTGATAACTTGAGGACATACGGTATTTGAATCAATTCAGTGGGACCATATATATCAAACATTACTTTATCCCACACAATCCCATCCGGAATCGGTATTGCAGAAATGTTTACATTGGACAAGTCTCTCCGAACCATATGAGACGAAAAATGTGGCTTTAACACAACCTCCACGTGTTCAATGTCAGATCGATCAGGAAGAAAATGACCATGTATTACTAGAAAAAAAGTAACCACAAATCCCAACCATAAAAAAAATAGTCATTACAGCCATAAAAAGCCACAAATAGTTCCAAGGAAAAACAAAATATGTTTGTTTAAGCCAACACAGCAGCTTACATGGACAGCAGACTGTAGACATCGAGGACGAGGAGCTGGACACTGCATCTTCAGTGTCATTGAAGCAGCCAGAGGCAGTTCTTGCAAAAGGTGCAACTGTGAACAAAGAAGCAGATGGAGGCTCTCGCCTAGGCACGCTATAAACCACATGTTCAGAAACATCAGTAGAACGTACAGCAATTTGATCAAAAGATTTCATATTAATCGTTGTCTGTGGAACAATCGCAAGATCATCTTCCACCCTCCCCAAGCTCGGAGAGGAAACAGCGTCGGTGTAAATCACCTGCAGCGGGACTTCTTCCCCAGTAGTGAGAGGGATTCCGGAACTACTGGGTGTCCCTTTTGGTCTGCTGTGCAGAATCGGCCACATGTTGTAACTTGACATTATCAATGGAAACAAAGCAATTTCCTTTGGCCCCTTGCAGCGGCAGTAAAATCACAGTTCTCGTACCGCTTACCCCTAACACAGGGACAGGTGCTCGATAAGAAGGACCAAATTCTTTCTTCACTGCGACCTTTTCACGCACTAGATCCCCAATCCTGGGTATCCAATCAGTAGGTGTTACTGGCTCATCCTTAATTCCTGAGGAGGCAGCACTTGCAGAAGAGTTATCTTCACGGAATTGTTGTAAATCCTGCAAAACAGTGACACGATCATTTATGTCAAAGGGCGTATCTGCCGCCTCCACACCAGGACCATCTAGATCAGGAACATACATTCGTGTTCCAAACAGGCACTCATATGAAGTACAACCCCCCAGTGACCGTCTAGGCAAGTTATTAAGTGCTCTCTGTACTCCATACAAGTGGGCTAGCCAACTACGACCCGTACCTATAACCCTGGCCGTTAAGGACTGCTTTAAAGCACGATTTAATCGCTCCACGACAGAATTTCCCTCGGGATGAAATGGAGACGAGAATTGGAGTTGGACCCCCAACGAAGCCATGGTGTCCCTGAATGCCTTACAGGCAAAAGCAGGGCCCTGGTCTGAATGAAAAGCCGCAACTGCAAATGTATCGACAAAGATGCGCAAATCTTTAATAACAGTCCGAGCATCAGCCGAGCGTTGTGGCCAGACCCACACAAATCTGGAGCACGAATCTACAGCAACCAAAATATATTTGTATGCACTATCTGGTGTCAGCGGACCACAATGATCCAAGTACACACACTGTAAAGGTTTAATTGAAATCAGAAGGGGCGTCTGCTGCGGGCGTCTAGCCGACAAAGCTTTAATCTGTTGACAAATGTCACAACAAAGGACATACTGCTTAGTCTCTTTATAGAGACCAGGCCACCAGTAACGAGCCTGTAAAAGTTAAATCGTGGCAGCCACACCAGCATGTGCAGACGCCACCCCCTCATGTGCTGCAGAAATTAATCGAGGTCTCTCAATTTTATTGGGTAGTTCACGTACACCAATGCCTGGAATATTAACAGCAGCATTCAGCGCACTACTCAAGCAGTAACTATATTTAGAAGGAAATCCTTTAGGAAATGGCGTGCCATCAGCCGTAGCTTTTATGGCAGCCGAAATCTCCGTGTCTGGTTTGAAACTCGAACGAATCACTGCGGCCACAGTGGCGACAGCCACTGCTGATTTCGCTGCTTCATCAGCCAAAGTATTCCCAGCAACGTGTATTCCAACACACTGGTGTCCAAGTGTATGTACAACATGGACCTTAGGAAGCGTCTCCTTCAGATCCGCAACCTTACCCCACAACAATTTGTGTTTAATGGTGTTGCCTTTAGAATCCCTGAACCCATTCATTTTCCAATAGTGTAGATATTCATTGAAAGACTGTACACAGTAGTAGGAGTCACAGACCAACAAGGTCAAAATCGCCAGATCCGCGTGCTCCAATGCCAACAATAGAGCTTTGAGCTCAGCCAGCTGTGCCGTGCAATCTCCCAAGGTTTTAGTATAAGTATGTCGGGGGCGGAACACTTCCCCCTCCATCGCGCCACTCACCACCGCACATGCAGCAGAATACTGCTGTTTAGTCCCAACCGCTGGTTGCGCAGAGCCATCGGTATACATGACCACCTGGTACTGGTCAATAGGCAATGTGCCAGCAGGGACTGGATACTCTATTTCATATTGAAGAAATTCTTGAGTCTGCAGTTTAGGGTCAAATATGTAATCTACATCAGTGGCAGTCAAAGACGCAGCCCATTGAATCCATCGCGGGTGTAAAGCTTTCGAATTAGGAACACTCGCTTTTGTAACAGCCTCCAAAGGCCGGAATCGGGGAAACAACAACGATACGTTGTCCCTAGGCTAGAGGTCTTTCTTTAATCACAGCCATCTGTACTGCAGTGAGTATTTTTTCAGTCTGTGCAAATCGTTGTTCTGCAGCAGAATACAAGTGTGACTTGTATGCAATCGGGACTGTCTCTCCCTCATTAAAGGTGACATATGTAAACCCAACAGCTCCAGGTATCACCCTGATGACTAAATGTGTCTTATTGTCCCGTGTGTGTAAATGTTTAACTGCTAAGAGATCTGTTTGCAAATCTCGTAGGATATGTGTATGCTCAATCGTCCAAAATCTACTCGAAAAATTCGGACGAATCAACTCGTATAATGGTTTTATACGTGTAGCATAATCAGGAATGTAAGTTCTGCCAAAATTCAGAAACCCCAACAATGACTGGAGCTTCCTAACCGTATTAGGAGGCTGCAATAAAGCACATTTCTCCAAAAAATGTGGCGCTAAGCTCTTGCCCTCACTCGACAACTCATATCCCAGGAAAATGACGCTGAGGAAGGCAATCTTCTATTTCTTAAAATTAAACTTATAGCCAATATCAGCAAACCCCACAACAATGCGCGATACACGCTTTAGATGTTGCAGAATCTCATCGTCTGTCAGATATATGTCATCAACATATGATAACGCTTCAGGGTCCAACTCATGCAGCATTTCAGTCACACAAGCCGAAAACAGTCCTGGGCTATTCTTATACCCCTGAGGCAAACGACAAAACTTTTTCTGAGAGCCAAACGCACTGAAACTGGTATAGTCCCGACTTTCGGGCGCTATATTTTGGCAAAAAAATCCATTCGAGATATCTAACGTTTTGTATTTCTTACACCCTATATTATTCATAAGCGCTGCGCTATGTGAATTCTGTATTGCATATGTGCGTGTATGACCATTTAAATGTCTGTAATCCACCACTATCCTATATGAATGGTCCGGTTTAGCAACTGGAAATAAGGGATTATTCATCGGCGAGACACAGGGCTCAATTACACCCTGGTACTCTAATTGTGTAAGAATTTTCCTAACCGATGCCCTTGCCTCAAATTTGATAGGATACTGCGGCTGTGGCTGAGGTTCGCCCTTTATCGGAATTACATGATAAGGTGATTGTCTATCCCACCCCACGTTATTTCTATATAGGGCGGGAGCCTGTGCTAGAGCCCATTTTTTACTATAGGACTCCGCTAGTTCTTTCGGAACAAGTGGTGAGAAGGAAGTTGCAATAACATCCTCCCTAACCGGACAGTCGCGAACAAAGTCAGGTGGCCAATCCTGTTCGGCCAGTAGAACATCATATATCATTTTACCACATGGTCCCAAAAGATGGCGTGTATAATGCGGTCAATGTCCTCTTCTAATCGCAGAGTCACTTGATATACTCTATCAGGATCAGAGACTCGCATATCCGCCGTTTCGACTTGTATGAAGTCATCAGTTTCTTTCACCTCCAGATGCTCTAGAAGACTCCGGCGAACTATTGTGACCTCTGCTGCGCTGTCTAACAGTGCTAACGCCCATGTCTTGTTCGTCAAGAGAACTCTCTTCTTGAGCGGCATGTCTAACAGAGACTGCTGCCACTTTCTTCTTTTTAAACTGCTGTTTTTGTTGCAGCGGTTTCTCTTCTTGTTTAACAGAAACCTCCGCTGAGCGTTGTGAATCCTGTCTTGGTTTCACGTACTCCGTCCTCCGCTCTGACCGCCCACCTCTCTCACTTCTCTTCTCTGAGGAGTCCTGAAAGGAACAAGATTGCCGTGTATCAGTATATTGATATCTATCAGGCGTATTCAAATTATCCCTATTCCTGACATTATACCTATTCTGCGGGGTCTCCGGTTGCGGCGACTGTCCCTCATCCTGTTTCTTTTCCCAGCGCTTTTTAGCACCCTCAGGTTGCTGTTGTTTAGCATTATCTTTATTATTTTTACCCTGCAATTGGGGTTTTTGCGGTCTAGCCCCTAGGCTATTGCGACCGATACTAGAATAGGTTTCTGCTATTATTCTCGGAAGTTCCCGCTCTTGATTAATCTGCAGAACGTCCCGAAGACCCATTCGCACTGCTAGTGCTACAGCCTCTCCCTTGAGATTACTCAAAATAATAGAAGAAACCGCGGCAAAATTGCCCATTAACTGCATGCCCAAACCCAAGGCAGGGGCAGCTCCATATTCATCTTGAATTTGTTTAAGCACTTCCCGTAAATTAGCCAATGTCGGTGTACCATGCGCCGTTGTGTAGAGCGCGGCAAACACCGTGCCCCAGGTATTACAAAGGTCCACCGGAGGAACCATCCCATACGGCAAACACATCATCAATATTCTATGTTTATCCTGAGGTCCCGTATGGGGAAATACTGCTTCCAGCGTATTAATCTTTTGCGCCAGCCAAAATGGAGTCTCCTCACGTTTAGCCGGTACTTTACCCATAACTGAGTGTACAGTGGCCGGATTAATACCCGGAACCACTGCTTGTGGGTGCGCCGGAGCAGCACGCGCTGCATTCGTATTCAATGCTTGCATTACAAACTGAACCAATCTTCTGTATGTAGTTGCTAAGTCTATATATAAACGACGCACATCAGCCACTGCCAAATTAGCAACCGCAGGATATGGTGTATAAGTAGCCAATAAAGGCCAGGTCGGACCATCATTACTCAACCGACCTAACCTTACTTGTGCTACTGTATGTGGGAGGGCGCCATCAAGCCAATTATGGTGTTCTTAATAAGAGAGAGGTATCTCTAAGTATGCATGAGCCCTGTATTGCCCAAGGACATTCGCAACAGTGTATTCGTGAAAAGTATTTGTACCCCCATCAACTGCTGGAAATACGACCCAAGAATAAAAAAGTTCTGTTCTATAGGCTGCATGGGCATCCACCACAAAAGTGACTGGACCCCCTTGGACCATCAGTCCATGTGCTACCGGGTGTCCCGTGAGCGGGTGACGCATATTGATAGCTATATTCACTACATTAGGATTCGCCATTTGTAAAAAATAGCTCTAGGTCAGAGAAGGCACACCAATATCGGGGTTTTTCCTTTCAAAGTTCAAGCTTGAACAACCAACCACTAAGTAACAGTATGTACCTATACTGTGGTGGCGGAAACCCTCAGCCCCACGGACGTCTCCGCATACGGAACCGAGGAGTCAAAATATATATGAGATCGAGAGAGTCAGTCGGACCTAAATATTAGAGCCAGACCAAACGTTGGCGGCGCCATGTCGCGTGGGCTCTCATTATCCTAAATGAGACTACTGGATTTCTAGGCAGCAGGATCGATCACGGTGTGGGGGACTGAGTCTGACCCACGTGTAAAGAACTCTGTCACCCTAAATCCGGTTTTTGCTCCGGCTAACTAGCAGTGCCTCATTTCTCCCATGGGGAAGAGATGATTGGGCAGCCGAGCGCATGACATCTTTGGAACATCTCAGGGAAGTCGTGGTCACTCAGATCCAAACCAACTCTCTCATTTACAATATGATCTCATATACAAATGACAAAGACAGTATAAGTTTTATATAATGATTTAATAAAACAACTGTATTTTAGAAAATAAGGCATGAGCCGCAATAACCAGAACCATACAACACAGTAGGATTGAAATAGTTACAAGGAGAGTAAAACATAAGAACAAAGCGATCATTGTGTATAATAGTTTCTACTCTCCCTCTGCTTGTTCTATTTCGAGCACAGCATCTTAAGCTTCTAGCTTGGCTGTCTGTATCACTGGGGAGACATTAGCCCTCATACCTGAGCAAAGGCCTGTGATCTTGATTCAGCATCTGCAACGAGGCAGTCAGCATCTAGTTGTGGTTCCCTGGTCGGAATCTCCCTCTTGCGTGTATTGGGACAAGGAAGTTATTTTATAACTAACATGTCAGCGTGATCACAAAATGTCCCTACGCAGGAATACCAAGTCTAAACTCCTACCACGTCTATCGGCAATGTACCAGACTGTATCCTTGACTGAAGCACAGAGTGAATATGTTATGGAGAACTCCAGTGCTGAACTAGGCAAAACAGTGTGATATGAATAAAAAAACAACACCGTAGAACTGGCTATTTGAAAAATAACAGTACGAAGCCTAATAAAAAGCATTTAGAACAAAGTGCACAGAGGCTCTAAACTGCTAGCAAATGAATAAAATACATCCAGGGCAAAGTGCACAAAGGCCTAAAGCCTAAAGCTAACGCGCAAAGGATATGTAAAACCAACCACACTACACTGGGGTTTCACTGCAGCTGCTGCTGCTGCCAAGCCCTCAGACAGGTTTCTGCCCTCCTGGGGTCCAGCCAGGCCTGGCCCAGGAAGGCAGAACAAAGGACTTCCTTAGAGAGAGTGTGTTACACCCTCTCCCTTTGGAAAAAGGTGTCAGGGCTGGGGAGGAGTAGCCTCCCCCAGCCTCTGGAAATGCTTTGATGGGCACAGATGGTGCCCATCTCTGCATAAGCCAATATACACTGGTTCAGGGATCCCCCAGCCCTGCTCTGGTGCGAAACTGGACAAAGGAAAGGGGAGTGACCACTCCCCTGACCTGCACCTCCCAGGGGAGGTGCCCAGAGCTCCTCCAGCGTGCCCCAGACCTCTTCCATCTTGGATTCAGAGGTGTGCTGGCACACTGGACTGCTCTGAGTGGCCAGGGCCAGCAGGTGACGTCAGAGACTCCTTCTGATAGGCTCTTACCTGTGTTACTAGCCTATCCTCCTTCCTAGGTAGCCAAACCTCCTTTTCTGGCTATTTAGGGTCTCTGCTTTGGGGAATTCTTCACATACCGAATGCAAGAGCTCACCAGAGTTCCTCTGCATCTCTCTCTTCACCTTCTGCCAAAGGATCGACCGCTGACTGCTTAGGACGCCTGCAAAACCGCAACAAAGTAGCAAAGACGACTACTGCAACCTTGTATCGCTTATCCTGCTGCCTTCTCGACTGTTTCCTGGTGGTGCATGCTCTGGGGGTAGCCTGCCTCCTTTCTGCACCAGGAGCTCTGAAGAAATCTCCTGTGGGTCGACGGAATCTTCCCCCTGCAACCGCAGGCAACAAAAGACTGCATCACCGGTCCTCTGGGTCCCCTCTCAGCACAACGAGCGTGGTTCCTGGAACTCAGCAACTCTGTCCAAGTGACTCCCACAGTCCAGTGACTCTTCAGTCCAAGTATGGGGAAGGTAAGTCCTTGCCTCCCCACGCTAGACTGCATTGCTGGGTACCACGTGATTTGCAGCTGCTCCGGCTCCTGTGCACTCTTCCAGGATTTCCTTCATGCACAGCCAAGCCTGGGTCCCCGACACTCTAACCTGCAGTGCACACCCTTCTGAGTTGACCTCCGGCGTCGTGGGACTCCCTTTTCTGACTTCGGGTGGACTCCGGTTCACTCCTCTTCTAAGTGCCTGATGTGGTACTTCTGTGGGTGCTGCCTGCTTCTGTGAGGGCTCCTTGACTTGCTGGGCGCTCTCTCTGTCTCCTCATCTAAGTGGCGACATCCTGGTCCCTCCTGGGCCACAGAAGCATCCAAAAACCCTAACCGCGACCCTTGCAGCTAGCAAGGCTTGTTTGTGGACTTTCTGCGTGGGAACACCTCTGCAAGCTTCTTCACCACGTGGGACATCCATCCTCCAAAGGGGAAGTTTCTAGCCCTCTTCGTTCTTGCAGAATCCACAGCTTCTACCATCCAGTGGCAGCTTCTTTGCACCCTCAGCTGGCATTTCCTGGGCATCTGCCCACTCTCGACAGTGTCGTGACTCTTGGACTTGGTCCCCTTGTTTCACAGGTACTCAGGTCCGGAAATCCACTTTGGTTGCTTTGCTGGTGTTGGTCTTCCTTGCAGAAACCCCCTATCAAGACTTCTGTGTTCTCTGGAGGTTATAGGTGCACTTTACACCTACTTTTCAGGGTCTTGGGGTGGGCTATTTTTCTAACCCTCACTGTTTTCTTACAGTCCCAGCGACCCTATACAAGCTCACATAGGTTTGGGGTCCATTCGTAGTTTGCATTCCACTTTTGGAGTATATGGTTTGTGTTGCCCCTATACCTATGTGCTCCTATTGCAATCTACTGTAACTTTACATTGCTTGCATTACTTCCTTTTGCTATTACTGCATATTTTTGGTATTGTGTACATATATCTTGTGTATATTTGGCATCCTCATACTGAGGGTACTCACTGAGATACTTTTGGCATATTGTCATAAAAATAAAGTACCTTTATTTTTAGTATATCTGTGTATTGTGTTTTCTTATGATATTGTGCATATGACACCAGTGGTATAGTAGGAACTTTGCATGTCTCCTAGTTCAGCCTAAGCTGCTCTGCTATAGCTACCTTCTATCAGCCTAAGCTGCTAGAAACACCTCTTCTACACTAATAAGGGATAACTGGACCTGGTACAGAGTGTAAGTACCCATTGGTACCCACTACAAGCCAGGCCAGCCTCCTACACAGGTGCATTGTACAAGGGGGCATAGGAAGTGGAGTGATGGCAAGTCAAAGTTGTCAGGGTGACAAAGTGGGACAAAAGGGTGACAATCAGGAGAGTCTTATTTCCTGGTGGGGGTCTTGGCAATGTTCTCTGTCTTGTTCCTAGATCTCAGGGTCGTTTGCAGGCTGGTTCTCTTTCTGCAGGGGGTGGGGTGCTGGTGGCCTGTTGGTCCTGTGGCAGAACCTCCTGTCCACTAGCCCCGGCGGAGGTGGAGGGCTGTTCATCGTTCAGGCTAGTGTCAGGGGCCCGTTTGTGTGCCACTGTGTCCCTCATGGTGTTGGCCAGGTCTGCCAGCACCCCTGCAATGGTGACCAGGGTGGTTTTGATGGACTTCAAGTCCTCCCTGATCCCTAGGTAGCGTTCCTCCTGCAGTCGCTGGGTCTCCTGAAACTTGGCCAGTACCGTGCCCATGGTCTCCTGAGAATGATGATATGCTCCCATGATGTTGGAGAGTGCCTTGTGGAGAGTGGGTTCCCTGGGCCTGTCCTCCGCCTGTTGCACAGCAGTCCTCCCAGTTTCCCTGTGCCTCTGTCCCCTGAATCGTGTGCCCACTGCCACTGACCCAGGTCCCTGATTGTCTTGGGTTGGTGGGTTTGCCTGGGGTCCCTGTAGTGGTGGACACACTGCTGATTGATGTGTCCTGGGGACAGAGGGATTGGCCCGCTGGGTGGGTGTTGTGGTGGTGTCTCCTGAGGGGGTAGGCTCTGTGGTGGGTTGGGACTGTGGCAGGGGAACCGACTGCACGGAGGTTCCCTGATGGGCCAGGTTGGTCATCCTGATTGAGGCATGCAGAGCTGCTGTCGTCACTGTGGGCCTCTTCAGGTGGAGAACTGGATGTGGCTGGCACCTCCTCTCCGGTGATGTGGAGTACGGGGCCTGTGGGAATGCAAATGCATTGTTAATGTGTCTGCGTGTGCCATCCTGTGCATGGGTGTGTTTCCCTGTATGATTGTGATTTCCCTGTCAGCTTGGCCTTGTGTGAGTGGTGATTTTGGGGGCTGGGTGAGTCTCTCTACTGGGCATACTGTGGTGATAGGTGTCCATGCAGGTCTGTGATGGGTGTCCATGCATTGTTGTTGCATGCAGGGCTTGGTATTGGGATGGGTGGGTTGTGTTATTGGGGTATATGTGAGGTGGTGGAGTGATGGAGGTGAGGGTAGGGATATGAGTTTGTGATGGCATGCAGGTAGGGTGGGGGATAAAGTAGTTAAGATTTGACTTACCAGAATCCAGTCCTCCTGCTACTCCTGCGAGGCCCTCAGGATGGATGATCGCCAAGACTTGCTCCTTCCATGTTATTAGTTGTGGGGGAGGAGGTGGGGGTCCACCGCCAATCCTCTGTACTGCTACCTGGTGTCTTGCTACCACGGAATGCACCTTCCCCCGAAGGTCATTCCACCTCTTCCTGATGTCATCCCTGGTTCTTTGGTTCTGTCCCACGGCGTTGACCCTGTCCACGATTCTCCGCCATAGCTCCATCTTCCTTGCAATGGACGTCTGCTGCACTTGTGATCCGAATAGCTGTGGCTCTACCAGGATGATTTCCTTCACCATAACCCTTAGCTCCTCCTCAAAAACCTGGGGTGTCTTTGGGGTGCCATGGATGTGGTGCGAGTGATATGTGTGAGGATGTGTGGGGTAATATTGGGGTGATGTGTTACGGTGTATGCTGTGATGTGCATGAATGGTGTATGGGTGATGGCGTTCCGTGGCTCTGATTGAGTGGGTGCTCCTGATTTGTCTCTCTCTGCCTGATATCTATTTTTTCACTGTAAGGGGTTGTGGGTAATGTGGGTGGGTGTTTTATAGCGGTGTGAGTGTGTGTGTGTGGTGTGTGTATGTGTGTCAGGTATGTGTGTAGTTTGAATTGTCCAATGTGGTGTAGTTTTGTAAGTGTGTGTGTATTTTGAGCGTGGTGGTGTGTACCGCCAATGGTTTACCGATGTTGAAGGACCGCCACGGTGATTTGTGGGTTGTGATAATGTGGGCGTATTTCTGTTGGTGTAATGGTGTGGGTTTTGCTATTGCCAGTTTATCACTAACCTTGGGTGTGGCAGACTTGTGTGGGTGTCTGTATAGTGGCTGAATTCTCAGTGTGGGTCATAATACCCGTGGCGGAATACCACTGTGGGCACGGTATGTTGACGGCCGTCAGCACGTTGGTAGGTGGCATTTACCGCCACGGTTGTAATGAGGGCCAAAGTGTAAAATATTTGTGCAACACTTAATTACAGTAACGCTGTGAAAGACACCAGATAAAGACTCCACATCAGTTTAGAAATAAAGAATATTTATTTCAGTTGAATGAGACCAAAATGACAAAAATCCTATATATATTTATCCAGATTTAGGTATTCAAAAAATGTATGTAATCAACACACATGGGAGCACCTGTACACTCCTATTCAAGTATTTACAGTAAGTTTCTTGGATTCACAGCAGTCCCAGTTAGGGTTAGATAATTGGATTCCTGAAAAGTTAGATCAGGACACAACAATGCTCCACAAGTCCCTAGGGTGGTTTGTAAATGGGAGACCTCGCTTGTTCCCTCACGATTGTGAATTCACAACTCCTGCTGCCAGCGAAAGCACTGTTCGGTTACAGAATCACAGTACCTTTCTGTGGCCCAAGCACTGCGGTGTCACTTAGGTTGCTTTGGCAAACCAGGGGCAGTGGGGGCTGTGCTGAAGCAATCCAAATACCAGAGCCCTCCCTAAGTGATCGGGAGCTGCAGTGTTACTCTGGTTGCTCCAGCAACACAGGGGCAGGGGAGCTGCGCTGAAGGAGGGCTTCCTCTGTAACCATGTTCTCCATCAGTGGCAGAGTCAGCAGCTCCAGGCGGTGCACCAAGAAGTGGTATGCACTGGTGGTGAGCAGCCCAGACTCAAGCTGCATGTCCTGGATTCAACTAAGCACAGGGTCCAGGGAATGTGCTGATCATGAAAGTTGTAAGCGCTGATCCTTAGTGGCATTCACAGTTGTGGGGATGCTGGTGAAGTCTTTGATGGCTCTCAGACTTTGACAACATGGGGCAAGCCAACAAACCCTTGGAGGTCTTGGGTTAAGGAGGTTGTAGAGGGGAAGTTTCAATCCTTCCTCACTGCAAGAAGTAGCAGGCACCAGGCCAACACAGCAGAGTAAGTTGCAAATTGGCAGTCCCTCCTGGTAACACAGATCTTCTTCATTGCAGTCTCCTGAGGACTAGGCCTTGGCGTGGACCTCCGCTTCACTGGCAGAGTTTGCAGAACTTGGGCAGTTCAACCTACACAGAGTAGCGCAGAGTTCCTGAATTCCACACTCTGGCACTGAGCGGAGTTTGTTCGTGCTTGTGAGAATGGGTTTTGGCACTCTCTTATGAGTGTGATGATACCCCGGGCCGCAAGCACAAGACTTCACTTTCTCTCGCTTTACCTCCAGCCACACCAACAGCCAAAATGAGCCTCTCGCAAGTGCAAACTTACTTCTGAAGTAGATTTTCTACTCCAGAGCCACTAAATCTAGTCAAAAAGAGATTTTTTTTACTAGATTTTATTCTCCAATGGACCCTTCAATTTGTTTTTCAGATTGAGAAGCCTTTTGTTTTTTTTTAAACAGGAAGGAACTGTGTCACAGACTCCAACTTCCTGTTCTTGTCTAGCATGCTCCTCCCTGTGCTTTTTCCATCCCCAGTTCACTCTTCACTTGGATTTGAAGGTGGAAGGATCATTCTCTTTGTATCCTGGATATACCTTTGGATTTAAGGCCTTTGTTTATGTAAAATCACACAAGTAAGTTCTACAACTATTGAAAAAAGGGTGTTGATGTTTGTTTGCTTGGGCATGCACCAGCATTTCTTTGTACTTTAGTTTGATTTTAAAAATGTATAGTAGTGGGTGGCCTGGAGTTTAAGTATGGGCCTAGTTATTATTTATTTGGAATTTGATTGATTTTTCACCTTTTTTAAAGGAAAAGTGTTGCACAGCTCAGTATCTTTTCTACATGTTTGTATAATTTGCAATATTATTTTAGTATGTGGCCTAGGTTTCTAAAGGGCCATTTAGCCAGTCGGCCCAGGCCAGTACTATTAGTCATCAGTGCATGAAATAAGTGTTTCAGTGGTATATGTTTTTAAAACTTCATTTAGTGCAGGGATGGCATTGGAATACATTTAAAATGTTGGCTATTGTTTGCATTTCATTTTTTTTGCAAAAATTGAAACATTGTGGGATAATAATATTTGATGGCGTACGAGGATGCTGTTTGACCATGTGCCTGCCATCCATTTTGTGCATGCAGCCAGTGCCCTTTTGCCAAAGGCCTGCATGTGTTCTGCTTTCTTCTCCTTGCTCCTTGTTGTTGTTGTTTGATCATGTGGTTGGCAGCCATTTGAGCATGCAGCCAGTGTCCCTTTGGCGTAGGCTTGCATGTGTTCTTTGTTTACCATGCCTCCTTGCTCCTTGTTGCTGTTTGAGCATGTGGCTGGCAGTCATTTTGTGCATGTAGCCAGTGTTTTTCCCTTTACTACAGGATTGCATGTGTTCTTTGTTTGCCATGCCTCCTTACTCTTTGTTGTTGTTTGATCATGTGGCTGGCAGTCATTTTGTGCATGCAGCCAGTGTCTCTCCCTTTGCCATGGGCTTGCATGTGGTCTTTGTTTACCAAACCTCCTTGCTCCTTGTTGCTTTTGTTTGATCATGTGGCTGGCAGTCATTTTGTGCATGCAGCAAGTGTCTCTCCCTTTGCCACAGGCTTGCATGTGTTTTTTGTTTGCCATGCCTCCTTGCTCCTTGTTGTTGTTTGACCATGTGGCTGGCTGGCAGCGTTTTTGTCCATCCAGCCAGTGCCCCTTGCCATAGGCCTGCATGAGCTCTTTATTTGCCAAGCCTCTTTATTCAATGTTGTTATTGTTTGATCATGTGGCTGACAACCATTTTGTGCATGCAGCCAGTGTCCATCCCTTTGCTATAGGTTTGCATGTTTTTTTGCTTGCCACACCTCCTTGCTGGTTTTTTTTTTACCATGTGGCTGGCTGGCACCCATTTTGTCCATCCAGCCAGTGTCCTTTGCCAAAGGCTTGCATGTGTTCTTTGTTTGCCATGTCACCTTGCTCCTTGTTGTTGTTTGATCATGTGGCTGGTAGCCATTTTGTGCATGCAACTGGTGTCTCTCCCTTTGCCTAGGCTTGCATGTGTTCTTTGTTTGTTATGTCTCCTTGCACCTTGTTGTTTGACCATGTGGCTGGCTGGCAGCCACTTTGCCCATCCAGCCAGTGTCTCTTGCCATGGGCTTGCATGTATTCTTTGTTCTCCCTGCTTCCTCCTTGTTGTTGTTGTGTGACCATGGGGCTAGCTGGCAGTCATTGTGTGTGTGTGCACTGTGCAGCCAATGTGTCTTTGACATAGGATTACATACAAACATCGTTAATTATTGATCATTTGTTTAAGTTTCTATTTTTATAATTTGTTCGACTTTAATTTTTACATTTACATTTTTAATTTTAATTTTGTATGCCATTTTTAATTTCATATTTTAAATTTCTTTTTTATTTAAATGTTTGTTTCAATTTTGTAATACTGTTTTTACTTTTTTATTTTATTTTTTATTTATATTTTTTAATTTTTTATCTCTTCTTATTTTAATTTTGATATTTTTTGACTTTTTTAATTTTGATTTAGAATTTTATTTTTTCATTATTTTTCTTTAATATATATATATATATATATTTTCTCTTTATTTTTTATTTTTATTTTAATTTGTATTTAATTCTGCATTTTGCCTTCATCCAACTATCCACATCCACCTGATCCATTCCATTCCTCCATCCATTCACAAGGACGAACAGCTGCACTACAGCATTCAGTTTCATAGGTGAAATTCCATTTCCTCCAGGGCATCTTGCCTGCTGAGCAGAGGAGACAAATCAACAGCATAATTAATTTTGTTAATTATTATTCAATTTCCCCAGGACCACATTGCCGCCACATGTTATTTAAAGGATTATTACATTTACCCATGCAACTCCTTCTGGTTACCCAGCTACATCAGGTACAACCCATCAAATCACGGTGGAAGGAATCACCCGCCTCATCGACCTCACAATGGCACAGGAAGACTCAGTGTCAGATGGAGAGACCATAGCATACGGTGACTGCACCACAACACGCACTGACTCTACTACCACCTACATCTGAAAAGTCACCTGCATCAGTGGCCCCACAAAAGAAGAAAATCCAGGCTACAATTATGGGCGGGAGGGACCCTAGGATCGCAACCACTCAATGGTACATTCGTACAACGGAAGCTGGCAAAAATGTTAGCGCTGGACAGTTAGAGCGTTAGAGTTTGTGGCAGCCCTCTGCCCAAAATGGAAGGTTCCAGCTAGACTTACTTTGCCAGAGTTGCTGTTCCAGGGTTGCATCACGATGTGCTGCAACTGGTTGAACAAGCTTTGCAACAAAGTGTTGTCCACATTATCTACCTGACAACAGACATGTGGACCAGTTGTCAGACGATTGATTACACATGCATTATTGCACACTGGATCTCTAAAGCTATCTACAGGTCTTGGCCCTGAAGACATTTTTTAGAGCATTTGGCCACATGCTACAGTAGCCATGTTTGCCATGGAGAAGTCACACACAGCTGCAAACATCTTGAAGGAATTTAATAGCAAGGTGTCTGAATGGCTATGACCCAGAGGTCTTCAAGTTGGATTTGTTGCCACGGACAATGGCAGTAACATAGTCAAGGTCATGGCAGACAGTGGTTCTATCAGGGTCCTATGGAATGAAATGCTGGTTCATTTTGATCATGGTCAATCTCTCCACATTTTGAGGAGAGAGACTAGTCCTTCTCACTGTAACAACTGCCCCAGCTGCATTGAACACAAGTCCAGCAGACACACTGGTTAGCCAGAAACTTTGCTAGCCTTGTGAACTCTGGCCATTGGCACATCTTCCTATACCAAAACACCAATAGGTTTTGATCCACATACACCTCTTTCGGGTCATCCAGATACTCCTGGAACATCCTCTGAATGGTCATTGGTGCTACCAACTGCTCTACTGTTTTTTTCTTCACCTCTGCACTGGCGCACTGCATCAACCTGGTTGTGCAAGACTTTCTTAAAATAGAAGATATAGTCAACAACATACTGATGACCTGCAGATGCATCTGCGCTCATTTCAGCCATTCTTTTAAAGTTTAAAGCCGGGACTCAGTTAAAGCCTTGATACAGGAAGTGCCAACACACTGGGACTCAACCTATTATATGTTCCAACATCTGTTTGATTACTAAAAACAGATTAAAGTCTACGTCATTCAAAGAGGAGCTGATGCAATTGGGAAAGCTATGACCATTGATGAGGATAAATGGGGCATAGTCAAATGCCTCACACAGATGCTCCCCCCTTTTGAGGTTTACACACAGGAAGTTAGCAAGGAGGACATTAAAATGGGCCAAGTTATCCTATTATTGCATCTGCTACAGGAGCAGCTAAACAAGGTATCTGAAATGTTTGCATTCGGAGGTGCAACGAAAACCCAGAAGTGCATGCCTTGGTTAATAGCCTAAGCTATCGCTTGACTTCTAATGCAAGACTGCAAAATATATCATCTCATCCAAAGAGTACATCTGTGCCAGCCTACTTGATCCATGCTACAAAAAATCTGTTTGCTATCATTCCTTTTTCTGAATGGAATGTTTCACAATATAAGGGGTGGATTGTTGAGCAAGAAGAATGGCTGGAACTGTGAGTCCCACTCCACAGGTCTGGGTTGCCACCTTCAATTTCCAGAGAGGGCAGTCTTGTCTCACATCCGCTAACCCCACCAACAAGAAAATCGGTGACAACAGCAACAGAAGAATCTGTCCCAACCTCCGCATTGGCTTGGTTTCAAGTGGCAGATCTTAAGTCCAGTGCAGAGGTGAAAAAAAAAACAGTAGAGCAGGTGGTAGTACTACTTCCCAGATTGAGTATTCCAGTAGCACCACAGAACTTTTTCATTATTTCTTGTTCAGCTTCCTTTTTTCTTTCTTTGTTTGCAAAAACAAATATGACAGCGCAACATGCTGTTTGTGTCAGATTTATGCTGCCCCACCATTGATTTTATAGTCACATACAAGCCTGGATTGGAGTTGGACCCATGTGCAGTGAAGAAGCTCCCGCAGACCCTTCAGGACATTGGAGGTGATGCCTGCCTCCCTCACATTCCATTGCCTATCCTACTGTTACATCACCTAGCAGAGCTGCTTAAAAGACTGCCAGTGCCAGTGTCTAATTCCAATGTGTGGATACCTTCAAAGAGGAGGTATTTTATTTTGTTCAACCACAGTGCTTGGATTAGAAGAGGTAACTTGCATCAATGAGTGGTGATAGATTGGTTGATTGTGATTGTGAATTTGTTAGCGATGTATGTGGTGGCTGACAGTGAGAGAGGGCGTTCAACAAAAATGTATACTTGTTTCTGATGATTTTCAATGTTTGGGGACTGATAGGTGATCATTTTTTCCTGAAGAGGAATGGCCTTTCAAAAGTAGTGAAATTTACTTGCAGCGTCTATCCCTTTTTCTGTTTCTTCATAATAAACCAGCCACTTTAGTTAGCAAACACAAATCTGCACAAAAAATACTCCAGCTCTGCTTCTCTTATGATTCTTCAACACCAGTGCACTTCACAGGTTTACCTTGCTCGGATTAGTACTGGGACAGAGTTACTCTGAATCTAGAGGAGGAAAATGGAAGGCCTCAGGGCAGGACTACCTCAACAGCTAGAAAGGAGGACATTTTTGACTTCAAAGAGAACCCATGGTGACGGCGAAGACTCTGAGGCCTAGTACTCACTCAGCTCTGTGAACTGGAGAGAGGTGTATTGATTTGGAAATGCTGCTGAATATGTGGTTGCTGCATTGCTAGCTCAAACATGAAACTCCTCTTATGTTCAAGCTCTGCCTATGATTCTTCTTGGTACACTCCTGACTCCTCTTGAAGCTTACTTTGATTTCTTTTGTCCTGTTCCTTTAGTATGTAATACAGCTACTGATTTTTTAAATACACAGGCCTACTCCTAGTTCTCTCCTGCACAAACAAAACACTCTAGTTAACCTACCGGACAGGTTCAGACAGATATCAGAATGACAGACATTCCAAGAAGAATGGAGATGCATCACCCAATTTGGCAATGCAGTACCATTTTCCTTTTAAGAATCATAAGTTTTAGAACTGGGTGGGTTACATTCAATCTTCCATATTTCAAATCTAGAAGATATAACACTTAGGATATACTATCTAGGGTCTCTCTGGGGCAGAAGGACTGTTTCCCATGAATTTACTGAATGGTGTCATACTTACTTATCCCTTTGTTTCCTTCCACAACAGATTGATGACGGTGTGCTGCTCAGCACCCCAATGAATATTTGTTGTGGTTTCTTTTGTGTAGTGTTTGTCCTTGTCACACCTTTCCCAAAATCCCCTTTCCTATTCATTAATTGAGCCCTTAACCCTATTCCCCAGGCTTTGTGATTTATTGAGGTGTGACCTAATTCAATTTATGCCATAAAAGAATCACACACTTGCTGGTGCGGATGTGGTGAAAGCAACACCAACTCACTGCATGACCTGCTACCTTCTATTACCGGAGCATTGTTCCACACCGGCCCTATCAACATCTTCATTCATGCCTTGTGTGTGTGTTCCATAAACGCTTAACCTAGTAAAAAACACTCTTGAGTCTGAGCTCACTTCTGACTCCATGATCTCATTTCCTAAGTTTAGTTTTATACTATAGCCCTTCTCCATTGCTCAGACGAAATTGCTAGATTTTGTTATGGTAGCAGGTCTTCTTTGCTATGTGTCAATACTGTCATTGTGGTAGTCTAGTCTCAGTCTTCCTACAGTTACGATAATATGATGATGTTTCACTAACTCTCTGTTTTCTTTCAATTAAGTTGACAGTGAGAGATAAACCTTTGATTCATTCATTCATTCATTCATTACTTTATTCGGTACAAAAAGACCACAAAAGACATCCAATAAATACAACATACAAATTTCTCAATCATAAAATTGCTAAAAAGCGTTGTTAATACATTTTCCGAATACCATGAGCAGCATATAAAAAATTTAACACAGCCTGAATTATATCCATATTTCCCAGATTATGTAAGTAGGAATAAGCAAGCTGACTAGTTCTAATACTTTTAGATAAAAATAACGGACGTAAAAACCTTTTTCTCGGAACAACATATAAAGTTCAAAAGAGCATAAAGTGCAGTGTACTCTGAGATGTCTTTCCATCACAACGACAAGGAGGAAGGTTCTTGAACCAGGTTCCACATACTGGAAATGCTACCAGGTAATGTAAGGTATTTACACGTAGCCTCGTAAGTAAAAACCTTTGTCGCTCGTGATTAATAGTAGTCAAATATAGCTTTGGTTGAAGTTGGTGTGTCTCATGCCTCGTCCATAATCTAATTGCACCCGAGGCTGGCTCCATGACCTGGTTTTTCTGCCAGTATATGTCTTTAACCTTTTTAATGTCCTGTCTTGTTAAAGTATCAGGTTTAAGGAAAAATTCTCCTAGTCCTAATGACAGGAGGGAGAGATAGACATATCTAAGCCAGGGTATATCCAAAGATCATGATAAAAGGAGACAGTCCTGTATCACCTTTCTGCATAAAAACGCTTCTGGCTTAGTCCAGATTTTTAACCACCATAGTACAGGTTGAAGCTTTATATAGCTAGACATACTGTATATCTCAAACCTACTTCTTTATGACAAAACATTACAGGTGTAGATTGGGGGACTGCTAATATCCTTCTTAAAAATTTATTTTCTACAATTTGGAGGCCTAAACATTCTGCATACCCCCAGACCCCGGCTCCAAATGTCGCAGTAGAAAGACATTTGGAGCAAAAAACAGTCATCATTTCTTTGACAGGTTTATGTCGGAGTCTTTTCGCAAACCTAAAAACTGCTTCTATGGCTTTTTGGAATTGTATTGAACGTATGTTAACTAAAAATTTCCAATTAAAATCTACATCAATGGGGACCCCCGGATCCGTGAAATGTGGGACCTTGAGTACCTCATGCCCATCTAGAGCAATTTTTTTTGTTTTTGCAAATTTGGGTCCGGTCTTCATCACAAATGACTTAGTTCTGTTAATTTTAAGACCAAGGTTCCCCATAAAAGTATTAAAAGCATTTAATAAAATCTGGAGGCCATTTGCTGTCCTTGAGATGAGTACAGCATCGTCCGCATACAAGAGTACAGGAATTGGGGAATTATTGATGACTGGGGAATCCTTCTCCAATTCACAAAGAAATTTCTCTAACCCATTTATATGCAAAAGAAAAAGAAAAGGGGCCAGGACGCAGCCCTGTCTAACCCCCTTTAGTGAGGGAAATTTCTCTGTCAAGCCTCTCTCCCCGGAATAGCGGACCCGAGCCTCTGTACAGGCGTGAAGTTTATTAAGTAAGATGATTATATCTTTATCCACGGCCATATCCAGCATTACCATCCACAGTTTCTCCCTGTTAACTGTGTCAAAGGCACAGGACAGATCCCCAAATGCTAGATGTATACACCCCCTTTTAACTTTGGTATATTTCTGGACTATGAGGGTCAAGTTAAGAGTTTTTTCTACTGCACCCACACCGGGCCGAAAGCCAAATTGTATTTCTGAAAGGGAGTGAGATTCAGTCGCCCAATTTTCTAGCTTATTTAGGATCACTCGACCTAGAATTTTAACTGAGCTATCCAATAAAGAAATTGGGCGATAGCACAAAGGATCTGCCCTGTCTCCCTTCTTGAAAATCGGGACGATGATCGCCTCTTTCCAGGTATCTACTAAAGGGCCTGTCACGGCCGATCTCAGGACATTATTAAGCAGTGGCCCCCAGAAATCTGGAAGCGCTTTATATAATCAGCAGGGATTCTGTCTGGGCCAGGAGCTTTCTCAGAAAGGCAGTCTTGAATGGCTTGTTTAACATCATCCACGCTTAATATATTGCTGAAGGCCAGACTTAACTGATCATTTCCTATGAACTTCAAACAGTTTGACTTTTCTAGTTGAACATTTGTCTCTATAGCAAATGTTTTTTTTAAATAATCCACCCAAGTTTTGGCTGGAATGACAGTATCCATGGACATCTCATGTTTATCATTCAGCAGTGAAGAGTTAACCACACGCCAGAATGCAGTTGTGTCTTTAGTTTTACTTGCTTCCATCAATTCCTCCCACGCAGACTCACTTAGTTCGGCTTTCCTCTTGGCAAGTGCTTCCTTATAATTTTTCCTAGCAATTTTAATTGCTTGTCGGTCTTGGGGAGATGCACTAATTATTTTCTTTAGATTACTTAAGGATGTGGTTCATGTATGGTTAAACCATCTTGGGCCATAAACTTTATTAGTGCCAGAGGGCTGTAATTTGTCCACCATATACTTTGTCAGAGAGGAAAATGCACGGACAATTTCATGGGGGCCCTATCTTCATCCAGGGATGTCATAACATCTGACCGTTTATTTAACAATAAGTCTTTAAAAAAGCTATTGCTGTCTATCTTTCCCCATTTAATTGTGAGTCCTTTTTGGGTTGAGAGCTTCATTTCAGGGTGTCGCTTCCCTCTTCTTGAGTCGCTCGTCAAGTCCAAATTAATCACAATAGATAAGGGGTTATGGTCACTAATACAGGTCGGGGTCACCCTAAATTGCCTTGCAATAGAGGATAATTCTCTAGAGTAGATAATATAATCAATTGTAGTATAAGTGTCTCCCCTTATAAATGTTGGTACCCCTCTAATAGCTGGTATGGGGAAAAGTAGAGAATTGGCTGTTATCAGAGAGTTAAGAGCATTCCCATATGGAGAATGTTTAAAATGTTGAGTGGGGTTATCATTTTCATCCAAGAGTCCGCAGCAGTCCAAGTACTCTGGCTCACACAGGTGGACATTAAAATCGCCGACCCAGATTATTCTTAGGTCCTTTCTACTAATGGTTGTTGCCTTATGTATTAACGTCTCCAAGCTACCAACCACACTTGTGTCAGAATTGTCAAAGGTATTATTGTAATAGTTGATCAGTCGTATGTCAAATGGCTCTGCTAATTTAAAAAATAAAGACATAAAAAAAGGAGATGTGCCCACAACACGTGCTTCCATCCCTCCGGCCTTTACAGATAGAAAAGTAGCCAGGCCACCCTTAGCTCTGCCTGCGGAGGCCTTAGTTGCAGGGACACTAAATTTAGTGTAGCCATTAATATGCGGGGATTCTATGAGCCAGGTCTCCTGAGAGCAGATAAAAAGATTTTCCGTCACCAATTTTATCCAGTCAGGGTTTCCAATTTTTTATTTTAAGCCTGCAACGTTCCAGGAAATAATCCCTAGGGCTATCATACCCTGAGTATCATGTATATCGGAAGCTCCCCTTTGATTAATCCTGTAGTTGGAGGTCACATAGGTGGAAGTGGCACCTTCTTTCAAGTTCTGTCTTCCCTGTTAGCGTGCTAGCCTACTACTACTACTACTACTACTACTACTACCCCCTTAAGATGCCATCTTGGGAAAAACCCTGCAGTAAGAAGACTCCCTCGCTTAATCTATTCAGGTAAGGGAAGAACTATGGTTGAAGTGAAATTGTTTAGTTAGTATTTAACTCCTACTGAAGAAGATGTCTGTATGTACTGGTATTTTGTAGGCAAAATAGGCAAGAGTAGTCATCCCCTAGTGGTAAATATTTAGTTGCAAAGGGCAAGAGAGTAAGGGTCTAAGTAAATGACATACACTTTTTTAGCAGATTAAAAATAACAGGCTACAATTAAAGACAGCAGTGCAAACTAAGGGGCATATTTATACTCTCTTTGCGCCGAATGTGCGTTAAAATTTTTGACGCACAACTGCGTTGGCGCAGTTGTGCGTCAAAAAGTATAAATATGGCCCTAAAAGTCTAAAATACCAAAATAAAGATTTGAGATGCAAGTGAAATAAAACAATCCCTTTTATTATTTATAAATAGAAAACCTTCCTCTCCACCCACAACAGTCCTCTCCCTGAACAAACAACCCCGTCTCCAAAAAGTCCAATGAAAAGTCCAAAGTCCAGCCCAAATCCCTCCGCACCCTCTCCATGCAAAGGTCCCTCACACAGAAAAAAAGGGCTTATAAAAGGGCACTGTCAACATGGGTCCAAAGCTGGTCGATGCTCTGCTCTCTGCTGGTGAGCCGGCTCTCCCTTCGGTCCATCCTCTGCAGGATGCATCAGAGCAATGCCACAGTGGAGCAGGAGGTTGCAGCAGCAAGTGTAATTAGGGACCCTGACTGCTGGCGGCTGTGATGTACTGGCCAGGAGGTTGGGGGCCTGCGTACTGCTCTGCTGCGTCCGAGGCAGCTGCTTCGGCCTCTTCCTCCACCATGATCACCAGACGCTGGTATTGGGCCTAAATGTTCCCTAGCTTCTGCTACCACAGTCAGGCTGCTATCTCCTGACTGGTTGCTGGTGGATATTGGGTAGGAGTAGCTATATGAAGAAAAAGAAGAATAACAAAAGACAAATTGTAAACTATGCTCTGAACAAACACTTCTTCAAATGATAAATTGTTGGTGGCACAGTAGCTCTATATTTCTGGTCGCCTAGGGACGATGGAATTTGATGTGATTATTTATGATTAGGAGAGTCACAGGGCCAATATTTTATTTCTTTACCTATATATGGCTCACATAAGAAGCAGTAACTGTCTGGTGGAAAAGAATTAAGGCAGAATAAGACCAGATAAAAAAACTGTGATTCATTTTTCCTTTTAAGGGCTTTTTTAGTAACCAAACGGACAAATTTAGTGGAAAAATAAAAAATGAATTACCTCTCATTATGATGAGTAAGACATTATGCACTATGGAGTTGATGTGCCAATTAATTGGAGACATGCTAGCTAGCACTTCAAGTACGTTGCTACTGTCTGCAGCTCTGGTAGCTGTATCTGACAATTATCTATCTTTAATTTCAATGGCCCTGCTCTTCCCCTTATGTTTTTCACTTTGTTTAGTTTCTACCCTGACTCCAAAGAGGCAGATGAATATAAATAAGATATGTCACAAATGTCAGATATATTTTATCCTGTCTGCCATAAGTAGACGGGGGAAAATGATGTGTTGAACTACAGGAAAAGGAATGGGCTGTATAGATTGCATTTGTCATATTTGTCACAAAGTATCCCCTAGACAAACTTGAAATCAAATCAGGCACTTACTAATCCCACTTTACTCACTTGTCTTGCCCACCATCACAAATTCTTTCTGACAAATTGATTCACTGGGCAGTAAGGAAAGTAAAGAAACTTGACTTACTCTACCACAGAGTAAGGGAGATGGATTAGGAAGGTAGGTAGAGCTTTTGCTATAGAAGAATTGAGGGGCGTCACTGACCTCTCTGCAGAAGAAGAGCTCCCTTCTTTATTTGTCCAAGCAGTTATTCAATCGTCCTTTCATTCTTCCCCTGTTTACACCCATAACCACCATGATTTAAGCTTTACTTTCTCTCATCCAGTCTTTCACCCAAAATCTTTTATACATCCATTCTGTACCCACACTATAGACCCTTTCTTTAAAATATCCTTTCACCCATACATCCATTTAAACAATACCAATACTCACCCCTGGATTCTTTTTCATCCACCCATGCATCCTTTCCCTTTACTCTTTTCACATAGAAAAAGCGCACAGTGTGTGTGCTTTTGCTGAGTTGAAGATAGACGAGGCCATACGTAACCCAGCCACTGCTGTAGTTGTAATGCGGGGGTTCATGAATCCGATCACAACAACGCCCTTGTAGTAAGTGAGTAGGAGTAATTGTCAATAAGCAAGAAATGTGACTTATCAGCACCTGTCCCTTCCACCACATCTCCTCCTGCTCCACCTGTTTCTGCAGCTGTATAACTTGAGCCGGCTCCACTGGTGGTTGGCGTGGCTATAAAAAACTGTATACAGTTTTTAGATGCCAGAATCCGTTCTTAGCTTTTAAAATTAAAAAATGTAACTGCAGTCTTTACAGTTCAGTTAGCATTGCAGTATCTTCTGTCAACAATATCACTCTGGGCATTTTGATGGAATGGTAGAAAAGCCAGGTAGTCAAGCCACCCGGAAGCTTTTCGTAATAGAGGGACAGAACTATAGCCTATGACTGATGATGACTCAGAACCATTGAAGAGCAACAAAGGGGGTGGAATACAAAATGGTCAATGAAAGACAGAAAAAAGATAATGCAGTGATAACAGGAATTACATAAATGTTGAATAGGGGAGTTGGAAAAAAAGGAGATAGTATTAAAAAGTTACTCTGTCACAATGGTTACTGATATTCTGTCCGCCCAAAATCTAAATCCCATTCTATCCTATGGGGCTTAGATTTCGGCACACACGATATCCATCACCTTTGTGATGGAGTAACCTGTCTGCTGAGTTCTAAATTAGGCCCTAAGTAATTTGCCAAGAATCACAGGATGTTGAGCCAATGCCAAAACTTGAACCTGGTTCTCCAGCTCCATAGGTCTCATCTCCAAATATTTTTCCAAGGCCACTGGCATCTTTACTGATATTGTTATATCGCTTATGATGGGGTCTTACCTTAACAAGCCATTAAAAATGGTTCACATCAAGTAGTTATAAAATCTCAACTTTGCTATTCTAATTCTTATAACCTTTTTAACCAGAAGTGTTCAACTTTAGCCAATACATTAATATGCCTAAATTTTAATTTACATTATTTTAGCTACAAGTAGGTTTAATTGTATTTTCTCTGCCACACAATCAAAAACCGATTACTTAAAGTACAATTATCATAGATTATGTAAAATAAGCATAGGAAGCCCAATTTAAGACACGGCCTGTGCAGTGGGTTTTAGCTGATTTATGTCCTGAAAAGGTGGAGCTGTGATATCTTCAGGGGTGGCTTCTGTCAGGTCAAAGTGGTGGGGTAGGGGCACAAAACAACAAGACAAGAAAAATAGAAGTAATAAAAAAAAAACGTATCTAGCGCCCGCTGCATCACTGCCACATCACCACTCTTCAGGCTCCACTCACTGCAGAAACAGGCTCCCAGCCTTCCCTTAGCCAATCCTAACTCTGCTCTCATGCTGCTGACAGCATGAAAGCAGCATCAGGATTGGCCTGAGTGACTTTTCACTTCCAGGCAGACTGGGAGCCTGTGCCTGCTATCTCTTACTCGACAACACAGCTTGGGTTGGAGAAAGCACAGTGAGCATGTGGGTTTGGCCATCCTGAGACGGCCGGCCAAACACACATGACCAATGAGGGAAGTGCACACCACACTCCTTCCCTGCCTGTCATCCCCATTGCCCCACTCCCTTGAAAAAAAATACACTAATAATAATCATGTTTTATTATCGTTTTATTTTTCAAGTTTTGCAGCTGCCGTTGCAGGCAGGGTTTGAGGCTTTTCTGCCATAGCGAAGGAGCGCTGCTGGATATCTCACTGGTATTGGCAATGGCTAATGGTTGTTTGTAACACTAAATGTAATTGAATGTGCTGATTTTGGCTAGCAACATTACAAAATGTATTAGCACCTAGGAAGGAGCTCATAACAGAACAATACAACAAAACAAAAACAATATCAAGTTGCACAGCGAAACAACCACAACATAATGCAACTTAAAAGAAAAGATGAACAGAAAGACAACTACAGTGCAACACACAACAACAATAAATCTCAGTGCAAAACAATAAGGCTAAACAATCACAACATAGTAACCAAAGGAAAAAGCACATCAGAACAATATAAAAACAAAAGACACGGACACACGTCTACCACAACATTACAACACCTACAACAACACAGAAATGCAATCATAACACAAAAGCATGATAAGTAACAGAAATACAACAGAATATATAGCACATGGGCAAAACATAAAGTAACCACTACACAAGAACATAACAACTGCACCATCACAATACGTATCTGTGACCTGAATCTCTCATAAATATCAGAGGATCTTCCTGGACTTTCCTGACATGCCTGAGGAGTTTGCACTACCCTTTTAAGCTGAGGGATCTCATGAACTCATCGGAAAACAGCGAGCAAGACCACAAAGGTTAGGAGATCCAGTGGCGTAGCTAGGGTGCAATGAGGCTTAATGCAAACATAGGCAGTGAAGGACAGCCATAATTGCAGTGCAATGGAATCTTCACACCGTTGGGCTCTGGTGCCACTGCACCTGCTGAGCCATCTGCTGAGCCCCTGCCGGGGTAACATTTTACAAAGTTTGGCTGGCATTAATCATGTATATATGAAGGGAGGCTGGCCTGAACGCAAGTCCCTCACTAAGGAAAAAAGAGAGCTGCTTCTCACAGATAACTGCATTCCAAGCATGTCCTTAGCATTAACTATAAAACAAAGACAACCAGATCTAACTAAACATCTACATAAAATAAAGTGGTATCAGGCAACTAAAATTATTGCTACAAAAATATAATAATGATGACCATCCGCGTTTAAAAACCTAAACATCAGAGAGTTGTTGTGAAAGCAAGAAAGGGAACACTGCTGTTTTTGGGAGAGAAACGAATTAAGGAATGAATGACCTTCTTTCTGCAAAGAAATGAATATTTAACATCCAGAAATTCATTCATTCATTGCCAAACCTGCTAGCAGACGAGGTCACGGTTGCCCAGAAACCTTCTTCCAGACCTGCTCCTAGGCAAATAGTTTATACCAAAACATTCTTGTAAATATACTAATCTCATAACAAATACCAGCCATAGAGTACAAATGAGAGTTGCCTTGGCAGCTGCAAGCATGACTTTTGAAACAATATTTAAAATCAGTAAATGCTTGCATCAGAAGGCAACGTTTTATTGTATATGAGCATATGTTGCGTTAATTTTCAAGTGTACCAACCACATCACAAAATAAGTAAAATGCAGCAGTATGGTCATTATGCATACAGCGGGAAAATCTCTCACTATAGGTGTGCAGCCTGTTGTGTGAAAATAATTCAGTATTGGGAGAGTCTAAGGAGGTAGAAAGGTCTGGGAAGAGGACAGGCCAACAAGGTAAACAGAGGAGTATACAGGTACATGCTGCATCACATACACTTGTGTCTGAATTCATCTAGTGAGAATCTAAATCCTTGCTGGGAGTTTGTATTTTATTTATGTGGCTACAGCAGGTATGAGACAGTACAGTACGTCTTCTATGGTAAAAAGGAAACACGTTTTATTTAGCCACACCACCTAGTGCATCCTCCCACTCTACTCGCCAGCAACAACTGTCCCCCAGCAAAACCCGGGCTGAAATCCTTCATCACAGAATGTGGAAGCTAGAACGTGGTGAGATTTTACATACACAAACTGCAGGGTCACTATTATTATGTTTCCCTTTGGTAAAGCTAGTGGCGATGCCCTGTCATCATTTTTCATTTGCTTAACATATATATTAATCTGCATCTCATATACCTATATATTGAGTGTGATTTTCACATTACGGCTGATAGTAGTGAATATGTATTCACGTTAAGTTAGCTTTAAATAATGTAGGTCTCAGTTTAAATGACTCATGCGTACATGAAAATGTATTTTTGGTTGCCGAGGTCTGTCTCTCTTTCTCTCTTTCAGGAGCCAAGCTACAGTAGTTAAAGTTAATTAAATGTTGCAACATTTTGGTTTCTTTGAGACATGTTATATAACTGTGTTCCATAGAGAATGGATAGTGAGTTTCCACACCTGTGTCTGGGACAAGCTGACTGCCATGTATCATCCTATTATGAGTTGTCTATTGAAGGCCCCGCAGGTGAATACTTCCATTGTGCATGGATGGGAAGAAGGTTGAAATCGTTTTATCAATTGCCAGATCCTAATTAGTCTAATCTCCCTGTGAATCCTGGGGAGTTTGCATTTTGTCCTCCGGTGTGTGTTTTAATTGTGCATTGCTGAGCTAGTTATATTTAGATTTCCTTTCCACACTCTTAAAACTTGACACCCACCTTTGCTCCTACTGGAAGAGTTAGGCTTCTGAGCAAGCCCATTCTTTCTTTACCTAAATTAATCTTAATTGATTCTGCTTTTAAAACGTTTACTTGCTAACACCTTCTGCTCAATTTCCTTATTTAACTTGACTTCTTCAGATTGCCTAATATTTGATATATTTGAATCACTTTGAATTACACTAATCAATTCACTAATATGATGATTATTGCATTTGACTAATTTGAATGATTTGAATTTGTAATTTTGCTAATCTGTCAATAAACCTCCATCATTTGCAAATCTACTGCTCCCTGTGGTCCTCATGGTGCCTAATGTGCTTTGCTGTCACTGATATATTGTCGAATTGTTGATGTTAAGCCTCAGCCCGGGAAAAAAGGTTCACCTACTCAAGTGCAGCTTGTGATTGTCTGACCCACAATCACAACCGGAATGTTCAGACTACTTTGATGTGCGTCTCTGAGAGAGAACTAGTAAGGGTGTTGGTGGAAGAAGAAGGGTGACATTAGAGTTGGTCCTGTCTGGAGTTACACATAGGAGCCAAAACATGCCAGACTGAGCCCAAGGTAGTGTTAGCTTTATAGTGCTACCCTACGTCTCTCTCATGTTTAGCCTGGTAGGGGTCACTAGATCCTGAAGTCATTCTTGAACCAGGTAAGTCTACCTCTCAGGGTAGCGGATTACCAATGACTAAACGGGGGTGCTACCCATCTAGGTCTCTGGTGAACCCACATGATCCTAAAAGGTGTCACTGTTTCAAAAGACCATTTGGTTAGTGGCTGACAACAGGATCCTTGAAGGACTGGGGAATGAAGAGTGAAACTTTATTGAGTGCACTCAGGGAGAAGCCTGGGCACAACAGTATCTGCAAAGTGTTGAGAATCACTTATTTCATCTAAAAGGGAGAAGGTGTAATTGGTTCTACCAGAACTTTTAATGGGAAGAAGTCCTCAGTAATCTTTATGCCTTAGGAGAAGCCAGGAGGCAGCCGAATAATGTTGAGAGCCACAGCTCCTGCAAATGGGTAAACAGAATAAATCAAAAAGCATTATGGGCCTGATTACAACTTTGGAGGAGGTGTTAATCCGTCCCAAAAGTGACGGTAAAGTGACGGATATATCACCAGCCATATTACGAGTCCATTATATCCTATGGAACTCGTAATACGGCTGGTGGTATATCCGTCACATTTAGGACGGATTAACACCTCCTCCAAAGTTGTAATCAGGCCCTATGTCCCTAAAAGGTTTGGAGGTGCAGAGCAGTCAATAAAACACTGAACAATGACATTGGGAGAAATATGACAGAGATGCATTTGAGCCCTCAAGGTTGCCGAGTTACAGCATAAACAAGGGTGGACCTTAAGGTATAGAACAATTGTTGAAAGTTTGCCTTGTTTAACCTGTCCAGTATGACACACCATAATAAGAACTGTCTGGGAAGGAAGTACTCCTTATGCCCGTAGAATGAGAAGAGATATTCATCTGGAGGAAATAGACAGTTGCCAGAGAAGCCCTGCTAGTGTTCAAGCCAGCCCGAAAGCAAACACAAATGAAAGGATTGCACCAAGGTGGCCCCACTTCTTTTTGCATAAAGTTGTGAAGACTTTTCTGAGTGACTGCAAGTGAAGCATGTGTACTATTTCCAATAGTACCTCACCCTACAGGCATGAGTGAAAGGGGTTATCCGTAGGTATCAAAAGAAAACGACACCAGTTGTGTGAAGCTCTTGCTGTGGCAAATGTACCATTATCAAAGAGGAGCTAGATGTTTAAATAAGTTATATTGACCAATAATGTAAATGAATAATGTGCATCCAAAACATTGTGAGAGGACATTTCTCAACAAGGGAAATATGCATAGAAGGTGACAAAGAACAAGTTACCTCTTCCAGATCTATCAAGTAGATGAAGAGGGGGCACTTTATCATGAAACAAACTCAAGGTAAATGAAGAGTTAGGTCCAGTAACAAAAGGTGTACCACATAACAGAGCAGATGATCTTAAGCCACGCTGACACTTACAAACCACAAGCAGCTTGGCAGATTTCAGGTTGGGGTCATTGATCCTTACTCTGATGAAAAAGTGAGACTCTATCCCTTGTTTACTTTATACATTGCCAACACTTATATTAACAGGAATGGTGGGAGGTGAACAAAGGTATCAAGAGCACCACTGCATTACAGGGACCCAGCTTAAAAGCTGCGGTTACATCTACTGCTGAAAGGTCTTTGAGAATGATGTGTTATTGTTCTGGAGAGGGGAGGAAATTTACCAACCAAGATGTGCCTACTCACATCTGTAAGAATAAAACAAGAACCTGATTTTGCTGTTGGTCCATCCTGCTACCACAGGAGAAATGACCCTCTCTGCTGACTCACTATGCTGAATGATACCTTCCTTCTACTTTATGGTTTTTGGGTACTGCATTATTCTTTAATACACTTATCTGAGAAAATCCAACCAGTTTTCCAATCTCACCTGAAAAGATCTTTGAACACGGTTCTTTCATTTATTCTCCAAACCCACACTTTCTTCAATTACTAGAACTTGTTCTTCGCATTCAGACCTAAACTAATTTCTAGTAAGCGCTTGTCAGTCCAGCCAAACTCTGAGTGTTCCATATCTTCTACATACAATATTCTGTGAGCCCTAAAATGTTTTAATTATAATAATTCTCTTCAATTGTCATGGAAATAGCTTCTCATGAAAAGATTTGGGGGACATAAGACTTGAGTTAACAGATGCCTCCCAATTTCCTTTCCAAAGAGCTCCTCTCACACACATTTGTAAATAATTGTTAATGGTGACTCTGAGTCTGCCACAATATGTATGTTTACCCATCAATTTTGGTATGACACATCAGTACATTCTATTGATTTCTCCTAAACTTGGAATGTTATCATTAATAGTTAAAATGCATTACATGCTTTTGCCTAGTTCATACAGATCATACATTTTGTCTGAGATGCACTTAATTTTGGTAAAATTAGATCATTATGTTCTAGCGTAATGCCCTACATATATATCATCTATAGCATTGTTGTGTAGTCTTTTTATTCCTCAGTGAGTTCTTGGACAACTTTCCATTTCTTTATTAGATGTGGAATTGCTGATGTACGTTTTATTCACTGTATTCTTTTCTAAAGATTTTGGAATTTTCAGTAATTCTTTGGCACATCTGTCCTCCTTACAAATGCAATAACATCTTGTAATTGTGAGTCTCCATTTACCCACAACCTGCCTTGGATGTTGGAGTAATTAAAGTGTATGATTATCTAGTCTCTAATGAGATTGTAATGCAAAGTGCCAAATTGACAATTTATTGCTAGCATTTTCAAAGAAGATACATAGGTGATCCGGCAGTAAACACCACCACATTAAGAGGTACATGGTTTGTCTGCAGCCAAACCACCACAATGACACCAGTACCGCCAGGGCGGTCGGCCACTGGGCCGGAGGTGAGCACATCTGGCCCAGTGGCAGCTGTGAGACCGCCAGCGGTATTATGACCCAGCAGACCACCAGGCTTTCTGTGGCAGTTGCACCAACATGAAAACCCTGGCACTAACACACCCAGTGACAGGGATCTCCATTCCGGTAGCTGACACCCATCCTCCCCTCATCCACACACATGCATGCACCCTCCACCCTACTTCCATGCAGATGCAAACACCCTTCCCCCAGTTCCACACACATGCAAACACCCTCCCTTACTTCCATGCACATCCAAACACCCTCCCCTTGACTTCCACGCACATGCATGCACCCTCCCCACTCAACCACACCCAACCATACCCCCACCCCCACTCACACTCACACATACATGCCCCCTTCCACAATTATGCACACCCCAACCGCATCCATTCACGCACTCCCCCTCTCCGCATTCATGCACACGCCCTCCACATTCATACACACACCCAGACACTGCATCAATTCACGCACTCCCCCTCTCCGCATTCATGCACACGCACCCCCCCTCCACATTCATGCACACACCCAGACAACACATTCATTCATGCACCCAGACACCCCCATTCACACACATCCACACACCCTGACACACCCTTTTCACACATATGCGCACCCAGACCACATACATGCACCCAACACCCCCGCACCACCTTGTAGATAATCAACTTACCTTTTCCGGTGAGGTGGTCATCTGGAAGGGGATGTGTTTTCCACCACCAGCAGCACACCACCGACAGGACTCTGCCACGCCGACTTACATATTTTAATACCGCGGGCGTAGTCTTGTTGGCGTGGCAGTGTTGGTGCTGATACTGCCTTTCTTCCTCCGTCAGTCAGGCTGATGGGGTTGGATTTATTCCTGTAAATGGGCAGGAATCCTACCTGAATCAAAATATGGCTGTCTTTGGACCGCCAGCGCTGGTGTTGTGTTGGCAACAGTGGCTTCGTCAGTCTTGGAAAAAGACCGCCGAAGCCGAAATGACCACCATAGTCATTTATTTTTTGATATTTTGCTTGTTTCCTTTCAAACTTTGAAACATAAATATATGAGAACATATGAATTACTACAAAACTGTAGGCGATTAGTAGGCATTCATATAAGACCGCCAAGGTTGTAATGACCACCATAGTCATTTATTTTTTCATATTTTGCTTGTTTCCTTTGAAACTTTGAAACAAGCATATGAAAACATATCAATTACTACAAAACTGTAGGCGATTAGTAGGCTTTTATATTTCCCAATGCATGCTCAACATTATTTGACCAGCAATTCTAACGTTTTCCATTTGTTCATACACTTGCAAACTTTCTGGCCCTAAACACTGCAACATAATGTTTTTCTTTACCTCTTGAATTAAGCTATAATCTTCAGGGGTAGAGGTGCAATTTGTAGGAAATGTGCCTTCTGTGCCTGATTGCCATGTATTTGTCCCCTTTTGCAGGACTCTATATTTGTTCTGGCAGTGGACTACTGTTTATTTTATTGCTGCAAGCTAGTGGTAAAGTGCCTGTACTCCCCCTTTAGAGATATTGCTGAATCAACATATTCCTAATAGGTATATTTAACTCAATATAGGTCTCTAGTTTATAGAACAAAATGTACCCAGGGCCTGTAAATTAAATGTCACTAGTGGGCTGCAGCACCTATTGTGCCATCTACCACAGTAACAGTGTAAAATATGGCTTCAGGCCTAACACTGTAGCCTAACTGTGGCAGTTTAAACACTGCAATTAGACCAATCAAAATAAACTGTTTTGTCAGGTGAAAACCTCCATTTAAATATTAATAAGGCAACATGTGAAAAGCCAGGTGCATGGCATTTAGAAGTAGGACATGTAGAAATTTAATATCAACATGTCCTCAGAATGATAAGCATCCAAAAACTATTTTTTCACTGTGGCAGGCCTAGCTATCATTTGTTGAAAACCAGAGTGCAGATTAAAATCTTAATATCATAGCTTGAAAATGGGACTAGCTGGAAAATAATTAAACAACACTTTTTATAGTTTGTAAAAACCCAATTCAATGATGAAGTCAGATTATTAATAAATATTAGGCAAAAGTAACTTTTAGAAAGTTACATTTTCCCTCTCTGAAGTTCCCGGAGGCTAAATTTACATTTGTTTGCTCTTTCACATCTGCCAGCTAGTAATGATGCTTCAATAGATGTGAGAAAGGTGTGAAAAGCTTCCCAGGAGCAAACAAAAGGCTGGCCTGAATGGGCAGGGAAGAACCAAAATAGGCAGGGTGATGTTGTGAGCATCCTTTTTGACATTACAGTGTCAAATCTTGCTTGAATGTCAAATCCTGCTTGATAGGTCTACTGGGTTTACACATAACACTTTGGGGCACACATGAGGGAAAGGGAAAAGCTGGCAAAACAGTTCTTATGCATTCACTGTTTTGTTGCTAGAAAACCCTGCAAAATCAATATTACATGAGCTGTGGTACGTAGATTGCATATGTGTGTTACCACCATAGATATTTTGTGTAAACAGATTGCTCTTCACAGTGACTGTGATTACAATCTGTTTTCATTTTTATTTGGTGAAACAAATCCCCACCTCATTTCAGTCAAATTTGCCGATGTGCTAATGCTAGCACAGCTTTTAAAAAATGGTGCCAATGCGGGTCACACACTAAACCTATGATGAGTCAAACATACCAGGCGTTTCTATCAGCGAAAACCCTGTCTCAGTTAAGACTGCATGAGACAGATTAGCTTGGAGGAGAGCGACTCCTTCTCCTCACATATACACAATTCATATACACAGGACTCCCCAGAGAGCAGTATGCAGCTCAAGCGTGCAGCGGCTCTCCTCAACTCTCTTTAGTGTACTTCAAGTATCCTTCCTTGAGAACAGCAGTTCTCATTCAAGATGTACAGCTCTGGAAAAATAATTGCAGCTATGTAAAGTGTCTGACGTCGACAGAAAACGGGCAAACAAGTCTGCACAGTTACTTCAAGGTAGACTGATACCTTATTTATCCTCTCCTCCTTGCATGGCGAAGCATTTGCTCTCAAGGATTATTGAATGTTCACTATTAAAAGGCTATGAATATCTTCAAAATGCTGATTTAATTTCTTTAAAACCTGCATGCATGAATCTATGCCAGGGACATCTTGTCTCCAATTTGTAGAGGATATATTCCACAAATGTTAAAATTCAAGTATTTATGGTGTCCGTGGTGTCAGTAGCCACACCGCCTCCAGGTTCCTCACCAACTGCTGAATACCTTACATCACCCCAACTATAAAATCCTTTTACAAGGCTGTTGCACCTATGCTACACCATTAATGTATATTTATTTTTTAATGAATGTTATTGTCTTGTAAAGTGCTGCCTTGTAAAAGGAAACCACTTCATAGCTGGATGATTTTTTACTAATTCTATATAAAAGATGTTCCCATTGTCAAAGTACATGTGACCAGAGATCAAGTCAGTTCCACTCTTTGCACCATCCTTTGCTCCACTTGCTGATTTGGAAGCGCTTTTCTGAGCAGGGGACAAGTTGGTTCTTGTCATCATCAATTTATCAGAAAGGAGTGTAGGATAGTTTTCATCTGATTACACCAGGAATTTGATTTGGTCGGCTGGATGAGGGGTTGTCACGAAAAAGTCACAGCTTCATCTTTTGCACCACCATTTAGCAAAATACACATTTTAATGCAATTGAGGCCTAGACAGACTCCTGTATTCCACTGGAAAAATGGTCCAGATAATATTTAATACTGACTTGCTACTAAGACTATCAAATAGAGTTGGATTTGGCAGTTATTTGCATGCCTCTGATATTTTGCATGGTGTTGATCAGATACCAATCAAGCAAACCCCTTGACTAGCAGATCATGCTGTGACTTGATTTTACTCAACTGTGAATCCAGTGGACGTATTATATCAATTTCCATGAAAAGACTGACATGCCAGAAAAGCCTTTCTTGTTTCTTAATTTGGTGTTTCGATCTACCATGTTCAATTATGCAGACTGGACAAAGAGGATCAGGGCTTTTATATATGCCATGCCTATGTGAGGAGAAGTACTCTGATAAAGTTTGCAAATGATGTTCCTCTCCCATTGAAGTCATGAATCCAGTTAAGTACTACTGCAATAGGTTATTGTTCTTTCATGTAATCCTGGTTCAAGGGGCCAAAAAAGATTATTTCAGATGAGGGCTATATAATGGGGCTTGTGATATCCAGGGTTAAAGTTGAAAAATGACCTTGGTATCAGGGATTGGGCAGGCCCCTTAGGTACGATAAAGGTTTTGATCATAACTCTACACCAGCTTCCTCAGGCCCCAGGTGAAGTCCATGTGTCATTTTAATTGACACTACAATTGGCCTTTGGTTAAATGCTTCAAACACTCATCCCAGTCCTTTCTTCTGAACCGGGGCAGTTTTATTTAGTGTCTGGGTTGTAATGTGATGAAGGTGTCATGTGCAATCTTTGCCATTGTTTAGATCATGTCTGTTGATGTTCTGTGAACTGCACTGCATGATTTCTATATACTTTGCCTATTTACTTTCAATAAACTTGCTGACCATGGTAATCGGGTTCTGTTATTTGTTCCTTGTTTGCAAGTCTTTTTATTAGTCAGCTAATTGTAGGGTGATAATCAGACCAATCAGACCAGAGTTTGGGTGTTTCTATGGGTCTGGATATTGTGGAAGAATCTGTGAAATGCATTCTGCAATGACTGGCATACTCATTTCAGGGGGGCTTTAATTCTATTTATCAAGCTAAGACCACTAGGTACCACTAATGTGTGCTTGCACAGATGTGAACCCCTGTCACTAAAATGTGCCCCATACCTTGATTCATTGCATGCAGAGTTAGAGTGGATCTTATCAAAGCTCATTTGGGGTGCTATGGTACCACAATCAAGCATAATATCTACCCTCCAAGACTGCTGTTAGGCAAACTACTTGCACTCTAAGACTTGTAGGGGCAAACATAGTGTTGCTATAAAAATCCCAATTGATATTGATATTGATAGTGTTCATAAAGTATACGATTGCCAGAGGGTGTCTTGGTGCTGTCGTCAGCTAGCTGTCATCATATGTTCAACTAGTTGAGTGGTGAAGATGTAAAAAGCCAAGTTTTAAAATGTTTTCTAAAACAGAGGTAATTGGTCTGATCTTCACCGAGGCAGGGTATTTTGTTCCCGAGTTTTCAGCTGGTGAAGATAATTCTTCAACCATCCCAAGATGATTTTTTAGAGTGAGGCATTACAACTGTTCTTGTTGTAGCAAAACAAAGGGCTCAACTGGCTGTGTGCCACTTGAAGTTAGTTTTAAGGTACACAGGGCCTGTCTTATGGAGCGATTTATGGGAAATGCATAATGTCTTAAAAGCAATTTGATTCCTGATGAGGAGTCAATGCAGCTCCAACAGGGCATCTGAGGCTGATTTAAACTTTTGGGTTCTCATTAAAAGGCGGGCAGCTGCAATTTGCAGTTTATTTGAAATTCTTTGTTGGGCGCCCATGTAAAATGTGTTGCAGTAATCAACTCTGGTTAACACCAGACCAATGATTACCAACTTCTGCAGTTAAAACGGAATAAACAGGACAATCTTTCTCAATGATTTTAGTAAAAGAAAGCAGGAAGAGGTAAGCTTGCCAATCTTGTCAGAGAAGGTCAAATTGACATTGAAGATGACTCCTAGGTTCCTGACTTTCAGGGCAGAAACAGGGAAGGGACCCAAATGTTGGCCCATAAGGATGAGCTCCAAATGGATGTCTCTCTCCCGAACTAAAGGACCTTGGATTTTTTTCAGAGTTGAGTTTAAGAAAAGATTTTTTCATCCCGCTAGCAACCTCAATCATGCAGTTGTTGAAGCATTTGGTGGTGTTGGCAATATCAGTAGAGATTGAAACAGGATTTGCGTATCATACGCAATCATGGACAATCGAAAAGAGAGGATAAGTTTGGCCAGGAGGCAGCATAAACATTCAAAAGAGTGGGGCTCAAAGACGATTCCTGCAGGACACGACAGGGTAGAGAGAAAGGTTGCGATGTAAACTCTCTCATGGGTACGAACTGCTCTCTGTCAAAAAGAAAGAAACAAAACATTTCAAGTGCTGGTCCTCCCATGTCTATGGTGGCTAGGCAGTCAATTAACACTCTGTGACTTATGGTGTCCAAGGCTGCGGATAAGTCCAACAGGATAACCGCAGCCTTTCCTCCATTGTCAACTACTCATCTGATTTTTTTAGTGGCAGCTATTAGGGCAGACTCTATGCTGTGCTTATTTCTAACCCTAAATTGTGCCATGTCTAGAAGTACATTGTCCTGTAGGAAGCTGGACAGCTGAGAATTAAGGTTCTTTCCAGTATTTTAGCAGGATGGAGAGGCATGAGATAGGGCAGTAACTTTTAGGCTCATAAGGGTCATGGGAAGGTTTCTTTCTCAATGGATGAATAGATGTTTTTTTCAGACCTTAGAAAATCAACCCTTGTAAAGAATACTAATCAGAAGGTTAGTAAGAGGACCTGCTACAGTATTACATGTATAATATTTGGGGGGAATGGGTTGGAAGGAGCTCCTGACTTAGTGATTTCTATTAGTTTGATCACTTCTTCTTCATTCAGCAGGGAAACTCATTGAGCTGATTTTTATTGGTTCCTAGAGGTTCAGTTTTAGACTCGACTAGGATAGTGTAGCAGCAAGTATCAAAGTCATAATAAACGTCCGCTACCTTAGTGAGAAAAAAGTGTGCCAGGTTGTCACATAAATGATTGCCAGGAGGTACAGAATTGGTGATGGTAGGGATGGAAAGGATCTGAACTGTGTTAAAAAGTTCCTTGGCTGAATTTTTTGTTGAGGTAATTTTTCCAGTATAGTAGTGTGTTTTTGGAAGAATAATCTGATTTTTGTACCCAAAATACATTGTTTGTATTTGTCTCTTTCACCACATTATCATTTCACTTCACTTCTTTTCCTGCCTGCAGCATTTTTGTTTTAGAGATCTAAATCGGAAGAGAACCATGAGGAGGACAGTTCAATTCAATGATTTGTAAACATTTTTGGGGAAGGTAGCTTTTTCCAAGACTTTCAAGTGCTTAAATCTAATCTCTGAAAGGAGCACATGGGTGATGCATAACATTAGCTCACCTGAGATGCGGTATAGTCCTACTACAGTCCACTAGACAGGAATAGGCTTATTAGTGGCTAGAAACTACAGCTAAGGCATTGGAATCTTAGACTCAGTACAACAAGGCTTGTGTCTTACATTTCATTGAAACCATGCAAATAAGAATGAATATATTGATTTTTCTGCAGATGTTTTGACATTTTATTTTAAGTAAGGTGCAAAGCATGAACCAATCTTAAGTTCTTTTTAACATCCATGTTTTCATCAATCTTGTCATCCTATGCCTCCTTCCAATTTAAGTAGGAGATACATCACAGCCAATGTGGAGAGAGATTCAGTATTGACTACACAGCTCCAAGACATTGCTGCACATATGTTATGTTTTTGTTTAGATCTCTGTGTAGTGCAGCTCCATAAGAATCAAAGCATTTTCATGTTGAGCATTTGCATATATGTTTGCTGGGCCTGGATACCTACATCACCAGGTCCAGGACCAGAGTGCATGAAAGTTGCCCAGGTTATGACTGACAGACATATTAATTGTCCAAGAGATTAGGGAAGAATGAGTATTGTGCGGCCGGAGAAGCCAAGAGAGACAGAGAAAGGAATGCGTGCCTATTTCAGGGAGGAAAAACATGACAGATGCTTATAGTTACGTAGACTAACAGTTAATCATACACCTATTTTACACTCTGTCTCACATCCTGCAAGTTTCATACAAACCAGGTCTCCCTAGTTATTTGCACAATCTCAAATACTCTGCCAGGTTAATGATAGGGGCTAGTCCATTTCCAATAGAAATTAGTCTGGTGACTCTTATTCCTAACAGTGGTAAATGGTCAGGTGGGAATTTGGCTGGTCCTACTGAGACCGGTCTTGAATGGCCCTTTTCCTTTATGTGGTCTATCTCTGCTGGTGCATACTATCCAAGGGGTTGATGATAGAATATTGAGGACAAAATTATTTTGGCCAAAATATTGCAGACATGAAAATCAATAGGAAAGTTCAAATAGGTAAGTATAGATTTACTATTCTCAACTTCACATGTACGCACCAAGCAAATATACACACACACACACACAAACACACACACATGTATACACCTAAAAAAACAAAGGTTACTGAGACGCTATAGTTAGGTTCACATTTTAAAAATACAAAACCGAAGAAATTCTTGTGCCCTGAGGTAACTATAAGTCACACCAGCACCTTGGACAGTTTTCTCTTTAATAATTGTACTACAAATGTTGCAGTGATATTATCAATTATGTTATAAAACATGTCATGAGTTCTGAAATATCTGGGGTAATTAGCAGTGCATGGCGAGGGCGCAAGTTATAGTTACCTTAGGGCATGAGTTATAGTTACTTGAAATAACTCTAACAAGTAAATTTCTATGGTTTTATACATTTAAAATGTGAGCCTAACAATAACGTCCCTGTAATCTTTGGTTTTTAAAATGAATTTCTCTGTTTTTTATTCTATTTCCTAATTATAACAATCCTTTGTTTTTTAGTGTGATTTTCTATGTTTTTTTTTTTTAACGGAAAGTAATTTTAATTACTATACGTTAATCCAAGTCCGTGCCATGCAAGGCCGTTGGCTGTGAGCAGCGGAGGACATCATTTTGTGCAGAATGTCTACTCAACTGGAGGACTTTTTACTGGCTAATTAGTAAGTGCTACCTCTTTGGGTAAATGTATAGTGTATCTCTTACCCTACAGCTGGGTAAGTGAAGCCAAAGTAATGTCTCCAGTGACCTTGTATATCTGTAACTTTGCCAATATGATTGTGCCTTGTGCGTCTTCATAGGATAAGTTTACAGGGTCGATCTGCAGGGAAAACAGCAAAATGTGTTTTATCTGCAGATACACAATAAAAAATGCTCTTTTTATTTGTTACGGGGACAGCAGGTGGAACCTCAAGGCCCCCGTGGTCCCAGGTGGCTCCTCGCCTCATGTGGGATCCAGCATTGCTCCCGCATGCAGGGAGCTGCTGGAAAAGTAGCTCCCTTCTTGCAGGAGCAATACTTTCATCTTTTTCCATGCCCGCATCTCTGTGGGCAGGAAAAAAGATTAAAGGGGTCATTATGAACACGTCGGGAATCCCCCCGCAGGCGTTAGCTCATTGTTCTATGTTCATTATGTGGCAGTCGAGACCGCCATGCTGGTGGTGGTAATTTCTGCCACTGCCGGCAGGGCGGTCTCGACCGCTGTGTTCATAATGACCCCCTTAATCTCTGCTTCCAGCAAGTATGAGCATTTTTACAGCTCCCGCTTGCTGGAAGCAGAGTGTTGGCTTTTGCTTAGTGGGAGCCATCACAGCCCCTGCCAAACAAAAGCAAAGAGCTACCTCTTGAAGTTTGGCACCTTGGGAGGTAGCAGAAGCTGCCCCTCGGGGTGGTGGTCCCAAGGCCATATATGGCACCAGGAGAGGGGGGCCGTGTGGCCCCCTCCTTTGATCTGCATGGGCCGGCCCGGGTACGTGAAGGTCCCCAGAGCCATAAATGGCCCAGAAGGGGAGGGGCATGCATCCCTTCTCCATGATTTAAAAAATATATTTGGCCCCAGGCAGGCGGTCCATGCTGTCCCCCATATTCTTATTAAATGTAGCCCCAGGGAAGTGGCAGTGCCCAGAGTCCGGGTGTCAAAAAGGCCCTCCCTATCAGTTTCGTTAATGTAGCCCCAGGGATGTGGCGATCAGTGGGCCCGGGGGTCAGCACAGAACCCCATATTTTTTTTTTATGTAGCCCTGGGGAGGTTGTGGTCCCTGGGACCTTTTGAAAGCCTTTGGAGGGGGCCACATGTGCCCCCTCTACTCATTAATAATTAAGAGGATGCCCCAGACATGGCCCAGTCAGGGGCAATATTAATAAAAAGCGTAAGATACTACACTTTTTTTTAATCTATGGGTCCACCCACGGATTTTGCAGAAAAATGTAAAAAAAAATGTTGGGCCCTGGTGATATCCCAGGGGGTTAGGGTATTCCTATCCTAACCTCTTTTCTTTTTTGCGTTTTTCTTTGGGACTCCGCTTCAGCCGAGTCCCTAAATGGATGCCAAAATTTCCTGGTTAAAGTGTTGCCAGTCAATCAGATCTCTGCACAAGATCAGGAGGATTTGCATAGAGTTTGCACCTCTAGATACATAATTTTAGTATTCTTGTAATATTTAAAAAACTACTGAACAGATTTATAGCAAATTAAAAAAGTGTACTTTCTGCACTAAGAGTTACCTTTCTTCCACATTTCTTGTAATACTGTCCAGCGGTCCAGGCTATAGTCGCGTCTAAAATCCCTATGGGAACTAACATGAGAAAAACACTTTGTTTGACCCCAACTTTTTCTTGGTCCTGCTTGGCAGATAACCCTGAAACTTTCCATGCACATCACAACCAAACTTGACATTTTTTGGGAACCTTTTGGAAGGATTCGTCAAACGGTGCCAAAGATATAGGCAAGTCAAAAAATGCTTTTTCTATAGAAACTAGGTCCTAACTATAATTACCTAGTGGCAACCGCTGATAGGTGATATATATATATATAGAGAGAGAGAGAGAGAGCGAGAGAGAGAGAGATAGTGTTAAGGGTAGTAAAACTTTGCTTACCCTGTGAAATGCACCTTCACGATATTCTTGTGCACAACATTCCTACAATGATACTTTGGTCACACAATATTTTACTTCCTATATTTTGTTCAATCACACTATCTAATCTGTGAAATATATGGAAAGCAGTAGAGGTTACAGAATATGAAGTAAGGCCAACTAGTGAGCTAAATTCGTCCTACATGTGGTCGCTTAATTTGGATTAAATACTTTTGACCCTAGCTGTTTTTCAAACAACACTGTCATTTTAAGCAACTTGTTTGAGTCATTGCCTCTCAGCGCAAGTGTCTAATTCTTATTTTAATAGAATGCAAATATTTTTAATAGGTGCCAGATAACATTAGGCTCAGAATTTCACTTAGGAACTTTCCTCCTTTAAATACTTTCAATATTGTTACAAGAGGTCACTTAAAAGTACACCGAAAAGTTTGAAGACTACGCATTTTTTAACAGTGAGCAGCTTTTGCTCACCTCTTTCTATAATGATTGAGCTATTTCTAAAGACACCATAATGTAAAAATGATGGCATGCCTGTTTAATTGCACCTGGTGTTCAAATTGAACAGTAACCAAACACCGGTGTATTTTGGGGTCATTCTCATAATGTCGCCCAGGTTTATGGTACTTTGAAAGCTAAGCCTCCAGTCAGACATTTTAAACTAGTGGTTTACATGTTGCAAATGCAGTCATCTGGTATGAGTTTTTTCAGCCTTACAGCTCAGAATGCCTTGCATTGTGCATTAATGGTTTACTTTCAAATAGCCTTGTAATTTTGACGATAGAGTGCGCATACGTTTAATGGTCACAACTACCTTGTTCATAAAACACTTTTGGACACATTTTATTGCATTTATAAGAATAGGTAAACCAATTTGCTTTGGTATTCTGTTCTACTTTTGAGGGTTGGCCTAGAAACAGGTATCGCCTCCTCATCAACTCCATTTGTTCGAAAAATGATCACAAAACGCACATTCATATACACATAAAAAAAGGATCTGTCGGCCCTCTTCACCCTTTGGTCTCTTCAGATGTCAATCACATATGTATTCCATCCACCACATCATACAGCAGGGGGCAATCGGCACTGCCCATTTAATCTACTGGCTCTCTGGCACTTTGAATGGTGGCAGGCTGCTTGATCACATGTACGCAGCTGCCTAAAAAGCAGTGGCACGTTTTTTGCATATTGCATGTGTTTGAAAATAAATTACAAATACTGCATACTTGCCAAAGTTCGACGTCCCGGCTTGCCAGTGCTTGTATATATATGAATGCCTTCAATATCTGCCTCCAGTATTATTTTATTGCAGTCTCATTGTAACATCAGCATAGTAATAACAAAGTTAATAAGCTGTTAGAGTTGAGTTGTGGCATCACAATGCAGCCTGCCAAAGCCTGTTGACAATTTGAAAAGCCACTGATAACAGGAACAATTAGTTTTGATACTAACTCGACATTACACTGCTCAAGACCTCAGTTGATGCTTACTGATATGTTTGATCTCGGGGAACAGAAGGAGCAAGAAACCAAGGGGGTTGCCTGCTTATCCTCCACCATGCCTTCCTCCCTTCTACTTTAGCTCCCTTTTTTCTTCTCCCCTTTCCTGGCCTCCTTTTTTCCCGCTACTTTTCTTCCATACCTCCCTTCTTTCCTTTCTTCATTCTTTCCTTCTGGCTTTCCTTTCTTTCACACACACTTCCTTATTTTATTCCTTCAATTGTTCCTTCCCACTCACTCCCTTCTGCTATCCTTCTTCCTTTCCTTGTGGCCTGCCTCTCTTCAATCTAATCTTCATCGTTTCCTTTATTTCTCCCTTTAATTTCCTGTTTTTTTCTTTTATGCTTTCTTTCCTCCTTCTCTTGCATCCTTCCTTTTTGCATTCCTCTTCATCCTTCTTTTCTCTCTTTTTTGCCTTCCTCCTGCCCTCCTCTGTCCCAGGTCTATCTTCGTCCTCCTTCCTATCCTAAACAGTGTGACTCCGAATTAGTCAAATGAAATGAATGAAGTAATTAAAACTTGTCCATGTCTTGTTTCCTTCATTCAAATGTAATGAAACATTTTGTCAAATAAGCACACAAAATTCTAATGCATTAAACATTAAGAAAAAACAGGCACCACCACGAACAGATGGCTGCAACGGTTACATCGTTTAGTACACACCATAACGACAACTGAAGAATGTAATTGCCTGTTGAGTGCTGGTAAACAAAAAAATAGATAAGATAACACTAACCAATTGCCAATGTACTGCATTGTTCTCGGTAAAAGATTAAACACACTTTTGGGTAGCATAATGTCCCCCTAAACTGGTCTTCTACTTTCATAAGGAAGGAAACTCGTCAAATGGGCCTTTGGAAGCACCAACTTGATCAGTTGATCAAATTAAGATCTCTTGCAGAGCATCAGGGGGATCAGCAGTGCCAGATTCCTCTTTAGCGTTCACATGTGCCACTTGGTCAAGGTAGATTCATTTCTAGGTCATGAAAAGATCTATGCAACAGCCCACCCCCTCCTACATTTCACAAGATTTATATCAGAAAGGGATGAAAAGCTGATCTATGCACTCACTAATCAGAAGAGATCTCTCCTTCTCGAAGATCTATCACTCTGAGTACTCTTCACCTGATCTCCAGACTTAGGCCCTGAAATGATCCCAATAATTAAAGCCGGCAACATTGGAGTAGCATGCAACCCAGAACTTATGCTTAATCCCCAACTTAAGCCATTGTCAAACAGAGAACTGCTACATCTCCTACACCCAAAGAATACACATATAGGGGGTCATTTCGACCTTGGCGGTCTTTTTGTAAGACCGCTGAGGGACCGCCATGCGGAAGACCGCGTATTATGACTGTTGGCTGCTCTCCGTCGTTATTCCGACGGGCGGCGGGGAAGTGGAGGTTGCTCCACCTCCACCGCCACGCCAACAGAACACTGCCCAGCAAATCACGTCCTGTGATTAGCTGTGGCGGTGTTCTGTTGGCGTGGTGGTATCGGCGGAGCTGCCCCCATGGCTCCCGTCCCCTCCCGGAGGGTCAACGGACCAGGTAAGTTGATCATCCGTTAGGGGAGGGGGGGTGGAGAGGGGTTGTGTGTTGTGAGCGTGCATAGGGGTGTGCGTGTGTGTATGTGGGGGGGTGTGTGAGTGCGTGTATGCTTGCGGGGGTGTTGTGTGTATGGGAATGAGTGTGTGTATGTCTGTGGGTATGTCTGTATGGATGTGTGCGTGTATGTTTGAATGTGGGTGTGCGTGTATGACTGTGTGTGTGGATGTAGGCATGTATGTCAGGGTGTGTGCGTGTGTGTGTTGGTGGTGCCTGCATGCGTGTCGGGTGTGTGTGAGTAATGTTATGTTGGGGGTCGGGGTGGGGAGGGGGGCCCTGCCACCTTTGGGGGGTGGCAGGGGTGATGGGGGGTGTAGGGGAGGGAGTCGGGGTGGGGGTGGGAGGTGGGGGAGACCCCTATCAGTGCCAGGGAAGGAATTCCCTGGCACTGATGGTGCTTACCGCCATGGATTTCATGGCGGTTCAAACCGCAGGAAATCCACAGTGGTAAGCTGGGTCCAAATACCGCCAGCGGTATACTGACAGCCGCGGGGCTGGAGACCCAGGTCTCCAGCCCGGCGGTCGTTTCCGCCCTGGAGGGCGGGACGGAGAACCGGCGGATGAGCATGGCGGTAACCGCCATGGTCATAATTCACCTATGTAAGACCACCAGCCTGTTGGCGGTCTTACCGCCGGTTCTCCGCCATCCGCCAGGGTTGTAATGACCCCCAAAATCTTCACAGAGGATTTTACATCTTAGTAAGGGCAGTAGTCATAGGAAATCAGCCCTATTACAATCCATTCTATACAGGAGATGCATAAACAGATGGAAAATACAAGTATTCCTGAGGTCGGGTGCAACGCAAATGCAATGAATATGGATCTGTGGCCATTCTTTCTCTGACCTGGTAACAACCATAGACTTCCCATGGTGCAGACCATTTTATCTAGGCCACTCAGAGTGCACAAGCGCTATGGCCATTAGAGCAATGTATGACTACGAAAGGATCACCCCTGCAGCAAAATTAGAAATGACACCTGCAAGTTCTCTCGTCTGATAGGTTGACATATTCAATGTGATGGCCATGGAGCATGGGATTCAAACACCCCTGCACCAGGGACAAAACAGGTCACCTCATGTTTAAAAAGAAACATTAAAACCTTCAGCTAACTGACCGCGACCTGCTGCTTTCCAGAGAACTCGCAGGCAGTTTTGAATCTCTTCCAGAGATGATACCATCTTTTCTAGACGTGTAATTTAAATATCTGTATAATGTATATTTAATGAACTGGGCCCACAGGTACTATAGCACTTGTGCAACATCCCCTTGAAAATGTATTTGTGTGCACCCTGCAAATTAGCGATAATAGGTCAAAAATAAATGTAAATAGTTCAGTGGTTATGATTATCTCCCCTCGGAGCCTTCGTGTCTCTTCTACCTTTTATTAAAACCTTCTTTTCTTTCTTCCTTTCTTTCTTTTCTCCTTTCTCACTCCTAAACCTTTCTCATCGTAACATTCTTTCCTATTTACGCTATCATTTTCATCTTTTCTGCCTTGAGTCCTACCAACCCTTTCTACTCATTTTCTGCCTTATTTTCTTCCTCATTTTTTTCTTTCGTTTTTCCTTTCTTTCTTTCTCTTCCTTTCTCTCTCCTCCATCCAGGCACATCACAATATTGATTTATGTTTTAACCGAACAAAAATAAATTGTAAATTGGCTTTTTGATTTTCCTCCGAATGCTGACAGCAAAGATGTACGTGTGGCTTTTTTATACTTTAGTAGTTCTTAACACTTGAAAAATATCCCTCTAAATTGCCGGATGTTAGCGAAGCAGCTTCTGTTTTCCTTTCATTAGCCTTGACGTTACAATAAAGTAAATCACATGTGAAGCTCGTGTTTAAACCGAATTGAAAACATATCTAAGTCTGCCGACAGTTGGTTCAGGGGTATTGATTTACGACTCATATGTTGCGAGTTTAATTAGGAATTTAGAAAATAATTTGCGGCTACCTAAGTGAAAATTATCTTTAGAAAAATCTAGGGCGGTTGTTTGCAATGCCCCAGGGGTGCATACCAGCAGCTTACCTATCTAGCCAACAGCTTTGCAACTGATGTTTAAAGAGGGGAACTTTAAAGCGCGGTTTGATCTTCTTTGGTAAGGCCAAAGTTGAAAAGTGACTCACAACTGACAAACCGGAGGATTTAACCCCGTAAAACCCAGGGCTGCCTTTGTAGAGTAAGAGTTCGACTCGATGTTAAACTCTTGTATGCAGGGATAATTCTGTTGCTGTGGAAGTGCAGATTTCACCCCTGAGATTCTCACCTACATCACTTTTAAGAGTCCACATCTGCCTTCTCCAACACATGTGTCTACACCGATGACTATTCTAAGGCAAGGATTTCATTCATAAATCTAATATGTGGACCAAGCATTGAAAGCCAAACCAAATTGGCTGCTAGCGAAGCATGCTGGTGCAGTTCACATTTTCTGCATAATTTTAGTCAGAGGCAGATATACATTGTTGCTCTGCCTAATGTTATTATCATTAGCTTGTCGTTCCTCTTTGAGAGAGGCCTTTCTGAAAATGGACCTGTACTCGCAGTGCCAGGGACTACAGCCTCACCCGACTGCTAATGACTAGAGGTGTTGCTAGTTACTGGGCTGCTAGTTACGGGGTTGCTAGTTGTCCCTTGGAGGACTGCCTGGTTGCTTTTGTGGAATGATCAGACTCATTTGCATATCGTTTGCCTGCTCGCGCAATGGAGTGCAGTGTAGCGATGAGACTTCAGCCGATGCTTAAAAAGGAGCCTCTGGTGAATAATGTCACAGGAGGTCTCAAACCCCAACCAGACGTCTTCAAACAGAAGGAATATTCTGGAATGCCTATTGTTTGGGTTTGTTAGAGATGCAGGACTCGGTAAAAAGAACTGCTTTTTTTCTCCACACTCGAGGCCCCTTTATAAATTCTCATCACATTTTTAGCAATTTGTAAACCCACTTTGTGTATTTTTAAAATATAACTTTTCCGGTCTGTATTCTCATTTGCAGTCACTCTCAAGCATCCTCAACGAAATGTATCATCTTGAGCTAAGTTTCAGGTAGTGAGATGCCTGCACAACATGTGTTAGATCTGGAGAATGTCATGTGGTGACTTGGCCTCTATGTACAGATCTGCTGGTCTCCTCATTGTAAGCAATATACTGAATACGCACATGCAATAAAACTCAACCACTTAACAGATCTATGCCAGGAGGCAGCACCATTGTTTAGTAAAAGAGTCCTTCATCATCTTTGAGGGCCCAATCGTGACGCCTGGTTTATGCTGTTAGAGTACAAGTTGTGCCCGCCTTATATGACATGGACATGTGTTCCTTCCATGTATCCTCACTGTTAGAGGTCAGAGCTAACCATTTTAATGTCGCTAAAGCTAGTTTTGAAAGTGCAGCAGTATGGAAGAATTTGTGACCCACACCAGCAATTTGGGTCCTAGTTCCAGAATAATTGGAATGTCTGATTTGGGTAAAAAGTAGATTTTCTCCCAAACTGTGAATTCTGAGTAATGCAGTAATTATACCTCAGCACCATCACATGCAAAATTAATTCAGACGTTTCCAGTGACACGGTTGTTAGGTCCAGTCTGAAATTTGACAATGCCTTGGATTTTAAGGATTAGCGTCGGAAATCAGAATAATAACACAGATTTACCATTGATTTCCCTTTCAATAACCCCAATCTCGAAATTCCCAGGAAATTCAGCATTCTGAAATTACCACTAACAGAGGTATCATTAATTCTGGGTGCACAATTGCAGCATCAGAAATTCTCTGAAGCCCTTACTATGGTGGTGTGCATTCTATTAAGCCCTGGAGATTTTTTTACACTTCAGCAAAATCTTACAAAATGCAGCAATTTTGCATAACACATTTTTCATATATTTTTGGAGATTTCACAGGCATGAATTTTCAAGAGATTTACACTTGTGACAGACTGGTTCAAGCTGAAAATGTCACATGGCACATGTAAAACGGTGAGTAAATTACATTCTCTTCTCTAAGCACTGCTGTCAGTATCTCTTGTGGCTTTGGAACACGCAGTTTGCCCCCATGTTCAATTTTTTACATGATATATGGGCATTTACAATTAACACAAATTTGTGATTTTGCTTGGACCTAATTCTATTCTGCTGACTTAATAGCAAGCAGTTTTATGATTGCAATGTTTTGCAGAAACGTGTAACTTTTGAATGAATGAATAAGGTTTTCATGGGGAACACACAATACATTTTGCCATTCAGCACCAAAGTCAAACTAACACCAATGTCCTTGCTCCTAGGCAAAGTGGTTCACTTTACTAAGAACATCTTAATGGTATCAGGCGGACTTGACAGAATTTGGTGGTTCGGACTATTCACCGGAAAGTGGCAGATGTCCATTACGCCATAGTTAGAAGACCAGTGACATCAGTGCACTCGTAATAAAGCAGAGAGTAAATCTGACACTTTTTGGAAGATGTCCCACATCCACCTAGCGCTAAAAATGCCCCTTTATTTGGTGTACATTCAGGGCTGGCTTTTGCCCTGGTGGTGTCTGACAATCTTCGTTGGCAATTATCCGCCTTTCCAAAATCCTCCTCACAAATTCCGTCACTACCATGCTCCACCAGTGCCCCTAATCTCTCCATAGCCCCTCTCTCACATACATTTAATTTGTTTTATAGCACTACTCATGCTAGTGTGGGGTGTCAGAGCACTTTGCATCACACACACATTATACAGAGCCACGGAATCATACGTGTGTAAATCAATTTTATTACATAAAACAATGAGGATTACATAGCATATGAGTCACATGTCACTGATACTAGTAGGCAGTATATTTTAAGAGTGTGGTCTGGAGAAACACAAACTCAGGATATAAAACGTACCACAGTGGCTAGTTTTACTAATTAGAATTAATTTCTACCCACATTAACTCTTTTTAGCAACATTAGGATAATGAAAGGTTGGGGAAAAACACATGGCATTCTAACCTATACCATGCAGTTTGCATGCAGTTCTTTGATGACAGTTCATAGCTCACTGTGCTATATCAGGGTTGTAACTTATAAACTGGGAGTAACACAAGGTTCTCTGTTAAAAAAGCAGTCATCTACTGAGTGACCTACAAACATACAGCTCAATGGCTAGTGTGGTACACATTCTTTGCATCAAGCATAATAACCCTCTGCGCTATTTTATCATGAGTGGAGGCTGCCACCAGACAAAAGATCTCTTTCCTGCGGGAACATTAATTGCTGGAGTTATCTTGACATTTTTATTGTTACCTGAAAACTGCTGGACACACAAGGAACTTGGCAGCGAGTGCTTTTCAGACACCTTATTTCTAAACACGGTGCTCCCTGAGGTCAACTCCAAGTGCGGCTGCTCCAGTCGCACCGCCCTAGAGCCAGCCCAGGGTACATTGACAGTAAGGTGTGTCAGGTCCACTTGGAACTAGATTAGAGAAACTAGGATGACATTGGAACATGTAATTGATACATCACACTGTACTGTAAGAGTTTTACATAGTTTTCATAATTGATATGTATGTGTACAGCCTCACATGGTGAGTTCAGGAATAAAACCCCGGTTTGCAGGTTTCAACACCAACTTATCATTACACCATATTTCAGCCTCGAGCGCTGCTTAGAAATACATTTAGCATGCTTTAAATTGCAATATTGATCAGCTTTTGTAAATTACCCTATTGAAAATTAACATCCTGTTGCTTATTGTGCATCTGCCGGAGGTATAGCTTCATTTGTGTGACAACCGCAGTGATAGCGTGACCTAGAGGCTTAAGGGGGCCCACTGACCCCTGATTCTGGTAGTCCTCTTGGACATTACTGATCTCCTTGGCATCAAGAGAAATGTTCGTAGGATACGGCCTTGATGAGCTTTTTTACAGATTCTTAGTAGTGTTATTTGTTATTGACCCAGCGCCTGAGAAGAAAAAAAATACAAAATCCATTTACCTTTTAATGCACTGATAGGTAAACCAGTTTATATTGAGCAAATGTGCAGTCCTCTGTGTTCAGCTCTATTTTAATACATTTGGGGCCAAGAGAAGAGGAAACCAACCACCTGGCTTGATGAAGGTAACATGTACAGGTTAGTTCACAACACGAGCAAATTAATTGATTTATTCCAATAAAGACCATAAACGATAGCTCCTCCAAAAATGGTGTATCCCTCTGCTTTCAGCAGGAGAACACGGCATCTTTCCTAAAATCAGTCCCAGTCATATTTAACATTTAGTAATTTCACCTATCTATGACATTTTAGACAAAATTCCTCATCAGAAATGAATTTATAGCCATGTGGCCAGCAAAAACTGGGATAGGAAATATCTTGCTCATTTAAGATTACTGTCAAATGCACCTAAAGTCTAAGAAAACCAGTAATAGAAAATGATCAAACTAATGAACACAAGATTTGTAACATCATAATTTCCATTGAGATTCCTGACATCTTCGGTTGTCACTTACTTGCGTCATTTGCTTGCGTTAACGTGCCCAATAACACTAGACAAAGGTGATAATAAAATATTTAGGCCATTTCCAATTACAAAATATTGAAGATCAGCATATCAATTTGGCTGGCCATTCCGAAAGAAATTACATTGACTTGAATAAAAGTCAGGAGCACAGCTGTGTTTAATATGGGAGAGATATCTCAAATAGGGTCATATGTCTTTTCTTAAGTTGATTTGGGAGCAAACACATCTTAACGGAGATTGCAGTTAGATGGATATGTTTCCCACTATTAATTTTAAGCAATTGATCTTCTAACTGTAGCTTAAAAAGGCAGATTTACAATGAAAACACACTATCCCATTTAAAACACACTTAAGATCATTAGTGAAAAATCAGCAACAATATTTCCTAGGAACTGTTGCTAACCTTGGCTGGAGAGCAAGATGGTCGACGTGTAGTTGCAAGGCCCGTCGGCCCTGCCCACCCTGGATCTTGGACGCCGTTAGACCACGCCACGCTGGACTCGGAACGGTCCAAGAGAGCTGCTCTCCCCTTCTATGGAATCCCAGCTTCTTTTTGCCGCAAACCGAGGCGGCAACGACAGCGGCAACGGCAGCGGCCCCCACGCGCACAGGAGAGCTGTTCGGGGCGGTGTGATCCAAGCACTGGCTTTCGCTACTGCTACGGACACCACAAGGCTGGGCTCACGCTGGCCTCTAACCCCGGTCACTGGAGTCAGAGGGGGGAGCGCTACAAGGAGGATGTTCTTCCTGCCCTGGTTTCACCCCCTGAAACCATAAAAATCAAGTAAGAGGAGTGAAGTTGCTGGATTTGCTGGGCCTCAGACAAGAAATTAGGCGCTAGGTGCCCTAATGGACGTGATTTAAGGGCAGGTTTTGGCTGCACTCACCCCAATTGAACTGTTCCATAGGAAAGCAGACTAAGTACATTAAGTGCACTATAAGCATACTATAAACGCTAATACTACGAAACTGAAAACGGTAAAAAAAAATAAAAAAATAGTAAAACACTAAGACATGCATTAAGGGAATCACCATTGATTATTACCCAAAGCTGCTTCCTATTCCTACTCCTACTATAGGGGCCATTAGCTGTGGGGGTATCTTAACTGATCAAACGATCGCAGACAAATCGTCAGACTTCAGCTGGAGTATGCTCTCCTCAAGGCCAATGGTCATAACGGTTACAATCTAAACGAGTATTGGGTGGCTCTAATGTTATTCGTTACACAGGTTGGCACAGCTAGCTACCCGTGCACTCCTTACCAGCCTGCAAGGGGTGTCATTAAAAGGGGGATACAGGACGTGGTAGCAGCAGTAGTAGGACTAGCTGGATTTGTGAGAGCACTTCCTCACACCTTGCAAATAAGTATGACACCAAAAACTGCTCGGAACTCTGGGGATAAGACTGATGGAGCCAAAATAACACGTATAGGAAAAGATAAAGGGGATTCAGCTGGAGCAAACAGGCGTCCTATATCGACAATGGCCAAACCAATCGGGAAAAATACTACTGGCCTAGGGAGAGATGCCAAGACCGACGACAACACCACCCCCCTCTTGGAGGTTAGGGGGAAAGGCAAAAGTCAGTCTACTATTATGTATTTTCTTGCAGGGGGGTGCACAAGAAAGCTGTACTGCACACACAATCCCCCCTTCAGGAAATAGTCAGTTTGTAACAGAAACTATACCCTTGGGTACCTACAGAGAGAAGACTCTTACTGAAATTAAGGAAACCCTTATAAAAGCTGCACAAGGCGGTGATGGTCTATCAGGGGCCCTGGATAGGAGCGTGGCGACAAGAAGGAAGGAGAGGGGTTCCCCCACTAGTAAAGAGGGGCTCCAAGTGCAGCAATCCGAGAACCTAATTGGGGTAGAAGCTGCAAGCGATACAATTGCTATATTGGGTACTGAAGTTGTGCAAAATATGCCGCCAAAACCGAAGGGATGGGACAAGGAAATCGAAAAAGATTTGAAACCTTCGGATTGGGCTAAAGACAGTGGCGATACATTTTATTCTCTGACAATGGAATCTGATCTGAGTAGTGGTGAGCATAGCTTAAGCGAATCCAGTAGCAGTGTATCCTCTGAGACTGGAAACATATCATCAAGCAACGAACCCATAGTACGGCAGCTGCGGCGACAACGTAAGTGCACAAAAATATGTCCTGGCCCCCAGGAGGGCAATGCATTTTCTACATCACGTGGTAGCAAGACTTTAAAATGGGACTACTCTGGCATTAGACTAACAGATACACCTACCACGAACGGTCAACAGTCGGTTAACAACAACATGGAAGGAAGTACAGGAGGTCCGATAAGTAGTGCGTGTATGGGTGGCGCCGATTCGGGGATGCTGCAATTGATATATAACTCAATTAAAGAACTTCAAACAGAGACTAGGATGGAAATTCATCGCGCAAGTGTTGCTACAAAGCGTCTGCAAGGAACAGTTCGCAAAGTTGCAAAGTCATGTACCGAAATTGATGCCAAATTGGGCTCGATGGATGAAAGGATAGCAGCAGTCGAAGATGATGTTGATGCCCTAAAACAACAGTGTGTTACGCAGGATGGCCAATTGACTGATATAATGTGGAAACTGGAAGATTATGAGAATCGTCAGAGAAGAAATAACTTGCGTTTTTTGGGCATAGATGAAGGGCTGGAAGGGAGTGACATTCAGGCCTACATGATTAAGCTCTTATGGGGGGCTTTTCCTGAATTGGGTAACTGGGACTGGGACAACGAGGTTCAGCGTGTCCATAGGTTCCCGGCAACTCAGCGGGTGGGAGGGCATTCAGCAGAACCTAGATATCCTAGAGCCATCGTGGTCTTTTTTGGCAATTACTTGTTACGGCAGGATATTTTTGATAAAGCTCGTCCTTATGCCCCACGTAGTTTGGAAGGAGTTACTTTTTTCACTCGGCCTGATTTTTGCCACACAACTGTCAAACGTAGATGGCGGCTCCAACAGTTGATTAAACCATTTCTGGACAAGGGAGGGGAAGCCTATTTGATGGCCCCTTCTCGCCTAAAAACGGTACTGAATGGGAAAATAAGAGTGTTTACTTCAGTGATCCAAGCAAAAGAATATTTGATGGGGCTCAAATGATAGGGGTCAAGATACTAAGGGGGTCATTACAACCCTGGCGGACGGTGTTAAAGCGGCGGTAAGACCGCAAACAGGCCGGCGGACAAAAAAAGGGAATTATTGCCCTGGCGGAAACCGCCAACAAAGACTGCCACTTTAACACACCGCCCGCCACGGCGGTACAGACAAGCAGCGCGGCGGTCACCGCCAACAGACAGGCGGGAGACAATGTACCGCCCATAGTATCAGAACACATCAATCCGCCACCTTTTCCGGGGCGGATTCACCACGGATAAAAACACGGCGGAAACAGCTTTTTCTATGGGAAAACGCTCACCTGAACACACTCCACAAGGAACGACCACTCCATGGAGCCGGAACTCCAAATACTACCTGCCCTTGTCTTTCTGCTCCTCTACGACCAACAGCGACGTAGGCACCGAAGATACCGGTGAGTACTGCACCTACGACACGGGGGAGGGGGGAGGCAAAAGTTAGGGGGACACCCACCAAACACCCCCACCCTCGCATATCACAACATACACACCAATGCAGTAAAAAATATCACATGAACAACCCACAATCCCCCCGGAAGAATGCAAAGACAAAGCGAACATTGTAATGTGCCAATATACATGTCATACAAAAATATACTGATATATATCTCGAAATCTGTCATAATTATATATACAATACAAGAAGTAGTGCAGATATGTACACAACAATGTCCGTGCACCAACAGTCCAAAAATGCATGGGCGAGGCCCACAATAGATACCTGACCAAAATCTGAGAGAACACTGCCGGGGCATCAGATAGAAACACTACAGGCACCTCAGGGGGAAGGGAAGGGGGGGCACCTCAGCCACATGAATGCGAAGCCAGATCCACGACGGGGCTCCATGCCCATTGATGTATCCTGGGGAGTGCAAGGCCACAGTCTCTCAAGTCTCTACAGTGGGTGGGTTGCCCACTTTGCCATCCTGGGGAGTGCAAAGCCACAGTCTCCCAAGTCTCTACAGTGGGTGGGTTGCCCTCTGTGCCATCCTGGGGAGTGCAAAGCCACAGTCTCTCAAGTAGATGCAGTTCTCTACTGGTACTGAGTGGGACTGGTGCCCAGACTGGATGAGTCCTCCCGTGAAAGTTCCTGTCCTGTCACTGTCCCAGCTGCACATGGGATAAGGATGCCTGATGTGGCAGCCTATTCATACCTACACGGTCTTTGCTATGTTCAGCGGTGCTTTGACATGGCGGTCTCTGCCCTGTTCAGCGGTGCTTTGACATGGCGGTCTGTGCCCTGTTCAGCGGTGCTTTGACATGGCGGGTCAGGACTGTTCAGCGGTGCTTTGACATGGTGGTCTGTGCCCGGTTCAGCGGTGCTTTGACATGGTGGTCTGTGCCCTGTTCAGCGGTGCTTTGCCATGGCGGTTCAGGACTGTTCAGCGGTGCTTTGACATGGCGGTCTTTGCCCTGTTCAGCGGTGCTTTGACATGGCGGTCTGTGCCCTGTTCAGCGGTGCTTTGCCATGGCGGTTCAGGACTGTTCAGCGGTGCTTTGACATGGCGGTCTTTGCCCTGTTCAGCGGTGCTTTGCCATGGCGGTTCAGGACTGTTCAGCGGTGCTTTGACATGGCGGTTCAGGACTGTTCATCAGTGCTTTGACATGGCGGTTCTGATACTGACATTGGTGTGTGGCATGACGATCTCCACACTGGACATTGGTGTGTGGCATGACGATCTCCACACTGGACATTGGTGTGTGGCATGACGATCTCCACACTGGACATTGGTGTGTGGCATGACGTTCCATCATTGCCCAGCGGGGCTGTGGCATCCTGGCCCCTCCTGGACTGTGACTCCGGAGGTGGTCTCTGGACCAGTGACGATACTTGGGCCCTCCTGGGCTGTGACTCTGGCGGTGGTCTCCTGACCAGTGGCGATACTTGGGCCCTCCTGGGCTGTGACTCTGGCGGTGGTCTCCTGACCAGTGGCGATACTTGGGCCCTCCTGGGCTGTGACTCTGGCGGTGGTCTCCTGACCAGTGACGATACTTGGGCCCTCCTGGGCTGTGACTCTGGCGGTGGTCTCTGGACCAGTGACGATACTTGGGCCCTCCTGGGCTGTGACTCTGGCAGTGGTCTCCTGACCAGTAACGATACTTGAGCCCTCCTGGGCTGTGACTCTGGCGGTGGTCTCCTGACCAGTAACAATACTTGGGCCCTCCTGGGCTGTGACTCTGGCGGTGGTCTCTGGACCAGTGATGATCCTTGGGCCCTCCTGGGCACTGACTCTGGCAGTGGTCTCCTGACCAGTAACAATACTTGGGCCCTCCTGGGCTGTGACTCTGGCGGTGGTCTCCTGACCAGTAACAATACCTGGGCCCTCCTGGGCTGTGACTCTGGCGGTGGTCTCCTGACCAGTAACGATACTTGGTCCCTCCTGGGCTGTGACTCTGGCGGTGTTCTCCTGACCAGTGACGATACTTGGGCCCTCCTGGGCTGTGACTCCGGCGGTGGTCTCCTGACCAGTAACGATACTTGGGCCCTCCTGGGCTGTGACTCTGGCGGTGGTCTCCTGACCAGTAACGATACTTGGGCCCTCCTGGGCTGTGACTCTGGCGGTGGTCTCCTGACCAGTAACGATGGTGCTGGCGGTTGTGTCTGGAGCGCCGGAAATGATGGCGCACTTCTTCGCCGTGACACTCACAACAGGCTGGGGAGACTTCTTTGGGACCTTCCCCACCCTTTTTGGAGTTACAGCTGACTCACCAATCGCCTTCGATCCCATTTCAGTTGTAGTCCCACCAGGAGTCTTGACACGGTCCCGTCGTCCACTCTCCAATTTCAGAGCCTTTACAAGGGGTGGGCTGACAGTGCCTTGGCTCCGGGTCCTACTGCCTGCCCTGGTGGACGGTGCACTCCAAAAACCTGGAACACGCACCACTGGTACTGGAGGCTTTTTGGCTGAGGCGCTACGACGGGACTGATGAATTGGAGGGGGGGGCAAAAAGGTCAATTTGACATAGGGACAGTTTCTGACGGACACTGGGATGGGTAGTTGGAGGGGGTCTGGGAGTGGAGGAAGAGGAGGTGGTTGTAGGAGGTGTCACTTTAGGTGTTTTGGGTGCAGGTGCAGGTATTGGAGGCTGTTGTGAGGTGGATGGATGTTGGGTGAGTGATTGCTGGCGTTTGTGTACTTTGGGAGGGGGCGTCACAGACACACTGGGAGAGGACACAGGGGACGTGTAAATGGCAGTGGGGGTGGTGAGTGCAGGTGAGCGTCTTGTGGTGCTGGGTGTCCTGGTGCGAGTCCTAGTGCCTGTAGATGTGGTGCATGCAGGTGTGTGTGTAGACGAGACTGGGAGGGAGGCGGGAGAAGAGGAGGAGGGGGACACAGTGGAGACAGTGGATGTTGCTGTGTCTCTATGGGTATGATGTTTGTGTGAGTGCCTGTGGTGTGTGTGGTGCCTATGTTTGCTTGAGCTACTTTTGGCTGTTGACTTGTGTGCATGCTGGTCTGTAGGTGTGCTTGGGATGGGCTGGGGTACAGGGGATTGGGTCTGGGTGGAGGAAGTTGGAGGGGGAGGCTGGACACAGGGACAATGGCTGCCATCAGTGCTGAGGCCAGAGATTGCAGGGTTCGCTGAAGGACAGCCTGACCAGAATGAATGCCCTCCAGGAATGCATTACCGTGTTGCAACTCTCGTTCTACACCCTGGATGGCATTCACAATGGTAGACTGCCCAACAGTGAGTGACCTGAGGAGGTCAATGGCCTCCTCACTGAGGGCAGCAGGGGTGACAGGGGCAGGGCCTGAGGTGCCTGGGGCGAAGGTGATTCCCACCCTCCTGGGTGAGCGGGCACGGGGCGAACGCTGAGGGGCTGCTGGGAGGGCGGTGCTGGTAGGGGAGGTGGCGGCTGTACCTGTAGAAGTGGGGCACACAGATGGTGCCGCCACCACAGGGGAGCTCACATCGGCGGATGAGTCAGTGTCGCTGGTTGGTGATCCTGTGGCCGACGTGAAGCTCCCCTCGCCCTCCGTCCCACTGGTGCATTCAGAGTCTGTGGTGTGGCCTTCCATGGCCATGTGGGATGCAGCTCCCTCGTGCTCCGGTGCCACTGTACCTCCGCCTGATGATGCTGATGTACAAAAGGACAGGGAGAGCAGGAAAAGGGGGGGGAGACAGAAGAAAGAGAGTTTTAATGCATGGCATACCGCTACCGTTGGCGGACAAGACAGACGCAGCAGCCCCATGCATTTCGCCGTGCTCCTGCCCTCTGCACATGCAATTTCTGGGATATGGCCTACATGGCAATGGTAGAAATCTGCGCACATGGATGGCAAAGGGGCAACTATACATCAACTTGCCACTGTTCTGAGCTGGGGTAGAGTGCCACATGGCCTACATTACGGAGGGGCCTTGCCTACCTAACTCGCCCTGGCCTAGGGACACCCACAGCCCACCTCCCTCACCCAGACACCTCCACTGCCCGCAAAGTCCACAGAATGAGGTTGTACTCACCCCCTTGTGTCTGCTGTGATGTCCTTAAGCGCCCATCCAACTCCGGGTAGGCCACCGCCAGGATCCGGAACATCAGGGGGGTCATGGTGCGACGGGCACCCCTCCCACGTTGGGAGGCCATCCCCAGCTGAGCCTCCGCCGTCTTCTTGCTGCAGAGGCGAATGTCCTCCCATCTCTTACGGCAGTGGGTGCCCCGTCTCTGGTGGGCCCCCAGGGTCCGGACTTCATTGGCGTAGGCACGCCAAATGTCCCTCTTCTGGTGGGCGCTGACCTACATGACATGCACAAGGAAAGAGGAACAGTCATTACCTACTGCACCGTCAATGTGAGTGGCCCCCTCCCTACTCTGGCCATGTGGCCCATTCATTCCCATGCATTTATGTTATTGGAACTCTGCACCCTTCTCTCTTCCAACCAGCCCTCTCCACCCAGGCATAGCCCATCCAACGTGCTCCCTGTGTACTGACCTGTTGGTCTGGAGGACCGTAGAGTAGCATGTACTGGGGGAGGACCCCATCCACAAGTTTCTCCAACTCCTGTGCAGTGAAGGCAGGGGCCCTTTCCCCAGACTCAGCAGCCATCGTCGCTTCCAGACCGAGGTCACAGCAGCACTAGCAGTGTAGGTCCTCTCCTGTCGAAGGTCGGTGACGTCCGCGGCGGTGACGTCCGCGGTGGGGCGCATCATCCCCGCCGGCGCACCTGTTCATTGGCTCCTGGGACCCATAGGGTCCAATGTTAACCAATGCAGCATTGTGCCGCGCTCTACGACCGCCTACCGTGACGGTGTCCGCCAGCGCAGTTACCCCACAATTCCATTGTCCCATTTTAGTGGTCAGACAGCCGCCATTTCAGGGGCCCACATGGCTTCATTTACTACTGCGTCACACATAGCTAGGCCTATAATCAACACACATACAGGAAGGGGTTTTGTGAGTGGTGTACTCTTGTGTGTAACTGTGGGTACATACCTGGAGGAATAGTGACTGGTTCTTCGCTGTTGTCCTTCTTAGGCACGTCAGCTGGGACATATGAGAAGATGGCGGAATCCTCCGGTGAACCGACCGCTGGTGGACCTGTTGACAATGGAAGAAAGACATTTGATCGCGACCTACCGGTTGGACCGTGCCACAATCCAGGAACTATGTACCCAGTTGGAGCCAGACTTGATGTCACCAATCCGCCATCTGACTGGAATCCCCCCTTGACGTGCAGGTGCTGTCAGTGCTCCATTTCCTTGCAAGTGGGTCATTTCAGACTACTGTGGCCATCGCATCAGGGATGTCCCAGCCTATGTTTTCCAACGTTTTGTCCAGAGTGTTGTCTGCCCTGCTGAAACACGTAAGGAGATACATCATTTTCCCTGAGGTGGAGGATTTGCCTACAGTTAAAGGTGACTTCTATGCCCTTGGACATATCCCCAACGGCATAGGTGCTATTGATGGGACCCATGTAGCTCTGGTCCCCCCCCAGAGGAGTGAACAGGTGTACAGGAACAGGAAGAGTTATCATTCGATGAATGTCCAGATGGTCTGTTTGACAGACCAGTACATCTCGCAGGTAAATGCTATGTTCCCTGGCTCTGTGCATGACGCCTACATCCTGCGGAATAGCAGCATCCCTGATATGATGGGTCAACTCCAGAGGCACCGTGTATGGCTATTGGGGGACTCTGGTTACCCCAACCTTTCCTGGCTATTGACCCCAGTGAGGAATCCCAGGACCAGGGCAGAGGAACGGTACAATGAGGCCCATGGGTGGACTAGGAGGGTGATCGAATGCACCTTTGGCCTCCTGAAGGCCAGTTTCTGGTGCCTCCATATGACAGGTGGGTCCCTATTCTACACACCGAAGAAGGTGTGTGACATCATCATCGCCTCCTCCATAATCCATAATTTGGCATTGCGACGCCAGGTGCCTTTTCTGCAGGAGGATGATCCAGATGACGGTGTTGTAGCAGCTGTGGAGCCTGTGGGGCGTGTGGACAGTGATGAGGATGAAGCTGAGGAAGATGAAAACGACAACAGGGAGTCAGTCATACAGCAATATTTCCAGTAAGACACAGGTGAGTACATTTTCAGGTTTAACATTACATTAACTTTCACACGACTACCTCTATCCTGTACCTACATTTCACTCACTATTTGTTAATTGAGTTGTCCCCTTCCATTTCAGTTTCACAAATGTGGTAACCTACGTGTCATCAGCTTGCACCCTTGAAAGGCTTGTGATGTGTGACATTGGTATGTTGGCCTTCCAATGGGTAACCCTTTTTGCACTGTAATTGACAATACAAAGTTCAAAATCATAGACTGACTCCAGTTTTATTAGTGTTTCAAGGCTGTTTATTTAAGTGCAGAAAAATGAAGGGGGGTTGTGAAATCGGGATGGGTTATGGTGGAAGAATGTCCATGGCAGAGTCCAGTCTATTAGTCTCACAGGTACATTGCACATCTGGCCATTGGAAGTGGAGCTGGGGCAGTTCCAATCTGGACAGGGTAACAAAGTGGGACAGTGGGGGGACAATCAGGGTAGTCTTATTTCCTGGCGGGGGTCTTGCCATCTTGCTCTGTCCTGTTCCTGGATCTCAGGGACCGCTTTCGTGGTGGTTGTCCGTCTGCAGGGGGTGGGGTGCTGGTGTGGTGGTCCTGTGGCTGGGCGTCCTGTCCACTAGCGCCGGCGGAGGTGGTGGGCATTTCATCGTCGTGGCTAGTGTCAGGGGCCCCTTGGAGTGCCATGGTGTCCCTCAAAGTCTTTTGAATGTCCATCAGCACCCCTACAAAGGTGCCCAGGGCGGAGGAGATGGTCTTGAGCTCCTCCCTGAACCCCAAATACTGCTCCTCCTGCAGACGCAGGGTCTCCTGCAACTTGTCCAGGACCGTTGCCATTGTCTCCTGGGAGTGGTGGTATGCTCCCATGATGGAGGAGAGGGCCTTGTTGAGAGTAGGTTCCCTTGGCCTGTCCTCCCTCTGTCGCACAGCAGCCCTCCCAGTTCCCCTGTGTTCCAGTGCCTCCGTTCCCTGGACCGTGTACCCACTACCACTGCCCCCAGGTCCCTGTTGTTGTTGGGGTGGTGGGTTAGCCTGGGTGCCCTGTAGTGGTGGACACACCGCTGATTGACCTGTCCTGGGTAGGGAGGTATGGGCCCGCTGGGTGGGTGCTGTGCTGGTGTTACCAGAGGGTGGAAGTTCGGTGTTGGGCTGTGGCTGGGCAAGGGGAACCGACTGTCCTGAGGCCCACGATGGTCCGGGCTGGTCATCAAGATCCAGTAGGGCAGAGCTGCTGTCGTCACTGTGGGCCTCTTCTGGGGGTGGAGTGGTGTTGTCTGGACCCTCTGGTGTGGTGACATTCCTTTGGGTTCCTGCGGGGGTATAAGTACATGATTATTGCATGTGTGTGTTTCATGGTGTGCAATGGTTGGGTGTGCATGTACCCCAGTGCAGGCATTCCTGTGTGGGGTCTTGTGTGCTGATGGTTGGGGGGTGTTCTGGGTATGTGCAGTGGGCATGCTTTAGTGATGGGTATCCATGCTTAGTTGTGTCATGCAGGTCTTGGGGTTGGGATGGGTGGTTGATGTTATGGGTACATTAGTGAGGAGTTAGGGTGATAGGGGAGGGTGTGAGGGTGGGGGTGTGTGATTGCATGCAGGTAAGGTGGGGGATATGATAGTTAAGATTTGACTTACCAGTGTCCGTTCCTCCAACGACTCCTGCGAGGCCCTCAGGATGCAAGATGGTCAAGACTTGCTCCTCCCAATGTTGTTAGTTGTGGGGGAGGAGGTGGGGGTCCGCCGCCAGTCCGCTGTACCGCGATGTGGTGCCTGGATACCGTGGAACGCACCTTCCCTCGTAGGTTGTTCCACCTCTTCCTGATGTCCTCCCTATTTCTTGGGTGCTGTCCCACTGCGTTGACCCTGTCCACTATTCTTTGCCATAGCTCCATCTTCCTGGCTATGGATGCGTGCTGTACCTGTGAGCCAAATAGCTGTGGCTCTACCCATAGGATTTCCTCCCCCATGACCTTGAGCCCCTCCTCAGAGAAGCGGGGGTGTCTTTGGCGTGACATGGGGTGGTGTGGGTGAGGTGTGGGGTGGTGTATGTGTTGATGAGTGTGGTGAGTGTAGTGGTATGTGGTGTTTTGTGCGTGGATGTTGTGTGGGTGATGGTGTAGTGTGCCTCTGTGTGATGGGGTTCTCTATTCTGTGCTGTCTCTCTATGGCTTTCTCTCTAATTTTGGGTCGTAGGGGTTTGTGGGTGATGTGGGTGTGTGTTTTATATTGTGTTGGATGTGTGGGAGTGTTGTTTGTATGTGTATCAGGTGTGTGTATTTTGAATTGTCCAATGTGGCGGTGTTTTGGAGCTGTGTGTGTATTTTGAGCGCGGCGGTGTGTACCGCCAATGGAATACCGCGGTTGAAAGACCGCCGCGTGGATTCGTGGGTCGTAATGGCATGGGCGTGTTTCTGTTGGCGTGGAGGTGGAGGATTTGTTTCCGCATGTTTATCGCTGACCTTTGGTGTGGCGGTGTTGTGTGGGTATCTGAATTTCGGCGGATTCCGTGATGTGTGTCATAATAGCTGTGGCGGGATCCCGCCGTCGCCGCCGCGGTGTGTTGGCGGTGTGTTGGCGGTCTTCTGCACGGCGGTAAGCGCCTTTTACCGCCAATGTTGTAATGACCCCCTAAGTGATTTTGGTGGTGGGCGGGCGGCCCACATCTATACGATGCCAACATTCAGGCCAACGGTGGTCTGATTGCTCAACAGTATGGGGGGGGCTGGCTGGGAGAGGGAGAGGGAGATCCCAACCAGTCCTAGCGGGGATAGGGTGGTGGATGGGAGTGGCGTGGGGATGGGGATGGAAGAGGGAGTGGGGAGAAGGGTGAATGGGGGGAAAGGAAAAAATGGGAAAGGAAGGGATAAAGAGAAGTATAAGGACAAGGGAGGAAACGGAGAAGGGAAGAATATCTAAGATATCTGAGATATCATTCAGCCAGGTAGGAAAACAATTGAAAAGCAACTGGAGGGAGAAGGGGAAAAAAAAAAAAGAAGAAAAGAAAATGACTAGACTTCGAATAGCTTCAATTAACATCTGCGGATTAAACAACCCCCAAAAAAGAAGAAAAGTTACAGAAGATTTAAAAACTCTAAGGGGTGATATCTACTGCCTACAAGAGACACATGTGGAATACAAAAATTGCAGAATTTTAGGGTCACCCGGTATGAGAATGATAGTTTATTCAGAACAAGATGTTAAAACCAAAGGGGTGGCAATATTGGACCGGAGTAATAGACTAAAATTCACTAGACAGAAGGCTGAAAGGAATGGTAGATGGGCAATTGTAGAATGTTGCTATGGAAAAGGATGTTTTACTTTATGCTCTGTATATGGGGTAGTTACTGATGATCCGGTTGTAATGGATACCCTGGCTATAGAATTAGCCGGTTGGTCTCCCCCGTATATTCTTTGTTGCGATTTCAATTTCAATGGTTCTCGGGATGGACTGCAGGATCTATTAGCACCCGTAGTTAAGAAATATCAGGGACGCAAGCCTTGCGTATTCAATGCAATGGTTGGCATGCAGAAGGAGCTAGGATTGGTGGATGGTTGGGTAAAGCTACGCAACCCAGATCCTGGATACACTTATTTTTCGGCCCCTCATGCGAAGCTGGCCCGACTAGATCTTTTCCTGACATCCCCTGAATTGTTAACGCATGCGAGTATGGAGCTATTCCCATGGATTATGTCAGATCACAACCCATTAGTATTTGAATTGGAGTTGGATGGTCTCGACAATAAAGCCAGGAGGTGGACCTTTGAAAGAGGGCTCCTTAAGGATCCTGAATACTGTGACTACATGAGGAACTGGATAGTCAAATTCTTGGGGATTAATCAGGGGTCAGCCCCAGCAGAGATAGTCTGGGATACCTTGAAAGTAGGAGTATGGGGGGGAAACCCTGAGCTTTAGCCTTAAGAAACAAAAAAGCACCCAAAGTAGAATAAGGGACTTGCATATGAAGCTCAGAGATGTAGAAAGACAGTTGATTATAGCCATAGAAAAGGGGGAGGATATAAACAAAATCCAGGAGCAGATAGCTATAGCAACGGCAGCAATAAACGAGGTCACTGCACAAAGAATAGTGGAGAAATACCTGGCGCAAGGCTCTGAAGGGTATTAGTTTGGAGAAAGATCTGGGTACCTGTTGGCGGTAAGGGCAAGCCACAAAGCAGCAGCTGGGGTCATTAGAGAGATTAGTGATCAGCAAGGACAAATAGTGTCAGATGCGGATGGAATCAGGAAGATGTTCCAGAGATATTATACAGAGCTATATAATGAGACATCTGTATTTTCAGATACAGAGATGCTAGAATTCCTAAACTCTATTGAGATTAGTAAACTATGAGAGGAGGATTATCTGCATCTGGAGGGACAGATTGATAGTCTAGAACTAGATAAGGCATTGGGTGAACTTGCCACTGGGAAATCTTCTGGCCCTGAAGCGATCCCCCTAGAGTTCTATAAAACTTTTAAAGCACTGCTGCTCCCTCTGATGATAGAGCTATTTATTCAGGTACAGAATGGGGGTGAAACTCCGCCATAATGGGGAATGGCCAACATAGTAGTTTTTCTGAAGAAATGGAAGGCCCCACAGAGCCTGGCTTCTTATCGACTGATTACATTAATTAATAGCGATGTCAAAATGTATTCAAAAATACTTGTCGCTCGATTATCCTTGGTGATTAAGAAACCGGTAGCATCTAGACAACATGGGTTTGTCCCGGGTAGAGACACTGTTGAACATATTTGAAGAGTCATCACGCTCTTCGATGCTACAGACGAGGCGGAGGAGCCCATGGCAGTCGCATTATTAGATGCAGAGAAAGCATTCGATCAGGTAAATTGGAAGTATCTTTGGCAGGTTATGGAGAATTATGGTCTTGGGAAGATATTCATTTTAGCAATAAGAGCTATATACAGGTTGCTGGGAGTGAGAATACAGTTAATGGGGGGGCAATCCGATTGTATTCAAGTAGGGCAAGGTACTAGGCAGGGATGCCCATGCTCCCCGCTGTTGTTTCTCTATATATAGATCCTCTGCTCAGACAGCTAGAAGGGAATAGTAGGATTCCACCGGTGTGTAGGCATGGATGGGATACAAAAGTCTTAGCATACGCGGATGATATAGCTATTATAACTCATAACCCAGATCTAGCACTGCAAGAAGTTGAAGAGGTGACAAGCAAATTTGGGATGTTTTCTGGATATTTGCTAAATAGAACAAAAACGCAATTGCTGATTAATCGATATACGAACACTCAGGATAGTCGGAGGGTCGATCATGCAGTTTATCTGCACATCGATATTACACCAAGAGTAGGAGAAATTATCAATCTGAATCTAGACCCAATAATTGCGAAAGCCAAAAATTATATGTATAGATGGAATAATTTACATATGACTATAATGGGAGGTGTAATATGGTTAAAATGAATATATTTTCTGTGCTATACCACTGAGCTTTACAAACTCTCAGTTTGAGGAGATGGAACGGTTAGTCATGAGATTTATTTGGGCATATGGCAAGTGCAGAAGAGCGGGTAAATTTATGTCTCTACCTCGGGAAAAGGGAGGGTGGTGCCTACCAAATATGAAACTGTATCAAATGGCAGCAGCTTTTCAGTATATGCGCCCATTATGGCGGGGAAAGACAGGAGAGACCGAGGTAGAGGATTGTCCTAATATCTATGAGCTGCTTGTAGGATCAGCAGCTAATGGATGCTTGTTAACATCTCACGAACCTGGGTACTACAAGAAAGCCTGATATAAAGTACTAGAGGCGGCCTATAAATGTTGGCAGTCATGGCGAAAAAAGAATGGGTTTGAAAGATTTAATCACTATACTATAATAAAGAACAACCCGTTGCTTCCTGAAATATTTAAGGATAATCATATGGTAAAATGGGCTTCTTTAGGCATAGAAAGGCTAGGAGACTTTTATGATGATCTCAGGGTTAAGGAGTTTAAGAGTCTTCAAGAACAGTACGGTTTAGAGCAAAGGGATTTCTTCAAATATCTACAGATACAAGACTTTTTGGGTAAAAAAACAGGGGGTACAGGGATTCAGAAGTAATCTGTTGTTTAACGATATCTTGGGAAAATCTAATATAACAATCAAGCTAATCTACTCAGTACTGATGGCAGAACAACCTGATGATTTGGAGAAGTACAGTGAGAGGTGGAAGGACAAGCTGGCCGATGGAAGTATTAACTTTCTCAAATCATTAGAATTGGCACATACCATACTACTTTCTTCCTCTTTACAAGCACAACATTATAAGACCGTGTTTGATTTGTATAATACACCAGCTCACCTCGTCAAGTGGGGGGGGGCTCACTAGGGACAAACTGCCCAAGATGTGGGGCTGATGGAACAGATATCGTTCATATGTTTGCCACTTGTGGGGAACTGATGGCATTGAGAGACAGCATTCAACTTGTGCTAAAAGGGGTATTGGGATATGATCTGGACCTTACCCCTGAGATCATGGTCTTGGGGGTCGCCGAGGAAACGAGGGGACGCCATAGATCTTTTATCTTTCTTGCCATGGCGGTCTATCGATTATGCATCTCCTCTGCATGGTTCAACCCATGACCACCATCATGGCAGCAGTGGCTGGGCAAGTTATCGTCTGTATATTATTTGGAAATTGCACTGTATGAACGTAAGGGGAGATCGGCTAGGAGAAAAGAGAAAGTAATATGGGGTCACTTTCAGGATTGGATCCTGGCCCATTAATGCATGATTAATTCAAGGCTCTGCCCACGCAACAAAACTGAAACTCTCTTTTTTTTTGGTTAATTGGATTATGTAATCATCTCTCGAATTTTTATGTTATGGGCAAAGTGACGTATGAATGTAATTATTTCTCTTTCTTTTCCAATCAAAAAAAAAAAAAAAAAAGAACTGTTGCGAACCTTCCAGTAGTGAAACACTTCATTGCCACTATGCTCCTTGCTTCAGTCCTTACTTCTGAGGCAAACTCAATCTACACAAGAAACTTCAGTTTAAATGTTGAGAATGCTAACCCAACCTACCCTTAACTAGGTGTCATAATTGGAACCAGCATTGCCATTCTCTTCTTGGATTTTTCCTTTCTCGATCCAGGAAAGTTGCTTCCATCCAAGTTACCACCTTTGTCTTTCCTCTGGCCTCGCTTGGGGGTTGGAACATGAGAGTTCTGTTTTGTAGAGTTGTTGGAATTGATCCGTTTTTCCAGTCAAGGTACTCAGTCGCTTTTGGTGGACTTAAGCATTTTACATCCTCTAATTTGCTTGGATGTTTCTTTGTCTTCAAATGTTTGAAGGAATGTGAAAAAAAGGCAAATCACCCTTGCTGACTGAAGGCCAACTGGATGTGTTTTCCTTGTGATGGTGCAGGTGACCTTCAGAAAAAACCGGCAGAGACCAGGTAAAGCATAACTAGAGAGTGATGCCTCTCGTGGATGGATACATCCACCTTCCTTTAATGGATGTGTTGTTTGTGAGAGAATGGCCGAAAGCAAGCATGACTACTGAAGCAGTATGGACTCTGGTGAAGGTTGATGGTGGTATCAAAATATGAGAGTAATGTTGTTGAGTTTGGTTGGAAGGTTGGTGTATCTGAGGTAGAGGCTAGTTTGCATTTGCAGGTCATAGATGCACATGTCTTCACAAAGTGCTCAGAGTAGGCTAGTGACACCTGGACAAAGAACATTCTTCCGTCCTACTCTTCTCATTGAGGAAAATGTTCTCTTAGGATCCTGGTAGGCGTGTGACATGTAAGGATGTGTGGGCTTAAGGTAAATTGGTATAGTAGGACCTTTGCAACCTTAGCCTTATCTGTGTTCTGTTCTTCAAGAGGAGGGGGCAGAGGAAGACGTGAAGGAAGGTATACATTTTCATTTTACTAGCAGGTGAAGTTGGCATCGGTATGTGGAAGACACTTTTGCAAAGGGTAAAGAGTTGTTGCGCCAAAAACATTTGCTGCATGCATCACTCTCGAATCACATGCCCATCCTCTGCAAAATAACGTTTAGACCCTGCCATTTTGGTGTTCTTCATGTTTTATTTAACTAAAGCAACTATAGGCATACCAATCTGCATTGGTATATGTTAAAATCTTTACAAATATTTTCACAGTACAGAAGGAATAGGATGTAAAATCTGCACAAGAGTCATGTAAAGATGTGTTAATAATGTTTAGAGTAATGCCAGAAATCACGAGAAAAGTACATCAAATCGCAATTGCTGGATTTCTATTTAGTATTCCTGGATGGTTAGAAAACCAGGCAATTGAAATATGTAGGATCGCCTGTCGCTTCTGTATACATCTCGTCAGCTAGAATTTGTGAATCTTGAGGTCACAGTCTCACCTCTCTCATAAATATGCCCTCAACACACATACCTCAGCCTTTCTGTACCTGAATATGCGGGTAATTGCACCCTCCAACCTTTTACATGTGCCACATGTTATATGTGTGCAAGTAGCAGCTCATAATGCTTGTAGCTTCCAGTTACAGAGGATGGAAATGGATGGGTGGCTCGATGACTTGGAATGGAGGAATTCTATCAAAAGACGTAATATGTGGGTGTGCAATCCTCAGCCAAGGCAGCAATTCAGCTGAACGGATAAAGAAACACAAGTACCTCATTCGGTACTTCGAGTGTTGCTATCTATGTTAAGAGCTGATACTACATCTTCACTTTATTAGCCTCAGTCATTCCTCCTTCTTTTCTGCTGTTTGAAAAATTCATACAGAGATATAAACCCCTCCGGTAACTTCTAAACGTTCACATATCCTAGGTACAATTTGCAAAGCAGCCAAAAATCGATAGGGAACTGAAACTTCCTCAGGAAACTAAGAAATCAATGGAATCGATGTAAAAGCATTTGGGAGTATGTGAAGTAATATTTCTGTAGCACTACTTCACATACTCATAAATGCCATTGTGAATTGGCCAGAAGAACATAGACAGGTATGAAAACTGGCATTAATGTGTGCCAGAAGAGTGATCTTTAAAAAAAAGAAGCCACCATAAAGAAAACATTAATTTAAGGTTTGTGAATAGAATATGGTTTCAAGCCACAAATGCATTTATGAGATTATAGTAGGGACTATCACGTCCCGAATTTGGATGGAACAGAATATTGTTATAACAATGTTGAAGTATAAAATCTCGAAAGATAAATATAAGGATTTACTATTCTATATTCCACAGCTTCATACCTTGAATATATATATATATATCACCCAGGTACGTATCACCAACGTACGTTTATGTGGATTTATGTAGAGAAAATGTACAAAAACTTACCTTTCGATATTTTGTCTGGGACTCGATATTCCCAGCCTAGACAATGTATGTGTATTTGAATTAGTGCTAATCTAGAAGGTCTTCATACACTTTTAATTTCCTTTGTGAAGTTCTAAACATTGTTTTTTAAGGAAATATCCATATACAACAAGTACAAATAGAAAGAATAGCGCCTTCCTTGTTCTTTTACTAATAGGGTGTTGGATTTAAATATATATATACATATATATTTTTATTGAATTGTTGCATGAGAGAACATACAGTAACATAACTGAAGGAAATAACAACATGGGCTGATGAGAGTATTCGTAAATACAATATGACATTGAAGAGGATAAGTAGAGGCATTTGTATTCCATCAGTTAAAAAGGGAAGTGGGGCGAAGGGAAGTGGGGGAAGGGGAGAGAGGGAAGATAGATAGCACTCAGTCAGTATAGAACATATATTATGGAAGGAAGGGAACATATTCCATGCACCGCCGTGGGAAACAGAAGCATCACAAATCCAGTGTAATCAACAAGACTTTGCTTGGCGTCCACAAGGCTTGTGTGAGTCATCTCTGAGACTGTAACCCTCGCACTCAGATGGTCTGAACGTGTTTGCGGCAGATGGTGAACCCTAAGAGTCCAAGATTCAAAGCCTTACATGGAAAGCCGGTAAGCAAATTGGGACCATGTCTTATGTGTGGTGATTGTGCAAGTGCCCTCACTGTCGGACTCATGTCTAGAGTGCCAGAGGTCAGTAAATTGGTTATCTGTCATAAGCAGGCGCAGTAATGCGGCATCACCTGGGTTCAGGCATCTAGTGTTGCTCTGGCAGTCAATACTTGGGTCAAAGACTACATTAAAGTCCCCGCACCAGAGCATCGCACGAGGGTCGAGTATACCAGCCAGTCACCAGACTTCAGCAAAAAAAATCAGGGGTGTCCGAATTAGAGCCATTTATTGACAGGGGGTGAAGTGGGCAGCCACACAATGTGCCAGCAGGGATTATGTAACGGCCCTGGCACTCGCATAGCACCTGGCGAGTACACCAAGGCAGCCCATTCTGAATAATTAAAGCAACACCAGAGTAATTAGAGTCAAACGCTGCATGACTCTCTCCAATTCAACCCGTGTGCAGGCATGTCTTAGTGCCCTAAGTGAGCTGTAACTCCTGAAGCATGCATATATCTACACTGTGACAATGCAAGTAAGCAAAGACGCGTCTAGCTTTGTGCTCATCGTTCAGGCCGCTTAAGTTCCAGGTCAAGCACTTAATCATTTGCATTAGGGAGTGCGTTTCTGGGATAACAGCAATGGATGTATAGACAGGGGTCCTTAGGTGCAGGAAGCCTGAAATATGACTGAGTACATTGGGAAATGGAAAGAGACAAAACAATAGTACAAAACAAGGCATTGAACAGCAACACAATCCCCATAAATCTCCCCGACGCCCATGTCGGCACCCAATCGAGGGGCCAACACTATCCCACACCGTAAACATTCTAAGTAGGGTTAACAGTGAAATTGACATGGGAATCATCCCTGAGGGCGAACCAGAGTTCCAACTTCTCCCGACCATGGGGTAGTCTGGTGGCAGAAGAGAGATCAGTCAAGCAGCCGGGTGTCTCACCAGGAGAGCAATCCGCAATTGATCAGGGTAGTGGGAGGCATCTAAAGGAATGCATAACAGAAAATATAGCAGGATAATGCTGGGTGGCATGGAGCCACCGAAGGTGGAAAGGGAGGGGCCATAGTTCCAGCACCCACCAGCAGGGCTGTGAGCACCAGTAGGCTTTAATCATTACCACTCTGCTGGCCATGTACAGCACCATGGTCTTCAGGCGAGCTTCTCTCATCAGATCTTGGGATGGTTTTGACAAACTTAGCAGCCGGCTTGGGGTTGGTGAAATAATGGGACGTGCCCCGATGTCAGATCCTCACCTTAGCAGGGTAGATTAAAAAATAGGACGCATCAGTTTTTAGCAGAGAGTGCTTGACTGTCATAAAGTTGCACCTTGCTGCCTGGGCAGTGAGCGTCTAATACAGGAAAATTTATATTTCATTGCTTTGATACTGAAAGTTTTTTTTGTTGCAAGCCAATCTCAGGACTGGTTCCCGGTCCCTATAGTTTAGTAAGCTAGCAATGATAGGGCGGGCAGGCATGCCTGGTGTGGGCCATTGTCCCAGGGATCTATGCGTCCTTTCGACAACCAGCAGGGAGGACAAGACTTCACCGAAGAGAGAGTGAAGCATGGCCTCCAGGTAGTCATTCATTCACCCCATGGAGGTGGACTCCGGAATGCCAAGAATGCGCAAGCTGTTGATTCTGGATCTCGCTTCCAAATCCTCATTTTTACAAAGGATAAGATCTAAAACCCTCTCCATCTGTAACAGTTTCTTGCATGCAGTGTGCAGTCCATCTTCCAAATCCAAATTCCAGCAGTCCAGATGATCAAGTTTACCTTCATTGTCATCTACATTATCCTAGAGGTGGTCCATTCTGTTTGTTATTAGGTCAATTTTTGAATCAATGTCAGTAAGCTCTGTTTAAGGTCCAGGAACATGGAGCGAATAGTTAATGTTTGGGTGGAGGAATCCTCATCTGATGGGTCTGGTCGAGAAACCTCTGATGCCAGGGCCATCCCCCAGGCCCACTTACAGTGCTCAAATACAAGCTTGGACTGCCTGGTGTGTAGTTTCCTCATCTTGGAGCCTCTGTGATCCGTCAATGACAGGAAGAACTACACTAGTCCCTTAGAGAGGGGTTAGGAATGGTGGATGTCAGGCTCAGTCCCGCCTCATTCACAGTGCAGCACCAGCAGGGGGCAGGGGCAGACCTACCATCCCACAGCCCCTCAATCAACTCGAACACAATGAGGCAACAGGAGGCACCAAATGTCACATAATGGCTTGCCAAGTTGGACGTCGCATCTGAAAAAGGGCCTCACCACATCCTGCTATCCCACACACAAGTGGCACAAGCATGCCAAGATGCTACCGGGTCTGCCGATAGGCAGTGTGGGCAGAGAGCACCCGCAGGAAGTTGTAAGAGATGCAAATTATCAGTGCACAATTGCCCCACAGCCAATTTTGCACCTTCCTCAGCCACAACCGATGAAGAGGGAATTTCAATGGGCTGTTCATGGTAGAAGCAATATGTAGGGTCAATAGGGCCAATCTGTCCTCCAACCAAGAGGAGGGGCAGATGCTCTCTGGGCCCAGACACTGAAGCCACTACAAGCAGCTGTTGGAGGATCAGGCAGAGACATAGGCTATTGGGCCAGTCAATGGTTGCAAAATGCCAGTGAGCCCTGGGGCAGTGGTTCAATCAGGGCCTGACAGAGTGAGAATGACCATGTCAGAACCCATTGCTCAGAGTAAATAAGAGGTGACCGATGGGCCTTCACGTTGGCTGCTCACCACGGCACACAATATTCTCAGTTCATGTAGTCAGGGGCCCTAAGGGTCAACAGTATCCTCATCACGTGCCCCTCGAGAGGAGAGAAATTAAGCCCGGGGCACACACGTAGTCCCCCAGGGCCAGCACCCTCTCCTCATTTGCTACACTCACACATCAAGGGCCTGCGGTGCCGTTCCTCAAGGGGATCTCTCACCTTCTAAGTTGTCGTCTTCTGCTGAGGGTAATGAAACGTCCCCGGGCCTCTCAACTAGGCTCCAAGCAGCAACACAGACAGGCCGCTGCCGCTGTCACACCAACTCTCATGCAGAGAGGCTGCAGTGCATTTGGAGATGCCAGGCCTGCACAGTAGGTGTCAGCGTTCACCGCCAGTGGAGGTTTTACCCAATGATTGGTCCTCTGATGTTCAAAGGCCGAGGGCACCAGAGAGCCTTCCCAGCCCAGTTCCATGCATCAAGCTGAATTCAACACTCCATCATTGGCAGGCCGCACCCTACCGGACAGGCTGCATCTCACCGCCAGTATCCCCCATGCCCACTCAGCGCAAATAGCACCACTGCAGTCTTCTCGGGGGGACTGGTGTCTCTCAGTGATATCACTTGATGAGTTGTAGTCCTGCTGCAGCTAGCGAGCCCTGATGCCTCTGCTTTGGTTGGATAAATGCTGGAGAATATACTCAGGCCAGCAGAGCCTCACAATGTGGCAGCCTTCTTTCCGTTGGGTGCTCAGGTGCCCCCAGGGTGTTGGATATTTCAGTGTCAATTCACAAAGTAATTTTTGAGTATGTGAAGTAGTTCTCCTGCTCGATGTACTCAAATTATTTTGTGAATTGGCCTCACCATTGTCTACAGAAACAAATGTCCCTAAATTAATCCTCAGTTAAAGCAGCAGAACATTAAAAAAAAAATTCAAACAGTACTTCTTGACTTACTCATTTTATAGGTAGCATTGCTTTCTGTGCAGTACTTTTTTAGTTTAGGCTTTAGCGTGTTCCTTATGTGGTTAATCTTTTAATGGAGAGAGAGACTACTTTTGTACAGATATCGTCACCGTATTCAATCATTACTCACAAAGAGATTGATTATTTACAGAGGAAGGGGTGGCATTTTAGGCAGGCTTTTCAAGAAAATACTCCTCACAGTCACACTCACATTTTCTAAAACAGACAGATGCTGCCAATTGCTGGTGTTAGTGGGGCTAAAAGGACATTTTGAAGCTGAAAGACTCAGTGACATGAAGGTGTGCTTCATGTTTCTGTACAGAGTATCCCCGGTAGCAGGTTGACCAGATTCTGCCAAACAGAAGAAAGAGCAACCCAATTATCCAGTCATCTTTTTTTTTTTACTCATTAGGCGATAATAATAAAAACTCCCCCACCAAGATCTTCACTGGTGTACCCAAGCTGTTGGTGTCCTTCACTAGCAGGGTTCTGATGCAATCACAGACGCAGTAGGTTTCTAGGTCTGCGGTGCGAGGGGATCTCAAGAGGTGGAGTTCCCATGAAAATGCAAAGGTACACCTTAAGAAACAGCCTTATGTCAATATTTTGATTTTGGTCTAACTAATAATTAAGAAATTGCTGGAATGTTATGGTTAGCAGCAATACTTGAAGCGTAGAAGTACAGCCATTGGCGTGCATACCCGGGGTGGTATCCATTGCATAGGTTCACACGTTCTTTGCAGAAGTGCCTTTGTTGTTCTGTGTGTACTCTTTGCATTAGTGTTGTAAGATCAGACACATTACATTAAAACACCGATGTTCTTTTGAAACCTGTAATTACACTGCACATTCCCGCCCATGACATTGCTCCGGGTGCTCGATCGTTGCACAATGAATGTTAGCATATTTTTTTTAACAAATTTGCTACAACCAGGTGTTCTTCAGAGAGATTATGACTAAACCAATAATGATTGCTCCTTGCCTCAAATACAAGATAAAGTCTAACAGGCAAATCAAGTTACACTTCTTGATCACCTCAAGGAGCCAGTTATTACAACGCTCTAATGCGTGTTTGGTTTTGTTAAGGAACATTCATCACCAAATGCCATTCAAAGATCTTGGCGATAAAAAACAAGATTCTTTTCCCACTGATGACAAGTAATAAAAAAAGCTGTAAAATATCCTTGAAGGTATTGTCCTAACCTGTTCTTGTATTATGCAATCCCACAAGAAGTATTTATTTTTGCTTAGCAACATTCTTGTATCTTCTCTCCTGATCTCGTTAGTGTTGATATCATTAGGCATGGTAATCATACCATGTTATTGTGCACCTGTTTAATTGCACACCACTGACCTCAAGTGAAGATAACATTGTGTAGGTGATGACAACTAATCACAAACCATTCTTTTCAGCCTTTCAAAGCAACATGATACAGTACAACTAAAAATGACTTCCACCTCATCACTTTTAAAATACAGCAATTACAGGGAAATATAGACACAAATCTAGCAGAGGTTCAGGCTTGCTCATGCTAGTTTTGATTTTATCTTTAAACAAGAACCAAAAACATTTTTTTTAATTACAAGTCCCTAGTTGTTCTTCAGTAAGAACATTCTTGCTTAATATCACCGATTTTCTGTTGAAAGAAGCGCAGGGCAAATAAAAGAACATGAGCAATATTATGCAACCTTGGCTGATGACCAAATTCGTTTCTCCTGTGGCACATTACAGTAACAGTCCAAATGTTAGGGGCAGACCACCAGAATATAGAATAATCAAAAGCCTACACTATTTATGTCTTTCTTTTGAAATATCCCGACTCATAAAGCAATTTTGGTGGAATTTCCCCGTGGAGCAGGACATTTTATAAGCCCAAACCGACTTATAGAATCAAGGTAGTTAGAAGAAAAAAAAACGTTATCTTTAGTGCCAGAAACCCAGCTCTATCTGAAACTTTTGAAGTAGACAACGTAGCTTGACATTGGTAATTTTTTACCAACTTCGGTCTTCTTTTTGTTGAGGAGCTACATTGTGTTTTTCAGAAGTTGGTTAATAAGGTTAGTAACTTGTTGTGTTCTGCGTAATCATTGAGGGCTTTTAGTTGTCTTTGAGTAACAATATGGGTCAGATCTAACAGGTTATGTTGTCCTTACCTGAGAACACAAAAATAACTGTGCTTCCTAGAGTAGGTGAAAAAAGCGAACGATTCATACATTAGCTGTAAGCCTACAAGTTAGAAGGAAAATAACAGGGGGTTAGTTCACACCCTTCTAGGGTATTATGTGTTGTAGGTTTAGTGGTGAAACACATTCATTCTGTTGTATTTGAAGACATCATACCCAATACTTGAATGGCTCAATTAGGATTTTTAAATGGTACACCCCACATCTTCATTTTAGCTCAGAGTCTATGATGACTGAAGCTGTCAAAGGCGCTATACGATGGAGAAGTCTACATATGCCAAGCAGAGCCCCCTCTCCTTCCTGATGGCATGCTTCTCAGTCAATATCTTAAGGGCAAGAATGTTATTATATATCAAAGGTTTGTTCTGAATTTGCACTCTTTGAGGGGTGTCAAATTCATGGACTGCACCCATTTAACTAGACATGGCATGTTTACTTTTACGAAAAGCTTGCTGGAAGAACCCAGCAAGGCAACGGGTCTGCAATTCTCCAGTCATTTCCTCACACCTTTTTCTAGTAAAGCAGTAAAATCAGGCTCATTTTGTTCAACTTGAGTTGGAACATTCATTCTGTTAAAGGCTCCCTTACTGTTCAGAGGCCACTTGAAAGCTCTTTCAGCAATTGGCCTTCTGCAAATGCGGCTTAAGAAGCGGGTCTGGGATAATGCTTGTGCTAAATATTGAGCGAGACGTCTTCTGTGTTTCAAAAACTCTGAAGAGATGGGGCATGTATTGGCCTTCCAATTGAAGGAAGAGATTAATAAAACAATCTGATTTGGGATATTAGAGACATGGGTGTCAAGGTGGTTACAGGCAGCCTTGAGATTCTAACTGTCTTCAATCAGTTATACTCTCAGCTATCTAAAGAAGAATGTGTCACTACTCAGGTTAGGATCGATTCGTACTTGCAGACCACAGGGCTGAATCGGCTTGTGGAGGGGCAAAAGCTGCGCTAGATGTTATGATAACTAGGGGAGAGATTGAAATGGCTATTATCAACGTTCAAGTGGTAAAGCAGCAGGACCGGGCTCTATTCCAACTGAGTTTTCTAAGTAGTTCAAAGTCATCTTGACCCCTCTGTTTACTGAGTTAGTAAACTCAGCAGCTTTTTTAACAGCAGTCCCGCCATCATGGGGGGAGACGTACATTTCTATATTTGTAAAAAGGAATAAAGACCCTTTAAATTTTGCTTCATATATCCCAATCTCTTTGATCAATTGAGGTTCTAAGATCAATACTTGGGTTTTGCCAAATCAACTTGTAGCTGTAATCACTTCATTAGTTGATCCTATGTAGCATGGATTCATTCCCTGGCGGGATACCACCTCCCATCTTGCTATATCTGCCTTGGATGTGGCAAGGGACTTTAAGGGGTCCTCCGGGATGATCCTGTTGGATGCTGATAAGGCAGTTGACAGGGTCTCCTGGTGGTATATGTGAACAGTTATGGAAGTGATGGGATTAGGGCTGGGCTTTGAGGCTAGGAGCAAGTCATTATACTCAACTTTGACATCAAGGGTCTCGTGCATGAGAACACTTTCAGAGATTATTCAGATAGGTTTGGGAACTAGGCAGGGGTGTCCTCTCTCCCCGCTGTTATTTGCTTTATACCCGGACCCTTACATATGTGTATTAAAGAGGACAGCCTCTGTTCCATCTTTAAGGTTTCACAGTTGTTGGCTGAGATTTTAGGTGCTGATGATTACATTGTCTAGCTTACAACATCTCCGGAAAAGGCTTTGCCTCCAATAGAACATGCAGCTAAGGCTTTTGAGTATGTTTTGGGGTAAAACCAAAGTAATCATTAGTAAGAAATATAATAGAGAGGGTCCTCGCTATGTAACTTCGGCTAAATATTTGGGCATTAATGTATCGCTTGATACAGATTTGGTGCTAACTTTGACCTAATGAATCTTTATATTCAGAATACCTTTCTCTTTTTAGAAAATGGGATAGGCTACATTTCAGTCTGATTGGGCAGTGCAATATTATCAAAATTACTATTTTGCCACGCTATTTACATTTATTTAGGGCTAATCCTCTTTACTTATACAAACGTTTTTGTAATAAAGTCGAGAGCAGTTTGCAAAAATTTATCTGGGCTTACAGAAAGCCTCACTGTGCTATTTGCTACCTTTACTAGGGAGGGGGTTTGCGCTTCTGCTTTTGTGGAACTATTACCTAGCTGCACTTACGTTCTGGTTCCCTGTTGTGGTGGGATTCAGATTACGGGATTTGGCTGGTCTATTTCCTGAGTACAGCACCTTCTGAGTAACTATCAGGCCGAAGCAGGGGCTGGTCAACACTGCTTGTTTTAAACATACAAGGTTTAAGACGTTAATAGTCTATCATAAGGTCTGGTTGGCCTTTCATGATATCTGTCAAGTAGCCAAGTTTCATCAATATACTTTGTTGGGCAATAATCCTAATCTCCCATCTTTTTTTTCAAGATAGCTTCTTTTAATTGTTGTCGACCTGCAAAAGTTCATGTTCTGGGTTCATTTTTTTAAGGGCTGTATCATCTCCTCCTTTTATGATATGAATATGCATTAAAGGATTCCTAAAATGGAGGTGTTTTGTTACTTACACTTAAAAGAATTTGTACAGTGACTTCCTAATATTTAAATAGATATGAATTGTAACAAATTCCTTGAAAAATGTATTAGGATAAAGAAACACAGTATTATACACACTTTTCATGTGATTTTGGAGCACCAGTGGAAAATGGGGGATATGTTTGACATACTTGCTGCTAACTGGTCTCGCAGCCTGCAGTGTAATGTTTCTCTTTCTGATATATGCTACTTGAACATGTTGGCTCAAGACTCTCTTAATGTCTCTCGGCTTAAGGTCCATTCTTTTAAGTCTTACATGATATATGTTATACACCATATAACCTTGTTAGGTAGGAATTGACGGATTCTTTGGCTTGTTTTTGGTGTGAGAAACTGGAGGCTGATAATGTATACATTTTTTGCTACATGTGGGTCCATAACACCATTTTGTCACAGAGCCTTTGTATTAATAAATCAATAATGTAAAACAAATGATTCCCCTAATGCCAAAACTGTCTTGTTTAGACATGCCTCTGATGTTCTGGCTGAGACTGCTGGGGTGTTCCATTTCCCAGTTACGTATGCTAGATTAACGATTGCCTAAACTTGGCTGCAAAAGGAGGCCCTGGACACTGTATCCTGGTGGCACAAGTTTATATTTCTTCGTGGTCTGGAGCGTGTCATGACTGAAAACATCTGAGTTGGTATAAGTTATGGAGAATGAGGGAGACGTTTAAGGGGGACTTATTGGATCTTTTCTCTGGTTGTGACTTGTTAATATGAAACAATTGTATAGGCTTAAGGGATTTTGGTTTAATTTGTCTACTTATGTATGTGTGATGGTTTTATTGCAATGCTCCTTTTTTTTATTTGATATGTTGCTGGTTAATATATGTAATTTTGTCACGTGATTTAATGAATTATTACCTCTCAAGCTCATTTCCATGGTAGATTAAAATGTATTAATGAAAGACAGGACAGGTATTAAATAAAATTGAATCATGGTGTACATTGTTTTTTAAATTATAAATATGGTTTTATTGCATAATTGTAAGTATATTGTCGTTTCAGCCCTGGTGAAGTGCTGTATAGGAAACACTTAGGCTGGGTGGGTAGAGATGTTCTTTTAGAGGCTTGCTGATACTTGAATGAAAGATCCTTTTTTGCTACGATTGAAGGCTTCTAACAATTTTGAAGACATCTTGTCAAGACATGAATACCTCCTGAACAAAATGGACAGTTTGTGAATGATGTGAGTTGCATATGTTACTGCATTAAGAATGCATCTCCGTTTTGTTTCTGTAGTTAATATTCACAATACAAGATTTTGGGCAGCTATAAACTTTCAGGGGTTAAGCATCACAGTGTAAATAGCCCTAAGTTCTGAAAGTTTATGCAGTTATGCTGTAGCTGCTGTTCCCTTATGGTGATTTTACTCCTTACCTCAGGGCCATGCTCATGGAGTTTTCGAGGCACTGGCAAAGAAATGAACTTTAAAGTTAAGACAGGCAATCGTACTGTCTAACTTATTTGTTGGTGGTGTGGCTGAAGTTTTACTACTACAATACTATTCACAGACTTTCTTATGCACTATTCAAGCTTCAGGGAAACTGAACTCATTGTAGTAAATGGTCACACCACACCCTCAGCTCTATTTCCCTTTTCTCTTGTCCCCTGAATGAAAGATTCACTTTATTTGCTGATATGTAAAATAAACGTGGAATGTGTGCTGTGAAAATAAACACACCTACATGTAGCTTATAAAAATGTTGTAAATCATAATGTGTACTAAAGTAACTGAAACTGTAAGACCTGGCTATTCATCTAGAAGCCCGATCGGCCTACTCAGCTAGTCCAGCTCCTGGATATCCCTGGGGTAATAAGTGTTCTTTTTAAATTCTTATAACATCACATAAGGGTCAGCTACCATCCTTGCTTGATGAGGTGGAGAAGTCAATTGTACAAAAGGGCGAACGTATTAAGACTTTGAGAGGAGTCAGGACATTGCAAGGTAAAATCATACTGGCAAGAGCCTACACGGTCCATTTAGTGTCTGCCACATCTTGGTTTGCCTGTGCATAGCCTCGCATCTGAAGGAAAGGCCGGCAGTGGGGTGTGCCTCCATTAGGAATTTAATTGCTAGGGCTCCTTCATCCGAGGGTGTGGTTGAGAGGAATCATGTTAGCAATGTGACATCACTATTCCCTTGTAATATGTTACTGTAAGTGAGTATTGACTCAATTTTGTTATTGCAGGCAGGCGCGCCTTCAAAAAATACAAGTATTATTGACAATAATGATAATCACCAAATGAATTACAATAATAATAATTACTCTTGTTTTTATACTTATCATTATTGATGATGCTAGTAAGAAGAAGAAGAATCATACCTGTGTTTATATTCCACACCTCAAAAATTGAATCATCTCTCTGTGCCCAGCTCCTCGACGTAAATTTGTCAATACCCGAAGGATGAAAGCGTGTGTGAATCTGCGTGGGGTGGAACCGGTGGCTTGAAAGGCACAGATAGAATTTTGCAGGGGATCTCGGCCCACTGAAACTGTATCAGGAGCATATTTCACATTTATTCATAATGCTCCCATCATTCATGGCAGATCAATTCAAAATGACAGGTCCCTACCATTTGAGCCCTTAAAATTACCTGCTTTCCAGAGCACACCTTGCTCAGCGCCTGATGAGGTAATGCTTGGGGGTAGATGGCTTCTACCATGGCTTGGACGTAGTTCATCTTCAGCTGCAAAGGCGTGTTTGTGATGTAGAGCAAGCGCTGACGCTTCTACGTGAAGACGAAGATTAGCATATTTACAAACTGCTCGCCGTGACTTTGATCACCTGGTGCTCACACGGGGAAGGCTTGGAAGTTTGCTCTTCATGCGACAAAGGCGCCTAATCCGTTGACACCCTTCTCAGATCCATTTTTAGAACCGGTAACCTCGCTTTCTATATCCTCTTGAGTTCCATTCCTGGTTTGTTTAGCGACTTTCATCTTTTCTTTACTCTCACTAGCAGCTCTTAAAAGACGCTGTTTTCTTTGCAATTTGAGACCCAGAGGCATTCCTGAAAGGCAAACGACCAAAGCACGAACCCTTATTCTCCGTGAGATGCAAGCACTGGGAGCTGAATCACGTGACAGCCAACTTTCGGAACGTGTTTTCATGTTTTAATTATTCCTGATTGCATGATAAAGGGATTGGATTATCTTGTAAGCAAAGGTAGAAATGGGACAGAATGTGAGAGGACGGTGGCCTGTAGATTGGCATTGTCAAAATGGAGTTACCGACCAGGATACAAAAAATCCTATTTGTTAGGGTTGTACATTCTCATGTGTTCATTTTATTTCTTTTTGCACTGTGTGGTGTCTTTTCCGCCAATAGTGAGGACCTACCTGGATTGTAATTTGGCAATTGCTTTCTACACAGGACCGATTTTCTGGACCGTCGACTCACTAAAATGTAGTGTACCTTTTGTAAAGTGCATGTACCCAGTGATGGGCGGAGCTGTGGGTCATGAGAACAGGTTTTACAGGAGAACATTCCATAAAGTAGTGTTTTTTGTTAACTTCATCTGAGATGTAGTTGGGCAAAAGTTTAAAACTTTGAAAAAATAATAAAGTGCAAACATTTTGAGGTTTGTCATTTCTGCTGTGGAAACTTGTTAAGGAGCACCAGGGCAAACGGGTTACTGGGTACAAATTGTAACAATGCAAAGATTCAAATTATGATGTCCTGGGGCTCACCTTTTAATTGACCCCAAAACTGATTACCAAGTACATCCCGTATAGTACTTGACTGTCATGGTAGCAAAGCAGAGCATTCCAAGGTTTACTCAGGGAGGTGGTTGAGGGGTATAAATTCAGTATTCAATAACTGTCCATAAATCAATGTACAACCGGTACTTAAGACAAATAAATACTTTCAACATACAACACAACTCTGTATGTAAATATTAGCAGGCAACAATATTAAACATAATCACCAAGGAAGAAGTCACCACAGAGAAACCAGTTGGTATTGGTGTAGGCTGTGTCCATTGGTAAATCATTATTTAGCCACAATCATTGCATGAAGTTGATTGATGAAATTAGGGCACTCTACTTCCTTGGTGTATCACACATTGCCTCCTGAGAAGGACTGTGCTGACTCTCACTGACCTGATCAATGTCACTGGCCTATGCACCTCATGTGTAGTGGCACACGTTTTATTGGTGAAGGTGGTGCTACAAACAGAAGTGATGAGTAGACTGTACTCTGATGATTGGAGGTACAGGTAACACTGAATATGGTCTTGGTCTAATTAGAGCTCTAGTCCTCTAAAGGTGCTTCACCATTTGCTCCTAGGAAGCCAAATTTTGGTGTGATCTTTTTGTAGGGCCAGGCATTCCAGGCAATTTGGCTTCAGTTGAATGGACCAGCAAATGCTATTACGATTTTTCATCTATGCCAAGCCGCCACAGGCACTTCTGCTTCTCTACGTGTCACAGGGGCACCAGGGTATCAAGGCCTGGTGATGCATATTACTCTTTGTGTACCAGTGGGTGGATTTCAGTTCTTCCTAGCTCAGCTTCTTGCAGTTTTCTTTTTCTATATAGCCTTCACTTCATGCAGGGGTACTTTCAGCACTTTTTCTGAGCAGTCAGTAAACCTTTTCCCTCAAGAAATCTTTTCTACTGGCAGGCTGTAGAACTTCCAGTTTCCTATACCAGAACCTGGCAGGGGGAAGGTGGCATCAACCCCAACCCTGGAACACAGAAGAGGTCCTTGGTCTCCAATCTCCCAAGTTTGTAGACAAAGTTTGAGTATTGTTTAAGTCCAGCTCTGGAACTGGTTTCGGCCAGTCATTCAGTTCTGAATATTCCTCCCAGACTCATCAGGCCACAGTCTTTGAGCATCAGTGGGAAGGTGAACGCAAGCCACAAAAGAGTGAAAGGCTGACACACAGAGCTACTTCTCAACAGAGTGGCAGTTCTTTGAGGAATGCAAGGGGAAGATGACAAAAGATTATTCTCCACGTCTAATGGGCCCTCTGTTTTCTTTGTTCCACATCCTAGAATCTGGTCCACTACAAAGGATCTCACAATGCTATATAACAGGCTCTATCCAACCTCCATCTTAGGTACCACTCAGATGCAGGTAATCAAATCGATTCCTGGCCTGCTACAATCACACATAGAACACATACTGCACAAGCAATCTACTACACATTCCTAGGGTTAGCATGCATGTGTCATCCATGCCCCACATGGATTGAGAGAAGGAACGGGTTGCAGGGTACTGACAGATCAGTTTAAAAAACAGGAAAGGCAACTCTACCTGGCAGGATACAAGTGAAAGGACATTTCAGTATGTTGCTGACACCACTGACTGTCCTCCACAACCTGGTTACCTGTAGACAGTCATATGCCGCAAAGAAGAGGACACACAGTGTGTCCCTCCATCCCACAACACCCCTCTGTGGGTCAAATTTCATGTTACATTACGACCTTAGTACACATGCATGACTATCATGTGTGCTAAGCCTCGCTATGGCTTGCTCTGGGGAATACAGGTCAGGGGCACGTGCTTTATTGAGCAATGAAGTGAACTTTTCCGTCCCAAAATTGGCCATGAGAATTAACTTTGTGCAACACTGGCTAGAGCTACTTTACTTAACTAAATATATCAGTTTATTCAGTATGAGTTTACTGTCAAAATAAATCCTCAATAACTTTTTGCCTAATTTAACAAATACGAATTAAATATATTCCAAATACTTTTTGGGAGAGTCCACTTTAATGAAATGCTTCAATTACAATCAATGTCTGGCTGTGAAAGATATATGTCATATTTAATTACAATTTACCCACCTTCCCCCAAACTTACAATAAAACTAGTTTTGACCCTGGTCCCTTCCTTACCCTAAAACATTTTCCAATCCATACCTAGACCACTACTTAAAAGATATGGCTATTACTTGACTCTTATAGACTGTTTATACTGCACTTCTGCCTCTTGAAAAAAAGGTAAATAACTGATTCCCTGTTATCCACTGTATGGTTCTCAGTCTACTCACCTCAGAAGGTTGGAAGGCTAAATTTGCCTTTCACAAATTTAAGCTTGTGACCTTAAGATTATCACATTTGTCAGAGGCACGTATTCAAGTCACCGAGCCATCCCACCCATTTTCATTCTTGGGATCCCATTGATTGCACCAAAGTGCAGCATCCAAATACACTGGACTGTGAACCACAAGCATCCCCTGGTAAAGATGCTCAAAAACGTCCTTCTGCTTTTCGTATCTGTCCCTCCCATTTTCTCTCTCTCCTCTCTTTGCTTCCCTTGTCCTCTGTTCCCTGTCGCTTATCTGTGGTAACTGGGGAAACTGGCAGGGGCAGTGGCTTTTTGCTTTAAGAAAAGGCCTCCCGTGACTCCATTCCACCAGAGAAATATCAGAAGGCATAAACTAGCCGTCTGGCTCTGATCCTTTGCTGTATTGCGTAAAGGTGAAAGCAGAGCAATATTTACTGAAAATAGCCTGCTACTGATGTCATTCCTGGTACTGGATCACAAACAGGCTGCCATGCCCCATGCACAGCCTTACACCATGGGGCAGAGACACTTGTGTGCTGCCCAGCATAGAATTGGGACAGGAAAAATACCCTTCCAGTCCAAATTCCTATGCTTAGACAACGGCAAGAGAATCAGATGCCCTGAATATGTGTTGCGCACTGTAGAACACATACAATCATTCAGGGCCTCATTCACCAAGGTAAACACACACTTTTATATTCGTCTATGACTGTTTGCTAGTCACAAAGGTATTTCACCAGTAGTATCCTAACATCTGTGGAATCTCCACACATAAAAAGGTAGAACTGTCCTATCTTTTTTTATGTGAGGAGACTCCGCACTATTAAAGATACTGCTTGCAAAATACCTTTCTGAATAGCAAACAACTGTAAAATTACAAAAAGTGTAAGTTTACCTTTATGAACCTGTAGGTTCTTGATGACAACTAATGCATCCCCCATGTTTACACCTATGCCACCAGGCATTCATTTTTGTTGGAAAGTCCACTCATGCTACCTTTAGTAAGTCAGGTTTTGTGTCACACTCCAGGGGTGTTTGTGGCAACCCTCCCTCAGAAACGCTCCCTTGACAGTGACATGAAGTGGATCTGGCGCCTTGATGAGGCCATATTTTGTGCTGGAACATTGCTTTACGTTGCACTAGTGCAATGCGTTAATACATTTGTGCCTTAATCATCAAGGTCACAGGATCCACCAACGGATTTTACATTTGCACCTCAGTGGACAGTAAAGTAAAATGCATACATTAGTAGGACCAGGAGCCCAAACCATTTCACATTCTTATGAGTAAGACTGAGGCGTGCCTAAGGAGTAGGGTTAAGTAGACGCCACCTCGCCAACATGCAATACATTTCATTTGGCTATACACCACGTAGCAGACATTTGTAGAAGACATTACTTAAAACTCAGATAAGACGACTTTTTCTGGGAAAGACCATGAAATACAGTATGTAAATTGTTCTTAAACTCTAGAATTAGAATACTTTTGAATTTAAGGAAAGCAGGGAATTTAAATATATGCTGTGTGACTGAACAGAGTGCCATGTACCCCCCTCCACCGGAACAGAAAGGTATAGAAAGTACACCAATTTAGATAGAGAACATTTTGGTGTGAGGTGTGATGCCGCATATGGAGTTTGTGTTGTAAGATGTAATTAAGGCATTATGAAATCATGCCCAAGTTTCTGCTCGGCTCATAATTAAAAACAGCATATGTGCTTCTGCAACAAGGTCAGGTTCATGCTCCCTGGTGAGTTCAAACTATCTTCTCTTTTGAAGTGTTTTCAGATTTAAAAAAACTCAAATTCTTTCAGGTCATTTGGCACAGGACAGTGAGGACGTAAAATTAACGTTAGTGCTCTTGTGCCTTCCGACCATTTGCTTGTTTAAAATCGGTTTAAGCAATAAGTACTGGGCTGGAATTTATACCCAGTACTTAAAGTCTTAAAACCCTGCACACGCTGCACGGCTCCTGATTGATGGGTAGAAACTCTCCTGGCAGTCTGCTCTTCATTAGTTCTAATCACAAACTCGTTACCAGCTGATTTTGTTGTAACTGGAGTCATAAACATATATTTCTGTACAAAGTCTGAGCCTTGTTAGGATACACCCAGAAACACGTGGAAACTACTGAGTTCTTTACATCCAAATTGGAAGATTATTAAGGCTAATAAATTGTGGTTTTTGACTTGGAGCACCGTATCTGATTTAACATCTGTCCCTTTCCATGATTGCCCCCACCTCCAGGTAACAAACTTTGCTGGCAAGAACCCCTCCCTCCTTTACCTCACCTTTCCTCTCCCCTCTTCCTACAATCCCTACCCTTGTTTCCGATGTCCCACTTTCTTCGCACCTCTTTGAGTCTCTATGAAATTTAGAAAGGTGGTTGTAAATATTATTTTTACTATCACTAATGGCACAAAAATCAAGTTGGATACAAATGGCCAATGCTTTATGTACAACTTTACTTTTTTCTAGTTATTTTTGAATTTTTAATTTTGCTTTAGAAAAATAATCCGACCCAGAGCAAAAAGGATTTTCATAAAAATCATCCTGAACTTTGCTTTAGTAGCAGTCAGTTAATGACTACATTTTGAAACAGATCAATCCTCTTTTCAAGTTAATCTTGGCCCACCTCATATAGCTCAGAAAATGATTGCATTTGTAATAAAGATGTTTTTTTGGCTAGATAGACAATAGAAGATCTTTGATTTTAGTCCTACTCACAATTGATCAGCTGCCCAAACTGTTTCTTAGAAGACAGACACCTGCACTGAAGGGTTTTCCAAACACCAAGGCTAGCCATTCTAGATTCCATCTTTAGACTTACTGTGCTCTTATTTACTGCAGGTTGTTTTCTATCCCTGAGTTCTCGCTTTTTCAATATTTCCATAGCTTCCTCTTCCTCTTTCTGTCCTTTATTTTCTTCCTTTCTCTTTCTGACTCGAAGCCTGATTAAAAAAAGAGGTTCTGGCACCCAGAGATATATGTTAGTTCCCACCACAGGCTGAAATGGACACAAGTTAAGCACTGGCTGTCATACTTTAGAGGATACATACTGATACAGGCAGTGCCATCAGATAGGAGGATCTTGTGCTCTGTGTAGTGTCAAGCCTGAAGCAGAAAACCAAATTGTTCAACAAAATAAATATCATGTTCATCACTGTATTCGTTCTCACAAGTTCCTCCTCAGCATCCAGCGGGTGTGTCAAATACTCGTGAGGCTGCTTCGCACTACCATTTGTAGCATGTAAAGTGACAATCTTCACAAAGCAAAAATGTGGCCTTCTCTTTAGCAGTGCATGAGAAGCTAAGAACAACCGGGAACATTCCAAGGCCTTTTGTTGAGTGTCACAAGGGATTATGTTTCTGAGAACCATACTTTGTATGACTCAACTTCCCACATAGTAAGTGTTGGGCAATGAATGCATGTAAAGATGATCGGATGGAGACCACAGGAGACTTCCACAGCGCGTGTCCTGGGGAGGTTTTGCTGGCCCTTGAAATACTTTAACTACATGTTTTAGTTTGGTTCACACACCAGGCAGTGAAGCCAGGGTTACCTTTAATTGGAGGATCTCTGTCCTGTCTTCAACATTCTCATATGATTCCTGGTTTAGGAAGAGTTAGCACAGGTAATCCGTGTTTTGCCCTGTCCAGGGGCATTCCACTTTGTTCCTAAGCACATAACACAACTAGAGTCCCCAGCGATTTCATTGTGAAATGAAATCCCAGACACTCATCCAGATGTCTTAGGAGATAAGGGCAGCTCTAATCCCGGTGTCACCGAGGACTTGAGGGGCAGGAATTCAGCTATACATCATCACATCGTTATTAGCCTGGTCCACGGCCGGCCCAACACAAACATTTTCCACAGGGCCTGTATTCAGGATCCGCAGTGTTAAGAAAATACCCTCTAGCAATGTGTTGTTTTAGGCTGAAACAAAAGTCGACTTGAATGGCAATTGAAACAGAGCAGTATTGTTTTGATTTTCAAAGAAAGCCCAAAACTGGCCTTTAATGACAATCCAAGTAACTGAGATGTAAGTAGCATCACATACACATGCGCTATCGAATATCAGCGCCCCCACTTTGTGTCGAGGCACTGATGCTTGCTGCCAGCAAGGTGAGACTCCAAGGGGCGCGCGAGGGAGGCAGGAGCAGTTGAAAGCTTCATCTGATTAAAAGTGAGATGCTGATGGATTCCAACAGAGAAATCGTTACCATTACAAGGACATGGGAAATGAGAGCAAATTACCGCTTAGAACCGGCTTACTTTAAATCTTTTTCTTCAAGTTAAAGCCGATACCCTTTATTCACTCAGAGATTTCACCGTCGGCTCTTCTCGTGGCGCTCCTCCTAAAATTATTGCAGTCTTTGAAGAACATGGGGGCAAGAGAATTGGCTAGTTAACTAATTTTAGGGTCTAAGACTATGAATATTCCTTTTCCCCTTAAAAGTGTAACTATAGCAACTGTTCCATCTGCAGGCATTTCGTTCAGCAGGCTCTATTATGGTGCGCACCCTGAATATCGCCCCAAATATTGAGAGGACACAATGAACAGGAGAAAAGTAGCTTAAGAAAATATGACAGATAAGTAAGTCTAGATTTTCTATAAGTAAGTCTATATATATGTACGTACAAGGTGCATATATCTTCAAGGTACATAGATGTGGCGTTAGGAATAATTAATTTATACTTCCCATTATGCTATAATCTTTTGATTCATTATATTGATCTCAATATTCTTGTACCACGATATCTGTGGGTCAACATTCAGTAGTACAATCATGATTATTTTTTATTATTATTATTAGTAGTAGTATAGGATAATAAAAACAAGTCTGCCATTTTGAAATTTCTGAATCATACATGATTAGATATAGGTTTCTGTCTTTATACCCAAAAGTAAAAGGCCAAACGTTGGACATCAAGGGCCATATTTACTATTATTTCACATGACGTGGCATGGTAACATGCTGCGCTACATTGTGTGAAAGGCAGAGAGCATAAATGCTCCATATTTACAAAGATATGAAGTATTTCTGCTCTCTCCTTGCATGCTGTGTGATGCCTCGTGCAAACGCAGGCACCCTTGCACTATATTGCAAGGGTACCTGCTTTGCAGGCAGGAATGTTATTGTTGTCCTGCACAAAAACAATCCAATGAAGAAATAAAGAGGAGAAATTTTTTTTTTTCTCTTCCTTACACAATCCTCTAGGAGGTGTGCTGATTTGATGCAATCCCAGGTTTACATACCTTTGTAAATCTGGAATTGCATCAAATCCATGGCTGGATGCTGGGGAACTCGCATTCTCTGCTTTTAGAATGCATATTAGCTCTAATTGTAATGTAGCTCAGCAGAAGCCACTGTGTTGCGTTACATTTCTTTACAACGCCATGCAAGGTAGTGCAAATTGCCCATTGCATGGCTTCGTAAATATTACTGAAGCTTTTCCATTGTACCTGTATCACATTGCGTGACGCAAGGACAGTGCAAAGGCTTAATAAATCTAGGCCCTAGAGATTAAAGACATATGCTCATCGGAACCAGTTACTTCAAAACATTTAGAACATGTCCACAGTAATAGTGTCTATTGAGCCAGTAATATATTTATGGTATCATTTGTAAATTGATGCAGAAAACATGACAGAACAAATGAAGCGAACTAATTAATCTATTTAACGGGGGCTTAGAAGTTAATATTAAAAAATGAAAGTGACTTTTATTTGCCTAATGCATTAGCACTATTTGAAAACAAAGCTGAATTAACTGTTCAGACTTTTAGAAATATTGAGATTAAAAAAGAAGTACATTTTATAACACACATATTGAATCCTAATAATGGTTTTCAACAGTTTTCATTATGAGATTTACAAAGCATTTGGTTTAAACCTCAGACATTGAGAAACAAGATAACAAAACAATTAATTGAATGTTATCAAAGCATTATTTGCAAATAAAAAAATTATGCCCGAATTACAATTTGGTAAATGCAACAGAAAACCCTGTCTTACACCACCAGCCTCTTTTCGAGCAGATCATAAGTATTCCGTCAATGAAACCCCTGTTGCCTCTGCCCATACGAGCGTCATTTTTTGACACTAAAACCCCATGGACATGTCTCCTGTCTCAGTTAAGACAGGCGTAATGCCCCCCAGCCCAATGGGACTTGGGTCCCCTGGGCAAGGCCATTGGGCCCAGTGCCATGTAGGGGGGTCCAAGTTAGGCCCCCCCCATTGCACTTAAAAAAAAAAATACTAACCTCTACCTGCCTGGGATGGGGTCCCCCCCATCTTTAGGTATCTTCCTGGTGTGGGTGAGGGTTTTCCCTGGGACAAGGGAAGGGCACCAGTGGGCTCTTTCCATGGCCTCTGACCATAGGAAAAGGCCCACTGGTCCCCTAACGCCTGCCCTGACCCAGGCGTTAAATAATGGCACAAAGCAAGCTTAGCGCCATTATTTAAGGACCCATCACCATGCTAGATCTTAGCACGGGGATAAATATAGTGCAAGGGCCATACCATCATTTTCTGGACGGGAACACCTATCTTGCATCTCATTGACGCATGGTACATTTTCACGTCCAGAAAATTGCCTTAACTTCATAACTTTGGTGCTAGTCGTGTCTAACACCAAAGTATAAATATGGAGTTAAGTTTGCACTGAATAGTGTAAAAAATTACGCTAATTCATCGCTAATAGAGTATAAATATGGCCCTTAATTTGAAGGCTAACGAGTAAGGGCTGTCGGAGGAAAGATTTTATATCATCCACCATAGGGTGGAATGAGTAGAGTCTTTTTATTCCATGTCCGGCACCACCAGAAAAAACCTGCAGGATTGCATTGTCTACTGGAAGGAACCGTCCTTCACACAGGCAGCATTAAAGGGTATGCTACAGTTCTACATTGTGTTGTTCCAAGAGCACTATAGGATGCTTGAGGTGTCTTGCATCATTCAAGCATTCATATCTTGCCTTTCAGCTTGGAACATTTGAGGAGCTTGATTAGGGTTGCCAAAAGAGGCAAACGGCTTTGTTTAGGATCATTGGAAAATTTTGAGGCAGTTATTAGCAAACAGTTATCGCTACACTGCACCCAGCCTCTGAAGAGCGGAAACTCCACAGGCACGTGCGTAAATCCTTGGTATGTGTAAGTAAAGAGGCAGGCACAGAGAATATTTATTCATATCAAAGAGCAGCAAGAATAGGAAAAAACATGGTCCATCCTAAGACTAAATAGGGTCATAAATGCTGAAACAGGAAAGAAAATTGGCAGACGTTAAGCTTGTACACGTGAATAGATTTTACTTTCAACTGCTATCAATCGTGCATGCCTTCACCATGCTCACACCTGTTTATAATTGATACCCACAATGTTAACTGCAACTCTGTTAATTTTAAAACGTTGATTTTTTATGTTGCCATAAAAATACAATATTTTAAAGGACTCTGAAGTGGGCGTAGAGCGGAAGCAAGTCGGAGATACGTAATGCAAACAAAAGAAAAACAAACATTAGATTAAGGGCCAGATGTAGGAAAGGATTTGCGAGTCGCAAACGGCAGAATTTGCCGTTTGCGACTCGCAAATCGCATTTTCCTATGCAGAAATGCATTTTGCGAGTCAGGACCGACTCGCAAAATGCATTTCCGAATCGCAAATAGGAAGGGGTGTTCCCTTCCTATTTGCGATTCGCAGTGGTATGCAATACCATTTGCGACCGCATATGCGGTCGCAAATGGTGTCGCAGTTACCATCCACTTGAAGTGGATGGTAACCCACTCGCAAATTGGAAGGGGTCCCCATGGGACCACTTCCCCTTTGTGAATGGACCACATATTATTTTTTCAGGGTAGGTAGTGGTCCAAGGGACCACTACCTGCCCTGAAAAAATACCGAAACTAAAGGTTTCAGATTTTTTTTTAAGTGCAGCTCGTTTTCCTTTAAGGAAAATGGGCTACACTTAAAAAAAAAAAAACTGCTTTATTTAAAAGCAGTCACGAACATGGAGGTCTGCTGACTACAGCAGGCCTCCATGTTTGCGAGTGCCCATAGTCGGTATGGGGCCGCAATTTGCGACTCACCTCATTAATATTAATGAGGTGGGTCTTTGCGACCCCATACCGACTTGCAGACGGTGTCTGAGACACCATTCTGCATTGCAAATTGCGACTTGCAATTTGCGAGTCGGAAGGACTCGCAAATTGCAAGTCGCAATTTCCAATTTTGCTACATCTGGCCCTAAATTCGGAGGACTGTGTGCCTTCCAGAAAAGGCAAACAGATGTAACTTTGCTATTTGTTACAAAATATGAGGATGAACATCAACCATTATTTTGCCTGATCCGCAAACCAGTCACAGGACTAAGGGCCAGATGTATCAATCTTTACAATAGCGATTACCTAATTGCGATTTTTAGCGAATCGCAATTAAGTAATCTCTATTGGAATGTATGAAACTCCAGGAGTTTCACACTGTGATTCGCAAGGGCTGGCAAATGGACCAACCTCATCAATATTCATGAGGTAGGTTGCAATTTGCAAGCCATTGCGAATGGCTACAATCACAGGGATGGTAGCCTGCTGGGCTCAGCAGACCACCTTGTCTGTGATTGCTTTTCAATAAAGCAATCTTTTTGTTTTTTTAAATGCAGCCCGTTTCCTTAAAGGAGAACGGGATGCATTTAAAAATGAAAAATGAAAAGTTTTTTTTTCACTTTTTAAGAGTAGGCAGTGGTCCGTGGGACCACTGCCTGCCCTTAAAAAACGTTTTTGCATGCATTCAAAAAGGGGAAGGGGTCCCTTGTGGACCCCTTTCCCTTTGCGAATGGGTTACCACCAACTTGAAGTAGGTAGTAACTGTGATTGTTTTGCGACTGCATTCACAGTCACAAAACAATCATACATACCTCTGCGATTCGGTATTAGGAAGGGACGCCCTTGACACGCCCCTTCCTAATACCGAATCAAGATGTAGTCGCACATTGGACTTGTTATATACCAAAACACATTTTTGCGATTGCAAACGGCCCAAAAATGTGTGATACATCTGGCCCTTAGTCATTCTGACAGTACTCGCAGTCCACCACATCAAACACTGAAGTTGATCTAGCATAATTTACAAGGTGTAATTACCTTCGGCTCTGATGGTGAGTGTGTGATCTGAAATGTTCAGTACCACACTGTCTATATCAAGTATCGTTCTGAAGCCTGATTTTGCACCACCAAGGGGTCCTTGTTGTCTAAGTGATGTATCTGCTCAACAATCAAAGTTTTCAAGCAAATAATTTGTTTCTCTATTGGGGCACAGGAGATGTTAAGGGTTGCACTAGGTCCTTAGTACCCCTGACTCTGCCTTTTCTTAGCCCATGGTAAAGGGAACATAAAGGCTTTCAGGACTCCGGACTGGGAAAAGGTGGGTGTTCAGATTAAGCAGTTGTGGCATTTAGATAGATTATCATCTTTGGCAGTTGCATCATCTGGGAATTTTTTAGACTGAGCTTTTCTTCAGCAATTGCTACATCTGGACTGAAAACAGGGCTTTCACTTCAACAATCTCTCACCAGGTACAAAAATGTCAGGCAGCTGCAATCCTAGTGCTTCAGGCATGTCCCTGGAGTGCTGAACCGCTTGTACTTGCTTTTGGTTTGATTTCTTAATGTGGTCCTCTATGGGAAGTACATTGGGTGACCAGGAAAACCCTCATGACGCCGCTCTGCTCCAGCTTCACTCTTGATGGTAGCTAGCTGCTTCTCAGTGTTCCTCACACGAAGTATACAAATGGGCTCCTGCACCTGCAAGGCCAGCACTCTCTTCTCTCTCTCTGAACAGATAGGCCGGCTTCTAGGAGCTAGGCAGGGTCTCAGCTTCTCCAGCCAGTTCTGAAGATGTCAGGGGATATCCCCTCACCTCTGGAAAAAGAGTGGCTACCTTGCAGACATAAGCTCTTGATACACAACAGTTCTTTAAGTACTCTGTGGAGCACTTGTATCCTTCCTCTGGAAGAACATGGAAATTGAACAAAGTGCAGTGGTGTGGACACAGAGTGAATGTGGATTCAATTGTCTATGGTTTTGAACCGACTTTGGGTGGTTGCTTGTGAAATGTAATGTTCTGGCTGTTGTAGAGACATATCCTTTGTGCAAGGTGATGGTTCATGCAGCAAGAAGGCTGGCTTGAAGAAAGAGTATCCTAAACAAAGGCACAATTCAGTGAGAGATTTCTGCACAAGGATATCATCAGCATGTCTGAAGCAGCAATCAGGAAAAACAAAATGGCTCTGGTTTTGCCTAGAGACATCCTCACCTTTAACAACAGGAGATTTCTGACCCTCTACTCACCAATACCTTTTACCAAAGGGCAGTATCCATGAAGATCCAATCAGCAGCCCCTTGCTAAAAGGATCTCACTGAATTTCTAAGGGTAGCTATTTCTCCACCCCCTCTCTTCTGTGTCTGTGTTTCACCCTCCTGCCACAGGAATGCAGTCAATAATTTTCCATGGTCTGAGGGAACTAGAGCTACCTCCATCTTGTGCATTGCTAAACCAAGAACCATCCTTAATGGATTTCACTCATCCTGACACTCAGACTCTCACCATACACACATTCCGGTTAGCAAGCATGTTACACATTCACTCTTCATACATGCACCTTAAAGTGGAAGTTTACATGAGTGAGGTCACTATTCCACACTCCTTTCTCACACAGGACAATATATGTGGTCAGGACTAATAACTCACAAAAGTTGGTATACTGTACATGTGATCATGACCTTTATGCGGTCAACAAAAGGCATGGAGATTAGTCTCATGAGTTTTATGAAGCCACTTATGGTCTGCCCCTCCAGATCATAGATCATGTTCTTAATCTTGGTATTATCATGGACAAATTTATGCAAAAGCCCACATAGTAGAATAGCTTGCTGGCAGGTCCAATAAAAAGTCAGTATACCAGCTTCACGTGTATTTGGATCAATCTGGGCAGGTGTACAGGTTTGTAAACCATGCAGGGGACATTTCCATCCTAACAAAGACAGTGGTTGTATCAGAAAGTAAGCTAGTATCTAAAATTAAAAACCTTCCTTACTTTCAGTAGTTTACACATTTGTCCTTCCCCTACTGCCTGCTTCGCAGCAAATAGGAAGCTGTTGAGGGGTTTAACAGGAAAAATTGGCCAAACCTATAACGTAATTGGCATCAAAGGGTGCATGAAAACCGAACCTCTACCCTTGCAGTGAATTGTCTTCAAATGGTGGAAGCAAATGTGTGAAAACCTGGATCAATGGAGAAGTTCCTGTCTAAAGGGCCTCTGTTATATGGCAGCTGTCCTTTCAGGTTGCTTGATTAAATTAATACATATCTTGTTCATGGCACAATATGGACATCACTCATCAAATGTAGCAATAGCTAACACTGTGAACATATCAGCTTTAACTAAGAGTAGTAATAGTAGCCATAGCTGTAGTATTAGTAGTAGTAGTAATAATACTAATGAGAACAAAAAAAAAAAAACAACAATAACAATAATAATAATATTCATGCGTTTTTATATCTATTAATAGCAAGGTTTTACCATTTAGAAGCTCTCTCGGTACCAACCAGTTTGATGGTATTCAATTCTTAAAACTCAGAAGAATGAAGGTCATACCACGTGGCAACAGGAAGTCTTCATTAGCTGCACCATCTTGACGTCCTTTTGTAATCTTGCATATCAACCTACCCAATCCCCTACATGAAATGCATTCAAATATAACCAAAATGCATCACTGGGGTACGAGTGGCTGCATGCTCCTCTCCCATCTACTACACACTTTTGTGACTCAAACATTCATAGTTACAGTGCAGGAGCGGCTTGCAGCACTTTGTAAGGGTGGAGCTGCGCATGCAGGGGAGGGGGGAAATTAGAAAAACAACACACTTACCGCTCTTGCTGCCACCACCATTGTGCTGCTCCTCTGCAGGCACAGGCTCCCAGCCTGCCCTGCGACCAATCCGAATGCGGCTGTCATGCTGCTGGCAGCATAAAAGCAGCATTCGGATTGGCCTCAGCACCCAGCCAGGGCGCTCCGAGGCAGAGTGAGGCCTGCTCCTTCCAACCCAGCAACTGAGTGCCAGGTTGGAGTGAGCCCAGTGAGCATGTGTGTTTGGATGGACCGAGACGGCCGGCCAAACATACATGCGCACTGAGCGCGAGTGCTGAGTACTCTCCCTCTATCCCTATCATAGCCCGTGGCCTCGCTCCTTTTACTACAAAACGAAAATAAATGTAGATTATTATTGTTTTATAGTAAAAGGGATGCAGCTGCTGCTGCTGGGGGAAGGGAAGGGACGTTCCTCCGCTATAACGGAGAAGTGGCACCTGTTACAGTGACTTGTTTCTGCAACCTGATCAGAACACATCTCTTCCCTCATTATCGAATCAAACTGCTCCGACCGAGGACACCTCCAATAATGCATTTATCATCGATAGGGAAGAGGCAAGCTTCTTCCCTCCCAGCTCAACTCCACTGGGCACTGTCATGTTTAGCCACATCGCCAAGCATGATCAAAGCACATCTCTGTCCCTCACTCACCTCAGCCAATGCTTCATATACATGGTACTATTGACTCATATCCATTTCTTACTCATGCGAGCTGCAGCTTGCAAAATCGTTGAATAATGTAAAAATGCTACAAATGGCTTCTCTGCACTATACAAATAACAATTACACTTTTTTGAGGCCAAGCGTTAATTCCCAATCTTTTTCCTGCTATGGACGACACGTGCCCCTTGGTTAAAATTCCTATCCGAACTTTACCTCCAATGATGACTGCGGAGCAAAATGTACGAAAGTGAAAAACTTAGATGCCATGTTAAGCAGTCTTGCTGGAAGACTCAGAGGTGGGTGATGTAATTACGCCAGACTCTCTCCACGTAAACCACTCTGAGATTAAGTGCTCTCGCAGGTCGGAAGCAGTTCGCGCTGCCAAGTGCTAGTTCAGCTGTTTGTGAAAATGTCTTAAGATGTGATCAGGGCTCTGCGGGGAAAGATGACAAAAAACACAGAGCAGGGTTAATATGGGTGTGACAATTTTCCTCTTAGCCACACTGACAATCTTGGCAGTCGACATCATCAAAGCAGTCTGCTTGTCGTACCGGTTTGGGCTAACCCAGATTTAAAATGTTAAATAGTTCCGAGGCACGATTGAGTGTAAATGTTTGCCATTGGTTAGCACAGTCATTCATCTGTAAAACAAAAGAGCTCCTTGTTAGAAGCAGAAAACATCCATACATTCCAAAATAGAGGTCTGAGGCTAGTGACACCGCAATATATGTTGCAAGATGTAAGTCGCTCTGTGGCATACATTATAGTCTTTGGTTTTAAGGAGAGACAGATGTCCTGCTTTCTGTGGGACTTTTTATGGGATTGAGAGAGTCAGATATGCTTTGTGGCTAACCCTGCCGTTTCACCCAATGATATTGGATACCCTATTGCCTTTTTCATGGTCCAATAAAGAAGTTTTGATGTTTTGATGTGCTCTGTAATTGACCCCTTCTGCAGCAGTTCAAACCACTGCAGTTCACTGCATTATATATTGAGTTAGTTAAGCCCTACTATTAGACGGGATTACCACGGGCTCAGAAAACACTAGTGTGTTCATGGATATACCCCTAAGTATATGAGCTAAATTCTGTCTAAATGACTTGGGGTTGAGCATGGTCTGAAGAGCGCCACATGCTTATATTGTTACACTGAGTCACTAATGGAGAATATTTGTCGGAGGATGTTGCCACCCTATAAAAGCTCATGCATTTAAATATAAAACGATGCCTGTTTATATTTAGCTGAGGCCTTTAGAAGAGTGACAGAGGGATTAAAAAATATTCCTCCTAATTGGTTGTAATAATATTCCGAGAACTTCAATCTCTTCCAGCTGTTTAGTTAGTAACCCTATATGGCACATGTTGTAATTAAAGATGTCGATCTGCAAGGAACTTCAGTGACTTATAAAAGTGTTCGGTCTCACTCTGAGTGCCCAGTAATTTCCAATCCAGCCATTAAGAGGAGTTACCTGCCGAGTCTGAAAATACAAGTGATGCAGTCATTTGACATGAGGTATTGCCATATAAGGAATTACCAAAGGGGATTCTGGGTCAAATACGCCAAGTTAAATTTGGAGGTATTTGTCCTTCAAAAATGTCCTGTAATTTGAAAATACAAAAGTTGGCGCTGAAACACAGATCTTAGATGTTATTCCGCAGTAAGAAATGAAGTATCCCAGAATTACTAAAACCCACCATATTGGTAACATTGAGTGTGAAATGACAACTTCGGAAGTATTGATGGGCTAACAGAGAGGGCCTTAGTGAGGGTGAAATAGCAGGAGGGACGATCTTAGAGTGGCCTCAGGAATTATGTCCTGTATAATTGTTGCTAACATGCACTGGCTGAATGTCTGGTAATTGTTTGAATATCTACTACAATCTGATAGATCATTGAAGATTAACATCAAAAAGAAAGACGAGTGATTGAAGTTACTGCAAAGGTAAAGTAGCCACCGCGATTTTCTCACCAGTCTAATGCAGGCAAATTTGTTTCTACCTTGCTCCACGGAGGGTAATTTTGTCACAATTTCTGTATTTGACTATGTTGTGCATGGAGCCACCCAGCAAAGGTCGTTATTTGTTTTGTGCTGGAATCTCTTCATTTTCCTTGTTTCCTTCTAGTTAACACCATACTTAGAATTACTACCGAAAGTCTCGATGCAGTGCATTGTACTTGATTGACGGGATTCACAAATATATTTTACACAAAATTGATTAATGTGATGCTGGTAGGTTTCCCGCAGCAAACCCCAAAAATGTAAAAGCCTATGGGGGTCATTCCGACCCCGGCGGGCGGCGGGTGCCGCCCGCCGGGCGGAGACCGCCAAAAGACCGTACCGCGGTCAAATGAACGCGGCGGTCATTTTGACTTTCCCGCTGGGCAGGCGGGCGACTGCCAAAAGGCCGCCCGCCCGCCCAGCGGGAAAGCCCCAGCAACGATGAAGCCGGCTCCGAATGGAGCCGGCGGAGTTGCTGGTGTGCGACGGGTGCAGTGGCACCCGTCGTGATTTTCAGTGTCTGCTTTGCAGACACTGAAAATCCTAATGGGGCCCTGTTAGGGGGCCCCTGCAGTGCCCATGCCAGTGGCATGGGCACTGCAGGGGCCCCCAGGGGCCCCACGACACCCGTTCCCGCCAGCCTCTTCCTGGCGGTGTAAACCGCCAGGAACAGGCTGGCAGGAAGGGGGTCGGAATCCCCATGGCGCCGCTACTTCCAGCGCCGCCGTGGAGGATTCCCTGGGGCAGGGGAAAACCGGCGGGAAACCGCCGGTTTCCCTTTTCTGACCGCGGCTTTACCGCCGCGGTCAGAATTGCCCCTGAAGCACCGCCAGCCTGTTGGCGGTGCTTCCTCCATCCCCGGCCCTGGCGGTCCATGACCGCCAGGGTCGGAATGAGGCACTATATCTATTAAAACCGTAGATTCCAGTGCATATTCCTAACCGTTAACTAACTGATGAATGACCACCTTAAAATTGAACTGTTCGTGATTTTTGTATGTTTTGTTTTATTTTATTTTTACTCCATATGAGTTTCTTTATCCCGTGTACATCCTGTGTTGTTTTTGGTGTGTTCCTTGATTTTTTTTATGATCATTTCCAAGTTTGCTCCAGCCATCTGTTGGAGTAGTTAAGAATTGCAAAATGGGACACAAAAATCCATCAGACGAATATCCCCAGTAATATGACTTTATGGCTCTACGTTGCCAGAGCCCACCATTGCCTTCATGGAGGGCGCATCAAGCTCCAAACCTTAAGGTTATGAAGGCCAAAAATGGGCCATAATGAACGATTTTCTGATCACCTAAGCGAAATGTCTATTTGTAAAAGTCGACCATCCTTATTTTGTGCTTACGTTTTTACGGTGTGTAAAGACGTTCCATCTTGATTCCAGTTTAAAAGGCAGTACTGCTTATTTCCTCTGAATAGCACCACCTTGGGCTTAGTAATTTTTATCGTCAGATAATTATCCCTTTCATATTTGAGTAGAGAAATTAAATTACACTGGAGGCCAAATGGCGGAAGATCGAAAATTACTACACCACCAACATACAATAAAATATGGAAATGTTGATGAGCAATTCGAGGAGGAAAATTCTTAAGATTAACAAAATGGGTGGGTAGATGACATGGATAAATTGAAAACAAAACAGGGGCCAGGAGACATCCATGCTTCACGCCATTCTGTGTTAGAGTCTTTGAGGATTGACCCTTATTCCCCCCATTAGGACTTTACACCAAGTGGGCGAATAAAGTGCTTTAATTAATCTTAATAGATTAGAGGGTGTCCCCAATCTATACAATTTCTTCCAAAGGGTTGGTCTATCCACCATTTCTAATGCTGTTGAGAAGTTGACAACTGCAGAAAATAAGATCTGAGATTTAGACACCACATATTTCCGGATGAGAGTCTGAACTTTTGCAATATTGTCTGTCACCAAGTGACTGGATCTAAAGCCTGCTGGACATATGGAATCACTCCAGCCGAGTATACCCAATCCTCAGATGTTCCAGAATACTGGACGCAAAGATCTTCCCTGAGGCATCCAGAGGAGCAATCTGGAAATAATTGCTAGGCTAAGAGCGAGAACCCATTTTATGTATAGGACCAATGATGCTCCTTATGCATGAGTATGGAATTTGCTCCATAGCCTAACAAAATGAAGATGGGGGGAAGGAATGTACTCTAGGTTTCCGGGTCGTTCTTTATCACTTTTATTGGAATCCTACCAGGGCGAATGCTGCACATGATCTTGCTTTGTTTATAAAAGTCCCAGGGCCTGATTTAGATCTGGCAGCTGAATTAGTCCATCACAAAAATGATGGATATCCCGTCCACCATATTACGATCTCCAGAAGATATTCTGGGGTTGTAATACAGCAGATGGGATATCTGTCACGTTTGTGATGGAGTTATCCCCTCTGCCAGGATCTAAATCAGGCCGTCAATCTGTTTTGCTCTTGGAATCTATTTGCCAAGTGCACGCAGTAAATTTTGGTGAAAGTATTAAACTAATCTCATACTGTGTTATGTCTGAGTTTTTGGCATAAAGTTTAGAAATATAGTCGATTTATTCTGAAGGGGAGATTAAAATCGCGAAGGAGGCTTGATTGCTACCTGTAAACTTTGCAATAAGGTGCCAAAAAGTTTTGTAATTTTTAAGCTGTATCTCTTGTTGAAGATCCAGCCAACTTTGATTGGTGATTTTTCTGTTCAACACAAAATGTATATTTCTCCATTTATTCCATAATGCTTGTATTTGTTGCTCCTAGAAACTGAGGTTTCGATAAACTGTTGGAGATTGAGTTTATTTAATTTATGAGAAAGTTCAGCCTCTTTAGGATTTTTAGTGGAAGTTGCCTTCTTATTTGAAGGCTTGGGTGCTCTCTGAATCTTATGTATAACATCAGACACTACAGGCCTCATTACGAGTGTGGCGGTCTTCAGAATGCCACAATTGCGGTGGCGGACAGGACTGCCACTGTTGCAGCGGTCCGACCACCACATTAAAACCCTGGCGGTCAGACCACAGGGAACCACCAGCACCGCCTGGATCCATGATCCTGATGGCTTGGTGGTGACGGTGATTGTAAGCTGCCAGGGCAGTGATGCATGCAGCGCTGCCCTGCCCTGCAGATTATGACCTTGTTCTCCCCCAGCCTTTTTATGGTGGGTTTACCAACATGAAAAGGCTGGCAGAGAAGAGGTGCAGGGGACCACAGGGGGGATCCTGCACTGCCCATGCACTTGGCATAGGGAGTGCAGGGGCACCCCTGCCCAGCACTGTCACAATGTTCACTGTCAGCTTTGCAGACAGTGAACATTGCAAGGGTGCTGGTGCACCCTGCGGGCTACAGCATTGCCGCTGACTCAATTACGAGCCGGAGACAATGCTGTAGCCTGTTTCCTGCTAGGCCGGTGGGCAGAAATTGAGGTTTCTGCCCGCTGACCTAGGGGAAGACTCCTAATAACTCCCGTGTGGTGGTCGCCACGAAGGCGGCGGCCACCTGTTGGGAGTTTGACGGATAGGCTTTCCTGTCCGCCAAACTTGTAATTAGGCCCAATGTCTTCAAATACCTTGACAGGATTCCCTTTCTCTGATAAGTTTTGATCCCAAATAGAAATACGTGAATTATTGAATGAAGCTGTTCTGGAAGAATTTCAAATAATTCGACTATGTTTTAAGGCTACAGTTGCTCTGCTGTTTACTTCATTTAATGCAGAAGAAAAGGTCAGTTGGTGAGATTTATCAAGCTTTAAGCAAACTATTGCATGGTCACTGCCATGAACAAAATCCATTTGAAGTGATGAGAATTTATTAAACAAATTGTATTTGGTAATGATATAATCAAAAATTGAAGACCCCAAAACACCCTTTCTTGTAAATGATGCTGGGGTATCCCTATCTACTCTCCAATTTAAAACCAACCCATTTAAACCTGATGACAAGTCTAGAAACAGTCTTCCACATTTATCTGCCATTTGGTTTGCTGGGCAAAAGGGGTCAGAGATGTTCCAAGCCTAATCTTATCCCTTATTTTTATGAGCGTTCAGTGCACCATTAGATATTTTCACATTTTTGTCTCCCATTAAGATCATATACAAATTTCCTTCTGACTCTAAAATGATTTCAATCAATCTGAAAATTGCCATTAAAAGAGAATTAGATTGGGACGGGGTGGGTGTGGGGGGACATAGTTATTAAATAAAAATATGATATCTACAAAGTGATGGCTTGACTTTGGAAGTTTGATCTTAATGCTTTGAACATTACTACAATGGAGTGTTAGTACTTTAAACTTCCATTGGAACGTGACAGTGAGGATAATGGCAAGATCTCCCTTGATAAGGCCTTTCTTAACCTTCTGCGCAAGAACATCAATTATGCAGGATTTTTCCATGTCAAAATGAGTTATGGACCAAGTCTCTTGAAGACAAATAATCAATGGGTTAAAATGTACTAATCTATTGAATTTGTCTGCTTGCAGTCCTACTACATTCCCAGAGATTATCCCTAGGTTATTTTAAAATGGAAGTTTAGGGACCTTATTCATTTTGTTTTCATTCAATTTCATAGAAATCCGGGATCATGATGTGTACACTTTTTTGTTGACAAATACAGGATGATTTTAATTTCTTATTTGTCTTCCCCCTTGATCAACACATTTTGTGAGTGTATCAGTGAATCCCTCATTATGTACACCATCACCTCCAAAAGAGAAACATTGAAAAGAGCATAAATCCCCTTAATTACATGGGAAGCAACTCTGCTGTAATGGAAGAGAGTGGTTTATAATCTTTCACAATTTTGCAGAACTATCGAAGGAATAAAATAGGACCAAACTCTACTAATGCGATGGAAAAATCATACTTTTTAGGAAAATAAACCAATTTCACTTCTAATGAGGAAAGACAGACCAGCTGTGGATAACTATGAAGCACCACTAGTATTCTGTGTCTGTTTAATTGGTTTATTATTGTTTGAAAAGAGATCAATGATCTGCAAACCTCAATAGATATTGGATAGAGTTATTACCTTCCTTAGCTGAATATTTGCATCTACTGATAGCTCAGTACAAAAAGTTGGTTGCACTTCCAAATAAGGTTTTCAGCTAGAGAATTTGGGAGCATGTGGATTTAACATACCTTTCTGCTCGTTTATGAGAGTGAGAGAAGTAGGAGGTGCATATGTTTTCCCTTACTTTAGTTATTTTGTTTCTAGGCTGATCACTTGTTTCAATTTGTGAACTGAATTTTGTTCTGCAGGAGCTTCTTTTAGTGACTATAAATCTTTTCCTCATTTCTTTGTTCTAGCAATATCTACCTTTCTCAACGTGTCTTCTTTAGAGGTAAAAGGCTATGTGTCACAGACATCAGATTTTCTTTTGTACTGGAGACCTTGTGCATATTAAAGATTGGAAAACTAGGAAGACAAGATGAATCAGTGGACGACTCCTGTATTGTTGCTGTTTCTGAAAAGGAGATCATATACCATTCCTTTCTCATTCTCCTTGGTTCCATCAGATTTTCTTTTTACCAGTTCAACTTGCAGTCTACATTTTACAAGGATTCCCTTCAGATGGTAGGTCTACTCCTGCTGGCACAGTGGAAATTTAAACTGTACCTTCCCTGCAGGTATAAGTCGATGATAAGACATTTTGGCCCTCATTCTGACCTTGGCGGGCGGTGGAGGCCGCCCGCCAAAGTCCCGCCGTCAGGTTACCGTTCCGCGGTCGAAAGACCGCGGCGGTAATTCTGACTTTCCCGCTGGGCTGGCGGGCGGTCGCCTTCAGACCGCCAGCCAGCCCAGCGGGAAAGAGGCTTCCACGATGAAGCCGGCTCGGAATCGAGCCGGCGGAGTGGAAGCTGTGCGACGGGTGCAGTTGCACCCGTCGCGTATTTCACTGTCTGCACAGCAGACAGTGAAATACATGTAGGGGCCCTCTTACGGGGGCCCCTGCAATGCCCATGCCAGTGGCATGGGCACTGCAGGGGCCCCCAGGGGCCCCGCGACCCCCCCTACCGCCATCCGGATCTCGGCGGTCCGACCGCCGGGATCTGGATGGCGGTAGGGGGGGTCGGAATCCCCGCGGCGGTGCAGCAAGCTGCGCCGCCGCGGAGGATTCAATGGGGCGGCGGTACACTGGCGGGACCCCGCCAGTGGTGCCGGTCCGACCGCGGCTTTACCGCCGCGGTCGGAATCCCCATTGGAGCACCGCCGGCCTGTCGGCGGTGCTCCCGCGGTCCTCCGCCCTGGCGGTCAAAGACCGCCAGGGTCAGAATGACCACCTTTGTCTTGTTAAAGATTTTAATACTGCAGTCTGAATTTCAAGAGTATGTCAGAGTTAGAAGTTGTCTTTTAAAGCAATGTTAAAGTGGATACAAGTATTGTTTGAAGGACCTGCATAGCTTCAGAGAGAGGTACATAATCCCTGGATGAATGAAACATGGATTACAGGGAAACATCAGATGAACAGGAGAGATCCTCTACAGTCTTAGAGCCGTTACTTGGCGAGCTGATATAAAACTGCAATGTCTCTTTCACAGGAGTATTCTTATTAATGAGAGGTAATTGACTCATATTGATATCTGGTAAGGTAATATCTACAGGAATAACATGTGATGATGTAATCTCATGTGGAGAGTGCAGCTCTACTGCATTTGGTGTTAAACAAATACTGCTTACTCCCTTATCTAGAGAAACAAGTTGAACCAGTCATTGTAACTGCTTAAGAATCCTATTGATCAATGTTTATTATTTCATTAGCATCTTTTACTTCATTTTTATTTCCTGGTGCTACCATAGGTAGTTTGGGAAAGAATTCAGATATAAATGAAAGCCCTTCTAATGAAATGATATGCAACAATTTCTCCTAATGGATTGCACTCCTGTTTTCCGCTTCATCACAACTGTTCGATTTCTTAATTTTTAGTATCATGTTTGCAGTCAATCTGCCTCTCCCTGAGTAGCCTGCAATCGCTGCCTCCACCCACAAAAAAGTAGTACTTTAAACTTTATAATACAAGAAAGTTCAAATTGGTTTTAGGTTTCAACCAACTTGATACTTGCACCACCATTTTCTCTACAGAAAGTTACATTTTTCAAAGTAAGACTGTGATAAGGCATTTGTCAAGAGATGTAATTTCTGTACTTATTCTACTGCTGCTGCACTCTGACCTTGGCTCCCTGAGGACAGAACACAGCAATTTACTGAAAATCACTCCTGAGAACCGCATGGGACTTCCAACACTCACCCCAGTTTCAAATGGAGCTAACACAGCGCCCACAGAGGAGGAAGGGAGGTGTGGGATGACTCGCTCTTGCTGACTTTGCTGAAAAGGAAGACTATGGCCCTCATTACGAGGCTGGCGGGCAACAGACCGCCAGCCTCGCGGCGGAGGTCTTACCTCTGCGGAGCCAGTATTAAAGACCGGAGCATTTCAAGTTGTGGGGTCTGGCTCAAGCCAGACCTCCACAATGCCACCTGGCCCGCTGGTGCAATTGTACCGTCACGGATGGAGGTGAGTGCTCCAGGCCGGCAGCAACCCTTATGCCGCTGGCCCCATTATGAGGCGGTCACGCACCCGTCAACAGGAATTTCCATCTGTTGCCGGCACCCCCCCACCTCCACACACCTCCATGCATCCCCACCCCCTCCGCAGACATACACGCACCCCCATCCCCCTTGGTTCACACCCACACACACCCATTCATGCTCACACATCCACATACATGCATGCATTCACTCCCCCTGCCCCGCGCATGCATATACACTCCCCAACACTGCATACACACACTCACCCCCTTCCCCCAACACCGCGTACACACACTCACTCCCCTCCCCAACACCGCGTACACACACTCACTCCCCTCCCCAACACCGCATACACGCACTCACCCCCAACACCGTATTTACTCACTAACCTCCCTCCCCATGCAACACTCACACAGACACCCCCTTCCCCCTCATTCACACAGACACTCCCTGCATTAATGACAATCGCACACACGCACTCACACATGCCCCACAGACACCCCACTCCCCTCACTGACGATCCACTTACCTCGTCTGTCGAGGGGTTTGTCCAGGCCCTCCCCCCAACATTTGGAACTGTTTTTAACGTGAAATACATTCTCACATCCACTTTGAACATGAGGATGCATTCCACACTAAAAAAGTATTAAAAAAAACAAAAGCAACGTGTAGAAAAGCCGCTCACATTCCTTAGTTCAAGTTGTTCATATACAGTGTGGTACATTTTTACTGTGAACAACACATTCCCTGCAAATTTATTACCTTGAATGGCACACAACTATGCAGTGTGGCTTAAAGCGTAATTTGGGGAATTTTGCACAATAAGAGTAAAGTGAAATGATCAAAATTATGCTAATTGCACCAGCATAATTCAAATTTCACCGGGGCTACTCTTTCCCCTGTCTTTATGCATATTAATGGGGCTTTCAATCATGTTAACAGTCTAAACTATATACTTCATTTTATTAACAATGTTTGCTGAAATTACCCTAGTCAATTTCTTTGCAGAGTTTACACACTGATCTGTCTACATAAGTTATATTTGGGAGTTACAGTAGAGTAGAAATTTATCCGAACTGGTCAGAAGTGTGAGGCCTTTTTTGCCATCACTCCAATTCTTATTTTGGATATCAATTAGTTGAATGCCCATCTTATCTACAAAGGTCAAGACGTCTCAGATTGGAAATAAGCTGACATCCCTCCTGCTTTTTGCAGATGCTGCTGTTTAAATTTTGCGCACACCCAATGGGCTAAAAAAAAGGCTCATTGAAACTTTTGTTCACTTTATGGATGATTCTGATATTATCAATGTAGATCTTATGTGATGATACATGAGCTCAAGTTACAAAGGCTGGAAAAATGGTTATTAATAATGTGAGCCAAATGAGAAGAAGGATGCTTTTTTGTATCTTGGTCTTTCTTTTGGTTCCTCGTGGTCCTCTCTTTTGCCCACTAGAAATACATTGTTTTTAAAAACTATAGGTGCTGTCTTTAGTTTTGCCACCAAATTGGAAAATACATCCTTAACCCATATAATTGAAAATTATAAACAGAAATCTCTAGAAATAGATTTTTTAATTCTTTGGTATTTGGGGTAGGTTAATATTGGTTGTTAACAACTGGAAGAAAATCACTTTTGTACCTATTTACTTGTTCTTCCTCATACCTTGCTCTCATCTTTCCTATCATGAGGATTTGTGCTTGGACTATTTAAATGATGCAATCAAAACATCCCCTTTGCTCTCATGGTTATTTATGTGGTCTAATTGAAAAACTTCCTAAAACAAGGCTGTAGAATGTTTTAAATTGAAATGCTTTCTTAATTTTTCTTGGTTAAATTATGTTAATAATACGTGTGTTGAACTTGACAGGCCTAGTTTGTTTACTGATCCATGTAGCATTGTTATCAAAGACAGATTGTGGGATAAATGCACTTTTTGAAATTAGGCATATGCAGAGGGACTCTAATGAGACAAAAAAGCCTACTGTTAGATAGTATGAAACACTAAGAAATTCCAGTGCTGGAGCCTTATTTGGCGTTAGTCATTAATGTGTGGGAAAGGTAGTTATTGCATTGTTTCTGGATGGGGAACCTTTACCATCAACTTTCCTTCCCCAATGGCTAGTTTTGTCACCTAATTGCCCTTGTAATGAATTGTTCACACAAGCACTGATTGCCATTTTTGTAAACATTTAAAGAGATGAAACATCAATATTTATAGCCCTTTAACGTTTTATGGTTTTACCAAATGTTAACTAGCACTATTTAATGCAATGCAATTCTTCAACTATTTCTGCAAATATTTTTTAATGGCTTGGTTTAATGTGCTGTTGGTTGTTTTCATTTGAACATGCTGTTCAATTTTGCTATTCTCTCTTTTTATTTCCTTTTTGTTATGTGATATCTTTCATGGTTTCCTTTTAAACAAAACAAAGAATTCATTGTTATTGCTTGATATAAATCATTTTAGCAGTTTCTGAAATGTTAACGCTTGAAAAAGGTATCTGGAAAGAAAAGGAAGAACTAAAATATAGTTCTTTCTTACCAGTTAAACATGTCAACTGGAATCTCATGAGTTCTTCTAATCTCATTTACATGTTGATTAAATGTTATAATGTGGTAAAGGGCTGGATGCGTTGTTTTTCTGCCATTTTGGAATTCACACATTTATTTGTTGAATTCACAAATCTATCAGGAGCATGTTTCAATTGATGCTGTCCTGGAGCTCGATTGTGATTGGTGTTTAAATAAATTGTCCTAAAATGATAGGTGTATGATGGTGTGCAAGATCATCAGGAGACAGATAATGCTTCTTGAGAAGTACAGAACATGTGGCCGCAACAGGAAGGTGCCTTGCATAAAGGACATATTGATGATGTTTTCTTGTTGCACCAACGCTTCCTGAACAGGTCCTTTATAACTGATGTTAGGATGATGTTCTTGTTTTTTGAAGAAGCAGTCATGGATTGGAGGAGGTTTATAGATCTTTCGTGGCAGGATAGAGAAGCTGAAACATTTAGCTAAATCATGGGCTGGAATGAGAATGACACTAGTGGATTTTATGTTAATGTGTTGCCTGATTTCATCTATAATGTTCTTGAAGAAGATGCTTTTGAAGCATGTCCCTTTGGAATAGACAAGTGGGGGTCTCTTATGAGATTCATCAGTGTATATTGAACGTGCCTGCAAGGCCTACAACCACTTATTTGTTTGTAGGCCTTGCTCAGGATAAACGGATAGTAGGAAGCCTTAGCCTTCTTGATAAAACACATGCATTTGGCACAGAGAACTTTCAGTGAAGTTGGGTTGTTTTTCAGCTCTGTACATCTTTATTTATTTTCTTGATATTCCCTGTTACATTTTAGGTCATTTCCTGTTGTAGGCACTAGGCCTACCCACACAAATGAGATACTGTTTTCATCAGGGGACCTGGGGAAACAGAATAGTAGTGAGAAGTGTTACTACCAATTGTCTTTATTTGCTTTTGAGCCTTCCAAATGTAAGACAGTGTGTGTAAAAGAAGTAATTTTGAGAAATGCCCTCTAATTTACATACTAGGATCAGTACCCACACATTCAGAGATGTGCAAATAACCACTGCTTCTAAACTCCATAACTTGTGCCCATTTCAGAAATACATAGGTTTGCCTGATACCTATTTTTCACTCTTTATATTTTATGTAATGAATTTCTGTATACCCAGTATACAATGAAAGGTGCAACTCAGTTATTGGCTCTGGGTACCTAGTGTTCTTGGTAAACCTACAAGCCCTATATATCTCTACAACCAGAACGGTCTAGCAGATGTAACGGTATATGGATTTTTAAAATCTGCAATACTTAGACGCAGTTACAGATTAAAACATAGACATAAATGGCTGTTTTTTTCAACTCAATTTAAATACTTTTTATTTCAACTGTCATCTTCTATAGGAAAATCTTGAAGGATATACACAAATGATCCCTTGTTGCTGGATTCAGAATTTTGTCTACTTTTTAGAAATGCATAGCTTTCTGGGATTCACCCGAGGTTTCATACCCTTTTCTACCGCTAACTGGAAGAAGGTTGAAAGCACAAAAAGGAAAAAATGGCTATGTCCCAGTAAAGTGGCAAAACTGTGTTGAAAAATTAAATTTTCTGGCTGTTCCTGAAAGCTGAGGAGATGGTAATTTGAGTACTGCAAGCCATTTGTTGATGCAATTTGCAGGGAAAATAACAGATGCTTTTTTTGCCTGAAGCACTTTTTTCAATTCTTTTCCAAAAACCTCAACATTTACCCATATTTTGTCCATTTTCTCAGTCACCTACAGGTAATCCACAAACTTGGATAACTTCAGAAACTCATGGATGTTAGAAAAATGGGATGCAAATTTGGTGTGGATACCTCATGTGGACAAAATATTATGGGGGCCTAAGTGCGAACTACCCCAAATGACCAAAAGAGGGCTCAACCCAGGGGGTGGTGGGGGAGGGGGCGTAGCAGCAAATAGGTTAATCTGTAATATTCTATTGAGTGAAGCGCAAACACAATGTGAGTGCAGGGGTCAGGCGAGTCAGCAAAAGAAGTCAGGCCAAGACAAACAATTGTCTTTTTGAGCAAAAGTTGGCCTTCTTGAAGAAGGTAGATGTATGAAATTATTAGGGGGTGATGGGTGATGTTAATCATGGAGGTGCACATGAGTTCCAAGATGTTACTACTAACATGGGTTGGCCATGTGATCAGTGGTTTAATCTCAATGGAGGACAGGGTAGTGAGGAATCCATCCTTCAATTTTTGTGTAAATGCCTCTACTAGGTGAATGAAGCTATCAATCAAGATGATACTTCATTAGTCAGTGCAGGGTGCTCTGATGAGATTGCTGAAAACATTGTTCAGTCTTGGTAGGTATTTGATTAAATTAAATGTGACAGTCAAACACATGTGGCAGGTGAGAAGATTTAAGAAGGTAAACATCAGTTGTTGATAGGAACAACTGGACCACAAATAGCACTATTTGTTTGGGGTAGATACTCCAGGGCAATTTAACTGCTGTAGTCTTGAGGAACCTGCAGATTGATAATGGGAATAGGCACCAGGATAAGCCCTTTTCTGTAACAGAGACGGCATCAAGATTAATAGGTTCAATTAGGTCAGCAACATTGACTGAGTAAATAACTGTGGACTGTGGGTTGAAAACTGTGTTCAGTGTGTTTGCAGTGGATAGTGATGACAGGAATGTTGATGAGGGTGTTAGGATTGTAGGTGTGTGGCAAACTGGATGAAATGCTGCAATGTTTGCATGTGTGAGGGATTGTTGTATAATGCTTGAAGAGACAGGATGCATACTAACAGTGCTGATGAGCAGTGCTAGATAATGTCTGAGATGCAGGGGATATGGCACTTTGATCTTACTATGGCCCACACATGTTCGACCAGGTAACGTACTGTACTTCCCCCTCCTGGAGAATGCTCTTGAATGTGATATCCTGGCAGTCAGGAATATAAGGTGGAAGTCCTGGAAGCCTGACAGTATCGTGGTCAGTTGGCAGCTTTGAATGGCCACTGGTAACATAACCCTCCTACTGTGCTGGAATTTGGGGGAAGGTCATGGCTGAGTGGCCTCTGAATGATTCTTTTGAGATTGGTTGGCAGGTGTGACAGCCTGTCAGGATCCTGATTGGTTAGTGGCTTTAATGGATGGTGGTTGACCAGGCCCTGAATTTGCACGGAGGTCTGGGCAAGTTCTGGCCGAAGCAGCTTCTGATTTGTGTTTTTGAGATAGGTTTGTGGGTGGGAAAGTATGTCAGGATCCTGGTTGATTGGTGGCATCTTTGGGAGGTGGGCCCTATGACACCCTTGGAATGTTATCAATGATACAAGTTGATACAAATGTGTCTCTAGTTTGCAGAGGTATGCACACTGTCCAAGTAGGAACTGCAATCCTAGTCAGGGCAAGTCAATTACACAACATAAATTAGCTTGTGCTCACCCTCTGGTAGCTTGGTGCAGAGCAGACAGGCCTAACTTAGATGGCAATGTGTAAAGTATTTGTCCAAACACAATAATCACAAGAAGTATACCACAAAAAGACTCCACACAGATTTAGAAAAATAAAGCTCTTTTATCTGGTTAAGTCAGGATCAGATTGATACAGATCTAAATTGTAAATTGTTAAATATTTGCCTTGCAGGGTTAAATAAAAAAAGGTTGCTAATCAATGATGAGATAGAAGAGGTGGAGTTAGGGACTCCTTGGCATGAGTTCGCGTTGATTCCACGTATTGCGGTAATGCCCAGACTGTGGTCTTATTGGGGAGCTTGTTGAGTGATTCCCAGGAGCGGGAAGCAGGCAGGGACCACGGGGGAACTGTGAGGTGGTCAGGTTTAGCAAGGCCATTTCTAGGTGCTAAAAGAAAGCGGGTAGCAAAGGCTACCTGTCCCGCTCCGGGTGATTGCAAATGCAAGCAGCAAGGTTTGGCAAAGCCATTTGTGGCGATTGAAGCAGAAAGTGGAAAAGTTTAGCAGGGCTGCTCTGGGCGATCGAAGATGCAAGTGTCAAAGTTTGGCAAAGCTGCTTGGGGTGATTGCAGCAGCGAGTGGCAAAGTTTAGCAGGGCCACTCCGGGTGATCGCTGATTCAATGACAAAGTTTGGCAAAGCTGCTCAGGGTGATTGAAGCAGCGAGCGCAAAGTTTAGCAGGGCCGCTCCAGGTGGTCGATGATGCAAGTGGCAAGGCAAAGTAAAAGCTGCTTGGAGTCACCCTGGGTTTTTATGAATGAGTCTTGGGCTTCCAGGTAGAGATCACCAGGCAGCAGGATTCCACAGCAATTCCTAGGAGCAGAGAATCATGGCAGAGTTGCAATCCTGAAACACAGCAGTCTTTACTCCAGTAGTGATTCCTTGAGTCCAGAAGTGACGGGATTTGAGTGAGTCATGGACCACATACTCATACTAGAAAGTGTCTTTGATTTGGGGAATGACTCCAAAGAGTTCTTGTGAAGTGCACAGGTCCCACTTTTAGGTCAGCCTATGCTGCAAACTATCAGTGGGAGGTAATCAGCCCCTTTGTGTGGACTCTGGTCACTACTCTTTGAGGTGTAAGTGTGAGCCCTTCCCAACCTCCTCCCAAGGAAGACCCATCAGCATGCAGATGCAGCTGAGTATCCTGTGTTGTGGGTGTCTGAAGAGGAAGCATACGTTTAGCTGTCTCCTAGCCCAAGCCAGTCGGAAAAGCAGGCATAGTATTTTGCACTGGAAGGGTACCCTTGCACTTCACAACCTATACTGGACATGATGTAGACATATTACACTATGGCACAAAGGTGTGAGCATGGCACTAGGCATCCTGGTTTCATACCAGCGCTAGGGAGTGAGCAAGACAGGGCAATATCTAAATAGAGATGGCACATTCCCACTCTCTGCCTTTCTCGCTATGCAGCACAGAAACGTTGGTTGCTGCACTGCGTTGCATAAGTTTATAGCAAAACCTGCCCTTGGTTATCTAAACTTCAATTCAAAATGGGGTGGCATTATTCTGTGCCAAAGTAGTAGCTGGTACCATGCAGTCAGGCTTATCTTGTCAATACATTTTCTAAAGGGGGAAGTCACACTGGATGATAAATCAAAGTGATTTTGAATTAGTAAAGTTTTGCGTGAGTGCTCATTCTATGCCAAGTTATGTGAACAGTAGGGATAAGCAACTTTGACATACATGTGTTTTTTTTTTTGCACCACAAGTTGGATAAATTGGAAACCTACACAAACACCTATAAGGGACAATACTAGTGCCAAATGACAAGAAGCACAATCAATAGGCAATTGTTGGGGTGGGTAACATCGAAAGATATTTAATTGCACAACAAATGTAAGAATACAGAAAAATATGCATATTACAATTTACAACTGAGCCTTTGTATGTGAGAAGACAATTTATAGATGAGGGCGTATTTTAAGTACAGATGTCACATGTTCACCTCCTGTTAATAATTGTGCTACTGCACACCACTAAATTGTGCTTAATGTCACATGCACATGGAGTTACTTGTGTTTGCATGGCCAATGATGTCAGCACAATATTTTGTGCATTCATACAACACAACACAGCTGGTTTCTTTCTATACAGCGATATGTTCCACAATTCTCAGTGAATCTTCCCCCACATGTCTCAAACCTAGTTCTGGATGTGCCTTGTTCAGTATTGCTGGGGGTGTAGATGAATTCAGGTTTTGTTTTGGAGGGGTCTAATTTGAGGATAGAGGCTTTTCGGGGCAGAATATTTAAAAGTGGTGCTGCACAGAGTGCAGCACCACTTTCTCTGTGCCCCTTAGCACCCCTCTACCACCATCATGTGTTCGCCATATTTTAAATACGATGCGCCATGGTGCAGGGTAGGGGGCAATAGCATCATCCTTCATAAAGCTATTGATGTACTCTGCAGGAGTAGAGCCAAAATATTGGCACTACTCCTGCAAAGTACATAGGGCCCCAGTCTAAAGAATGGAAGGCCCCTTTTAACACCTGCTCTTGTTGTTATACAACTGTGTTCATTCTGTGGGAAAATGACAGGTTTGAGTCAAATATTACTCTTTGAGTCAAATATTACTCTCAGATGCCTGACCTGTAAAAGATTGCTTGTCGCCCAGAACTGCATACTTAGTTGGTGCCACCAAATCTGATTCTGGCGGTATTTAGTCCTTCAGGCAGACTGAGTAAAAAACTTTACTGCCCTGGCAAAGTAGACTTTTTCCACATTTAGAGATTTCTGCTGGCTCTGCAGACATCTGTAGTCAATGGCAGGTTCCTGTCAACGTGTTAAAAGTTTGACAGAAGTAATTCAACCATGACAGCCGCCCCCCAAACCTTTAACAAGTTTTTGCTCTTGGAAAGAAAATCCTAAAATCGGGAATCGGGAGGGCAGTGTTATTTGCAAATCTCCCATGTCCTGTACTCTGTCGAGCATTCAGAGGAGTATGTCATCTGGAGTAGGCTCCGTCACTGACATACTTAAGGAATATGGGTAGGGGAACTGACGGTTTGGCGGAGAGGGTACTCCGTTGAAGTTGTTACAGAGTACCTTCTCTGCAGAACTCTATATCAGGCCTCATTGTACTTTCTGAGCATTTTATATTCACAGAGCATAGGAGCAGTGATCAAAACTTTACAGGACTGACCTGCAAGATGGAAGAAAAAAAAGTCTTAAAATGGTAAAAGCTTTAAAGTCATGCACAGTGAAAATTATCACCCTACTTCAAATCCATAACCAAGAATAAACAAAAAAAAGGCTATGACTAACATTCTTGAGATGTGGATGCTAGGTATTCGTTTGTCTTTTTATTTAGTCTGCTAAGAAATCACACGGAATCATCTAGGCACAGCTTTCGGTTCAAGCAAAATGACAAGCACTAATCACTTTCTAAATTACAGCATATATTATCAAAATGAATACCTTTATGCACCTCTGTAGTTTTTGCCTATAATTGCAGGTCCTGACTTGACCACTGGCTTTGAACACAATACTTTTGCAACATCTATTTTACTTAAATATTTATTGGGATTGTAAATCAATACATAGATGTGTGAGGTGAGCTGATTGCATTTATAAATATTTAGCAACATAACCTAACCACACCGTTGTATGTATGCTTACATGAAAACACCCACTGAGTCCATGTGCAGTTTTTTATTACTTGCCTTTGTATGCATGTGCTGTATATACTTTCCAGCCTGTTTTCATTGCAGGAAAACCTGCAATGTTAAAATGAGCTCTGACGTCCAGGTATTCAATGGTCTCATTCATGAAATGTTTCCCTTTGTCATCTACCTCTTTTCCAACCCTGACAGGCACCAGCAAATACCAAGGAAAGCAGTGCTTAATGTGTAAATAAAAACATGCTGGTGCCCAAAGCTCTAATCTTAAACATGTGGCTGCTGCAATTAAATGTGAGAGCACCGAATACTGAGGCAGAGTAATCCTGAAGCCATCTCGGGCCTCTTCAATCCATTTACAGCCACTCCCGGCCCCTTCAGCTCACTCTTGCAGCTTTCTGCTTTCTCCCATGTGACGCTTTTTCGTTTTTCTCTCACTCCATCTTTCCCATATGTGTCTTTTGCTAGCAGGAAATGCTCGAGGCAGAAAAATAAGTGCCAGCCCTCACCAAAACAACAAGCACAAACTAAGCACTGAAGGAAAGGCTTTGCACCACAGTAGTGTTTATAGTCTGCAAATGGCGAATTATATTCCTCAGAGAATAAGTTGTCAAGATTCTTTTCTGTGGAACAATAAAAAGTAAATAAAAAATGGGTACTAAAATTGGGTGGAGAAGCTGAAATTGAAACCTTCACTCAATAATGCTGGATGCAATCTCATTTGCTGTGTCCACAATTTAACTGGAAAACGCCTTCCAGCAGAGATGGGTATGAGGAAGAAGAGAACTGCGGGTGGGTTTTCCCAACAAGTACAATGAAGAGTTCAGAGCTACCAATGGTGGAAGGATGCCACCACTGGTTCATGCTGGCAATGTTTTCCACTTTTTTCAATAATGATGCTAAGTTTGTACTGAAGTCTTTAAAGTTTCCAATGTGACTGTTAAATCTTCTACCAAATTTGTAAATGGTTACCATCTGTATTCATGCTCCAGTTCCGTTTCTATGTTAGTAGTCAAAATAAAATATTTCCTTTGTCCACAGACATAATAGACAAACGATGAAGTAGGGCAGATTTCAGCGGTAGTGTCAGTGACGGCAAAGTAGGCAGGTCTATTGGATGATAGATTAGTAATAATTTGTACACATTTTATTTACTGCCAAACAAATATTGACTAACCTTGACACTTCACACTCCTCTCATGATCAATACTCTCTTTTCTGTGTCTATGAATATATGGATATAGTGAGTAATGCTTTTAATAAGTCCATAGATCATGCTGTTAACTCTGGAGAAGGATGGGAGTGAGCTGTAAAAGTAGCTGTAGAAAGGTAAATAAATGATTTTTAGTAAAAAAAAAAAAAGTCTGACATGCCGAAAATGGCATGCTTTCCCCACTGAGGTCAGCTCATTTTACTCATGCATAACACATAGGTGGCTCTGTCCTCTAGTTATACTGACTGAATTGCATCAGCAAACATCACATTAAACAGAGATAATTATAACTGGTGACTTTCAACCGTTTTAGGTGTAGACCTTTAAAAAAATCCCTATGGAAATTGCATAGAGATCCTGCATTTTGGGACCCCCTCTTTTTCTCGGCCCCGACTTGACACTAAAAATTATGCTACTTTCTACTGGGGTCATGAATTTAATGGCCCAGGATACTTCCTGTTTTTGTTTTATGTTGCTGGTGGGATATATATTGCAAAAGCACTCTTAGCTGGAACTCTAAACTCTTCAGCTGTAGTGCAAGGCTCTTTTGTGATTGTTTTATGATTGCATTTTGTGGGCTGAAAATGTTAAAAGAAAGACCTATAGACATGTCTCTAAGTCTTTCTTTTAACATTTTCAGTCCACAAAACGCAATCATAAAAACCATGTTAAAAGAAAGACTCACAGACATGTCCATTCTTTTTTTAATTAAAACTTTATTACATGTTTTTGCAATAATCACGGTTATTAAACATTGAATTGTGTGAATTAATGGAATATACACTTGGTTAAAAATATTGGTGATTTTTGTAGAAAGATGATATATCTGCTCTTTATCCATTGATATGTTCACTCCATGGTAATGCCAATAGGCAGTGAAAATCTTTTCAAGGTCTACTTCTTGGAGCCATGTGGTTTTTGTAATGACGACCTACCCATTATTTACATAGATAAAGGTTTGGGTGTTCCAACACAGTCCTGTGGAAAACCTTATTGTGGATGAGTAAATCTAACAATAAGCTTTTGAGGTTGAAACGTCAATTAATAAATTGTCTGTATCATATATTTCTGCTTGCAACCAATCTTAGGACCATTGGAAGTTTGCCTATCAAAGAACCCTTATAGCCCTTGCAGAAAGACAGACTTAAGAAATTGTTGACAGTTTGATCAAGCACCCTATATATTAGAGCATGTTCACTTAATATCAGCACAAGCACATTTGCACTGCACTTTGAGCATGCTGCTGTATTATGGTGATTATGTAGCAAATGTAACTACTATGAGATAATACATATTTTATTCTACGTAGAGGGAGGCGGGATTCACTGTTTCCAAATGCATTAGGGGTTGTGAAAGATCTTGTAATTTGTCCACGAAATTTCAGAAAAAGTTATGAAAAATTCCATGAATTGAGTTTTGCCTGTATCTCTGTGAAAAAGTCTTGTAGGGAATAACTCGCATGCAAAAGTAATGTGAGTTACAGACAAGGCACTAGATCTAATGGGAAGTGTCCTCCCAAGGAGACAGCTTCTGGGCCAACCAATTTCCTGTGGTAGAAAAGTATATAAAAGGGAGTTGACACTGGTGCAAAGGTCAGTTTTGGATTTTAGATTACTAAAATATTATGTGAGCAAATCAAGGCGATGTGCATGAGGACTGATATCACTGATTGACCATGAGGTCTTGGGAGTGTATGTCAGATGATGTTTGGGTTTGCATTGTGTTCATTTGAGTTCAGTTGTATTTGAGAATGGCAGTTGAGAGCCTGCACGGCATGGCACGGAAAAAGAGATTGATAAGGTTCCATTTGTGTTTGTTTGGGGGGGGTGTTACTTGATGCTCTGTCTTTTAAAGAGGTGACACATAGCAGCGTGCAAAGCTTTAGCTGAAAAGTGTCTTGCTAGATTGAGCTCTCCAAAGAAAGTGCTGTTCAGAGTAGTTATCGGAAGCTGAGATCTTTCACTTCCCTAACAAATATCGTACTTCTCCTGAGGTCATTGAATTATTTGGAAGGTTCTTGTTTGGAGACTGTTTTCTTTACTGGGCCAGGAAAGAGGGATTGTGGATGGCATCTAGGTCTTTACTTGTCTTGGGTATTCCGTCAATATGTTGCTTGCTTTATGTTTGGGGCAATTATGTTGAGAATGTATATGGCAGTTGAAGTGAGGCATGATTCTGTGATGAATTTAGCACCTAGTTGACATGCTGTAATTTTGTCCTTGACCTCTACTGCAGAGAACTCTGTTCATGGTGTACACTGATGAGCATTAGGCGTAACATTTGTCATGAATGTTAATTGTGGATTTATAGCCAGTGTGATGTCTATGTCGATGCTGCAGTCATGTACATAGGTATGTTGTGAGCTAAGCAAGGGAAAGGTTCTTCTTATCCTTTGTGTAACTGTTGCTATTTGATTCAATTTAACTATTAGGCTTCGAGTTTCAGCCCTTCAGTGTATGTCTGAACCAAATGGGGAACTCTCTTTCTTGCTTTATCTGTTTATCTTTTGTGGAACTACAGTATCTTCCAAGGGATTGTGACCCAACAAACACAAGCAAAGATTTTTACAGATGAAATCTCAACAAAGTGTTTAAAAACACAATAGCTCCAACTGGGGCTATCACGATGTCATTAACGGAGTCGTTCCCAACAGTCCTATGCCACTCACAAGGGAGTGTGGGCCAGTCACGGAGTCACATAGACCCCAGACACAGTCCCTTTTGGAAAATGATGAAAAAATACATTGCACGGAGTCAGGGAGATGAGGCTTTGCTGGAGCCGGTGCAATGTCAGTTCCTTACTGCTACCGGGTAGGTGAGGTGTCAGTTTCTTACTGCAAAGCATGGGAGGTGAGGCATTGGTTCCTTACGGTTGCAGGAGAGGTGATGCAGAGTCGGTGGTGATGAGTCGGTTTCTTATGATCCGGTGAGGTCAATGAATCCAGCAGGTCAAGACACGACGCACCGACTTTGGGGTGTCGCAATCACACCAAGGGGCCACAGTTGCTGCAGCCGAGTCAGAGTCGGCTGTCCCAGATGTCAGGGACACTGCACTCAGTACTCAAACTGTTGCTGGGCTTCAGAGGCACTGCAACGGCATCGGGCCTGTGGCATCGGTCACGTTTGTTGCACTCAATGGGGACCATGGCTCCGGCGCAGGCATTGGAGCAGAGTTGTACGGCAGTGGGGGTTCCGAAGTCACTCATTAGTCAATGGACTTGGTTTCTTCTTGGTTGCTTCCAAAGTCACTCCCAAGGGCCCAGGAACTGGATTTGGCAGCGCTTGGCGATTCAGGACTCTCAGCAAGATAGCACAGGTGCAGTTTTTAATGTCCCTGAGACCGCTTGACAGGCGGCAAGCTCAGTTTAAGCCAGTTGAGAACCTTGGAAAGCAGGATGTAGAAAGCAAAGTCCAGTCCTTTCACTCTCAGGATAGAAGCAGCAAGCAGAAGGCCAACGCAGCCAAGCAGTAGGCAGAGTGACAGTCCCTCCTATAGCATCTAGTGCTTCTTCCTGGCAAAATGTCCTCAGTCCAGAAGTGCACTGAATTTGTGGTCTCTGAGGTCCAATACTTATACTCATTTCTGTCTTTGAAGTAGGCAAACTTCAAAGGAAAGTCTTTTTAGTGCACAAGAACCTACCTTTCCTGCCCTGGCCCCAGACATATTTCAGGGAGTTGGAGACTGCTTTGCGTAAGGACAGGCACAGTCCTAATCAGGTGCGAGTGTCAGCTCCTCCCACAACTCTAGCCCAGGAAGACCCATCAGGATTTGCAGGGCACCTCTCAGTTCCCTTTGTGTGACTGTCTCAAGTGAATTGAGAAACAGCCCAACTATCATACTGACCCAGACATGTATTCCCCAACCAGGCAGAGGCACAGAATGGTTAAGCAAGAAAATGCCCACTTTCTAAAAGTGGCATTTTCAAACTTACAACTTAAAAACCAACTTCACCAAAATATGTGTTTTTAAATTGTGTGTTCAGAGACCCCAGACTCCATATCGCCATCTGCTTCCAATGGGAAATTACACTTAAAAGATATTTCAAGGCGATCCCCATGTTACCCTATGGGAGGAATAGGCCTTGCATTAGTGAAAACTGATTTTAGCAGTATTTCACTATCAGGACATGTACAACACACCAGTACATGTCCTACCTTTTAAATACACTGCACCCTGCCCACGGGGCTGTCTTGGGCCTACCTTACGGGTGACTTGCATGTCATAAAAGGGAAGGTTTGGGTCTGGCAAGTGGGTGCACTTGCCATGTCAAACTTACAGTTAAAACTGAAGACACTGCAGTGGCAGGTCTAAGACATGCTTACAGGGCAACTCATGTGGGTGACACAATCAGTGCTGCAGGCCCACTATTAGCATATGATTTACAGGCTCTGGGCACACATGGTGCACTATAATATGGATTTACAAGTCAATCAAAGTCAGTGAATTGCTCTGCCACCTCGTAGCTCCACCGGCAAGTAAGACCTTCTGTTCCTCTGAACTCTGACCTGTAAAGAGTTTGAGGCCCTCCTCCACCCGCAGGCTTCTGCCTGCGCCTCAACCCTGGTGTCTAGTGGGAGAGCTCTGCTCTTCTACTGGGCTGCCCTCTGCCTCTTTTCTCCTTTTTACTCTTTTGCCTCTGTTCACTCTTTGTGTGCTTTTCCTTCTGTTTCTCTTTTGTTCCTTTTGTGTCTTACGCTTTCTGCTTTTCACTCTCTCCTCTTTGTTTTTCTCACCTCACTCCTCTCTCTCCCTCACTCTCGCTCTCCCCCCTCTCTCACTCCCCTGCTGCTGCTGCCCCTGCGGCCCTGCCACCCTCCCCTCTCTCTTGTGCTCTATCACAGCCACTGATGCCCCAGCGGCCCACCCCATTTTTTCGTGCTGTTTTTTGCTCCTGCTCCTGCCTCGCAGCTGTCCTCTCCTCCCCCTCTACTTAATGGCAGCCACTGCAGGGTAGGACGAGCAAGCACACTGACTTAATCAGTGAAATGCTCTGCCACCTCATAGCTCCACTGGTAAGTAAACCCTTCGGTTCCTCTGAACTCTGACCTCTGTGAAGAGCTTGAGGCCATCCTCCATCCGCAGGCTTCTGCCTACGCCTCATCCTGGGTGTCTAGTGGGAAAGCTCTGCTCTTCTACTGGGCTGCCCTCTGCCTCTTTTCTCTTTTTTCTTCTTTTGCCTCTGTTCACTTTTTGTGTGCTTTTCCTTCCATGTTCTGTTCCTTTTGTGTTCCTTTTGTGTCTTTTGCTTTCTGCGTTTCACTCTCTCCTCCTCGTTTTTCTCCCCTCACTCCACTCTCTCTCTTTCACTCTCATTGTACCCCCTCTCTCACTCGCCTGCCACCCCTGAGGCCCCACTCCCCTCCTCTCTCTCGCGCTCTATCCTCGCCACTGCTGCCCCTGCGGCCTGCCCCCTTTTCTTGCACCATTTTTTCTCCCGCCTCCCAGATGTCCTAGCCTCCTCCCTCCCTACTTAATGGTGCCTGCTGCGCAGTAGGATGAGCAACCACACTGACCTAGTCAGTGAATCACTGCCATCTCATAGCTCCACTGGTAAGTAAGCCCTTCTGTTCCTCTGAACTCTGACCTCTGTCAAGAGTTCGAGGCCCTCCTCCACCCGCAGGCTTCTGCCTGTGCCTCATCCCTGGTGTCTAGTGGGAGAGCGCTGCTCTCCTACTGGGTTGCCCTCTGCCTCTTTTCTTTTTTTCCTATTTTGCCTCTGTTTACTCTTTGTGTGCTTTTCCTTGCGTGTTCTGTTCCTTTTGTGTTCCTTTTGTGTCTCTTGCTTTCTATGTTTCACTCTCTCCTCCTCATTTTTCTCCCCTCACTCCGCTGTCTCTCTCTCACTCTCGCTCTCCCCCCTCTCCCACTCCCCTGCCACTGCTGCCCCTGCAGCCCCGTCCCCTCCTCTCTCTCGCACTCTATCCCCGCTGCTGCTGCCCCCACGGTCAGCCCCCTTTTTTCACACCATTTTTCGCTCCCGCCTCCCAGCTGTCCTCTCCTCCCTCTTACTACTTAATGGCGCCTGCTGTGCGGTGATGCCGCAGGCTTGCCGTAGGCACGTCAAATGCAAGCCCATCTGTGCCCGTCCGTGACCCGCATGCGACCAGCGTCAGGACCCCTGGTACTGCCACCCGCCGCCTCTACACAGACGATGAACTCATCACACTATACTGAGGACGCAACAAATGCAAGCAAGCAGCTCCAGGCAACACACATGGTCCCTTCAGCTGTCTCTGCTGCTGTCAAATCTGCATCACCATCAAGACCCGAGACCCAGCACAACCCACCCACAACAACTCACTGAACCCAAAACCCCTGAAGTGCATCCTCCTCAACATCTGCTCCCTCCATAAACATGCCACAGAAATCTGGGACCTCCTCGACAGCATCACCCCAGAAGTCCCATTCCTCACTGAGACCTGGACCAACAACACCTCAGGCCCAGACATCGCCATTGCCATCCCCCCAGGGGTGCAAGATCGTCCAGCAAGATCACCCCCGCTGCCCTGGGGGGGATCGCCATTGTGCACAGGTCCAACCTCTGCCTGAACACACACTCCGAAGACTCAAAAGTAGCCACTAACCTGATGGAACAACTCCACTTCAAGCTACACACCAGCCCGACATCCATCATTAAGAGAACCACTGTCTACCGTTCCCCCAGACCCATGCACACCTTTCGCCGACTCCATCACAGACTTCATCATCGCACAAGCCACCGCAGCCACCAACTACACCCTCCTGGGAGACCTCAACTTCCACCTCGAGAAACCACAAGAGCCCAACACTGCATCCCTCCTAGACAACCTCCACAACATAGGACTTCAACAGATCATGACAGAGCAAACACACTCGGCAGGACACACCCTCGATCCCATCTTCACTAAAGGAACCTCCGCCACTTTCAGCCACACCATGGAACCATGGACAGATCACCAATGCATCCACTTCACCTTCAACTCACCCACCATCACCAGACCCCAACTCCAGCCATCGCATAGAAACTGGACAAGAATAACCGACGATCAGCTCACCGCTGCCCTTGCCATCCCCGAACCCACCATTGCACGCAACGATGACCCAAACACTACAGCACGCACATTCCACAAGTGGATCACCGACTGCGCTAACATGAACAACAACACCCACGCAAAGAGAGCCAGCTGGTTCACCCCCGAACTCCGGGAATCAAGACACACCTGTCACCACCTTGAGAAAATCTGGAGAAACACTAAATCCCCAGAAGCCCACAGCAACTTCAAAGCTGCCACCACTGCACACCACCAACTCATCAGAAACACCAGAAAGAAAGCTATCCAAGACAGCATCTCTTCACAAGTACACAACAGCAAGGAACTCTTGAACATCATCAAGGAGTTCGCCCAACCCAACGGCGAGACAACGGACATCCCACCTTCACAGGACCTATACGACAGACTCAACACCTACTTCCACCACAAAATCAAGACCATCTATGACAGTTTCAACAAGGACAAGCCACGCGCAGAACCCCCCCATCCGACCACCGATGCCAACAAAGCCACAATCTCAACCTGGACACCCCTCTCCACCGAAGATACACTGAAAACTATGAAGTCCATACACTCCGGGGTCCCCAAGGACCCATGCCCCCATCACGTCTTCAACAGAGCTGCAGACACCATCGCCCCCAAGCTCCGCCTCACCATCAACTGCTCACTAGCTGCCACCACCTTCCCCGACGACTGGAATTACGCAGAGATCAACTCCCTCCACAAGAAACCCTCGGCTGACCCCACCGACCTCAAAAACTTGAGGCCCATCTCCCCACTTCCTTTTCCTGCTAAGGCCATAGAAAAAACAGTCAACAGCCAACTCACCACGTTTTTAGAAAGCCACCACATCCTCGACGTCTCCCAATCCAGATTCAGGTCAAACCACAGCACCGAAACGGCCCTCCTTTCCGCCATAGATTACATACGCTCCCTACTGGACAAGGGAGAGACAGCAGCACTCATCCTACTTGATCTCTCAGCAGCGTTCAACACAGTCTCCCATCACATCCTGATAAGAAGACTCCACAAAGCCGGCATTAGAGACAAGGCCCTTGACTGGATCTAATCCTCCCTCTCTGGCAGAACACAACAAGGAAGACTCACCCCCTTCCTTGCACGAACCCACACTCACCACCTGTGGACTGCCCCAAGGATCCTCCCTCAGCCTCACACTGTTCAACGTCTACATGGCCCCGCTAGCCACCATCGTCAGAAGCTACAGAATAAACACCATCTCCTACGCTGATGACACCCAACTTGTTCTCTCCCTCTCCAACAAACCAGACAAGGCCAGATACAACTTCCACAAGGGCACGAAAGAAGTCGCCAACTGGATGAGAGATAGCAGCCTTCAACTCAACACAAACAAGACCGAAGTACTCATCCTGGGCCCTCAACCCAACGCATGGAGCGACACCTGGTGGCCACCCACCCTCGGAAACCTACCCACCCCGCCAGCCAAGCCCGCAACCTCTGAATCATCCTGGACCCTGACCTCAGCATGAACCATCAGATCAACTCAGTCACCTCCACCTGCTTCCGCACTCTCCGCCTCCTATGCAAGACCTTCAAATGGATCCCCCTCGAGCATAGAAAGACCATCACACATGCACTCATCACCAGCAGACTGGACTATGGCAACGCTCTCTACGCCAGAATCAACAAAAAACTCACCTTCAAATTGCAAAACGTTCTGCAGCCAGATTGATCCTCTACCTACCTCGACACTGCCACATCTCACAACACCTACGCACACTGCACTGACTCCCCATCAAGAAAAGAATCACTTTCAAAATCCTCACCTATGCACACAAAGCCCTTCACAACACTGGACCTGCCTACCTTAACCAGTGACTCAACTTCCACATACCCCACAGGACCCTACGCTCAGCCCAGCTCTCTCTCGCAGAAGTAGTGTACATCCAAGAAACTAGAATAATGAGGACGCTCCTACTCCTACCTCGCCGCCACCACCTGGAACACCCTACACATCCATATCAGACAAACAACCTCCCTCCCCAGCTTCACAAAGGAAATGAAGATATGGCTTTTTTTAATCCACCTTCGGTACTCGCTACAACCCCCCCAGCCCCTTGAGGCCCTAACGGGTGAGTAGCTGCACTTTATAAAACTGTGATTGATTGACTGATTGATTGATTGACCATATGCCAATCATGGATAAACTAATCACCAATACCATCTATATAGAGAACACTTGCGCTTTAGCCCTGGTCAGCAGTGATAAAGGGCCAGATGTAGCAAAGGGTTTTTCCCATTCTGTGTCAATGGGAAAATGTGTTCGTACATATGGCCCAAAGTGCCCAGAGACCTAAGCCAATAAAAACGAAATTCAGCACAGGATCAAAACAGGAGGTCAGGGGCCAAAAAGATAGGGGAAGCCATGCCATGAGCTGACAAGTATAACACTGGTGTATTCATTTTGCCTAAACTAACACCCTAACTGACCACTTACACGAATTAGTTGGTTTCCTTTTTGCCTAGATCTAGTTGAAACCTTTCTCATTGATTTAAATATGTTCCTTAGCAAGTCATGTTAACTGTTGTGGAAGCTGACATTCATTGCAACCACTGAACACAATTTCTCTTCTTTCCACATCTGATTTTAATCAGTTGTTTTGAATGTCAAGTCAGGCAGTATAAGTAACCCATTTATGACTTTGTATTTAAGTGCAGCATCTATTTGAAGTTTTGTTCCTTGGTAAACCCACCTGGGAGGAATAGGATTGTTGGTTGACTGGGGTGTGATCCCTGGTCAAGCAGCAACCACAATCCTTGCCAGGGTGAGGCACAAGCCAACCCCAAATTAACCCGTGCTTAACCCTCTAGTAGCTTGGTACAGATCAGTCAGGCTTCAGATAGAGGCAATGTGTAAAGTATTTGTACAACACTTCAAACAGTAATAAAGAGAAAACAACACACACAAAAGATCCAATATCAAGTCAGAAAAATAGACCTTCTTTTAATAAATAAAGCAAGACTAAAATGTCAAACTTTCAATCAATAGAACCGGAGATATACAATTTTAAAAAACTTAGAGAAAATAGTGCCAAAAAGCAAAAAGCACCAACTATGGATATATGATCCCCCCTGGACTGGGACTAATTCACAAGTTCAGGCCAGCTGTGAAGGGGTGAGGCCCAGCTGCAGGGACCCAGTTAGGTCCAAAGAACAGAATACCTTAAATCCTGGTTTGCAGAGCTTTGCAAGAATCTGTGTTGGGGATGAACACCACACCCAAAGCGATGTGTCAGTTCCAAGATGCAACGAGGGTGCAATTCAAGGGTTTGTGTCATTGTCGAGGAGTCTGTTGACGGGGCTTGTGATGCAGAGTTTGGCATCATCGTCCAGGATGCCGTTGATGAAGGATGTTAGGGCCTTTGCCGACGATGAGACGTGCAGCGGCTGTACTAATGGGCTTCACTGCAGTGCTGGACTTTGAGACGGGTTCAATCCACATAGCAGTGGTGGTGCATTGGTTCTGCTCGGGCTTGCATCGTGCAGAAGAGGAGATGCATCAGTTCTGCTGAATCTACAGAGGATGGCAGAGAACATTAAGCCCACTTCCAAAGGTCGTGGACAGGGGTGGGACCACTTTGGAGGGGAAACACACAGATGGCAGAGTTCACGTGGAAGGTTGTTGGATGGCTGCAATGTCTCTGAGGTTTCAGATCAGGAGGACAGCCAACTAGCACTTAGAGTCACTCTGGGTTCTGCGTTCAAGAAGTGCAGGTCCAGTCCTCACCTAGGCAAGACGCAGCAGGAAGCAGGTCAGAACAGCAGGGCAGGAGTCCTCCAGAGCAGCAGTCCAGCAGAGTGACAATTGTTTCAGCAGCATAGCAGTTCTTCTTCCTGGGAATGTATCCCCAGGTCTGTTCTGAAGTGGTGGTGTCCGAGATCCAATACATATACCCAGGTGTGCCTTTGATGTGGGGAGAAGCTTCTAGTGGCATGCCTTTGTTGTTTATAGATGACCTGCCTTCCTGGCTCCAGATTAACTACAGGGAGTATGCAGTCCTTTGTGTGGAGACATGACACAGCATACTCAAGTGTAAATAGGGCTTGGTCCAGCTCCTCACTTCCATCCTGTCAGTGATGGCTCATGCGGTCACACAGAAGCTCTTCATTGTGTGTGTCTGTGTCGGAGGAATACACAAAGCACAACTGTCAACTACACCCAGTCATGTGTCCCAGAGACAAGCTACAGCAACGGTAACCTTCTACGAGTTAGGATTTTTCATTACAATTCCAAAGGCACCAAACATGAATAGGTTACCCGGTCCCATTTGGAAATTACACATAAAATGTATTAAAGTAACTCCAATATTATCCTATGGAAGAGGTAGGCCTTGCAGTAGTGAAAAACTAATTTGAGAGTTTTTCACTATCAGGACATAAAAACCTCAAAAGTGCTTATCTAACTTTTTTAATACTTTGCAGCCTGCCCTTTGGGCCACCCAGGGCCTACCTTTGGGGTGACTTAAATATATTTAAAAATGGAAGGTTTGGGCCTACAAAAGGTTTATTTTGCCAGGTTGGAATGGACGTTTTTGCACACACACATGCGGCAGATGCAGGCGTGGGGCATGCAACTTAAGTGTGTTGCATAATTAGTGCTGCAGCCCCTAAGTAGCATTTAATTTGCAGGCCCAGGGCAAAGCTAGTGCCACTATACTAGAGACTTAAGAGTTAATTAAACATGCCCATTGGCTGTTAGCCAATCTAAAATGTTTTAAGGAGAGAGCACAAGCACTTTAGCTCTGGTTAGCAGTGGTAAAGTGCACAGAGTCCTAAGACCAGCAAAAATGAAGTCAGCAACAGGAGGTCTAAAGGCAAAACATTAGGAGGAAACCACACCAAGGATGCCAGGTTTAACACCTGCGCACACTGTAGCTTTCTCAGAGTAGGCTTGATCTTGAACTGCCCTTTGTACTAAAGGGTGAGACAAAAAGATGTTTTAGTTGGTTGTTTTTGAGGCCCATATTTATACTTTTATACAATTGTATTTTGTAAGTTTGCGCCGCTTTTGCATCAGAAAATGATGCAAATTCGGCGCTAAAAAAGTATTAATATGGGCCCAAAATGACTAAGCCTTTCACTTAAAGTCAGGAATTTGTTTACAAGGCCCTTTCTACCATCGCACTACGTACCCACAACTATTTGGAATGAAGCTAATCGTTTCCAACCAAATACTGAGCAGGAACGCCACTAACAGGGATTGCACCAATAAGGAGAAGCTTTGAATAATCAGCATGCAATCTGTGTACCCAATGGTTGCTCCTTTGAAGTGTCTCATTCACTAGAATATGAAGCTGTCCTCTCTGCGAAAATTGTAAGACTGTTAACAGACACACACAGTTGCTTATACCTGGACACGTTGATTTAAGGAGTCTAAAACCCTCCAATAAGGTAGAAAGAGGAATTGCACTTAACTGATATCACACCTAGAGAGCACCAACACCAGCAACTGCTTAAGGCTAGGAATATGACAGTTTTTCATTGCTGTAGTACAAACCTAGCTGTAACGCACACACACAAAGATATTTAACCCGTCACCCCTAAGCCTGTCCGGGTGATGTGCAACACTAACGAAGGTGGTATCCTTTAATAAAACGTGCACTTCTTGAATGGCATGTCTGTTGCAAAAAAAATCCTGGTTGTTATTTCACTAACATGCAAGGGTGGCGAACATGATATCACACACTGGTTGACCTTTACAGCTAACTCCTTTGCTCACCCGTAGGACTTCGAAGTAGGAAGGTGAACTTCAAGAATAGGAAAGTATGCAATATAAATAGGAGTCTCGCCACCATATTTAATTCCTATTGCTTGCCTTATGACCTTCGAGACAAGGGGAGCAAGAGTGAGGCCAGGGCTCCAAAGGACAAGCCAGGTGTATTAGCTATTTACCCTGCCTGCCCCTGATTGGGTAAAATAAAAAGTGGACCATCTAACCCATCCTGATTAAGGGATGCTGGGATTACTTTTATCGTTGCATTATTTTCTGTTATTCAGGGTCATTTGTTATAATCATTATTCAATATGTTTGCAATGCGTTTATGGCTGCTGTCACACTTCAGGAAGCCTCAGGCAGCCTGCTGTATTTTTAGGAGTATTGAAACAGCGTGCGATCTTTGTCAGCACTTCCAATGAACCCGAAACAACCTAAAACTCAAGAGGACATTTGCTAAATGCTGTGTTTTTCTTGAAAGCCGGATTGTTATTGCTGGCAAAAAACAGAAGCTGTTACTGTTTCGTTACTGTGCCATTAGCAATTCTGAAACTAAAACAGCATCATATGGTGTAGTCACGAATGCCTTTGTATTCGCAGCTATGTGGTGATTTTACATAGAAAAACTAATAAAATCATGTTGCCTTTAAGGTTTCAAAACTATTAACATCGACATTTACGGCTGGAAACAAGCATTTGACATGTTCTTGTGAAATCAGCATTTGGTAGAGAAAATGATACAGGCACAGCAGGCTTTAGCGCTGGTGGCTCCCTGTGCGACGGTCTTTTTTGGCAACCCCCCCCCCCTCCCCCCATGACCACCTCTTCGGATTCTCTCACTACCACCCAAAAAATGTGCCCCACACTTCTACTGTAAACGCACCTGGTCCTTAGTAAGTAGATTTACAAGGGGACGCGTATAGGCCGATGTACCTTTTGGATCGCATGGACTACCCTAGCTATGTAGTATTCGATGAACATCAATTATCAATGTAATCAATCAACAGCCACTAAAAGAATCATTCAGCATGAGACAATAAATCAACATCTCATGAATAACCACAACTCAATTATACATTTTATCAATTTCATTTCCCTATTAGTTACGATACTAAGTCATCAGATTAGATCAAACTTTATTCAATCAACTCAGAATTAGTTCATTAATGACCACCAATAACATAATCTAATCATAACTTGAGAAAAGATATGCTCGAATGCTTCAGCATAAGCCAACAAAGATGAATATAACAGCATTAATTGCAGAGTTCAGCAGTCAGTCCGTCAATCATTTGTCACTGTCAACATCACCCAAAGGACCCTTACCTAACCCAGATTAGCATTTAGCATGTGTGACTTCATGCGAAAACAATTTAGAAAACATGAATTTGGAAAACATCTAGCTGGGGGGGAAAAACTATAAAACAGCGCAGTTGGTACCTAGAAAGAAAGGCATAAAGTTAATCAGTCACATTGTCATAGCTACCTATTGACAAAATGGATCAGCAACAAAGTCAGTCTTCGTCTTCAGGTCATCAAGAACCGAGTCTCTTGATGGCATCAGTTCTCCCCTCGCATCTGAAGTTTTAGCCCCTTGTCATGACTATTTATTAGAGTGTTTCAGTCCATCCCCCTAATTCTTAATTGGTCAATCAGTTCTCCATATGTGACGTTACCCAATACTTTTTATTCTACATATCTAAGAGTTCTAATATTTTGTCTTTCTCAGTTCATGGATTGGTCCACTGTACGATGTCTTCATCATCCGGCTCTCCAGGTATCGAAAATGTTGCATGTTCCTCTTCAGTCAGTGTCTCTATTGCTCAAGTCCTGGGAAAGTACATTCAGCCTACTCTACACATAATTGTATCAAATTGACTTCATCATCTCCTGTCTGTCTGTACATTGTAGAAAATTCTAGCTAAGCACACAGTTCACGGTCAGTTCATAGGCATCAGCAACTTTTACATCATGTGTTTATTAATTCTGCTTCTGCCTGAGGCCTGGCAAGTAGGCCACAAATTTGGCTAAGTTAGCTTCTATGATATAATACAAAACATAGGTTATACATCTCATTATGGCACATTACTACATCGTTATTATACATTTACATTATTTTACACATTTTTAGTTCTTTCAGTACGCGTTCATATAAGTGGCTGACATACCCCGTGGGCACATTTTCAAAAACATGCACATTAGTTTTCTCTACGATTAATTTCTCCATGAACTTTTGTAAATCATAACATATACATATTTATTAATAATTTCTAATTAGCATATCTGCGCCAACACTATATAGCCCCCTTTCACATACATTCATTTGTTTTAAAGAGCTTGTAAATACTGGCTTTACTAATCCACTGAGCTACGCACATAAAATATAGTTCTATTCTTTGCAGCAGGCATATTAGCCCTCTGCGCTACTTTATGTTGAGTCAAAACTGCCACTAGACAAAACTCCATCTCTCTCCCTAGTAGGAACATTAATCACAGGAAGTATCTTGATATTTTAATTGCTTCCTGAAGGCTGAACGCACCAGGAGGTGCTTTTAAATCGCAAGCTTCTAAGTTATTGCTAAAGACAGCGGCCCCCCCTGAGGTCAGCACCCGGTGCGGTCGCACCGCTTGCACCGCACTAAAGCCGGCCCTGGATACTTGATTCCTCTGAAGTTCTTTAAATCTTTTTGGTTATTTACAGATAAGAATCAGGCAGACTATTGGAATTTTGAGAAAAGTGACCATTACTGTTTCATTTTATATTTATATTGCTTTAAAAGGAGAGTATATTTCAGTAAACACCAACATGGTGCAGCATACGAACAAGTAATTCAAACACTCACTTCCTTCTTTCTAAATTGTAGCACATGCATAATGGACACTAGAAAAAATGCATAGATGCGAATAATGACTCCAATGTTGGCAAACCACACTGACTGCAGTCTAATTCTGTACGCTGTATTCCCTGCAATATTGCATTTTCAGATGCTTGTAGAACAAATTGCAAGTGAATTTTGTACTCTTTGTTCATTGTAAATTAAAATAGCTGGAAAACAGATTGTTTCCCAAGAAGCTATGACACCAATTATCCCACCCACATGCATGTACCTTGTACATAGGCATATGATGGTCATCCAGAGCCCATGACCCATTTCTTTTTACTCTCACAAGTGTATGCGACAGCATGAGAGTTTTCATGTCTTGAGCTATTGTTGTCTGCGATGTATAGTTACTTCCAGGGAGCTGGAAGAGGACCATCAACTGAACTCACATAGAGCACCAAACAAACCAATGCAAGGTTATGACTGAAAAGGCTGCATATGTAGCAAAGCATTTATCAAAACTGAAACCTGCTAATTGATACTACAATATCAATGACATTTATGATCTCAAATGTTGAAGAACAGGCTGAATAAGACAGATGCGAACACCATATCTATATATCATGAATTGTAAAGCCTTGGGGAAGCTGAGTATCTAAATGCTGGAGTGAAACAATTGTGAACCATGCGTTCGACAGCTAAAATAATGTTATGTAGCACATTCACAGAGTAACATGGTCTCCAAATCCCAATGTTGAAGCCCTTAAAGCAATACAAGTGATATGCTATAAATCCCACATCTCGATGTGATTTGAAAGTGCTCTCATTAGGGGAGTACATTGGATCCAAATGTGTAACATGAAAACAAAACACTTCATAACCATGCATCTAACATTAGAGAGCAATTCCCCAGAATGATTCCAGTGATCGTTCAAATTGTAAGAAATGTCCGTTATGTTTGTCATTGTGCATTGTTTTGCTTGTTTGTAAGGAGGTAGAGCTGTAAAAAGGGTCAGATTATGTTGCCAATCTGCTCTGTGGGATTTACCTAAAAAGGTAACAAACTAGACTATCCTAGAATTTTCAGCTGGAAGGCACAAACCTCAAATATAGATGTTTATCTCATCCAAGTTGCCAACAACTAAAATGTTTGGGTAGTTACCTGCAGTGACTCAGAATGGAGAAGGCAACACAGAGAGACATTAAAAAAAAATGTGTGAGTGAAGATACTCTTCCTTAGTCACATTTTGGCCAAGTGGTAGTGGGTAGGGAATAGTTTGCATTTCACTACAAGGATGGACCTCTTGACTTCTGGTCTTGAGAAGGTAAAGGTCCTTTCACAATTGAACTTTAAGCAGTACCAATTAACTTTCAACAAACAGGAGCAACATAAGTATGTTGAAAGGACACTAAAAAGCGATCTTGGTATGCACAACCCACCAGACTCTTGTTCAAGCCACACCTAACGGGTACATGTACGGGCGGAAGAACCTGTAATTCAATAACTTTGTAGGTATGTATTTTGATATAGTTTTTTTATTTGTAGCAACTTCTTTTTCTGGTGTGTACATGTTCACAACATAACAAATCAAACGTTTAAATATATTTATTTTACAATGGTTCATCAAGATGGAGGCTACCAGAAATTATTTTACAAAATGTTTGAGTGAAGATCTTCACTCTTTTTAACCTTTGGGTACAAAAGGGAGTGTATCAAGGATGGCAAGTCAGTGAGACATCTTGTTTACATCATGTACTCTGCCCCTCTAAAGAGCAGTTTCCTCAAGCACATTTAGTTCCTTTACGAAAATAATCCTGCACACCAACAAAAGTTCATAATGTTGTCATCCAATGAAATGGCAGTGACAAATGGAATTAATTAACATTTTTGTGAGGGTGCCCACAGTTTTTGCAGTAAACACACTTTTATTTGAACAGTATGCACGCCTTAGTGAGAAATTTCCTGGAAAATAAATTATTCAATTGGACAGATTTGTTGCTGAGAATGGTAGGTATTTTTCTTTAATGTAATTTATGTCAGTATTCTTTTAGAACTAGAAAAATGCTGAAAGGTTTTTGAAAAGCCCAATTGATTTACTTTTTATTGTCTAGACTTTGTGTAAGCCGTTGCTAATTGATATTGTTATTTGCCATGGTTTTGGAAAAGGCATGACTCAAACAACCAATTACAAATGATCCCTAAATGTAAACTCTTAAAAGTCTAGCCCGAGGGTTTGTAAAACACAGAAGTGTAATCGGGAAGCTGAGGGTTTAGGTCGAGGTCAGGTTGTGAAAAGACAGTGATGGATGTAAGCATAAAACCTTGTTATGGTTTTTGGTCCACGACCTCTACTTAAATAACAAGCCAAATGCATGCACAAAACATACATCAGCAAACAACCCGCTTCCGTGTATACATTTGTAGCTATTTAGCATGCGGACCTCAAATGGTGCGGCCTTTGTAAACCTTGCAAGTTTCATATTCCCAGAGTCCAGATAGACTGACATTGACATTGGCAAATTAATGGGCCGATTCAGTCATCATCTGTCCGCCAGATCTTTTAGCCCCTCCGTCCTACGAATGTTGTTGACTGTGGAAGAACTGTGTGTAACTATTGTTTCCTAGGTTCACTCTCATCTCCATGTATTGAATCAACTTTATTGAAATAAATTATATCTGAATGCTTTGCTATGGATTGAAAACAATACATACACCGCACAGAACTGGAATATATGTTTAAATTTTTCCAACTCATTGTTCCATCGAAACAGATGATGTCAAGTTGTTTCGTGTTAGATTCAGTTGCGGCTTGCTCCTATTTAAAGGGGTGGGGCAGGGCGGGTGTGGTGCGTGGGGAAGGGGGGAGTGGGATATTTAATATGAACAAAATAATAATAAAGGAAAAAAACATACCTCCTCCGTTGCCGCCGCTCCTCTGTCCCTCGTCACTGCTGCAGGCACAGGCTCCTAGCCTACCCTGCTGCCAATCCTGACATTGCTCAAAGCAGCGTCATGATTGGCTGGGAGCGCCCAGCCAGGGCACTCCCAGGCAGACTGGGACCCTGTGCAGCCTCTCTTCAGCCCAGCAACTGTTTTGCTGGGCTGGAGAGAGCCCTCTGCGCATGTGTGTTTGGCTGTCCTGAGACGACCGGCCAAACACACATGCGCTCTGAGGGGAGTGGTCTGTGCACTCCCCTCCGAGGCTGTTATCCCCAATGCACCGCCCCTTTCACCACAAAAGGATAATAAACCTAGTTTATTTTCCCTTCGTGTTGAAAGATTTGCAGCTTCTGCTGCTGGCGGAAGGGCGTCCTTCCTCCACCCTTATGGAGGAGCCACCCCTGGTTAGATTCTTCTATTCTAACTACATTTCTTGCAATACATTCTGTTCAAATAATTTTCTTTTGATGACGGAGTCTGTGTCAAGTGTTTAAAGACCAAAGAAAAGCATATGCGAAAACAATGTTCACCATAATGTTGCACCCTAACATTAGGAACTGGCCCACATTTATAAACACTAAATACAGTGAAAGGAACATCCACAACTAATAGGCAGATGTCCAACAACCTCCACCTCTAAAGCAGGAGCAAAGTCCTGCAGAAGGAATGGAAGAAAGTGTGATTCATCGTGCATTTCAGAGCAATGAAAGCAAATTTAAAACCTTGGGTAGTTGATTTGACAATTCGTGCTTTCAGATAATGCATCTAAACCTCTCAAAATTCCTCATCTTCATTAACACTTTATTCATTGTGTTCTTCATAGTCAGAGGGCACAATTCTGATCTACAGAACAGAGCAACGCCCAGAGTTACAACATCCTCAACTAACCCTTAGCCTCACTACCATTACAAAATCTATTGCCCTGATTACTTATTTACTTTCTCAAAAACACTGACGGGTCATTTTTGCCATTAATAATCTGTGCAATGGTCTCCTTTTGTTGAATAGATGAAGATACAACAGGCAGAAGACTAGAACATGATATATCCTTGTCTACTCTCAAATCCTCCCCTTTTCTTAGAAAACTTAGGACCTTGTTTACGCTCGTGCCACATGACATAAATATTGCATAATAATTTGACAAAGACATGTTTGGAATTTATTAGGTGGGATACTTATCATCTATTCTGAATTTTGCATTCAGATATGGGGCATGAGCTGCAGATGTGTGCTTATAGAACCAAACTATGCATGTCCCAGTTTATACCAGGCATTTCCTCAATGAATATTAGCAGGCTTGACATGCTAGAATTTACTTAGGGACAATCGGGCCAATTAAGGGCTTTAGGCCCATATTTATAATTTTTTGTGCCGCATCTGCACCACTTTTTGATGCAAAAACGGCGCAAACTTATAAAATACAATTGCACTTTGCAAGTTTGCGACGCTTTTGCGTAAAAAAAATTACACAAATGCGGCACTAAAAAACTATAAATATGGGCCATAGTGTTTCCCCCCCAAGCATCTGTTACCACACATATAATAATTTACTCAGCCACTCATAATCAAGGCCTGGGCTTTCAATATATGCCCCTTACTTGAACACAACATCAGTGGAATTTGGAGAAACAGGGACCTGCATCTCTATAAACATACAAACTGCCACACATCAAATTGTGTATATTTGATGAAGTGTCCGTGCAATCCCCTGTATGTGGGAATGACCACAAGAATGATTTAAACACGCCTCAATGAGCATCGCAGCACAATCAGATGTCACTGCATTACCACAAAACTCTGTGCCCACTTTGTAGAGCAGCAGCACTCTCCTAATGATCTCAGGTGGGTGATCCTAGAAATGGTGACTGACTTCCATATGGTATCAAAAAAACTATTTGAGAAAGGACAGCGATGGGTCTTTAGGTTATGGACCCATATCCGTGGGTTAAATGATGAAATAACATGGTCAGAAATCTAGAATAGGGAGTAGGAACGATGACCTCCTGCCCTGAAGTTTAGCACAGTATAGAGGATGAACTGAATTATTTTAACTAGATAAAATGACCATAATTGCATCCTACGAACTGAATAGGAATCAGGCAATTCAGTTCACTGCACCCCGGTTATTATTATTTGTATTTTTATTTTCATTTTCCTTGTGTGTGTTGAAGGACGATTTACAACAATGATATCACAAGATATGTAGATGCATTCCCTTATCTTAGGTACAGATTTTGCCATTCCCATAGGCTGAGGGAAGATATATTCTAAGGTGACTGCCACATTCCTCTTGAAAATCTACCTATTCCAAGTCCTCTTTCAGTTTCCCTCCCAATAGGAAAACACTCTAAGATGGCCACCACCTTTTAGTTCACTTTTCTTTTTGGTCCTTTTTTTGTGTCCATCGATTTCCTAGTTCCCAACTACATGGGGGCTAAATCATTCTGGAGAGCTTGGACAACGGGGTAGGTCAGACTCATCAAGGTGCTCTTCATTTAAGTGAGTACCATATTTTGGTTTTCTTGCCTAACGACTCAGGGCACTCTGAGTTTTATGAGTGACCAGATGGGCTACTTTGAAGTGATATTGGAACCCACGGTGCGATGGGATGTTTGGCGGGGGCTGTTAATATTTTTTTTATTGCACATGGAGGTCAATGAGTGACCTTATGGACTCCTTTAAAGAGTCACCGTGACTTGCTGTGAGATGGGAAGCTTGGCAGGGGCTGTCAAATCTTTTAGTGTACTAGCAGGCTTCATAACTCGGTCTTAGGGAATGCCTCATTTTGGAGCACACCAAGATGTATATGTCCTGAGAGTGGGTTTCGAGTCTCCTAACCAACTAGCAAGCTTAATAACCCATTCTTAGAGAACACTTTGCACCGAGCACACCAGGATGTTAATGATCCAAGAGGAGGTCCAGAGACAACATTGGATCCCTCCTAACTAACAAAAATAATATTTTGGCGGGCACTGTCACAATTTGGCTACATGTTAGTAGTGATTTCATCACACTTATCAATCTGCATGCTTCCATTTGGGATGCGATTATCAATCTTAACCTTGGCCTGAACCTTTTGATGAATGGTACTTGATTTGATGATCAATGTCCAATGTGAGAGAGCTGTCATAGGGGGCAGCATCCACCCGACCTGACCATAAAACATATACCTTTTCTTAGCGTCATTTATGGATCCAACAGATTCCATCAATTTCTAGATGATGGGAGTATAGCTCTGCCCAGGACAGCAACCAACCAATATGATTTACACTTAGGTACTCTGGTATGAATTAAAACTTTAGGATTTCATGTATTGTATACATTTTTAAATGTTATAAATTCAGAAAAACTTAGGCATACCTATCATAGGACACCTAAATAATTCTATGTCAGGACCGGAGGCTTCGATTAAGCTTTCTCTTTCTTTACTGACTTAAACAGCAGCCAATGAAATACAAGTAACAGAAAAAACTACAATACCCAGGACACCCAATATCCTGTCACATGGTCCAATCAGCATCCATGTCCTTAGCTGTAAGTCCTTTGACCTATGAAGTCACTTCCTCTTTCTTTGTTCAAACAGATAATGTCAACTTGAAAACGCAAACTTCTTACGCCATCCTGAATCCGGAGTCATAACCTCTTCTCCATACTGAAGAACTGAAACTTGGAGACTCCATGCCGGAGAAACAACCAGTAAAACATATATCTCAAACTTCTCTTGAAGTTACGATCTTCAGGTGTTCTTCTGATCAGAAGCAGTAACAATAAACAGGCAGGTAATATCTCATAAAATATATGTATCTCAAACTTTATAATTGCAAATAATGGGAGGGTTAAATAACAATATCACATCAGATATAAATACTAAATGATAATATTGTATAAATATTGTATAAATACAATCAGGGAGGGATAATCCTCGCCTCCGTGTCCTTAATAGAATTGAAAATTCTTGACGCGATAGCTAGAATTTGTTTTATTCTATGTCAGGACCGGAGGCTCCGATTATGCTCATTTAAAGCTGTTCCATCACCACACTGGCTACATCCAATACAGGTTTATGATAAAATTTATGAAAAGTATTTTCAGAAGACCAATCTGCAGCTTTCATTATATCTTCTAACCTAGAACCTAAGGCAAATGATTTTGAAGCCATAGCCCCTCTAGGAGAATGGGCCCCAAATACAGAGGTATCAATACCTGCTTCATTCATCAACCATCTCATCCATCTAGCTAAGGTAGCTGATGATACTGGTTTAAAAGGTTTTTGCAAGGCAATTAACAATTGACCCTTAGAATTCTGTCGAAATTCTTCTCTTTCATAATCCTTCAAACATTGAACCACACATAATTTTGAATTTTCCTTATAAACCGGATAAGATACTGACCTGCAATTCGTTTTGGTTCTTCTTGTCACCGAAAAGGAGACTCCTTCTGGTGAAAAGGTTCTACCTGCTAAATCTAAAGCCCTGACGTCCGATACTCTTTTACAAGAGACAAGGCATAAAAGCATAGTGAGCTTAGCTGAAATCTGTTTGCGAGACAAATATCTGTTGGCAGGCCATGAATCAAGAAATTTTAATATAATATTAACATCCCATAAAACAGTATATTTTGCCTGAGGTGGTTTAGAAAGACGTTTACCCCTCAAAAGTTAGCAAATTAATGGATGCTCTCCAATGGGCTTGCCTTCTACCTGCGAATGTCCTGCTGAAATGGCAGATCTAAAATTATTGACCGTCCGATAAGCCAAACCTGAGCTGGCTAGTTCTGCTAGAAAATTAACAATCAAACCAATATGTGCTTCCACTGGATTGGCACCCCTTCCATCACACCAACTAGACCATCTGCGCCAGGCTGAATCATATCTCTTATGGGTACTACTGGCTCAGGCCTGATTAATGAATTCCGCAGCTTGTTGCGAAACATCTGGGGTATTCCATCTCGACCTGAAATTAACCAGACTAGAAGTGTTAACTTCCCTGACAAGATCAGAGGATGTTGAAGGCCCTCTGGACTCAAAAGAAGATTCGGACGAGGCGGAATCAGAAGAGGAGAGGCACAAGCTAAATGTAGAGCACTGGGGAACCAAGGCTGTGCTCTCCAGAACGGAGTCACCAGAACAATCTCTGTTTTCTGTCTCCGCACTTGAGCCAGAACTCTGGCAATCATCAGAAAAGGAGGAAATACATAACCCCGAAACTGGGACCAGTCCTGAAGAAAAGCATCTGTCTTTAGAGCATAAGGGTCTGGACGCCAACTGTAAAATATTTGAATCTGGCAGTTGAGACGAGAGGCAAAAAGGTCCACTTCGCAATTGCCCCATTCCTGTACTATCTGGGCAAAAATCAGAGGGTCCAACTTCCAATCGCTGGAGTCTGATAGGTATCTGGAGTTCCAGTCTGCTATGACATTCTGGTCTCCAGGCAGATATTCCGCTATGACCACTAAACGCTGCCTTAGACAAAAATGCCAGAAATCCTTGGCAATCTCCGCCAGAATCCTGGACTTCGTGCCCCCTAACTTGTTGACATACTTTACTGCTGATATATTGTCCATCCGTAATAGTATGCAACAATCTGTTTTCTGCGGGGAGAGGCTCTTTATAGCAAATGAGCCCGCTAGAAGCTCCAAACAATTGATGTGAAGGGATTGTTCCCATTCTGACCATCTGCCCCCCGTCACTAGGGAGTTGCAGCGAGCTCCCCAACCCCATCTGCTGGCATCGGATTCTATCACTACTTCCGGGCGAGAGCCAAATATCGCTCTGCCGTTCCATGCCTCCATGTGATGAAACCACCATTGAATTTCCGATCTTACTTCGGAAGTCAGTGGTATTAGTTCTGAGTAACTCAGACCCTGTTGTAAATGTCTGATCTTGAGCCTTTGAAGTGCTCGGTAATGTAGGGGTGCAGGAAAAATTGCCTGAATAGATGAAGCTAATAAGCCCACTATCCTGGCTATGGTCCTCAATGATACGGTCTGGTATGTCAGTACTGACCTCAATTCACTCTTGATGTTGCGTATCTTCTGAGAGGGAAGAAGAAGTTGGCATAAAGTGGAATTTATCTGGAAACCCAGAAACTCTACTATCTGAGAAGGTTTCAACAATGACTTCTGTACATTGATCAGGAAACCTAAATCTTGTAGGAGCCTGATGGTCCAATCCAAGTGTGAGATTAGGACTTGAGGAGACTGAGCCATCAGTAGAATATCGTCTAGATATATAATCAATCTGACCTCTTTGGTTCTGAGATATTCCATCACTGGTCTCAGTAACTTCGTGAAGCACCAAGGGGCTGACGATAGGCCGAATGGGAGTGCTAGGAATTCTAGACATTGATCCTTCCATAGAAATTGTAGAAACCTCTGGTGTGGAGGAAATATTGGAATTAATAGATAGGCATCTTTTAGATCCAGACGCACCATCCAATCACCTTCTAACAGGATGTCTCTTAACATGTGAATACCCTCCATCTTGAAATGCCTGTACAGGATCCACTGGTTGAAATCTTTTAGGTTCAAGACTAGACGGTGACCTCCTCCCTTTTTGTCTACCACAAAAATAGGGCTGAGGAAGCCGAAAGGATGAGGGGAAGCAAATTGTACGGCTCCTTTGTCTAAGAGAGCCTGTACTTCTTTGTCTATAAAATCTTGATTTGTTTGGGAAAAACACATTTGTAAAGGGGGAAAGAGTTGTTTGGGGGTACTGACAAACTCTAGACGAAATCCTTCTACTGTTTGAAGAATCCATGGATCTCTGCATATCCGTTTCCAATTTATTAAACAAGATGCAATTCTGCCCCCAAGTTTGACCTGAGAAAAATGAATAATGCTCACCTGAGAAACTTGAGTCTTGGATGGCTCCTTGTTGTCCCCTGTGGTGACCTCTTTTCCTTGTTGTCCCCTGTGGTGACCTCTGCGGAAGCGGGGACGACCCCCCCTGTGTCTTGTGGGGTAGAAGGTGGAGTCCTGATCTCCGTACCAACCACCTCTGCCTCTAGGATAGTAGTTTTGGTGACTGCTAAAGGAACTACGGCCGGACATACGTCCTCCGAAACGACCGGCCCTGCCAAAAAGGCCTCGTTTGAAAACCTTCTTGAGTGACATTTGCGCTTTGTCAAGGGAAGAGAAGGTGGAGCAGAACTTAGCTAAGTCCTTGATAAATGAGGAGCCAAATAGTAGACCTTCAGCCGAAGGTCCCGCCTCTGAGGATGCAAGATCCGATAACTTGGGATCAATGCGCATAAGCACTGATTTCCTTTGTTCTGCTGAAATGGCACAGTTAGAATTTCCTAATAGACACACAGCCCTTTGTGCCCACCCGATAAGAACATCGGTGTCTACCGGTGTACCAGATTCCTTGGCTACATATGCCAGTTCGAGGATCTTGGTTAAGGGACTGGAAAGGTCTAGTAGTTTGTCCTGGCAGCTACGCCATGAACAGTCTAGAATTGAAGATTCTTGACGCAATAGCTAGAATTATTTTTATTATTTCTCATGTTTTTCACAACCGTGGTTATCAGATTGTCTTGATAGAAGAGCAGCCAACAATCATTCTATCCCCAAGGGGCCCATGTACCCGACCTAGGAAGGTAAGAATAACTCATGGGGGTATGCTTCTCTTCTGCTTCAGCATGAACACATGGTCACTTCACCCCACGTCATGCATGAGTGTGGCTTGTCATTTTCACATATACCTGAAACACATGTTTTTGAGGTTGGAAAATGTGGTCACTAGTATGTGCCCATTGAGTATTGTTTTTAACTTAGCTCTTTTTATGTTGTTTGATTACATCTCCACATTCAGATGTTTATGATTCCAACATAAGATTTTAGTGATTTCTTTCATAGGCAATAGGAGTAGAGTTTTTTTACTGTTTTAGGGAGGGTTAGGCGCAACAACAGGTCCTGAAGACTCACCATCTGATCCGTGTGACTGTTTTAGGTGAGAAACCTGTTGACCATGACTAGCAGTTCTGTAGTGTAGGGGATACCCACTCACAGTTCCATAATACCTAAATCTCTAATTAGAGAGGTAGTCATACATTTAGTTGTTGGTAGGGAACCAGATCATTGTTTTCTGTACTTCCCCCTTTTCTTCTTTTTAACCTTGGCAGGGGTGCCAGGTGGTATTAAAGATAGTTTTCTTGGGCACCTGTAGCCAATTTTATCAGTTTTCTCAGCCCCTCTCACATCTACTACTAATGGCATTCTTTCTTAAAAAGACCTCCGGCAAAGAGGCGTCTAGGATGGCCTGTTAGGCATTGCAGTGCCGGTCTGATGAGGAGCATGGCCAGATGATGAAGCATGTCATCCAATGGTGTGTGAGAGCTACTGTTCCTGTAAGACTTATGCATGTGGTGACTGAAAAGACCCCTACTCTAATTGGTGGAATGGAGTCTGTTCTTTTGGAACAGTGCATCTTAATTCAGCTATAGGGTCATTTTCTATGACCAATCATACTTTTCTGTCTTGAGAATGGAAAGTGAATTAAAAAACAGTTCACCCTTACATGGGTTATCACATTTTTTAACTGGTTCTTATGTCATATTCACAACTGAGAAAGTTATCCCTTGGTCATCTATACACCAATCAATTTGTGTCATTAGGCCTGCAATGTGTAAGAAATTTACACATACCAGAAATAGAATTTCTTACTCCAGAATTTAATATACGTAATCACTTTGTTCTGGTCATGAACACATGCATATTTGTAGTGAGGTATTCGAAATGGGGTCTCTAGTTGGCAGTGGTTTGCACCCTGTCCAAGAAGGGGCCCTCATTCTAGTCAGGGTAAGGGAGCCACACAGCTAAGATAACCCCTGCTCATCCCCTTAGAAGCTTGGCACGAGCAGTCAGGATTATCTCAGAGGCAATGTGTAAAGTATTTGTATCCACACACAGTAACACAGTAAGAACAAAAGAACTCCACACCAGTTTAGAAAAATATACAATATTTATCTGGGTAAAACAAGACCATAACAACAAACCTCCAACATACACAAGTAAAGATATAACTTTTTAAAAGTTGGAATGAGTTTTAATCCATAAGAATCAATGACTGTATCTTTTTAGCACAGAGTACCTGGGATGCATGAAAAGCAAAGAAGATGTGGGCTGCAGGGGAGGCGAGTCACTGAAAAGCAAAGCAATGCATTGGTTCCTTCTTGCGCAAGGGAGGTGATGTGTCAATTCTTTCCTAACAGGAGAGGCAATGCATCAGTTCCTTACTGGTATGGTAGGTGATGTGTTGATTCTTTCCCCATGGAAACACAGCCTCGGTTCCTTACTGTGGTGGAGGGTTGAGGAGTAATTGACACCCCGGGAGCGATGCGTGGAAATGCAGTCTCGCTGTTTTGATGGAGCAGTGGTGAAACATGTGCTGTGGCAATTCTGCAGCCGCAAAACAGGTGCTGCATCGATTTTTCTACCACAGCCCGTTAATGTGTGGATTTTCTCCATCAGGTCACCAGCTTACACTTCCAAGGGCCAAGGAACTGGAGTTGGCACCACTTGGAAAGTCAGGACTCTCAGCAGAAGAGCCCAGGCAGGGGCAGATAAAGTCTTTGATGTCCCTGAGACTACTTAACAGGAGGCAAACTCAGTTCAAGCCCTCGGAAAACCTTGAAAACCAGGATGTAGAAAGCAAAGTACAGTCCTTTCACTCCTAGGACAGAAGCAGCAAGCAACAGGCCAGCACAACAAAGCAACAGGCAGAGTGGCAGTCCCTCCTATGGCATCTAGCTCTTCGTCCTGGCAGAATGTCCTCAGTCTAGAAGTATTCCAACTATGTGGGGTCAGAGGTCCAATACTTATACCCATTTATATCTTTAAAGTAGGAAAACATCAAAGAGAAGTCTTTGTAATGTACAAGACCCTGCCTTTCCTGCTCTGGTCCCAGACACACTACAGAGGGTTGGAGACTGTTTTGTATAAGGACAGGCACAGCCCTATTCAGGTGCAAGTGTCAGCTCCTCCCACCAATCTAGCTCAAAGAGACCCATCATGATATGCAGGGCACACCTCAGCTTCCTTTGTGTGACTGACAAGAGTGAATACGCAAACAGCCCAACTGTCATCCTGATGCAAACATGTATTCAGCAGACAGGCAGAGGCACAGAATGGTTAAGCAAGAAAATGCACACTTTCTAAAAGTGGCATTTGCAATCTTACAATTTACAAAAACAAACTTCATCGAAATATACATTTTTAAATTGTGAGTTCAGAGACCTCAAACTCCAAATTTCTATCTGCTCCCAGTAGGAGATAACACTTCAAAGATATTTCAAGGCAATCTCCCATTGGGAGAGAGAGACCTTGCATCAGTGAAAAACTAATTTAGCAGTATTTCCCTATCAAGGCATGTAAAACACACCAGTATATGTCCTACCTTTTAAATACATTGCACCATGTCCATGGAGCTGTCCTGGACCTAATTTAGAGGTGGCTTACATGTAGTAAAAGGGAAGGTTTGTACTTGGCAAGTGGGTGCATTTGCCAGGCCGACATGGCAGTGTAAAACTCTTCACACTGCAAAGGCAGGCCTGAGACATGTTTGTAGGGCTACTCACGTGGGTGGCAGAATCAGTGCTGCAGGCCCACTAGTGCAAAAACAACAGATGATGGACGGAATGCAGAACAAATCAAACATTCACCCCGCGTCACAGATCTGGGTTTAATCCATCAGTTCTTTTGCTTGCCATGCCATTCCAGTTTAGACACAGCCATATGCAAATCAGTCTTGACCCTGTTCCCCATGGGAACAGTCTAGCACGAACTGCCAGGCCAGGTCTTCAATGGACCAGAAACAAGCATCCTGGGACCGGTTTCAGGGTATCACCCTTCATCAGCCAGGCTAGCTTGAATCTGGTGGCATAGCAAGCGCCGGTCCCACGTCTGGGCATACCCTTCCCACTTGGGGCAACAAATGCAAAAACAACAGATGATGGACGGAATGCAGAACAAATCAAACATTCACCCCCAGTCACAGATCTGGGTTTAATCCATCAGTTCTTTTGCTTGCCATGTCATTCCAGTTTAGACCCAGCCATATGCAAATCAGTCTTTACCCTGTTCCCCATAGGAACAGTCCAGCCCGAACTGCCAGGCCAGGTCTTCCCTGGACCAGAAACAAGCATCCTGGGACCGGTTTCAGAGATTCACCCTTCATCACCTGGCATTTGATTTATAGGCCATGGACACACCTGGTGCCCTATACTTGTGACTTACTAGTAAATCAAATATGCCAATCATGGATAAGCCAATCACCAATACATTTAAGACAGAGAGCATATGCACTTAAGCACTACGTAGCAGTGGTAAAGTGCCCAGAGTCTGATAGCCATCCAAAACAAGTAAAAACAAATGGGAGGAAAAAGGCAAAACATTTGGAGATAACCCTGCAAAACGGGCCTATCATTTTGGGCTGTTCTCTGTATTCATACAGAGACCAATTCCAACCAAGAAGAGTGTGTGTACTGGTATGTGTGTGATGAGTACACATGCCTAAACCATTAGCAAGTACAGTAACAATTGGCAATGATTGAATCTCCACACAAGTGCCTAGAGATTAAAGAAAGTGTGATGAACAGGTAGCATATTTCTTGCTGCCATTTCTCTATGGGCCCCTGACTAATCACACCATGCTAATGCTTTAGAATAATTGTGTTACCTATGGAGAGTATGAGTCCTTCAGGACTACCCCTGCTTCTACTTTTTTGTAGGTAGGATGTGTATCATATGTTCAGGACTCCTCTCAAATGCCCATAGGTGTGATTAAGTATGTTTATGACTGAGCATTTCAAACTGTTGCTAGTCGACAAGCATTCTGAGTTAAATGAAGTAAGGTTCATTTATTATACTGTCACAGATGGCATGTTCTTCTAGCAGGAAGAAATTTATCGCCACATATAGGATTCCTGAGAAGCATTCAAAGAATGTATTTCCATCTCAGGACAGAAATGTTCGAGGGTATATATCATTATTTGATACTGTTGACTACAAAAGCACCATTGACAGCCACCAGAAAGCAGAAAAGTGAAAATATTGACAGGCATCTTGAAAAAATAAAGAACACTTCATAATCAACTATGACTCATGAAGTGGTTGTGCTACAATGTCTGAGACACTACAGAGCAACCCATGTCACTCCTTCACTGAGTGTACGCATGCTATAGCCATTAATAACCGCCAATTAAAATGTTTATTTTATACTCCTGGGAATAAGGGGCTTTGCAAAATAAATTCACTGAAAGCCAGATGAATAATATAGTAAAAGGAAGTGAGACAATGCGAAGGCACAGATTGGTCAGACCATGTGGTGTCAGGCTTGGTTATTTTGTGCTGGAGAGGAATCAGTACTCTTTCACCAAGCTCAGTTTAAATGTTAAATTCTGCCACGTAGAGGTGCTGGCTCGAAGAGGCACCATAGTAACTGCTTCAACATCAAGTGACCAAAATCTTATGTCGAATTTGGAAATAATTCAAATTGTGTTGCGCTCCTCTAAGAGAAGCTCAGACTAATTTCTAGTTACAACTGTATAGTCACCTGATCATGCTAACACCAGAAAGCTTTTCTGCGTTAGCCAGTCCAACCATAGTAAATTCATCATCTATCAATGACTGCCCTGTATCAGAAGATAGATCTATTCTCCATACTGAGAGTCCACTTCCCAATTAACCAGTCAAACAAGGTAGCATTTCTGGGAATTAAATGCATCAGAAGATGGCAAGCTTTGACAACTAAAAGGCTAAGGGTGCCACACAAACACACACACATGCAGACACAAACACATTTCATTAAAGTCAATCTTTATGATTTTGTTGGCTGCAAATTATGATCACAATTCTTGAACATTTATTTCCTGACAGAAAAGTTTTATTATTGATTGAATCTGGCTTTGTATAACTGTTTTATGATAACCAAAATCATCTGGTTTGTAAAATATTCTGGTATCTCAAGCTTCTAATTAAGAATAATTTAATTCTTTTCAAGAAAGGATTTCAGGTTGAAATAATGACGGCATCCCCTCACACTGTATATTATTCAGGTAAAACACTCTGGCCCTCATTACAAGCGTGGCAGACGGTGCAATGGTGGTGGTAGGACTGCAAACAGGCAGGCGGTAATTACCGCCCCATTATGACATTGGCGGTTTGGCACATGCCACACCGCCAATGTCCCACACAGCCCCCCACGGCGGTAACGACTGCCAGGCTGGAGACCACGGACTCCAGCCCGGCGGCTGTTACTAGTCCGCCTGCAAGATCATTACCCCGCATACCGCCATGCATTTCGTGCTTTTTGAACTGCCACCAAATCCATGGCGGTAGGCACCATCAGTACCAGGGAATTCATTCCCTGACACTGACTGGGGTCTCCCCCTCCTCCCTCCCTCTCCCCTGAGTCCTCCCCCAATACTGACGACCACCCCACCACCCCACAAAGGAGGTAGGGCCCCCTCCCCACCCACCCTCCACCCTCCATAGGCCACCCTCCACACCCCTCCACTCATGCACGCACACACCAATCACACACATACATGTGCACATACAAGCACACATGCACACACACATACACATTACATCCCCACTACACACATCAAAACCCGCAAACATACATGCACCCACACACACCCTCTACACACTCACACCCCCATTCGCGCACACATAACACAACACCCCCCACCCCATCCCCTCTCGGACGATCACATTACTTGCTTCGGTGGTCCTCCGGGAGGGAACGGGATCCATGGGGGCTGCTCCGCCTCCAGCACCCTGTCACCAGAACACCACCACGCCAAATACTGAAGCGTAACTCGGTGGGCGGTGTTCTGATGATGTGGCGGTGACGGAGGAGCAGCCTCCACTACACCGCCGACCGCCAGTATGGCTACTGGTGGCTCTCCATCCAAATAATAGCAGAGGATCACCACCAGTCATAATCTGGTTGGCAGAAGACTGTCCGGAGGGACCTCGCCCGTCTTTAAAAAGGACCGCCGAGGTTGAAATGAGGGCCTATGTGCCATAGTTGGGGACCACTTACCCAGTGACTTGAGTTATCAACCCACATCAATTATAAGACCAAATATAAGACCAAATAGCATTCAGGGTGTAGTGCAGAAAAATTCAGGAATAATGTCTGCACTGACAAAGGGGGAGTTTTATGCAAATGCAGTTGCATTGTCTATGTCTTTGCTTGCAAGAACAGGAACAACAAAATTAACACTCATTGCACATCCAAATAGGTCTTTCTTGCATTTTTTTCCTGACTAAAGCATTAAAAGTACAATGCAGAGAAAATAACTAAAATAAATGATTGCTTTCTCCATGCAATTAGATAAATTATTTAATGTGATGATTCAATGTTCATTTAAAGTGTAAAATAATTCCTTTTGCATTGCAACACAGACACACCACAGGGTGCTGAATGATACACAAAACAACTAACAGCATGAGGAGAGGGAGAAATTCTAATTGGTTAGGGCCAAAGACTGCACAACGTATATTTTAAACAATTAGTAACAATAGGTCTTGAAGACCGCCGGGTTTTCAATCAACACCTAAAAAGTGAACATGCTTTTGCAATGCTATAATGGCAAAAAAATGCCCAGTGTCACTGCAGGATGAAATCACACATATATAGAGTGCAGCTTAGAGTGCTGAATCTGGAGAGAAGGAAATTGTAATTGCAATTGTAAGTTTATTGCATAGAAAAATAAATAATTCTTTACAAAACAAGATGACAATATACACACAATATATGTCTAAAATAAATTCTGAGACAAACATTCCATGATGGTGACATGTAAAATAATTTGATTTAAAAATGTATGCAACATTGAAAGGCAAGATCTAGACACTTTGTCAAATTCCCAATGAAGCCACAGTCACTAGTTGAAAAACAGTAGGTAATGGTAAGATTAATCATCAATGACAGGTTGTTCCCGATGATTATTTTTTTCAACCTTTTTGAGGCTTGAGTCCGTTAAGGAACCTCTAGATTGAGTTGGTTCCTTTATATCTTCTATCTGATAGAATTGTCCCTAGCTGTTGAACAATTGCAGATAAAATTTGTTAGAGTGCCCTCCTGAAGTGCAGAAAAGGACAGAAGTAAAAGCTCCAGACAGATTTTACTGTAGGATGAAGATGAGCATCAATTTAGTAATGTTTTGATCTCATTCATATAGATTTTATTTACATCATCAATTGTATTATGGTTAAGGATAACTAAACTTTACAAAAGGGTATGAAATAGTTTGACTTTTTAAAATATTTAATCATTGATTAATGGGTATGTCTAAAATTCCTTGGTTCGGTTATGTAAAGAAGTTCCTTTATGAGTTTGAGCTTGCAGCTTTTTGGCTACAAACTGGCTCTTTGCCTGTCAATGCTAAACAAGTTGTAAAGGACAGATTTTAGTAAGGGAATCATGGAAAATGTATTTCATCATCTTCCCTGAGTTGACAGACCTGTGATTTCCTCCTAATTAAATGGGACTACAAATGTTTTAGATTACATTCAACCAAGGTTATCTAGAACCCTTTATTTAACGTTCAGGTTGGGAACTTTACTGACAGCCTCCTTTTGCAGTAATTGGCAAACTGAGGGTCAAATTTCCAGCATCTATCAATCCTGCAAGTTTCAGGATGAAACAGAGGGTCTTATTTTTTTTTTTTTGCAAAGCATATAATAAAGCAATATTCAAATGGGTAAAGCTGCTTTGTAAGCTATATGGGATAACGCAGTATTTTGTGGCATGAAGAATTTGTAAGCCCAATAAGAATCCTACCACTGTCTTTGCAAAAGCCACATTTTTATACTCTGCTTGGGTCGTTAGATGTGAAGTCTCTAAAGTGATTCCTAGACGTTCATCCCTTCAACAGTTGTCTACAGACTTTTGTCCATTGCACAATCACACTTTATTAATGTTCGGTAATAGGATCCTTTACTTGATATTTTACATTGGTTCGACTATCGAAAAATTGGTGCTTGATGGAGTGTGATTGAATGGGCACAATGCAATCAATTTATTTTTACTCATTTTAACAAATTCTTTGTTTTGAGTAATTTTAGAGATGTTTTACATTGCGTTTTATGTTTTTTATCAATGGATGATGCATCTGAAATTTAAATAAATAAATGAAATGATTGATTGATGGTTCACTCTCCATAGATACTGAAGAATCTTTTGATGGAGTTCACCATAACATTTGCTTTCTTTCTCTTACAGGAAATGTGATCAGCCTGTGTTAATTTAGTATCCACAGTCAGGCTGAGGTAATCATAATTGTTTATATGGTCAATATATAAGTTCACATTTTGCATGTATTTATTTATTTTTGCTTTTATACATCCACATTTCATAATGTTTGCTTTTTCCAAATTGTTCTTTAAATCATATAATGTATTTTAATCTGCTATTTTGTAATTGGGATTGCAAGCCAAAAGAAAGGTAAAGAAAATATAATAATATTGTCCATATATGCTAAATATGATATTGATTTGTGTCTGAGTTTAGGAGCAAGCCTGTCAGCATTGTCCCAGTGAAGAAACATGTCACACAAGAAAAGGAAAAAAAGTAACAGTGCTAAAATGCAAACTTGCTTGAAGCTATAATTGGTTCTCATTTTAGATGAAACAGTTCTTTCTTGTAAGTTTTACTTGGAGCCTTGCTTTTCCATGAAATGACACAAAGGAATGCAACAAAGAAATACCCCATCTCCATAATTTCTGCTAGAGTTTGCTATTATTTACTGTGTCAAATGCTGATGAATAGTCAATAAAGCATACATATAGATTAAGCTGTTTTCCTGTAGCTGAAATTACTATTATTTCAGCACAGCGATGTTGACAATGGAGAATCTGCCAAGCCTGAAACCAGCTTGGTTCAAAAGCAATTGGTTGGATTTAATAGCCCAATCAAAGATTTTACTTGTTGCCAAAAGTTTCCTTTCAGCATCTAGTGATTATCACAAGGTCCAATTTTATACACAGGGTGAATTGTAGACCACGAGGTGGAAATTTGACCAATTTAAAGAATCACTGAAAATAAATTCTTAAGAAGTTGACTCCAAAGATCCTGATCTATGTTTAAGATGTTAATTGAAATCCTGTTTGGCCCAGCAGCTCTGGAGTATTTTGAAATTTTGATCATTATATAAGTTTCCTTCATCGTCATCTGCAGATCATCATTTTGGTAATTTGGGAGAGTTAATTTATCACATATATTAGATGAATACATATTGTTAATATATGTATGCCATTTGTAAAAGGTACATGGATTTCAGAGGCAGCCTTGTCTGAGTAAAAGTCATGACTACTCAATTCCAGAACATTTTAAAGTTTTTCTACCTGGTGACTAAGAACAGTTGAAACCAAGCTGCTCCTGGTTCTATTAACCATAAGTCCCTTATGATTAGTTTATAGTGCTTTGTCAACTCCTTGATCAATTTATTTTGTTTGGGGAAGTTGTATATTTAAAAAATTCCCGATCTATTTCCAATGCAGTCTTTTCACTTCTTGCTAAGTTTTGTCACCTATATGCCAGTGTGGATGGCCTGTGACATCAAGGTTTGATTATATAAAGTTGAAAATGAAACTTAAATGTTGTGCCCTCTCCTTACACCAGTCAGCGTGTCTTCTCACCCCTGACATGAATATTGTTTTTTTTGGGCAATGTTGCTTGGACCCAGAATGCAACCTTACAGGTTGCCCACTGAGTTACCCCAATTCTTCTGTGGCACTCAGACAGGATTCTGCGCCCTTGGGCAGTAGAGTAAACACTCCCAGGAGTCAGGACAATGGACTGGATGGGAAGGAAGTCACACCTCCCTCCCTCCTAGGAAGGCTAGTGATGTGGCACACCAAGGTGGTGAATTTCAAAGGGAACACTGCCTCTGATATGCAAGCAGGCTGTCCCCAGTGGAAGACAAAGCCACCCCCTGCCCCAAGTAAATGTGCATTTCTGGGTAGAAAAGGTGCCACGACCTACCAGATGTGGTCACCTCAGGGGCTGGTTAGCTGCTGGTTCTAGTAGCCCATTGGCTATTGGCACACACTTCTACCACCACTAAATGTAGCATTTAAGGGGTTCCACTGGCACCAGAACCTCAGATCTGCAACAACTTGCGAAGATATGCCGATAAGGGACCTGCATTGACAACAACAGGGACAAGCACTAACAAAAGGTGTGATACCTTGGACCTGTGGAAAATTTCCTGGAACTGCTCAAATACAGCTCATCCTGGACCAAAGACTGCTTGCTGGAGCAAGAGGGAGCCATGCCAAAGGCAAACCAGATTCACTTGGACTAGTGGCAGTAGTCCCATGGCCACCACAGGTAAAAAGCACGTACCAGAACTAAAGAAGTGCTGGACATCGAGCCCTCTGACGAGGGTTTGCCCAAAGACAGGTGGTCCAGTACATTAAGGGAAGTGTAGGCCAGCTCCATGCTAAGCTACAGCTGGCTAACATTTTCTACTGGACATTGTCAAGTTTTTGCATCTGCATCCTCACATGCACCATCGTAGTGGTAAAACCAGCAACCTCAGCTCCTGTTCAACACTAAGGATAGCCAAACACACATCTGCATGGTAGACTCCCAAGCTAGGTGGAGTTGTTCTGCCTGGTAAATCCAGGCCCAGGGGCCCACACAAGCTTAATCCCCAGTGGGCTCCCATGAACTTGACCTGCAAGTGACCGAGTGTCACAAGTACCATTTTTTAGCACCCGCGGTTCACCCGCTCAGCACCAAGGACAGACAGGACACCTCTTCACCTGGGCCCCACGAGCCAGGTAAAATTTGTCTGACTGTCGCAGCTTGGTCCTGGGGCTTGCACAACCTTAACCACAAGTGGATTTCTCTGAGCTCACCCCTCAAGTTACCGAGTGTCATTAGTGTTTTTTCCCATTGACCTCAATTGTAAAGTTTGACAACTTGAAAATGTACTAATTTTATTTTCACTATAAAATCCATAACTCCAGTTATACATATCTCATCTATCTTGTTTTGGTGTTTAGATTAATATAAAAATCGACTTTATTTTTATAAATTGGTGCTGGATTTCCTCCGAGTTGTGTCAATTACTTATCGTCCATGTCGCTACTCTGAAATGCTTAACACTTGTTCATCTAGTGAAGCCTAACTGCTCTTTGCCACACGACCAAGGCTGAGATAAGGATTTATTATTGTGAATCCTAAGGACCATCTTTGGGGTATTGTGAGAGTATTTCATAGTGAAGCCTAATCAGCATCACTGCATAATACTGCACTTTCCTACACTCCTGACTTTCTCCTGTGGATGGAGGGTATTTGCACGAGATAGAGTGAGGCTGAGAGCAGTTGCCTGGTGGGTTGCTGGACGTTAAGGTTATGGTTGGGGTAGACAGCGCTGACGTTGTGGAGGCCTTTGCATATGTCTGTGAGCAGTTTGACTAGTCAATGCTTCTGGATTGGTACCCAGTGTACATCTCTGAGGTGGGACCTGATGTGTGTATTGCAATGGATGTTGAGGATGAGTCTGGTGGTGACATTCTGGGTGGTCCACAGTCTTTGTCTGAGTTGATTTGTGTTGCCCACATAAAGTACATTGATGTAGTCTAGTCTGCCTGGTTGACTGTGCATGTGGTGCCAGTGTGGAGAAAATTAATATTTTGTGGAGCATATGTAGGATGATGAAGCAGTAGGAGGTGACAGTGTTCACTGGTTTGGCCACTGGGAGTCTGTTGTCCTCAACGAAACAGAGGTTTTTAGCGAGGTCAATGGGAGCAGGCATGGATGCCAGGTCTGTTGACCACCAGCAGATGACCCATGGAGAGCTCTTATTTCTGAAGATCAGAACTTCAGTTTTATCTGTGTTGAGCTTTAGGCAGTTCTGCAGCTGTGTTTCATCTAGTTTGCTACGTTAGACATGCAGGTGTTGAAATTAGTACTGGTGGTGTGATAGTTGTCTGTGAGGCAAAGGATGTGCTCAGTATCGTATGTGTAGGATACAATGTTGATTCCATAGGATCTTTTGATTTAGGCGATTGGTAGCACCATGTACACGTTGAAGATGGTAGTTCTCAGCAATGATCCTTGATGGACTCCGCTGATGAGGTTCTTGGGTTCGAAGTTGTAGGGCAGGAGCCTGAATAGCTGGGTCCTATCATCAGGAAAGCAAGCCAACCAGCTCAGAGTGAGGTCATGTATTTTAGAGTTGTGGAGTCTTCTGATGAGGGTGCTGTCAGAGATGGTGCCGAAGGCTGTATAGAGTTTGAGAGGTATGAGTGCAGTGGTTTCGCCTTTGTCCATAATGGTCCAGATGTTGTCAGTTGCTGCAATGCGAGTAGTTTCTGTACTGTGGGTATTGCAGAAAATCCAGACTGCAAGATGTCTAGTAGGTGGTGTTGTTCGAAATGGTTGAAGAGTTATTTGTTGTAATCAGGACTTGAATCTCTTTTGATAACATTGTTGGATTTATGAGGGTCACTGGATAACATAAGAGACTTATGTGCCACGTTTTTTTCAGGTGAGCTCAGAGAGGCTTTAGTTAGCTTGCCTGGTAAAAGTTGAAGTAAGTCTACAATATCATCTAGACAGGATAAGTTTTGTACATGACTTTCCAAATTTCTGCATGTTTGCTGCCTTTTGAGAAGAAGAACCTTTAAATCCAGGAATGACACCAGGTCTCTCTTAATGTCCTTTAGTTATGTTGTTTGTTCCACCGATGATAAAGAGTGCTCCCCCATAATGCCTACCATTTTTACTAAGGTTGAGGTTACTGTCCTCAAAGTAATATAGGTTAAACTCATGGAGTATTTGCTTTACTAAAACCTGAAGTGGCTTTCTTGGAATTTCAGACATGTGGAATTAGTAAGTTAATATATTGATGAAGGACTTCTTAAACTGAGTAGCTCATCTAATAGTGTGGGGCTATCCAACGTACTGGTGAGAGAGTCCTGTGCCAATGAATAAACAGACTGATGCTCTTACACCCCCTGCTGTACAAGTGGAGGGTTCAGACTATAAACTAAAATGGATTCAGAGTTTGTTTTTAGTGATTGTACAGACCAGGAATAAAACTGACTGAAGCCAACAAATGTACTGGTACAACAGCCATCTGACAATCTGAAGAATCAATATCTGGAATAGATATGGCTGGGGGGGTTGAATTAACTAAGGTCATGTTCCACTGACATTTGTGGCTTATCTTTACAGTTATTACCAAGTTGAAAACAGTCCGAAAGAGAAGCTTGCTTTTAAGATTTAGACAAGAGCAATTTGATATTCTCTATTAAAGGCTCAAGAGAGTGAGAATTCCCTGGTTTGGATAGTATTGCAGTGCTTAGATTAGAGACTTGAGTTGCTTTTAAAATTTGGATGAATCTAGGGTTTGACCCGATAGAAAATTTCTTTGTTCAATAGACTAAAGAATAAGGTCCTCACCTACGGCCCATAAAGATGGAGAGTTTGTGGATTTAAAGCCTCCACAGGTTTTTTGTTGTGATCTTGTTTTCATGATATGAGGATAAAAGCAGAATAAAAGGTGGCAGATTAGTAAAGAAATTCAATTGACAGCCAAATACACAGTCAGAGGCAGCAGTAAGGAGAAATGCTGAAGAAATGCTTGGAAGAGAGTGACGGAGATGTTCCAATCGGATCGGCTGCAACCCGTGCTTGGACAGAAGTCTGGGTGCCACTTTCAAGTGGGAAAGAAGGAAGGGGAGTGAGGGAGAGAGTGGGGGTAAGAAAGGGAGCAAAGTAGCCAATCAACAGTTTTTAGGGGTCCTGCCCACCATCACAAGACTCACCAGGTGGAAAAAAAGATGCAGAATGGAAAAAAGAGAGAGTGGAGGGACTTCCTTATCTCTCCCTTACCACTGACCTCCAAGCAGACATCACCAGGCCCCACTGATCACTATACACCATATCCCCTCCTGGCTTATAAACACCACCTCTGCCTTCACAGAAGCTGCATACCACCACCTCTGATACACCTCATATGGTTCACCAGTGCCCACTAGGCTGACCCACCTTACCGAGGGGCACGCAATGACAACTGAGCAAGGTGGACTTCAGGGTGACATCTGCGATCCTGCTGTGTCCCGCCTGGCTGGACAGGAGCAAGAGCCTGCTCTCAGTGTCAACAGTGGGTGCAGTCGGCTCCCAGTTCTGGCGAGGGTTGGAGAGCAGCCAGAAAATAGCACGCATGAAGAAAAGTAGGGGACTGATGAAGATAGTAAGGGGGGAGGGATTATGCCAGGAGTAAGCAGGAGAATGGCTATGATGATGGCAGTGGGAGGCAGCCTAACTGGGCTGGTAGGACACTATCACTCACCACTCCCACCACAATGTCCCCCAGAGCCCCACGACTTGCTTCTATGACTCCTCTGAAACTCCCATCCCCAAGAATCACCACTGACTCAGGCACAAGCCCACCCATCACAAGCACAAGGACTTACTGTGTAGCTACAGTCAGTCTGCAGCGTTGATGAGAAGGAAAATGCTTCCTGGAAGAAAATTTCAATTGCCATCAGGAAAAAGTTGCAGCTATTACTTAATGCACTATTCCTACTCCAATTTGCAGCAGATAGAATATAACAAAATAGATAACTTGAGGAAACATGTATTTGCAAAGCAATAGGACAGACACTTTTGCAAGTGAAAGCATGTATTCACTGATTAGCAACTTTGTGTGTGTGGTTGTGTGGATTGGTGAGATGTTGGGTGAATATAAGAATTAGTCAATGGTTGAATGTTTGATTGAACAAATGAATGGAAGCATGACTCAATGCATGAATACTTAATGCGGGCGTCCTTGGTTAGAGGAATATTTCAGAGTGTTGATGGGGTGCTGGGCGAATGGATGCAGACATGCAACCCCAATTCCACAAGCTGAAGCCTTAAGCATCAGCAAGAATGTTATAAAAGGAAAAAATAATTAACATTCTGATGCAAATGTAAGCAGTACACCAAGGCTGGTGTGCTGTATTGTAACGTGGTACATTATACTGCATTGCACTGTACATTATTCCGTTGCCTAGTGTTACATAGCATAATGTTGTATTGTGGAGTACTTTATTACAGGGACATTCAGATTTTACACACACAAAACCATAAAAATGTGGTAGTTATAGTTATCTCAAATAACAATAACTCGTGCCATAAGGGAATTATAACTTGCAACCCAACCATGCACAGCTTTCTCATCAATAATTTTATAGCAAATGTTGCAGTGATATTATCAAGGATGTCATAGAAGATATCATGAATAATGTAATATATGGGGGAATTAGCAGTGCATGGTGAGGGCATGAGTTATAGTTACCCTAGGGCATGAGTTATAATTACTTGAGAAAACTATAACTATAACTGCTGCATTTCTGTGGCCTTGAGTGTGTCAAATCTAAACTTAAATATAAAGTCCATTTAGGCAATTTCTAAGGTTTTTTTAATTCTATTTCTTAACTATAATGTCCCTGTAACTTTTTTTCAGTGAATTTCTTCTGCTTTTTAACACTATTTCCTAACTATAACATCCTTGTAACCTTTGTTTTTTTCAGTGAATTTCTAGTTCTTTTTTTATATAAAGTAATATTTAATTACCATACGTTAATCAAACTGCTGCCATGCATGGCCTTTGGTTGTGTGCTGTGGGGTAGTTTGCCGCAGGGCCTGGCCTGTGACTAAACCCTGCGGCCAACCCCCTTGCATGCAGCCAACCCACAGGCCCCCTCCCAGTCCTCTTTTAGTCCCGTGGACTCCATCCCACGGGACCCACCATCATATTTCAGGGGGAAAGGGGCACACAACCCTCTTCTCCAGGCTGATTTAAGCCCCAGGGACACCATCCCCTGGGGCCTGGCACTGTATTTAATGGGGAGGGGGCATGCAGTTCCCTTTGCCGGGCTGATTTTGGCCCAGAGGAAACCCATCCCTGGGGCCCAAAAGATGTTGGTGGGGAGGGTAGTTGTGTCCCCCTCCCTGGGCAGATTTTGGCCCCAGGGACCCCATTCCCCAGGAGCCAGTGCACTTTTTTTTAGGGGAGGAGGTACGTGGCCCCCCTTCCCTGAGCAGTTTTTACCCCAGGGACCCGATCCCCTGGGTCCCACTACTATTTTTAGGGGAGAAGGGACACATAGCCCCCGGGCCGATTTCAGACATGTGTACCCCATTCCTAGGGCTTGGCCATATTCTATAGAGGGAGGGGGTAGGCAGCCCCCTTTCCAGGTCAATTTCAGCCCCAGGGACCCCATCTCTGAGTGCCCAGCCAATATCTAAAGAGGAAGGCGGGCTGTGTGGGTTCCCTCCCTGGGCTGATTTCGGCCCTGAGAACCCCCTTCCCTGGGGCCCTGCCATCAAAGGCTGGGTGCTCTTGTGGCCACCCAAGGCTCCCTCCACTATAGTTGTGGGCCACAGAGGGAGGCCCAAGGCCCCCACAACCCCAATTAACTCCCCACCTACAGTGTAAGCCAACATTAATCTTTCCCATAGGGAGTAGCTACAAATGCTGACCACTGCAGGCGTGGCTAATCTTTTCATGTGTTTCCTTGCCCATTTCATTGAGGGAAGGTAAAGAGATGCAAAGTCCACTCCCAGCGGGTGGGAGCCTTTTTTAGGCTCCCATCCTCTGGGAGCAGACTAAGGGCCCGATTACAAGTTTGGCAGTCGGAAAACCCCAACTCCAGACCCTTGGTGAGGAGACTGCCATTGAGGTGGTAGTCTCCCCACTTGGCCTAATACAACTTTCCCACTGGGCTGACAGGTGGAAACCTTCCGCCCGTCAGCCCAGTGGGAAAGATGCAACAGCATTGTCCCCAGCTCATAATTGAGCCTGTGGCAATGCTGCCACATGCAGGGTGCACCAGCACCCTTGAAATGCGCACAGTCTGCACAGCAGTATATTTGCTAATAACTTTAGTGTTGTCTGACCAAAATTTTCAAAACAAGATTGTCACTCATTTCAGCTGCTGTCTGGAAAGTTTCAGTGTGAGTTGTCAAGTGGGGACCAAGAAAAAGGTGGGGTCCTAAAACACATTTTCCCCATGCAGTTTCTCATGGGGGTTTTAGACGCAACTGCAGCCCGAACTGCTCCTTGAATAATTACACCAAATTTGGCAGAAAGCTTGGTCCAGAAAGAGTGCTTTTTGTAAATTGGTGTAAATCTGTTCAGCAGTTTAAAGAAAAAAGGATATATATATATATATATATAATAATATATATACACATATATATATATATATTTTTACTTGAAAAACTAAATTAAACTTAATTAAAGTAATGTTATACTTAGGATAATATGTCACTAGCAACATTAACATTTTAAACTAAAAAAGTCACAGAAATTCACTAGCTATAGTTAGCAGAGCAATAACAAACACCCCACTATGCACAGCTTATGCCCTCACATATGACATTACCCACAACATATTCTATGACATCCTTTATGACATCACTGTTGACATCTCAGATTACATCATTGATGACATCACTGATGACATCATCCAATGAGTGTGCTAGTTTGTTTTATCATTTTCATAGAAACAGGTGTAGAAGGCTGGCTCAGTTTATGGTTTACACCTATGGTGTGACACCCTATACTGAGTCCAGGCAACCCTTAGTGATAGTGAATAGGTGTCCAGAAAGCAGAAGCTCTAAAGGGGTAGCTGAGGTGAGCAGCTAAAGCTTATCCGGGAGGTAGGTAAAGCACTTGCAATACCAGAGTAGTCAGGCAGTAAAATACTCACAAGAAAGAACCACACAAGTGTTGCAAGAAAAAAGGATACTTTATTACAGTACTACTACTAAACTGACATTGATATATCTCCCTTTGGCGATATTACAAATAATCCATCAGAAATAGCATACAAATTAACAGGGCCCTAGTGGAGGGTCAACCCATATACTAAGAAAATAGGATATGAAATAGTGACTCCATACAAGGTAAGTGTGGTAGTTAGCTGGGGGCAGTTAGGGACACCAGAGGTAAGTACAGTAAGTGACCCCAGCATCCAAGAGTAAAGTAGTTCCCCACCCAGTTGTCCCCTAGAGTAATACAGAGAGTAGAGGTTGGAATCTATGGAATTCAGGACCCTTCCCAGCAGACCCAGAGGAAACCAGCAGACAAGAGGATGGATGGAGAGTACCCACACCCCAGGATACCCAGAAGACAGAAGTACCTACACCCGGGACACTGATGCAGAGAGGAGAAGGGACTCCCTCTGATGACTGTGGATGCTTTGGATTGTCAAACTGCTGTCATGACCAATGGACAAGGCCAGTGGAGCTCAGGGATGGACCTGCAAAGGATGGGGACAGAGATCAGCACCCTTGGAGGTGCCCAGGTTGTGCAGGTGGCAATGCCCACTCTCCTGAAGGTAAAGTTCCTGTAAGTCAGTGAAAGAAGAAGAAGTCAAGCTGCGGGGTCCAGGAGCTGTAGAAGATCCTAGGAGTCACCTACGAGCTGTCCCTTGATGGTCGCCAGATCGCTGGAGGGTCAGTGACCAGCCAGATCGCCAACAAGCACAGGACAATGCAAACAGGAGTTTCAGAAGAGTTTGCAAAGTTATGGGGACCAGCAGGGTACTAGAAACTCTACCCAGGAGGGGGAGTCAGGGCTGGCCGAAAGCACACAGGAAGGCCAACAGAAGTCGATGGAGCCCACACAAGTGACCTGCAGGTGCTGGACAAAGGGAGTCACAATGAGGCCTTACCAGCCCAGCAAAACAGAAGTCCACCGTTGCAGGAGTTGCAGGAAGGGAGCTGATCTTTGGTTTGCAGTGTGCTGGAAGCAGGGCTTCATGGAGCCTGAAGATCTCCCAGAGGAAGAAGCAACAAACCTTGGCAAGTGCAACAGTCATGGTGTACAGGAGCAGCAGTCCAGTGCTAGGAGAAGGGGCCCACAGTCTCCCACAGTCTTCCAAGTTGGAAAGAAGACAGACCCCATCAGCTGGTCGACTTTGTCTTGAGGTGCCTGTGTTTGCAGGCGGGGTGACTCCTTCCCTCCAAAGGAGATTCCTTCATGCTTCCTGGTGCTAACAGAACCCTTAAGACCCTGGAGGATGCACAGCCTTGGATGTTGAAGAATTCTTGCAGGATCCAGTGATTAATGTTGCAATCAAATCAAATCAAATCATTAGCATTTATAAAGCGCGCTACTCACCCGTGCGGGTCTCAAGGCGCTAGGGACAAAGGGGGTGGTTATCGCTGCTCGAACAGCCAGGTCTTTAGGAGTCTCCGGAAAGCGGAGTGGTCCTGGGTGGTCCTGAGGCTGGTGGGGAGGGAGTTCCAGGTCTTGGCCGCCAGGAAGGAGAAAGATCTCCCACCGGCGTGGAGCGTCGGATGCGAGGGACGGCGGCGAGTGCGAGGCCAGAGGAGCGGAGGGGGCGGGTGGGGACGTAGAAGTTGAGCCGTCTGTTGAGGTATTCCGGTCCCTTGTCGTGGAGGGCTTTGTGTGCGTGGGTGAGAAGTCGGAAGGTGATCCTTTTGCTGACTGGGAGCCAATGCAGGTGTCTCAGGTGTGCGGAGATGTGGCTGTTGCGGGGTACGTCGAGGATGAGGCGGGCTGAGGCGTTTTGAATGCGTTGCAGGCGATTTTGGAGTTTGGCGGTGGTCCCAGCGTAGAGGGTGTTGCCATAGTCCAGGCGGCTCGTGACGAGGGCGTGGGTCACGGTTTTTCTGGTGTCGGCGGGGATCCAGCGGAAGATCTTGCGGAGCATGCGGAGGGTGAGGAGACAGGCGGAGGACACGGCGTTGATTTGCTTGGTCATGGTGAGAAGGGGGTCCAAGATGAAGCCGAGGTTGCGGGCGTGGTCTGCGGGGGTCGGTGCGGTGCCGAGGGCCGTGGGCCACCAGGAGTCGTCCCAGGCGGACGGGGTGTTGCCGAGGATGAGGACTTCAGTTTTTTCAGAGTTCAGCTTTAGGCGGCTGAGCCTCATCCAATCTGCGACGTCCTTCATACCCTCTTGTAGGTTGGTCTTGGCGCTGGCGGGGTCCTTGGTGAGGGAGAGTATAAGTTGGGTGTCGTCGGCGTAGGAGGTGATGATGATGTCGTGCTTGCGTACGATGTTAGCGAGGGGGCTCATGTAGACATTGAAGAGTGTCGGGCTGAGTGATGAGCCTTGAGGTACGCCGCAGATGATCTCAGTGGGTTCTGAGCGAAACGGAGGGAGGTAGACTCTTTGGGAGCGGTTTACGAGGAAGGAGGCGATCCAGTCCAGGGCCTGGTCTTGGATCCCGGTGGAGCGGAGGCGGGTGATTAGGGTGCGGTGACAGACGGTGTCAAAGGCAGCCGAGAGGTCGAGAAGAATGAGGGCGACTGTTTCACCGTTGTCCATCAGGGTTCTGATGTCGTCTGTGACTGAGATGAGGGCGGTTTCAGTGCTGTGGTTGGTTCGGAATCCGGTCTGTGAGGGGTCAAGCAGGTTGTTGTCTTCCAGGAAGGTGGTCAGCTGTTTGTTGACGGTCTTCTCTATTACTTTGGCTGGGAAAGGCAGAAGGGAGATGGGGCGGAAGTTTTTCAGGTCGCTCGGGTCAGCCGTAGGCTTCTTTAGTAGGGCGTTGACTTCGGCGTGTTTCCAGCATTCGGGGAAGGTAGCAGAAGAAAAAGAAGAGTTGATGACGGTCCGGAGGTGCGGGGCGATGATGTTGTCGGCTTTGTTAAAGATGAAGTGCGGGCAGGGGTCCGAAGGGGCGCCGGAGTGGATAGAGTTCATGATGGATTTGGTTTCTTCCGTGCTGATGTGGGTCCAGTTGTTGAGGGTGATGGTCGGGGATGTGGGTTCGGTGGTGTTAGGTTGGGTCTGGTGTCCGAAGCTGTCGTGGAGGTCGCTGATCTTGCGATGGAAGAAAGTGGCGAGGGATTCGCATAGATCCTGTGAGGGCGTGACGGCGTTGGCGTTGGCGCTGGGGTTGGAGAACTCCTTGACGATGCTGAAGAGTTCTCTGCTGTTGTGGCTGTTTTTGTCCAGTCTGTCGGTGAAAAAATTCCTTTTGGCAGTGCGGATCAGGTGGTGGTGTTTGCGGGTAGCGTTCTTGAGGGCGGTCATGTTGTCAGCGGTGCGGTCCTTGCGCCAGGCTTTCTCAAGTGCGCGACAAGTTTTCTTTAATTCTTTGAGGGTGTCAGAGAACCAGAGGGGTTTCTTGGTGTTGTTCTGTCGCTGCGAGCGTTTGAGGGGAGCAAGGTTGTCTGCGCAGTTGGAGATCCAGTTTGTGAGGTTGAGGGCTGCGACGTTGGGGTCGGTGGTGAGGGTGGGTTGGTTGGCGGCGAGTGCGGAGAAGAGTTGCTCTTCAGGGATCTTGTTCCACTGTCGGCGAGGGATGGGTTGAGTGCGGAGGTGGCGGGTCTCGCGTCGGAATGTGAAGTGGACGCAGCTTTGGTCGGTCCAATGAAGGGCGGAGGCGTGGCTGAAGAAGACGTGTTTGCTGGCGGAGAAGATAGGGTCGAGTGTGTGTCCGGCGATGTGGGTGGCAGTGTTCACCAGTTGTTTGAGGCCGAGGTTGGCGAGGTTGTCGAGCAGGGTGGTGGTGTTGGGGTCGTTGTTTTGTTCCAGATGGAAGTTGAGGTCGCCTAGGAGGATGTAGTCCGGTGAGGCGAGGGCGTGCGGGGAGATGAAGTCGGCGATGGTGTCGCTGAAAGGGATGCGAGGTCCGGGAGGACGGTAGACGAGGGATCCTCTGAGGGTGGTCCTCGGGTCGGTGCGAATCTGAAAATGCAGGTGTTCAGCGGCAAGAGGGGAGTCTTCAGTGGAGGTGGTGACGCTGATGGAGTCTTTGAAGACGATGGCGATGCCTCCTCCTACTTGGTTGGTGCGGTCTTTCCTGGAGATCTTGTAGCCTTCGGGGATGGCGGTGGCGATGTCTGGAGCAGAGGAGGCGTTCATCCAGGTCTCCGTGATGAAGGTGACGTCCGGTGCTGTGGAGTCTAGGAGGTCCCAGAGTTCAACGGCGTGTTTGTGAACGGAGCGAGCGTTGACTAGGATGCACTTGAGGTGGTTGATGGCGCGTGGGCTTGTGGTCGTAGTTGTTGCGTGGTGGAAGATGCGTTTGCAGGAGTTGCAGGCGAAGGGTCCATGGGTGCGTTTGGGGTGAGCTTGGAAGCAGGTGTTGGAGCGTCCTGGGTTGAGGGCATGGAGGGTGGTGGGGTCATAGCGGATCATCGGGGCTTGGGAGCGCTGGGGACTAGGGGTCATGGCGCTGGGCGCGGGCCAGGCGCGGGCCAGGCGCGGACGGGCGCAGACGGGCTTGCCTCTGGCGCGCTTCCGGCGCGCCAGCGGCGCGCCCACTGCGCAGTTGCGCAGCAGCCGCCATATGAGGTAGGAGGGGGGGGAGGGGTCAGCTGGGGGCGAATGGGAGCTGGGGGGCGGGGGCGTGCAGGAGGTCGCGGTGGGAAAGCGCGAGGGAGGGGGGGACAGGTAGAGTGAGAAGAGCTGGGGGAGGGGGGTTTAAGGGTGGAGGGGGAGAGTGTTAGGAGGTTTAGGAGATTAGGGAGAAAGATAGGTGTAGGGTTGTGAAGATAGTGGAGGGGGGGTTGTAGAGGTGGGTGAGGGTGAGAGGTAGAGTGAGGGGATAGGAAGATAGGTAATAGAGGGGGTGGCGGGAGGGGGGGAGAGATAGAGAAATAGGTAGAGAGAAAAGGTAGATAGAGAAATCGATAGATAGGGAAAAAGATAGAGAGATAGGAAGATAGGAAGATAGGAGGAGGTGGAGAGTGAGGGAGTTGGATAGTGGGATAGAGAGATGGAGAGATAGGTAGATAGGAGGAGTGAGGGAGGTAGGTAGAAAGTGAACGGGTTAGATAGGGGAGTTAGAGGGGGGGATGCGAGTGGGGGAGGGGGATGAGGCAGGAGCAGGAGGGCAGGCGCGGGGAGAAGAGGACGGAGGAGGCAGAAGAGCCGAAGGCAGAAGACAAGAAGACAAGAAGAAAAGAAGAACAGAAGAAAAGAAGAACAGAAGAGCAGAAGACCGGAAGGACTGAAGACCGGAAGAGCAGAAGACCGGAAGAGCAGAAGACACACAGAAGAACACAGAAGAAAACAGAAGAACAGAGAGGAGTACAGAAGAACAGAGAAGAATACAGAAGAACACAGAGGAAGACAGAAGAAGACAGAGGAAGACAGAAGAACAGAGAAGAATACAGAAGAAAACAGAGGGAGACAGAAGAACACCGAGGAAGACAGAAAAACACAGAGGAAGACAGAAGAAGACAGAGGAAGACAGAAGAAGACAGAGGAAGACAGAAGAGCAGAGAAGAATACAGAAGAACACAGAGGGAGACAGAAGAACATTGAGGAAGACAGAAAAACACAGAGGAAGACAGAAGAAGACAGAGGAAGACAGAAGAAGACAGAAGAAGACAGAGGAAGACAGAAGAAGACAGAGGAACACAGAAGAACACAGAAGAACACGGAGGGAGATACAAAAAACGAAGAAACAGGGTGCAGAATACCACAGCAGAAGATGAGGAAGAAGAGAAGAGGAGAGAAGACGGGGAGAAGAGGAGTACAGAAGAAGAATACAGACGAGGAGCGAGGAGGAAGAACAGAGAAGAAGGAAAGAGGAAAAGAAGCAGGAGCAGGAGAGAGGGTGAGTAGCGCGGGGCAGAACGAGGGGCTGGGAGGTGGGGGGTACTTACTGTGGGGTGGGTTTCAGGAACTCAGGAACCTGGAGGAGCTGCAGCGGCAGGGGGAGCGACCTACCCTTGGGTCAAGGGTCGCTACCACTGTCGCGCAGCGGCCGCCATATGAGGTAGGAGGAGGGGGAGGGGTCAGCTGGGGGCGAATGGGAGCTGGGGGGCGGGGGCGTGCAGGAGGTCGCGGCGGGAAAGCGTGAGGGAGGGGGGGGGACAGGTAGAGTGAGAAAAGCTGGGGGAGGGGGGTTTAAGGGTGGAGGGGGGAGAGTGTTAGGAGGTTTAGGAGATTAGGGAGAAAGATAGGTGTAGGGTTGTGAAGATAGGGGAGGGGGGGTTGTAGAGGTGGGTGAGGGTGAGAGGTAGAGTGAGGGGATAGGAAGATAGGTAATAGAGGGGGTGGCGGGAGGGGGGAGAGATAGAGAAATAGGTAGAGAGAAAAGGTAGATAGAGAAATCGATAGATAGGGAAAAAGATAGAGAGATAGGAAGATAGTAGGAGGTGGAGAGTGAGGGAGTTGGATAGTGGGATAGAGAGATGGAGAGATAGGTAGATAGGAGGAGTGAGGGAGGTAGAAAGTGAACGGGTTAGATAGGGGAGATAGAGGGGGGGATGCGAGTGGGGGAGGGGGATGAGGCAGGAGCAGGAGGGCAGGCGCGGGGAGAAGAGGACGGAGGAGGCAGAAGAGCCGAAGGCAGAAGACAAGAAGACAAGAAGACAAGAAGAAAAGAAGAACAGAAGAAAAGAAGAACAGAAGAGCAGAAGACCGGAAGGACTGAAGACCGGAAGAGCAGAAGACCGGAAGAGCAGAAGAACACAGAAGAACAGAGAGGAGTACAGAAGAACAGAGAAGAGTACAGAAGAACAGAGAAGAATACAGAAGAACACAGAGGAAGACAGAAGAAGACAGAGGGAGACAGAAGAACACCGAGGAAGACAGAAAAACACAGAGGAAGACAGAAGAAGACAGAGGAAGACAGAAGAAGACAGAGGAACACAGAAGAACACAGAAGAACACGGAGGGAGATACAAAAAACGATGGGAGCCTTCGCGCCAGAAGCAGACTTGTTCAGTTCCAACGAACACCAGCAGCAGTTCCAGAGGCTAGGAGCAGAAGATGCCTTGCAGAGAGTTCCTTGTAGAGTCTTGCTTCATGAATTTGAGGATCCACCTGCAAGGGAGCCCTTAAGTACCCCTAAAAGGGAGTTGGTCACTCTCTGCAGTGACCAACCTATCAGAGGGGGTCAGGTACATCATCTACCTGGCTTAACCAGTCAGATGCCCCGAGGGGGCCTCTGTACATCTTATTTTCAAGACAGCTGAATCAAGTGGCCACCTGGCAGAGCTCTGTTCACCTCCGTATAGGAGGAGCTGGACGGATGGGTCACTCCCCCATCCTTTATGTGGTTTCACAGCAGAGGGGGAACTGGAGGTTCCTGAACTGGTGCAAACCAGATTATGCAAGGAGGGCACCAAATATGCCCTTCAAAGCAGTCTGGTGGCGCTCAGAGGCCACCACACCCCAGCCGTTAGACATCTAAATCACAGGGAGAGGTGGACACACCTCTCCCTTGCAGGAAATCCTTTGTTCTGCTCCTCTGGCCTGAGCCTGGCTCACCAGCAGGAGGGCAGGACAGTGTCTGGGGTCATCAGCAGCGAGGGCTGGTATCTAGACCCCATAAGGATGTACAGGGAGAACTGGGGGATCCCCAGGGAACCCCCAGAGTACATGGTATCATGCAACTAACACTGGAATTGGTGTAGTTGCATATTTCCATCATGTTTGATGCCAAACATGCCTAGGTACGGAGAACCCATTATGTAGTTGGACCACTCGTGTTGACTAGTGTCCACTAGATATCTTAAGATGGCTTCCCCACACTTACAAAGTCAAGGAATTGGCCTTCGGACCTGTAGGGATACTCTGCTCATGCAGGGATACCCTCACACTTAGAGACATGCAACCTGCCCTTGTGCTCAAGGGCATACCAGAGGGGTGACTTATAATGTCTAAGCGTAGTGGTAGGGTTTGGCAGTGAAATGGTGCATGTACCATTTCACACAGGCCTCAATGGCAGGCCTGAAGTCACAGTTTGCATAGGCTCCCATAGGTGGCATAATATATGCTGCGGTCCATAGGAGACCTCTGGTGTACCAATGCCCTAGGTTTCTAAGTACCATATACTAGGGACTTACATGAGTGCAACAGTATGCCAATTGTGGAGGTAAACAGTTACCAAGTAACAAAATTTAGGGGGCGAGAGTACTGGCACTGGGGCCCTGGTTAGCAGGATCACAGTGCACTACAGTCCAAAACATACTGACACCATGTAAAAACGTGGGGGTATTGCAACCAGAACCCAGCTTATTACAGCAGGTAGCTACAATATTACTTTTCTACCTAATTTTGTACAGCCTGTGTCCACATAATGGGTGTAAGTATTTACAAAACACATGTGCTTCTAATGCATCATAGGTGTGTAGAGTTAGTGAAAGTTATAAATCTTAGTATTGATTAGTAATTCTGTGTGCAGATGACAGTTGACAAGTTGTGTCCAGTATGTTCTTCAAAAGATTTTGGTTCTGCAGAAAAAGTTTCTAACTGAGCAAAGATTCTACATAGTAGATACTAATTACTGTAAGTTGCCCTGAGTTATCATACACAATCATCTCAGCATGACAATTACTACATAACAGATGACTGTGTGCACCAGGTACTAACCTATGTACATGTGTTTCTTGTACTGCAAAAGATGGTCTATTTGTAAAGTTTTCACCACAGTAAGAAGGCTGTAGGCAGTATAATCTTTAGCACCTTCAAACCTTAGTTTTTTTAAGTGAATAGTGTTTTGTTTGACAAGTGTTTCTTAGAGTGTACACTGTTCTTAGTAGATACATTTTAATACTCTGTAGTGTATTTCTCATGAGAGGTTCACTGTCTGCAAACAGTGTGGTACACTCTACATGGAGTAAACACTGTTTACAGTACCCACTTTTCCAGTCATATCAACTTCACTGCACAATATAGTTTTGGTGAATTTGAGGGGGTTGATACAGATAAAAGCTGTACTTAGAAGGGCAAGACTTTTGGAACAGACTTTTAGTATCTTGTGGAACTTGGTATTCTCTCAACAGTTGTATAAAGATTGAACACAGTCTGCAGTAGGGGTTACCCATTTATCTGTGGTTATTGGTAATGTGAACTCACCTGCCTATGAAGTGTAGATGCTATATGTTCAATATTGTACAGAACACATGCTTCATACACCTAAAGATGTTTAATCTGTGATGGCATCAAAGATGCTTCATATTATTCTGAGCTATGTTGTACTTACTTTCAGGCTTCTAGTATCATACTAGTTTACAGAGCAATGTGTGCAAAAGAAGCTTGGATGATGAAAATGTCCCTCGTCCTCTTCCAAAATGTCATGTATAAGTCACTTTACTTATCACAAAAGATTGCATTCTACTTTGTTCAGTCATGTGTTTATCATCAGATATACTACAAGTTACCTAAGGCAAAGAAAACAAGCATTTGCAATGCAATGGGTCTCACGTTTGCTCAAGTTGGAGCTATTAGCATTTTAAACGCCTAGCTGGACTTTTCTTGCCACATAAACTGAAAAGTAAAATAGTTTCACATAAGCATGCCAACGCTGCCATGATCGCTAAGCGGACACACAAAAGGAAACCGAAGTTCGCTTGCAGTAAAAGGTATCGGCAAAAGTGCAATTATCCATGTAACTGGCAAAAGTGCAATTATCCATGTAACAGTGTCGATGTCATGCAAAGCACTCGATTACTGCCCAGCGAGATCACGCTGCCTATGAAATAAAAAGAAAAAGTAGTCCAGAAACCATACAGAAAAGATAGAGCCTTGTATGTTTTCAGTAGTTGGCCGGTGCGCTTGAGGAGGGCTAAACACCGGAAACTTGTGCATGCTTTCACCAATGAAATCAGGCGAATTTTAAAAGGGAAGTCCACGAACCAACCAAACTAATGGGCATGCGGTGGGCATGGTTAAAAGCCCATAGAGAGATTACACCAAGGACAGAGCGATTTGTGCTCAATCCTAAAAACAACAGGACTGGGTGAGCTGCTCTCACCTGACATTGGACAAATTGTGAACTCTCATTTCACTGGCCCGAATTATTGCACATTAAGATGTGTTCCTTATATACATCATCACTGCATCCTCTCATGAAGTTAATTATCCACTGCTCCTGTTAAGTGCATCAGCCTTTGCTCACGTCAGTTACCACATCCTCTGCTCTGCGGCGCATCACCAAGTGCACCATCTAGAGCTCCTCTCAGTTGAAACACTGGTGCTCCCCTACTCCACATCATCCACCTCTATGTACATGAGCATTAACCTGTGCCTATATGGTTGTCGGTCTGTGTGCCTAGATGCCTGTGTGCATGTTTGTATGTCTGACTTTGTTAAAATGGGTATCTGTAGGTATGTTGGTCAATATATTTGTGTGTGCTCTGTCCATACATGAATGGCCCTATGCTTTCTGACACAGTATACACACACTACATTCAGCCAAGCCTATTGCTTTTGTCAGTACTTCTCTGTTTCCCCCTCCTTTCGCAGATGTTCTTTTTGCTGATACCTACCACAACCTACGTGACTTTTCCTGCCCAACAAGGATTGATAGTTAAGCAGGAGAAGACATATTAACTTTTCTTTGCACTATGTGGCGGGACAAAGTTCACCACTCAAGAGATATACAGTTGAAGGACTTAAGAAAATTTAACATAGTAACAATTTGATAAAAAAATACATAGGATATAAAATCCAACAATTTTCCGAAATGTAGCATATTTTTTAATTTCGTTCAGAGCTGAACATGGCAACATTGTAAGTATGTCATGTGTGATCTCCACACAGTTTGGGTGTCAAATAAAGGAGTGCATTGTAAAAGAGACTCGTAGCACTTAACATTCATGTGTATTTCAAAGTTATGACATAGATAATCGTTTAAGAATTCCAGAAATAGGAAAATAATGCGAGGAATTTTCAATATGTTCATCATTTAAACAGCTCTCACTGGGCAAACTATGAGCCACTCATATAATTTGAAACATGTTACATTTATTTATTCAAAAAAACATTGTTCACTTTTAGGAAGCTGGCTGCTGTTTTTCTTTAATACTTTAAGTCCATTATATCATCAAAGTAATATCTCATAAAATCAAAATAGAGCAACAGATTAGAAGGGAATTTAAACGGGATTAAAAGCTTCACTTGCTAAAAGAAATGGAATGATTCAAGCGGAAATGCAGTTATTTCAATGAAGTACTCTGGAATACAAATCTCTCTTTATTACTTCGATGCTTTTTATGCGAAGCCACACTTTTCCACTCAGTAAAACAATCTTCACTTAGTTTTACATAAATTATGGAGTTATTCGAGAATATTAAGTAACATGGATGTATTCGGTAGAATTATATCAGTAAGTCTATTACTGTTTATTTAAAAAGTACCGTTCATTTAGAAGAAGACATGGATATGTTATTGCATACAGGCGAAAAATTAAAAACATCTTTTAAATTCAAATGTACTTAAACAGGTATTTCATTTGTTTATTAAGAACTACCACACCCTCTTAAAGGACTTTTACTCACTTAAAGAGGTTTGACCGTTTAGGCCTCAACCAAACTTGGGCAGGCGATTACAAAAACGATTTTATATGGTATTTACTGCCTTCCCAGGCTTTATACTGGAAAGGTATGCACTAATCGTGATCTAGGTTCATATCACCACTCATTCCCATTTGTAACCAAATCAATATTGCCACTGAAGTTAGAATGAGGACGTTTGTGTATGGGCCAAATTGTGGGTGTAGGCAATGTACGACCAGAAAACACATTTAATTCACATAACTAAATCAGTTCATCTCAGATGGATGTATGGGTCACATTGTGTGTGGCAATCAACCTTTCTCCCTACAAACCCTGTAATTTGTGCTACTTTATCATGTTTATTATATTTTGTTTGTCCAACGTGTACATCAGTGATTTCTTATACAGCACTGAAACAATCTGATTCCTCAATTTTTCAGACAATTTTCTTCCATTGTCAATGGGGGGTGTAAAACCTCACTTGGCCATGTGTAAATTGTCTTACATTAGTTTAATTTAAGAAGTGTCTCGCTTCATTGCTGGTCACACTGATTGACAGTGCTTTATAGTAATTAAACACCACCCTATTTATTTCTATGTGAGTTCTGACTACTTCTCCTTTGGGCACCCTTTTATCTTCTAGTCGTTTAATCTAATCTTTGCGACTCTGTTTAAGAGTGCCATCACCCCACAGGAGGTATACATATACCTTTCAAATAAACAGTAAAGCCTTAAAGGCTTCCCATGTCGTTAGCTTGTTATTTGTTGAATCTTCATTTTTTGCAACATATCATATATGCTAACATTTGGAAATGCGAAAGAGTGAATTTTTTAAAAAGAAATCAGGAGAATTAATTTTCTCTGTTGACTTACACTGAAATGGGAATCATTTCAGGTGATTGAAACTACATTGAAGCCATTTTTAAAAATCGGGAGTTTAAGGTCTGAATTGGGTATGCTGGCATGCACGAAATATGGAAAATGTGATTATATGGACAATGTGATTCTTACTATCGTCTAATAGAAGCCTTTTACCTGTGGGAAGCATGGTGATGGCCGTCTGGCAGCAGATTTCCCTGCACCCCACTTTGTGTCTCCGTGCAGGGCTTGGGAGGGGGTGAGTTTCTCCTGTACCATGTGGTTCTTTATTATATATACATATCCTACCCTTAGCAATTGTCCTTCTTTGTTTTGATTTGGTACCTTGGCCTTCGTAATTTGGTTTTGAATTAAAAATGTTTAAAAACTGGGTTTCTATGGTCCTTTGGATTCCTTATCGTATGTATTGTATGCCTCGAGCTCCATTAAACCACACTGCTGTATGCAGCAGTGATATACTAGGAAGAAAGTGTGATCTATTTTGTTATTCACTGGTTATATTTACCACAAATCTTTATGAAGGCTAATAGGTGAGCGGCCGGCTTGGCTTATGTGACAAAATATCTATAAAAAAATGACGCTCAGAACAACAGCACTGTGCTACTTTGCCATGTTTCCTCTGTGGAAATTTATGCCAGAGACTAACTGAACGTGGCTTTTAGCCTCACCCACCTTTGTGTGGCTATGTAGGACTTTGCGTTTTTCTCTCCTTTTGCCCACTTTTGTTATACAGTGATTAGATTTAGAACAAAACCTTAAAAAGACAACCTCTTTGAGCTAATTGAGCAAGTAGGCTATCAAACTAGAAAAATGTGTTTAAAGATCTTTTGGGCATTTTTCTTTTAGGGTCTATGGCCCTAATTATGACATTGGCGGTAACGGATCCGCCACGCCGGCGATGGCGGACGGACCACTGCCAAGCCGGCGGTGGAGACTGCCATATTACGATCACGGCGGTCAAACCAATGAAACTAAGCTAGTTTGCCGACAGTATCGACAGTGAGCCCAGACTGCAGTTGATGGAGGTTGCCATCCCCAGGCCGGCGATAGCTACTGCACCGCTGACCCTAATACAACACTGCTGAATGCCATGATTTCCGGGGCGGGACACCCTCCACCCAAAGCCTAGCAGAAACAGCAAGTACAAAAGGACCCACTCACCTCCAGGGATGCAGACCCCCCTGTGGAAGCTATGGAACACCATCTTGAATCTTCCCAGTGCTCTTCCTCACCTTTCTCCTCTATGACCGCCGACTCCATCGGTGAGTACACCTGCAGAGCACACAAGGGGGTGAAGGGGAGAGTGACACACCCACACACAACAGACACACCATGCTTGGACTCCAGTGCACACACACGTTCACACATGGAACACAACACCCGGACCATGACACACACACACAAAACACAGCCACACCAAACACACACATCACATACACACAGCCCAGATCACAACTACACAACAACACCAATAGCATCAACAAGCAGAAACACACAAACCAACACAAAGACACAACAGACCACGCCTAAAAACAAGAAAGAACAGTGAATCTGAATGATTAAATGCCTTGAAATGCACATTGAACAGCACATGATAGATGGGTGGAAACTCATCAGAGAATAAAAATACTCAACAACTGTGTGTGAAGTAAACCAACAGGAATCCGGTATTGTAAATATATATTCATGTAAATGCCAAATGCAGGTAAATGAGGACATAAAGTACCAAGGCCCGTAGGCCAGTCCAAAGTCCAATGGGCTCAACTGTGCCTGTCAAAGGCCCCAACATGAATCCTGACAGCCTAATGACCTCCACAGGGTAGGGGCATCAATGGGGCAGGCAGGCACCTCAAGGGGGTGGATGGTTTGGGAGAGGGGTCTTTAGGCTTTGGCTTGGGAGGGGGTGGGGGTTTCGTACTTGCTCTTTACAGAGGGGCAGGAGCCTTGGAACCATGTTTTGGGGCAGTTTTCTTCCTTGGGACAGTGGATGGTTTCTTTGTGGGTGGAGGGGCAAGAGAGGGAGAAGGGGGGTCACGGAAGGACTTGGAGGTGGAGGGACTTGGCTTGGGGAGGGAACAAGAGGGTGAGGGGCAACACGGGGTGGGACAGGGTTAGGGAACAGGTCAAGGCAGGCAAGGAAAAGCTTCTTAGGAACAAGGAGAATGGGTTGGAAAACAAGTTTGGGAGTGGAGGTAGAGGGAGTGATCGTAGACTGTGAAGGTGTGCTGGATATGGGTGCAGATGTATTCAGAGTATGTATGTGTGAAGTGGAGGAATGTTGAGTGTCTGAGTGCGGGCGTTAATGTGCCCTTGGAGGACGGGGGAAGAGCGGGTAGGAGTGGACAGACAGGTCGTGTGGATGAATGTTGGGGTGGTGTGTGCATGTAAGGTGGGTGTGCTGCATGTGTGAGTGATGATGGTTGTGCTGAGTGCGGATGTGGTGCATGGGGTGCATGTATGAGTATCTGCTATTGTGGTGACTGGGGTTAAAGTAGTGACAGGGACTGTGAGTGAAGATGCAGTGCTGGCAGGTGTGAGTGGTATTGTGACAGCAAAGGGGGAGGTGCTGGGCGAAACAGGGGAGGTAATGGCTGATGTTGTGTCTGCTTTTGTGTGTTGAGTGTGTGCATGCTTGTGATGTGATTAGTGGTGCCTGTGTTTGTCTTTATGTACCTTGTCTGTTGATTTGGGTGAGTGCTTGTCTGTATGTGTGGCTTGGCTGGGAGAGGGGAGAGGGCTTTGGTATGGGGCAAAGGTAGCAGGAGGGAGAACAGAAGTATTAGGGACACTGGCTGCTGTCAATGAAGAGGCCAGAGCCTGAAATGATCTCTGTAGGCCAGTCAAGGCACTGTGAGTGCCCTTCAGGTAGGCATTAGTCTGCTGCATCTGGGATGCCAGGCCCTAGATGGCAGTCACGATGGTTGACTGCCCTACAGAGATGGACCTCAGGAGGTCAATAGGTCCAGCATAGAGGGTAGCAGGGCTGACTGGTGAAGGTGCAGAGGTGCTGCGGCGAAGGAGATGCCCACCTTCTTGGGTGAATGGGCAAGGGCAACTGGGTGGGGTGCTACTGGGAGGGCAGTGCTGGTAAGGGGGTTGGCGGATGAGGATGGTGCTGCGATGATCCCAGAAGGTGTCGCCACCACCAGGGAGCTTCCATCAGAGAAGGAATCTGTATCAGTGGTATCAGCCCCAGTCTCCCCCGTGGTGCTCCCCTCGCCATCCGTCTCACTGGTCCCCTCGGCTTCGGTGGACTCTGCCTTCTGGGTCCCGGGGGCTGCAGCCTCCCGACTCATTGGTGCCCCTACTTCTTCGCTTGTTGATGCTGATGCACACCAGGATAGGATAGTACAAATAGGAGGGGAGCAGGTGAAACCGATTGGAGCATAGGGTCAATACCATTTCCCATTGCACATATGTACATTTCAATAACATGACTCTATGAACATTCCTGAATGCACTTTCTACAACGTCAATGGAGATTTCCCTACACCCACTGTGCATACTCCCTGATGTGCATACACGATCATGATACCACTACAATTTCACCCAGGTGCTGCGCTACACTGTTAGGGCTGTTGTATACAGGACCATTACTGTGAGAATCCTGCCAATGAGTGACATTTGTACATTGTCATAACTATGCATGTCACCCATTATGGACATGTATAGATAGGTATGGATACCAACTGAAGATCCTGTATGTCCATGTGAAATCCAGCAATTTGGCACTGTAAAAATGTTTCTCAGATGCTCACCTATCACAGCTACTTCTGTTCACAGCACAACTGTAACCTACCTACATTGACTGACATACCTACAGTAGACATCCTTGATCCCATGGCTAACAAAACCATCCAGTCCATAGCAAACTGTACATGACTTGTACTATGTCACTCACCACCTTGTGGCTGCTGTGTTGCCCTCAAGCACCCATCCAACTTCACGTCAGCCACTGCCAGTGGGTGGGCCATCAAGAGGGTCAGGGTCCACTGGGCACCCCTTCCTCGTTGGGAGGCTTTACCCAACTGGGCCTCTGCAGTCTTCTGGGCCCACCGTCTCAGGTCCTCCCATTGCTTTCTGCAGTGGGTGCTCCACGGGATATGGACCCCCAGGGTCCGCACTTCCTTGGCAATGGCATTCCACAAACCTTTTTTCTGATGGGCGCTGACCTGCATGGGAGAGACAGAAGGAAAGGCACATTAATGTAGACCCAACAAACTACGACATTTATAGGCCTGACAACAGTACAAAAATCATCATCAAACATGAATTCACACTTCCACAACATTCCCAGCAGTCATATCCGTAGGTACACCCTCCACTGTAACATCCTGCATACATGTACTATTACATACTTACATACCCATGTAGCAACATACATAACCACAATGCGACCTACCTTCTGTTCTGGAGCCCCATGCAGCTTTGTGTACACGGGTAGGAACCCATCCACAAGTTTCTCTAGTTCTTCCGAGTTGAAAGCGGGGGCCCTATCCCCTATAACACACGCCATCGTGGCTCCCAGGAACATGACACAGCAGATCACTTAGTGGAGGCCTTGATTGCTGGAGAGTCAGGAGTCAAGTGAGATACACTGTAGAAAATCATGGTCACGTCTGCAGCGGTCTGCACTGTCACCGCCGGCGGTAATCGTCATTGGTTCCTGTATGCCATAGACATCAATGTTAACCAATGAGGAGTTGCACGCCGGTTCTGACTGCCTACCACCATGACGGCATACGCCGGTGGAATGAACTCACTGACATCTGTCCCCTGCATGCAGGACAGGCAGGAGCAATTTGCACTACAACTGTAACAAATACATTCATTAATGGTGTACTAACTCATTTCCATCATGGACATGTGATGAGTTACGCCTTGGGACAGTGTAAAGTACAATTAGGCAGCATGAACTTGAAGTGTGCACATATTCTGGTAATGATAACATGACATTGTGGGAATGAACTTACATATTGATGGTGGCTGTAGACTAGTAGTGACAGACAAGCATCTCACTACAGTATTGTCATCCATTGTAAGTCCCAGATGTAACTGACATGGGAATTACAACGCCTCAGCACATTGAAGTTTGCTTTGCATGCAACAAGTAGCAGCATATGTGATGGTGATTCACCATTCGTCACTGTGCAGTAGGATGCATGAATGGTCATCGTTGACATACTTGTGTTGATGCCGACCACTGTGGAGGGTGAGGCATTCACCTGTGTACCGGCCCCTGCTTGACTTGGCAACGATGGAAGAACGCCACATCATCTCCCACTATCGACTGAACTGTGCTACAATCAGGGAGTTGCTTACACAGTTGGAGTCTGATCTACTGCCAGCCATTCAACAACCTACAGCCACTCCTCCAACTGTGCAGGTGGTATCCGTCCTCATTTCTTGGCCACTGGCTCATTCCGGGAGATAGTGGGAATGGTAACAGGCATGTTTCAACCTATGTTCAGCAATGTGTTGAGGAATGTCTTGTCTGCCTTAGTCTAACATATAGACAGCAACATTCAATTTCCCAAACCTGTAGATGTGCCCAGTGTGAAGGCTGATTTCTATGGATTGGGACATATCCCTCATGTGATTGGGGCCACAGATGGCACACACATTGCTTTAATACCACCCAGGGCTGATGAGCAAGTGTACAGGAACCGTAAGGGCTTTCACTCCATGAATGTGCAGATGGTCTGCTTAGCTGACCAGTACATCTCCCAGGTGACTGCAAGGTTTCCAGGGTCTATCCATGATTTGTACATACTCAGGAATAGCAGTGGCCCACTGCTGATGATGCCTCTACTTAGAGTGAGGGCCTACATCATCAGTGAGTATGATGAGTGTACATATCATTACTGTTACCCCAGCCTTACTACCAAGTCTGTATGTTACATTGTGGAATGTAAATGTTGGTTTACCCTATCCACAGGTGATTCAGGCTATCCCAATCTCTCCTGGATAGTGACACTGGTGAGGAATCCTAGGATCAGGGCTGAAGAACAGTACAATGAGGCTCATGGGAGGACAAGAAGGGTGGTTGAAAGGACATTTGGTCTCTTGAAAGCAAGGTTCAGATGTCTGCACATCTCGGGTGGTTATCCGCAGTACTCACCACAGAAGGTGTGTCAGATTGTGATGGCCTGCTGCATGCTCGACAATCTGGCACGAAGGAGGAACCTCCCATTGCTGGAGAAGCTAGGAGTAGGGGACAATCAGGTGGCAGAGGAGGGAGGAAACAAGAGTGACGAAGATGGGGATGAGGAAGATGTAGGCACAATGACAAATCTCATCGAGCAGTACTTCAGCTAAGCTTCTTGTAGGTACTTCTCTACGTTTGACATATCACATGTTGGTGTACCGATTGGGTGTACTTCATTATCCATCCCTGATATCAGTAGGTGTTGACCCCATTTGGGTTTCAGATGTGTGTATACAGGAGTGGTCTGACAAGTAGGTCTATTGTGCCACTGTGATGTTAGCTAGTCCATCTGTTTGGGTTACATATAGTTCTAACATCCTATCTACGTCTTCACACATCTGTGACTTCTCCATTCTGGAATCACATTTTCATTGGCGTAGTTTGCTGCTTCTTGTGATTTCAAGTGCTGTCAATACTTGGCATCCAAGGGTGTGAGCTGTGTGGTACAACTACAATGAGTGTCTACTACTCAGGTCATTACTGTTGGAGGCAACTGTTAACTTGTCTCATTGTACCTGAACAGGGTTGTGGTCATGTGTGCTATAGCATTGGATTATCTATCAGTATGTGGACCTACAGTGTGAATCATTTAACCATCATGATGAGCAGGTACATACTGTTGGCAACAGTGAAAATAATGTGTGATGAACATTCTGTGCTATCATTTGCAGATGTACTATGGATGATGTTTCACCACTCTTCCCAGTCTGCTACCTGAGGACCCAGTGTTGTGTGGACACTGACTTTGCTGCAGGAAGCCAGATGACAGCATGATACATACACATCAACACTGTGTTTTATGACTCAATTTCTGTGACGTCACACATTTATTGCACTATTACAATGAGTAAACACATGACACCAAAACTTGTGTGTAAGTGCATTTATTGTGTATACCAAAGGGTGGGTAGGGTGCACAGCAGTGGGACCATGGTGATCGATTCCATCAGTCTGTCAGGCCCGGCAGTTGGTGGCACAGGTCCACTATCCATGTGGCATTTGCAAATAGGGCTATGGCAGTGGGACGTCAACAAGGTGTCTCAGTGGCACACAAGGTAGACAGTTCTTGGGTGGCTAATTTCCTGGTAGTGGGGTTGGTCTTGGCTTCTGTCCTGGCAGGATGTCTGGGTCTGTGACCATGTTTGCGTGGGGGTTCCTCAGCAACAGGAGGTAGCTCAGTGGTGGCCTGTGAGTCCTCAGGCATGACCATCATCCCACTACCTGCAGCAGATGTTGAGGGCTGGTCAGTAGTGTGGGTAGTGAAAGTGGCCTGGTGGTGGGTGGAAGACTCATGCAGGACTGTGATGAGCTCTTGCATCAAGCCTTTCATGGAGGCCATGGTGGCATTGAGGGCATGCCACTCCTGCATGGCTGCCTGATGGTACTCCCTCAGCTGGCTCAGGTTTCCCCCCAACAGGTCTAATAACTGGCCCATCTTGTCCTGGGATTGGTTGCATGCTCCCAGGACATGTGCTATTGCCTCATGGGCAGGTGGCTCTCTGGGTTGCCCCATTCTGTGACCCCTAGGTGCACTCCCACTGGCCCTAGCCCCCTATACCTCTATCTCCGGCACAGTGTGCCTACTCCCACTTATACCAGGACTTTCATCGTCTTGTGGGGTAGGTGTTGACTCAGATCCCTGTACAGGTGGGCACACTATGGATTGACGTGGCCTTGAGACACTGGTGTGGGGGCATTGGACAACAGGTGTTGTGGTGGCAGAGGTTGTGGGGGGCTTCGTAGTGTCCAGAGTTAGGCTGGTGGAGATGGACTGCTCAGAGAGCCTGGATGGGCCAGGTAGATCTTCCTGTTGCAGACATCTTGTGTCGCTGTCATCACTGGGGTCTTCATCAGGTTGGAACTGGCTGTAAGTGGCACTGGTTGTCTGATGACATGTTCAGTGGCATCTGTGGATGACAGGGATTGTTATTTACATATGCCTGATGTGCTTTACAGGGGCTGCGAGGTGAGTGCTATGTGTCATGCTTTAGGACTCAGGTGTAGTTATCCGAGGGGAATGTGCATTGTTAGGTGGCTACATTGTGGGAATCATAGTGCTTCATGCTGTACATGTATTGGGTGCATTTGGGAGCGTGGACTTTGGGACTGGTGTTAGTGGGGTTGGGAGGGCATGCAGGGGATGGGAATGCATGCATTACAGGTATGCTTCATATAAGGGGACTATAGGTGACTTACCTGTTTCCAGTCCTCTGGGGATTCCACTGAGACCCTCAGGGTGCAGGATCACCAAGACCTTCTCTGTCCATGATGTGAGCTCCAGAGGAGGTGGTGGGGGCCCACCGCCAGTCTTCATGAGGGCAATTTGGTGTCTGGACACCATGGAGCGAACCTTCCACCTCTGGTTGTTCCACCTCTTGCGTATGTCGTCCTTTGTATGTGGGTGGCTTCTCACTGAGTTCACCTTGTTGATGATCCTCTTCCATAGTGCCATCTTCTTTGCCATTGACATTTGCTGGACTTGTGCCCCGAACAGCTGTGGCTCTACTCTGATGATTTCGTCCACCATGGCCCTTCTTTTTTCATCTGTGAAACGGGGGTTCTTTTGTCAGGACATGGTGAATGTGATGTGTGTATGAGTATAAAATATTTAAATGAAATGTGATGTGTGAGTGGTGTTCAGGGGGCTGTGTGCAGTGCGAGCTTCAGCATGGACGTGCAATGTATGTCAGTTTTTTGTTGTGGCAAGGGGTTGTGGGTTGTGTGTGTATGTTTTATGGGGAGGATGTGGTGTGTGTATGTGTTTCTGTTGTGGGGTATTCCAATTGGGCTACGTGGTGTTGTGTTGCAGTGGAGGTTCCATTTTGGTCACCGCGGTCCCAACCGCCAATGGATTGCCACTGTGCTATTACCGCTGTGCTGATTTGTGGGTCCTACTGGGGGCGCGGTCTTGTTCTGCCGTGGTGGTGTGGGTGGTGGCACTGCATCTCTGCCGCTGTTGTTCAGCCTGGTGGTGTCAGTTTTGTGGCTTTGTTCTGACAATTTTGTTTTTGTGTGTTGGAATTGGGAGGGTGGATTGCCGCTGCCACTGCAGTCTTTTGGTGGCTGCCAGCACGGCAGTCTTCGGGACAGACTGCCAATGTCATATTGAGGGCATATGTCTGTATCTCTCTGGCAAAGGGGTTTCCTACTGTTTCTGGCTTTATATGACTTGATGGTAATATGTGTGTTTTACTGTAATCTGTCATCCTGTGGATATATTGGTACCCAATCACTAAAGATGGCTACTAGTTTGGCTCGGATCTTCCTATTTTGGCTCACCTGACTAGATACTGAACAGAACTTGGATTCTGTGCTATTTTGTCTCTTTTCCTTTGTGGAATTCATACCTGGTCTCTCTGGAAGCAACTTTCCCTCCAGTCTGCTTGGTCTGGCCCTACATAAGAATGGGCAAAACTAAGCAACAGAAAAATACCATTATCAGTGAAGCCATCAGCTTTTCTGGTTAATAAGAAAAGTTGTGCTGTTTAGGGATACCATGATTGGGGTAGTAGTACTTTAGCATCTCATAATTATCGGATTTGCAGTACGGTATCTAGAAACAATGAATGAATGGGCAGAGATGCAAGACACAATATAAGGGCTTTCAGGAGGAAAGGACAGTCCTTTCTTTAAAAGGAACAATTAAGGAAGGGGTGGAAGGTGGTCCATATATGCATGTGGGAAAGAAACAACTGGTAAAATTGAGTTGTGTTGAAGGAAATGCTAACTGGTCAGCAGACCATTTCCACAGCAGTTAAACACAAAGTATTTGGGAATAAGCAGATTTGAAGGTTACAGTGTAAGAGGGATTAGACAAGGTCAAATAGGCCAGTGTGTGTGGATGGATTGCTACATTATACAACAAATATGCAACATGCAAAGGAACCAGTGGCCACCCATCAGTTATTAAAACCTACAGCCCTGTCACTGTGAAATCATTGCATTTTAGTTATAGTTTAATAGAGCGTGACAACTATCCGTAGGGCATCCTGGTACTTAAATAAATTCTATGTGGGGCTGAAAGTCGAAACCACAGTGAACTACGGAACAAATGCATCCATGGAAGCTTACCTAGAGAGAGAAGCTTGGTTGTGGCAGGAAGGTTCTATGGAAGAGAATCCTAGGCTTTAGCTGTGAGTACTAGAATGCCCCCCCTTGATGGATCCTGGCTAAGCGAGGTATCTCAAATAGACTAGCATTCTGTGATCAAAGCATTCTCATTTGGATGTACCTTTTGAAATAGTTTTTCAGTTTTTCATAAATCTATGGCTTTATGTTAGAGTAAAAAACCTTAAAGGAGCACTTTCGTGGGAAGCCAATTTAGTGACTGAAGATTAAATGAAATGCATGATCTTTTAGTAAACATAGGGTGCACCCTGTTGCATCACTTTGAATACACTGTGAATGTGAGATAAAATAGGGTGAAAGTCCAATGTATAAACAGCTGCAGTAGTTCAGGTGTGAGAAGATTTAGGATTTCTCTCAGGATGTGTAAGATGAGAAAACAGTTATTAGAGAGATTATCAAGAGAGACTGCTGTAAAAGATAACATCTACATTTTGAACATATAAAGATGGAACAGTGGAGGAGCCCAGTTCTCACGGAAACCAAGATGAGGTCCAGCAGGGAGGATTCCCTCATATTCATCTCATTTGTGTTAAATCACAGAGGGCCTGATTACAACCTTAGAGGATGGGATATTCCATCACAAATGTGCATCCAGCCCACCATATTACAAGTTCTGTTATATCCTATAGAACTTGTAAAACGCAGATGGGATAGCCGTCACGTTTGTGATGGAATATCCTACCTGCCAAGGTCGTAATCAGGCCCAGAGTTTTGCAGTTTGTCTTAAGGTATGACTGCAGAGAAACAGTCTTTAAAGTGATCATTGGTGCTGTCCAGAAGTAAGTAACAGGGCTGCTAGCTACATAGATATTAAATAGTATAGGACTCAGCTCCGAGCCTTGTAGATCATTACAGGCAATCTTTTACTATTAAGAGATGAAAGGTGCCAACGAAACAGCTTGTTAGCACTCTGACAGGAAGGAAAAATTACAGTTTAAGGCTTAATCCTGATCAAGGCCTCGTTATTGATGCCAATATCCCAAGCTGACGTATAAGAATAGGTTTCTGGCCAAGTCCTGGTCATTGATACTGATTTTCAGGAGCTGGCATATGGTATCAAAGGCCACCTCCATTCATAATTCAGAGGATGTGACTTGCTGCCATAGGCTGGACAGTTTTAATGCTGTACGCCAAATTAAAGTTAGACTGATGAGGATCCAAAGTAACATTTGATTCAATGAATTGCGTAAGTTGACTAATCACTATACTTTCAATTACTTTAGCAGGAAAGGGTAACACAGATATTGGATGATAGATGGGTAGGATAAGGATTGATGGGGCAGGGTTAATTTTTTCCAGCTGCAGAGTGACTGTCCCCCTCTTCCAAGAACTTGGAAAATTACCAGATTCAAGTAAAAAATTCAGAGATCCATAAGCTTGGGAGTAATGGAACTTGAAAAGAACCTTTCCTCTTTGACGAGTCACTAATCTAACGAAGATTTGGAGGAAAGAGTTTGAATTTTTGATGTAATTTCCTTATCTTTCACTAAAGAAAAGAGGGACACAAATTTGAATACCTAAGGACATTCTTTAGGAAGATTTGAATTATAATGTTCTGTTTTTCTTGATGGTTTTCAGAAACAAGATCACAAAGGAATTGGATAGGAATAAAAGAGGGTTTGTCAGCGTCTCGAGTCGTTAATCTTTTTAAAATGGAAAGCACTTCCCCCATAATCTTCTAGGACAAGGTAATCCTGCTAGAATAGTATGTGCACCAAGCATGCTTTTTAAGTTTTTGTAAGAAATGAGAGCACCTTTGTAGTTCAATTTAACCAAATCAAAATATTTTCCCTCAGGCACATTCCATTTTCCTATAATTATAATTGGCAATTAATAGCTCAGTAGTGTATACCCAGGCTTGGGTTATATAGTTTTATGAGATTGTTTATATTTTAAAGGAATAGTAGCAGAAGGCAGAAGTGATCCAGTTGTTAACTGAATTAGTATCCCTTTTGATGCCTCTGAACAAAGTAGGAGAACAGGAATCCAAGATGTCAGGGTTTTAAAAAAATATTTTTATTGAGATCCGGTGCCAAAATACATTATTCATACTCCACTGATAGTGGCATAAAGAAACAGACAGAAGGGACCATCTATATAAATCATTTTATATTGCACAATTATTGCCCGAAGTGCCCAGAGCCTAACAAATTTCACAGAGTCATATTTCATTGCAAAATATTTCCCCTAAGCAGCCGCCACAAGGGAAATTTTACCCATCTACCTCCGATGATCATGTTGATCAGTTCTCCTACCATCTCCTTCAACATTATTTATTATGCTATGGTGCCTCCATAAACATCCCCAAATTTTGCAGAATCACTTAGTCCCACCGCATCTCAGTGCGTACTGCCACTCCTGTTTCCTAACTTGCTGCATTTTGGCAACCCCTTCCTCAAAAGTGGGAATTACCGACTTTTGTAGTAATAGAGTTCTAGCTACTGCCATTGTGATATATAATAATTTAGTACATTGGGAATCCCACCTCCCGAAGGATCAGAGCCCAATGCTAACAGCCCGATACTTGGAATGATTGTTATCTGTAGAACTGTTTCAAGAAACCTAACAACCTTGTTCCAAAATTCTTGAATGAGACCCCATCGATTTATAACCATTTTGAGATGACTGCAGCTTTAGATCAAAAACAAGGCTCGCACTAATTAGAATTAACCTGTGCTAGAAATTGTAGGATCTGATGGAGCAGCCCTTTACTAAAATATAGCATTCTGCGTTAGTTGGCTCCTCTTAATACGTTAAAGTTCAACTGATTAATTTCTGCCCACATTTTCTCTGTTAATCCTAATCCTTCATATTTCTCCCATTTTCTGATTGCTTTTAGACAGGGGTCAGAGTCCTTCAGTTCGATGAGAAGCCTTTTCCATTCACCTGCCCGCTTATAGCCCGATGGATCAACCAGCTCTTTAGCTAGATTTTGGCTATCCCGCATCTGAGTCCTATCAAGGCCAACAAAAACGTCAAGCACCTTTTTATAAAACCCTAAAAGCAGGAAATCCCCCCACACCACTTCCCTGATTTCCAACAAGCTTTTCCACTTATCGCCAGAAAAAAAGTCGTCAACGTTCCGGATTCCAGCACGCTCCACTTTCTTATTACGTCCGGATCTGACCGGGTGCCTGATTCAGTTACCAATTCTGACAAGGGGGTGAAAGTATTGAATACCTACAATAGAGATCAGTCCACTTTCTGAACAACCACCAGAGGACCTTATAGCGAACTTGCTTTGGGGATTTTGATAATTTTACCACATCCCATTCACCATGCTCCTTGCAGATTAATTCCACAAAGACCTGTGGGGAAAATCCCCACGTTGTGGCTTTCTATTGAATCTAGACATGTATTGTGCAAATTCGTGCTAATGACTGCATTTACCATGATGCCTTGGGGTCACAAATGCTGGAATGGAAGACAGGGTGCTCCCCATTTTGACTGTTGTAATTAAGGCTCCCGTGAGCCTCTGAGCTGACGAGCTCGGGTGAAGCACCTGTGCGCCTTCTTGAGTGGTACTTAAACCTGTGAATACTTTCAAGGCGGCATTTCAAGCAACCCCGCCAGCTACACGTTGCTCTTCGCTGACGACGGCCAAATAGCCAGAAACACGTGTCCGAAGATACGGCACTCGCCGCACCAACTTATGGTGAAAAACTTTTAAAACTCTGTTCAAATTCGTGCTAATGACTGCATTTACCATGATGCCTTGGGGTCACAAATGCTGGAATGGAAGACAGGGTGCTCCCCATTTTGACTGTTGTAATTAAGGCTCCTGTGAGCCTCTGAGCTGACGAGCTCGGGTGAAGCACCTGTGCGCCTTCTTGAGTGGTACTTAAACCTGTGAATACTTTCAAGGCGGCATTTCAAGCAACCCCGCCAGCTACACGTTGCTCTTCGCTGACGACGGCCAAATAGCCAGAAACACGTGTCCGAAGATACGGCACTCGCCGCACCAACTTATGGTGAAAAACTTTTAAAACTCTGTTCAAATTCGTGCTAATGACGGCATTTACCATGATGCCTTGGGGTCACAAATGCTGGAATGGAAGACAGGGTGCTCCCCATTTTGACTGTTGTAATTAAGGCTCCCGTGAGCCTCTGAGCTGACGAGCTCGGGTGAAGCACCTGTGCGCCTTCTTGAGTGGTACTTAAACCTGTGAATACTTTCAAGGCGGCATTTCAAGCAACCCCGCCAGCTACACGTTGCTCTTCGCTGACGACGGCCAAATAGCCAGAAACACGTGTCCGAAGATACGGCACTCGCCGCACCAACTTATGGTGAAAAACTTTTAAAACTCTGTTCAAATTCGTGCTAATGACTGCATTTACCATGATGCCTTGGGGTCACAAATGCTGGAATGGAAGACAGGGTGCTCCCCATTTTGACTGTTGTAATTAAGGCTCCCGTGAGCCTCTGAGCTGACGAGCTCGGGTGAAGCACCTGTGCGCCTTCTTGAGTGGTACTTAAACCTGTGAATACTTTCAAGGCGGCATTTCAAGCAACCCCGCCAGCTACACGTTGCTCTTCGCTGACGACGGCCAAATAGCCAGAAACACGTGTCTGAAGATACGGCACTCGCCGCACCAACTTATGGTGAAAAACTTTTAAAACTCTGTTCAAATTCGTGCTAATGACTGCATTTACCATGATGCCTTGGGGTCACAAATGCTGGAATGGAAGACAGGGTGCTCCCCATTTTGACTGTTGTAATTAAGGCTCCCGTGAGCCTCTGAGCTGACGAGCTCGGGTGAAGCACCTGTGCGCCTTCTTGAGTGGTACTTAAACCTGTGAATACTTTCAAGGCGGCATTTCAAGCAACCCCGCCAGCTACACGTTGCTCTTCGCTGACGACGGCCAAATAGCCAGAAACACGTGTCCGAAGATACGGCACTCGCCGCACCAACTTATGGTGAAAAACTTTTAAAACTCTGTTCAAATTCGTGCTAATGACTGCATTTACCATGATGCCTTGGGGTCACAAATGCTGGAATGGAAGACAGGGTGCTCCCCATTTTGACTGTTGTAATTAAGGCTCCCGTGAGCCTCTGAGCTGACGAGCTCGGGTGAAGCACCTGTGCGCCTTCTTGAGTGGTACTTAAACCTGTGAATACTTTCAAGGCGGCATTTCAAGCAACCCCGCCAGCTACACGTTGCTCTTCGCTGACGACGGCCAAATAGCCAGAAACACGTGTCCGAAGATACGGCACTCGCCGCACCAACTTATGGTGAAAAACTTTTAAAACTCTGTTCAAATTCGTGCTAATGACTGCATTTACCATGATGCCTTGGGGTCACAAATGCTGGAATGGAAGACAGGGTGCTCCCCATTTTGACTGTTGTAATTAAGGCTCCCGTGAGCCTCTGAGCTGACGAGCTCGGGTGAAGCACCTGTGCGCCTTCTTGAGTGGTACTTAAACCTGTGAATACTTTCAAGGCGGCATTTCAAGCAACCCCGCCAGCTACACGTTGCTCTTCGCTGACGACGGCCAAATAGCCAGAAACACGTGTCCGAAGATACGGCACTCGCCGCACCAACTTATGGTGAAAAACTTTTAAAACTCTGTTCAAATTCGTGCTAATGACTGCATTTACCATGATGCCTTGGGGTCACAAATGCTGGAATGGAAGACAGGGTGCTCCCCATTTTGACTGTTGTAATTAAGGCTCCCGTGAGCCTCTGAGCTGACGAGCTCGGGTGAAGCACCTGTGCGCCTTCTTGAGTGGTACTTAAACCTGTGAATACTTTCAAGGCGGCATTTCAAGCAACCCCGCCAGCTACACGTTGCTCTTCGCTGACGACGGCCAAATAGCCAGAAACACGTGTCCGAAGATACGGCACTCGCCGCACCAACTTATGGTGAAAAACTTTTAAAACTCTGTTCAAATTCGTGCTAATGACTGCATTTACCATGATGCCTTGGGGTCACAAATGCTGGAATGGAAGACAGGGTGCTCCCCATTTTGACTGTTGTAATTAAGGCTCCCGTGAGCCTCTGAGCTGACGAGCTCGGGTGAAGCACCTGTGCGCCTTCTTGAGTGGTACTTAAACCTGTGAATACTTTCAAGGCGGCATTTCAAGCAACCCCGCCAGCTACACGTTGCTCTTCGCTGACGACGGCCAAATAGCCAGAAACACGTGTCCGAAGATACGGCACTCGCCGCACCAACTTATGGTGAAAAACTTTTAAAACTCTGTTCAAATTTGTGCTAATGACTGCATTTACCATGATGCCTTGGGGTCACAAATGCTGGAATGGAAGACAGGGTGCTCCCCATTTTGACTGTTGTAATTAAGGCTCCCGTGAGCCTCTGAGCTGACGAGCTCGGGTGAAGCACCTGTGCGCCTTCTTGAGTGGTACTTAAACCTGTGAATACTTTCAAGGCGGCATTTCAAGCAACCCCGCCAGCTACACGTTGCTCTTCGCTGACGACGGCCAAATAGCCAGAAACACGTGTCCGAAGATACGGCACTCGCCGCACCAACTTATGGTGAAAAACTTTTAAAACTCTGTTCAAATTCGTGCTAATGACTGCATTTACCATGATGCCTTGGGGTCACAAATGCTGGAATGGAAGACAGGGTGCTCCCCATTTTGACTGTTGTAATTAAGGCTCCCGTGAGCCTCTGAGCTGACGAGCTCGGGTGAAGCACCTGTGCGCCTTCTTGAGTGGTACTTAAACCTGTGAATACTTTCAAGGCGGCATTTCAAGCAACCCCGCCAGCTACAGGTTGCTCTTCGCTGACGACGGCCAAATAGCCAGAAACACGTGTCCGAAGATACGGCACTCGCCGCACCAACTTATGGTGAAAAACTTTTAAAACTCTGTTCAAATTCGTGCTAATGACTGCATTTACCATGATGCCTTGGGGTCACAAATGCTGGAATGGAAGACAGGGTGCTCCCCATTTTGACTGTTGTAATTAAGGCTCCCGTGAGCCTCTGAGCTGACGAGCTCGGGTGAAGCACCTGTGCGCCTTCTTGAGTGGTACTTAAACCTGTGAATACTTTCAAGGCGGCATTTCAAGCAACCCCGCCAGCTACACGTTGCTCTTCGCTGACGACGGCCAAATAGCCAGAAACACGTGTCCGAAGATACGGCACTCGCCGCACCAACTTATGGTGAAAAACTTTTAAAACTCTGTTCAAATTTGTGCTAATGACTGCATTTACCATGATGCCTTGGGGTCACAAATGCTGGAATGGAAGACAGGGTGCTCCCCATTTTGACTGTTGTAATTAAGGCTCCCGTGAGCCTCTGAGCTGACGAGCTCGGGTGAAGCACCTGTGCGCCTTCTTGAGTGGTACTTAAACCTGTGAATACTTTCAAGGCGGCATTTCAAGCAACCCCGCCAGCTACACGTTGCTCTTCGCTGATGACGGCCAAATAGCCAGAAACACGTGTCCGAAGATACGGCACTCGCCGCACCAACTTATGGTGAAAAACTTTTAAAACTCTGTTCAAATTCGTGCTAATGACTGCATTTACCATGATGCCTTGGGGTCACAAATGCTGGAATGGAAGACAGGGTGCTCCCCATTTTGACTATTGTGCAAAGTATGCAAGGTAGTAATCTTTGATATTAGGAAGCGCCAGGCCCCCCTTCTCCGGTTCTGCGTATAAAGTGCTCAGTGCAATTTGGGTGGTTTTGTTTTGCCAAATAAAGGAGGTAAACATAGATTCTACTTATCTGAAAAATGAAGTAGTTAAAACACATGGGATGGCTGAGAATAGAAAGTAGAATAATAGCAGCATCGACATATAAATCAGAGTGACCTTGCCTAAAATTGTCAGAGGGAGTGAGCCCCACCATGATAGCATGGTCTGAACTTTTGTCAGGAGAGGGGCAAAATTGAGATCATATAAACCTTAAATTTTTTAAGAAAATCTAACCCCCAGCTATTTCTTAGGTCGAGAACTCAGCCAGAGGGGCAATTCATCCAGCAATGTGTTTGAACCACATCCACAATTTATGTTTTTTCCTGTTGTTGTTGTATTCCCCCACTTGCTCAAACTGCAAAAAGATCTCAAAGGTTTTTTTCCTGTCAGCTCCTATTTTCATTTAAGAACAGAATAATATAATCTGCATATAGTTTAATCTTCCCCATCTGCTTGACATGGAGACAGATTGCAGTGTTCTGTCTGATTGAGCTAGCTAGGGACTCAATAAAGAGGGCAGAAAATATTGGCAAGAGGAGGCACCCCTGCCAGGTTCCCCGGCAGACTTGTATTTCACCCATATCTGCAGAATTTATTATAATAGTGGCTTCAGCGCTCTGATACATCTTTTGAAGCAATCCTGTAATCTGGGAGGGAACCCTAAATTTTCCTAACATGTCAAACAGCGTCTCCTAGACCAAAAGGTCAAAGGCTTGTTCTGCATCCAATAAAGGAGTGACAGCTGGGATACTGTTGACAAAGAAGTAATCTTAAGCGTTGGCTAGGAAATGTGTAGTGGCTGCCAATTGACAGCCAGCAACAAACCCATTTTGATCATGAGGAATCAATTTGGCGGCAATCAGGCTAAAGTGGTTGGCCAAAAGCTTCATGCTGATTTTACAGTCAGAATTCAAAAGTGTGATTGGGTGGTAGGAATTTGGATCTTCACTATCTTTGTCTTTTTTAAAGAAACTAACAATATTCCTGCCTGGACCGATGTCGGTATAGTGCCCCCCTGCAGCATTAAATTAGCTACCAGCAACAAATAGTCTTCGAAGACGTCTATAAAGGTTTTAAAGAATGTCACCGGTAAGCCAGCAGGGCCACATATCTTTCAATTTGGGAGGTTCTTAACCACCTCTACCAGTTCAACCTTGGCAAAAGGACAGGAAATACTTTCCCTAACTTCCTTAGAAAGAGTGGGGATCGTGAGTCCAGCTGAAAGAGCGTAGTTTAAATATTACATATTAGACGTGAAATGCTTATACCTAACAATGCTGCATACAAAAACGATCACAAAATATTATTCACTTGGATGTATTCTTAACGCAATTATAAATGTGAAGCTACTATTGTACTCATATACTAATGTCGATTATAAGAAATAATTACTTGCATTATGATTAATTGAATATGTTAACATCTATAAGGATTACGTTTATTAGAATCCATGAGTCTTAAGTTAGCGTGAGTTGAAAACTTAGTCGTGTAGATCTCATATTAAAGCATATTTTTCTGTTCCTTCAGTGTGCTGACTCGCAAAAGGCCATGACCCAGCATTTGTTCTTTTCTCCGCTTATTGTATCAATAACAGTTGTATTCCCATCCGCATGCTAGATGTTTTAGTATAAGTTTTATACGCTTTGCAACAATTATGGAAACTTCCAAGGACATTCGACCATGGACAAAGGAACTTTTGACCTGATGAACGTGCCAGAAAATGAAGTAACCCCGGATGTGCCACCTACGAAAAACGTCAATTAGGAAGACCAATCAAAGTGTTATAATTTATCGTGAAATGACAAATGCATTACTTAATGTATAATTTGATAGGTTGAAGATAGTGGGGGTGTAGTGACTATCCAATAGAATTTGGGGGGAATGTATTATGAAAAAGGGATAAAAACTCATGACACAGGAGACTCGAGAGCATTAGGTAGGGAATGATATTGATTGCATCCAGAAACTCTGTCACTCTATTTGGTGATTTGAGACTTAGACAAAACCATCCTCACCCATAGACTGCCCCATTTACACTTTCCCTCCTTATAAGGGAAGTGTCCCCTGTCCTTAGATGAGATAGACTGTTGGCGCTCTTACTGATGTCCTGAAGACGAAGCCTGATCCTGTATGCTGACTCATTCCGAGGAGGGTAACGATGACAATTGCTATCGTAATTTGTCTAAATGCTTTTCCTTTCTAGGTACCAACTGCTGTATTTTTGGTTAGAGACCCTAGTTAGATATTTTTCCAAATTGGTGTTCTAAATTGTTTTGCATGAAGTCCAACATGCTGATGCCAATTAGCGGTTAGATTAGGTATTCACTTTGACTGACACCAACAGACGTGACTGACATTGTGCTATGTTGAACTAAGCGTATATAATGTTCTATGCATTCTGATCTACGTGCCTCATATATCGATGTCTTATGTTTGTGATCTTTGCGTTGTCAAAATCTTATCACAGTTGCTATATCGTGACTATACTCTTTGCTTCATGGTTTTGAGATTAAAATTCTTGCTATTAGATTGTAATCAATAGGGAATAAAATTCACAAAACTCTAATAAAGGTGTGGTTATTCATGACTGAAAGGTCATGGTTGTGTCAGTAGTTTAACCAATGTCTAAAGTGAAATATATTGTGGTGATATATATTGATAACATCATTGACATATTGCTTGACATATTGATCAGTTATCTCGTTCTACGGTGTCTCACCACTGGGTCAAAAGATTCATCGGCCTAAAACGAGTCCTGATGTGTATAAATTAACATAGAGGGACGCGTTAGCAGTTCTGGTAGCAGAGCGACGGTTTGGCCCTTGGGGGCCCTAGGACGGAGATTCATTGTTTAATTTGTTTTTCTATGATAATGCAATTCGTAGGTATAATGGGTTTCTAAGTTCGCCATTGGCTTTCCCGGGATCTCGGAGCCTGCCTAAATGGGTTGGGAATGTTCTTGGCGCCATAGTATGCGTGGTTAGGGTCTTTACGCTTACCTAAAGCTTATGCATTTTGCAGGTGGTTGTGGAAATTTGTGTGTATTAGGCCAAATTAAGTGTTGTTTTAGCAGGAGTGGGCGTACTCCACAGTATGAGAGTAGGGAAGTTGGCGTACTTCATATGAATGTAGCGCTTGTTGCTCAAAATTATCCACGTGGTTGGTTGTTGTGTACGGACCTGTTGAGGTCTAAGACTCCGGAGTATGATAATAAATGTAGTTTGTGTTGTAATCTGTGCGGTTTAATAGGTCAATCGGGCGTGGTTGACAAGTCGAGTTCGAGCTATAATGTGTGTATGAAACCTTCGATGGAGATTTGACAAATTCTAAAGTGCACTAGAAGGAGTCATTGACAAGTCGAGAGTAGAATTTGCGGGTCGAATTCTGCTTGCGTATGCGGGAACCGATAAGGGGAGAGTAGCGGCTGAGGCTTCAAGTGAAATCCCTGTAAAGTTCTGAAGCGAATGTGTTACCCTTCCTGTAGTAAACCGACAGATTTGTGTTGTCATTTTAAGGTGCGCGCAATAATTTGCATTAGTTTGTGTGAGTTGTAGAGGTTTAGTGAGGAGCGGACAAGCCGCAAGACTTTGTCAGCTGCAGAGTGTATGAGTGCGACGTCAGTGGTGCCACGCTGAGGTAGGTCAGATGTCGAGAGGGGTCGCGCACGGATTGGCTGCCGTCCGTGAGAGGCACTAGGTTGAGAAAGGGCGGGTGAAGAGTGTCCTGGGAACTAAGCCATTTCTGATTAAATACGAAATAAGGGAATCGCAAAAATGAATTTTGTCAAAGCATTCAAGAGCGCTCTAAAGGGAGATGAATACATTGTCGCAACCGATGGGGAACCTACACCACCTGAGGGTACTCCAGCGTATACAGTTATGGAAGAAAAGGGTGTTGCACCATGTTTATGGATGAAACAATGGCGCAAATTAACAGAGAAAGAGGGGTGTCTAGCGTTCCCAGAACATGGAACATTTAATCCAAAAGTACTAGAAAATTTGAGGTGGATGTTAAGTACGCAGAAACCACCTCCAAGACCGGCACAATATGAGGCTTTGGCGATCTGGGATTTGATGGCTCTTAAACTTAGACAAGAAAGGTTTCACAAAAGACTGAGAAGGGCAGAGAAATCCTATGCAGAGGCTAGATGGGACAATGAGAGCAAAATGTGGAGACGGGGAATTGTAGATGGGTTAAAGTTATTCCCAGCAATAACACAGGGAGAAGAGACCCAGGGAAAGAAAGCCTCCTGTAAAACCGACAAGGACTCAGGCAAAACTAAAGAAAATAAAAGGTCCTGGGAAGAGGAAGATGATTCGGACGATGAGGAATTCATGGATAGATTGTTACATGATCGTCCGCCACCATATGCGGTGAGCGATAGTGCTCCAAGTACTAGCTTGGATCCTGGGAACCAGACGCAAGAAAAGGGAGTTACCGATACAGCACAGACTAGCGATACAGCTTTGATACAAAATAGTGTCAGTGTGCCCACTGCACCAGACTTACCGATACAGTTACAGCCTCCACCGCAGATAAGGAGAATCTACCCTGATGTTCCAGTGCTTGAGACTACTACAAACTTGATAGTGCCGCCAGACCCGATATACACAAAGCCAAAGCTAATACGGATTGAATCAACTCCGAAATTAATGTCTCAACCACCACCACAGCTAATACCAGGGTATAACCCTGTAGCGGGACCACCGTTAGTACCTGTTCCGGGTACATTGGAACAGACCTATGGTGTTGAGGCTCCAAGAAGTCTGGGTCCAGGTCAGGCATCTGCTGCTATATCGTTACCCATTACTGTTGGTCCCCCCGTACCACTGTATGCACAAGGTAAAAAAGGTGTGTGTGATCAGGGAGTGATGACACAGGAAGCGATAAGAGGAGGGTCTATGGGAACTCCACAGATAATGGCTCCTGGAGAACAAGTAAATGAACAGTCCAGGCCCTTAATGGACCTTAGTCCAGTAGGGGCACCTCTCGAAGCGATGCGTCAAGCAGGTTTGGGAGTTCTAACTCCCCAAACCCTGAGTACAAATACTTCACACTCTCCAATGATACATGCAGGGAATATTTCACTGCAGGGTTTTACAGTACAGCAATTAAACGAATGGTTAGAGAAAACTTATACCTCACAAAAGACTGCAGTGGCCACAATTGGACCTGAGAAAGAAAAACAAGATGAATACCTGAATTTTGTACGTCTAGGGGCAGAAGCTGCCGAGTTAGTGGAAGGGACAATGGGAGTGAATAGATTGGAGTCCTACACTGAGGCAGAATTGAGATACTTATGCCCCAAGATCACCAAAGAGGTAGGCAAAGTACATCAGAGATTAGCAAACTTGGCAGACAAATACAATATTGATATCGGAAATACTAAGCATTTGAAAAGGAGTTACAGACTAGATTTTGACTCAAAAGATTTTGAACACATGAGATCTGCAGGCATGAAGACACATCTGAGAGAACTGTTGCAGGATGCACAAATTTGGGGTGCGTTAGAAAAATGGGAAGGCCGATGGCCAAAGAAAAGGGATAAAGGAAAGGGTGATAGCCCAGGGTCTAATCAAGCTAAGACCTCGCCTGATCTAGAATCGATGAAAATATTGCCTATGAGAGAAACAGCTGTCGGTGTTTTAGTGCATGTGCTGTGGTCTAGAGGAGATATTTTGTCTTTTACGAACGATTATCCTAGATTGAGAGAGAAGCCGATTGAGTGGTATCAACAAACGGACAGGTTTGTGAAACTTGAAAAGTGTCTCTGGGAAGACTTGAATACTTTGTTTGAGATCATTGTTCCGCCTGATTTGTGGCTCGAGTGCAAGAGAGGGGTAGATTGGCCAACGAAGGAGCCGGCAAGGGACAAAGTGACTGGAGCACCTTCAGAAGAGGTGATGAAATATTATCATAAAGTAATCGAGTTTTTGAAACAAAAGGTGTCGCCGAAGGTGACCGATTGGCAGAAAATTGACCGGACCTCTCAAGAGGTTAAAGAATCAATACATGCTTATTATGAGAGATTGTTAAAAGCGTTCAAACATTACAGTGGTACTGAGACTATTGAACCAAAGGATATGAATCACCTTGTGTTTAGATTTGTCGAAGGGTTGAGACCAGAGGTTAGCCAAATTATTAAGAATCATTTAATTTGTTGGCAAGCTAAACCGATTGATGAGGTATTGCAGTACGCAAAGTACTGTAGTGATGAGATCGAACTGAAGCAGAAAAAGCTGAAGGAAAAGGTGATGGTGATGCAGATAAGAGCTGCACAGGCTGGAATACAGGGAAATGGAGTTCAACAGATGATACAGCTTCATCCGCAAATGAATGGTGTGTTTCAGGCACAGCCGAGAGGCCGAGGTCGAGGGTTTGTGAACCGCGGTTCGGACATAAATAATGTTGCTGTCCAAAATTATGTTCAAGGAGTGAAAAAGATGTCACCATGTCACGCGTGCGGGGGCGTGGGGCATTGGAAACGGGAGTGTCCGAATATGGTGCAGGATGGTGCAGTTCAGCAAAGCACTAATGTTGGTACCTTACAAAATTCACGAGGCCCAAGAATAAGACATCAAAACCCAAATTTTCAGAATAATCAGGTACAAATGCAAGGGGTACAGCCCATGCAGCAGATGCAAATGCCACGTTTCCAAACAATACCAATACAACCAGTGCAGCAACAGATTCCTATGGTGCCTAGACAGCAAATGCAATTACCAATGGCTCCGATGGGACAGCAACAGGTGATGCTTCCTCAGCAGGTCACAGGTCAGGTAACAAATCAAAACAATACTGTGCACCAATTCCCACTACCAGGTGAAAATGGCATGAATGAGGACTGGTCAGATGATAGCTCAGACAGTGAGGAGTGCAGGCTTGCAGCATCCGTAGAGGTAGATCAGAGAGGCCCATATGTAGAAGGGGGATATAAGGTGTCATTCCTGGTTGACACAGGAGCTACGCGCTCCACAGTTAGAAGTGCAGAAGTTCCAAGATTACCTCTCTCAGGATGAACTATACGAGTGGTTGGAGTAGCAAATCAGTACCTGACTAACCCGATTACTGATCCGGTGCAAGTGGAAATTGCCAACTTCCAAGGGCTGCATAGATTTGTTGTATGCGATTCAAGTCCAGTATCCTTACTAGGAAGGGACTTACTGTGTAAGACAAAATGCTCAATTACCTGTTCCAATGATGGAATTGAAGTACAGACAAATAGCGACGATGAAGGAGATGAAAGTCAATTTATAGAGGAGGAAGCAAGGACAAATGAAGACTATCCATTGATTACCTTATACCCAATGCATACATTGATCGACCTACCTGTCGACTTGCAAGGAACAGTGACAGAGAAAGTGTGGGATTTGACCGGAAAGGAAGTGGGATTAATAAAAGGAGTAGAACCAGTCAAAGTTCAGATCAAACCAAATGCAGTGTTCCCACAAGTATCACCATATCACATGACCCAAGATGTCCTTATTGAGGTGTCACAAATAATTGTAGATTTTCTCAGACAAGGAGTTCTGAAAGAAGTCTTGAGCAGTCCGTGGAACTCTCCCATCATGGGTTTAAAGAAGCCCTGTGGAAAAGTTCGAATTGTGCAAGACTTGCGAAAAATAAATGAAATCGTGATAAAATGTTGTTCTGTGGTACCCAACCCAGCAGTTATAATGTTTCAGGTTCCCTGTGATGCTGAATGGTTTACCGTAGTAGACCTATCACAAGCTTTCTTTTCAATACCTCTTCATGAGGATAGCCAATTTTTGTTCAGTTTCAAATTCCTGGATAAAGTGTACAGTTGGTGCAGAATTCCTCAGGGGTTTTCAGAGTCACCATCCATCTTCAATCAGATACTGGAAAAGGATTTGGAACCTCTTGAGCTGCCTTTTAATTCAACTCTTGTGCAGTACATCGACGATTTGCTAATTACATCCAAAACCAGAGACAGTTGTAAATACGACACCATTGCATTACTGAATCATCTGGGAAAGAATGGACACAAGGTGTCACCCAGAAAATTACAATATTGTCAGAAAGAAGTGAAATACCTGGGACATCTGATTGAGAAAGGGTCCAGAAGGATATCAAAAGAAAGGATAACAGCTGTCTTGCAAATGAATCCCCCAACAACAAAAAGAGATGTCAGGATGTTTTTGGGAATGGTGGGCTACTGTCGTCAGTGGATACCCAACTTCTCAATAATTTCAAAGCCATTAATAAAACTGACAGGAAAGGAAATCAAAGATGAGCCATATACTATAACCTTATCAAAAGAAGAACTTGAGTCATTTTTGGAATTAAGAGAATGCATTTGCAGGGCACCAGCTTTGGGAATGCCAGACTACGAGAAACCTTTTCTGTTGTTTTGTCATGAACGTGATGCTTGTTCTTTGTCTGTCTTAACACAGGTCCACGGAGATGCAAATCACCCTGTAGCATACTTTTCAGCGACTTTGGACCCTGTCGCAGCAGCCTTACCGGGTTGTTTGCGTGCAGTTGCAGCAGTTGGTCAGAGCCTTTTACAATGTGAAGGCATAGTCATGGGATACCCTCTGACAGTAAAGGTTCCACATTCAGTTGAAATTCTGTTGACACGAACTAAGACTCAACACATGACAAATGCACGTCTCACTAGGTATGAGACAACCATACTGGGGTCGCCTAATGTCACTCTCAAAAGATGCACTGTACTGAACCCGGCAACTTTACTTCCTAATGAAAATACTGAAATCAAGGATGGGGAAGAATTTGAACATGATTGTCTTGAGGTGACTGAACTGTGCACCAAACCTCGCCCAGACATAAAAGATACCCAGTTAAAAGAAAATGACTGCATTATGTTTGTTGATGGGTCCTGTCTAAGGCGATTCTGCAGGAACACTGAGAGCTGGTTATGCAGTATGTACTATAACTGGCATTGTCGAAGCCTCCTGGCTCGACAAAGTATTCTCTGCACAAGTGGCAGAATTGGTTGCTCTTACAAAAGCATGCCATGCAGCTGTAAATTTGAAAGTTACTATCTATACTGACAGTAGATATGGATTTGGAATTGTGCATGATTTTGGTCAACTCTGGTCACAGAGGGGTTTTATGACTTCCTCTGGTTCCCCTGTAAAAAACGGTGAACAGATAAGAGATTTGTTACACGCGATTCAGTTACCTCTCGAAATTGCCGTGGTAAAGTGCAGTGCTCACACCAGATCACAAGATTTTGTGTCTATGGGAAACGGCTATGCAGATCAAGTTGCAAGATTTTGTGCACTAAACTGTATATCATTTAAGGAGCAATGGGAATTGTTACCACAAACTGAAAACGACACAAGTTTAAATCTAGCATTACGAGTGGTTGATACTTAGACAAACTGAAAACATTACAAGGTCGTGCTAGCAAGGAAGAAAAACGCTCCTGGCAAAGAATGCAATGTGTACAAAGAGCTGATGATCTATGGGTTTCAGACGAGGGAAAGTTGGTCTTGCCAAATAGCCTTTTGTCACAGTTTGCCCGGCTCTATCATGGGCAAGCACATCTGGGAAGGGATGCCATGATCAGGTCCTTTAAAATTGATTGGTTTAACCCAAAATTCAGACATGCCGCGGAAATTACTTGCCACAGGTGCGTCATCTGTCAACAGATGAACGCCGGAAAAGGGACTGTGGTAACTTTGAGCCACATTGGGAGAGCTGGAGGTCCATTCAACAAAATGCAAATGGATTTTATTGAAATGCCTGTTTGTGGAGGATTGAAGTACGTGTTGGTGATTGTGTGTGTTTTCAGTCATTGGATTGAGGCATATCCCACACGTAGGAATGACAGTCTTACAGTTGCAAAACTACTACTCAGGGAACTGATACCCAGGTTCGGGTTTCCGGTTTCTATAGAATCAGATAGGGGAAGACACTTCGACAATGAGGTGATTAAACTCTTGTGTGCCGCACTTCACATTGAACAGAAGCGTCATTGTAGCTATCGTCCTGAAGCATCAGGACTAGTAGAGCAGATGAATGGTACTTTGAAATCACGAATGGCAAAAATGTGTGCAGCAACTAATATGAAGTGGCCAGATGCCTTACCTCTAGTGCTGATGTCAATGAGAAACACACCAGACAAGAAGACAGGACTGTCCCCACATGAAATCCTCATGGGCAGAGCTATGAGATTACCAGCAGTACCTGCAAATGCACTAGTGAATATTACAGATGATATGGTGTTGGATTACTGCAAAGGTTTGGCTGACGTGATTCGCTCTTTTTCTCACCAGGTGGAAGCTAACACGTTGCCACCGATTGGCGATCCAGGCCACTCTCTACAAGCCGGTGATTGGGTGGTTGTCAAGAAGCACGTAAGAAAATTGTGTCTAGAACCACATTGGAAAGGACCATATCAAGTAATATTAACGACTACTACTGCTGTGAAGTGTGCCGGGGTTCCCAAGTGGATACATGCCAGTCACACGAAAAGGGTAACGTGTCCTGTTGAAGAGGAACTTGAAGTTTCCGGTACAGCAACCTTGGAGGGAGGTGCCTCAGGGTCAGAGAACAGTCTAGAAGGAACTGAAATTACTGGAGAGCCCACTGAGAACAGCCTTGTCCCTCAAACAGTCAATGAGTTCGAGAGAGGTGACAGAGTGCCTATCTCAGTAGAGGCAGTAGGAGAACTAAGTCAAGGAGAGGTTCTCCCAGAAGTAGACGAATACGGGCTAGAGCCCGAACCCAACTTAGAACCGAAAGAAGAAAGAGAAGGAGAAACTGTAAATACAAACGTGTCAGAGTTTCCCGAACTAGTTGCAGGTCCGTCAAGAGAAAACACCATGGGCCAGATGTAGCAAAAATAAAAATTGCGACTCGCATTTTGCGAGTTGATGCGACTCGCAAAATGCGAGTCGCAAACTGGAATGCCAGAAAAAAAAGCGATCCGATTTTGCGACTCGCAGCCGGACTCGCAACGCTGTGTGCGAGTCCGCAGTTTGCGAGGTCGCTGTTTGCGAGTGTGCAAAAACGAACTCGCAATTAGCGAGTGGGTGTCGCAAATTGCGAATACCTTCAAAATTGCTTGCAGATGCAGCAGAACACTCCAGAAAGCATACCAGAACACCCTGGAAACACTTCCTGGCACATGATGATGACATCACAGCCAGGAAGTTAACAAATACACCTGGGAGGAGGGCTCAACAGTGAGCAGTGTCTCTGCCACTCACAGTAGGGTGCTGAGGAGTGGTAGGCACAGCACCATGGACGCAGCAGGGACCAGCCAGGCTGGCAGGAGGGGCAGGAGATCATAGATAACAGCCAGGACAGATTCATGTGGCACATGGCGTTAATGTGCCACATGACTGGTTGGCATTTTCCTGCCCATGGACAATTTCAACTTGTATATAGTTTCTTCATGACATTAATAAAACAGTTATTTTTGTTCCACTTAACAAATGGTTAATAGGTGAGTATGGTGGGAGTTGACACGTACCGTCTAGAATATTGCGTTGCAATGTGGTCCCGTCTCAGTCTGCCTTGATTAGCTAGACTCCTATCCCCATGATGGCGATGTGGTTGTTCTTGCTCTTCATCATCAGGATCTGGGTCTGCAGGGGTGAGAGGTAGCCCACGTCGGGTGGCTATGTTGTTGAGGATGGCGCATGCGACCACAATTTTGAAAGCGGTAATGGGGGTGTATTGGAGGGCGCCTCCGCTGCGGTGGAGGCATCGGAATCTTGCCTTCAGGAGTCCGAAGGTGCGCTCTATGAGGTTCCTGGTCCTCTTATGCGCACTGTTGTATTGCCTCTCTGAATCATTGCTGGGTGTTAAAAATGGAGTCATGATCATGGCCTTAGAGCATATGCACTGTCACCTGTTGGGCACAAAAGTACACTGTTAGTAAGTCCAGATAGTCGTGCACAGTGACCTGTGTGTATGTCTGCAAGGTGTATGCAGCTCTACCTAGGAGGTATCCGTCTCCAAACTCCCCACGTTCCAGGCATTGATGTATCCCACTATGTCTAAAAATGTATGAGTCATGGGTAACGCCTGGAAACTTAGCTACGATGTCCGTGATGACGTAATGGGCATCACAAACAACCTGTATGTTGAGTGAGTGGGTACACTTTCTGTTGCGGAAAATATGTTCCAGATTAGCGGGGGGCATATTTGAATGTGTGTCCCATCTACACATCCAATGACATGGGGGAAGTGGGCCATGCGGTAAAAGTACAGCTTCGTGCTGTTAATTTCTGCCTCATTCCTTGGTAAGTATATGAACTGAGACCTGTGCGCTACTAAGGCATCTAGGAATGCCCTGAGGAACCTTGACACTGAACTTTGGGATACCCCACCTGCCACGGCAATGACCCCCTGATAGCTCCCTGAGGCCAAGAGGTGCAGTGCGCATAGTACTTGCACATGCGTAGGGATGGCGCAGCCACGCAGAGTCTTGTGTTCTAGCTGTGGTTTTAGTAAATCTATTAATTCTAGAATGGCAGCGCTGCTAAGGCGGTATTTATCATAGATCTCCTCTTCAGTTTGCTGGAAAAGGGTCTGCCTTGTTCTATATATCTTCTCCTGTCTGTGGCCCCTCCTCCTCGTCTGCTGGGCTGCGTAGACTCTCCTCCTCACTGCTATCAGGTATATGTCCGCCATCTTGAGTGACCCAGATGCCTTCTGGGTCTCCTTTTATACTTTGGTAATGGTTACCACCTGCTCTGAGTTAGTGGTAAATGCGACTTGCAAACTGGGCTTTTTGCGACTAGTCGCAATTTGCGAGTTGCAATTGCATAAGGTTTGCGACTCGCAAATTGCGACTTGCAATTTGCGGGTCGCAAAATGGGGTCGCAACGGATGCGACTCGCAAACGGGTCCCATCGCTTTTTGCAAGTCGGAAATGGGCTTTTTGCATCCCATTTCCGATTTTGCACTGTCGCAAATTGCGAATCGGCCCGTTTGCGAGTCGCAAACGTTTGCTACATCTGGCCCCATATCACAAGAGGAGGGTGCTGTCCAACGTCCTGAAGGAAAACATCGAACCAAGACACATAGAGGCGATAATTGGCCAGACAAGTCGCATCCTAAGATAAGGGAAGTATTGAATGACACCATAATAGAAGAGAGTGATACCTCACAGGCAGATGATTTAAGTGAGGGAGAACAACAAAGTGAACGAAGATTAAAAAGAAAAAGAATTGCAAACAGAAGATATACAGGTCCTGAATGGGCTCATGCTACAACCTCTGAATGGCAACAAGAGTTCCTAGCATTTTGTTTTGATCGAGAAGTACCAGGCCAATACTACGGCACCTGAATAAGCTCAAGAAAATTGTTTGGCTAAATTGAAAACTAGAAAGAGAGAGATACTTAGAAACTGCCGGAAGTGACACTAAAACCTGATTTGACTTTTTAAAGAAACCTGATTATGACAAGCTGCTAACCTGAATTGACGAAAAGGGTCCTGGAGTGAGTGAAGACGCTGTAATATACGCAGGAGAATTTTAATTTTTTTCTCTTCCTCGAGTTGATTGTCGACCTGCTATTCTGATTCTATACAAACATGGCTTACAATAGAAATAGTAGCAAGGGAAGTAAGGTGTGTGGTTGGTTAGGTCTTATAATAGGTGTTGTGTGTGCAGTGATAATTGTGGGAGTGATTGTAGGAATGCCATGGATAGAAAAAAAAACTATTAACGCTACTTCAAAACCTGAAACTACTACTAAATTAACACCATAGGAGAGATTTGAGCAGGATGCAAGACATATGCATGAAGGAACTAATGCAAAAGGGGAACTTTCTACTAACGTCTTCTATCGCTTACTAAATGAGTATGTGGAAACTATGGATGCAAAAGATTGTTATGTATGTACAAAAATTCCTTCATCTGTGCAGGAGGGGGTCACTTATCATAGCCTCCCTCTTACTTATGGAATTAGTTGCAGCTTGCTACTAACAAGATTCTATAATCAAGAGCATGTGCAATACTTTTATTCAAATTTGGATGTTGTGTTTTCTTTTGTGCCTGTGATTGAGTTCTTAAATAAATTAGCTAAAGAGCACGATGTAAAGACAGTTAGAGGATTCTTTGAGCCAACACTTACATTTGGCACTGCCTATGCACACCGCAATAATTTGACTTGCTTACTATCGCCCGTAGAGAAAAGCTATTTAGATCACACAGATGATAGACGCAAAGCACTGAAAGAAAGATTAGAAAAAGGATTAGAGAAACGTACATATGCAAATGATTATGCTTACACTGCAATCAAGACACAAGGCAAATTAGCTATAGATGCATTACATGTAGGTAGGCTTTGTATATATAGGCCAAAATATGAACAGGATCATTTGTTTGTGGGAACGAGTGAGTGCAGACATGTGTTTTTGTTTCAGAGTAAATGGACCTTTATGTTAAATGGACAAGATCCAGCGATTCCTGGAATCTATTACATCTGTGGGCTAAATGCTTATTACCATCTCCCTAAGGGATGGTATGGGACATGTTATTTGGGGATAGTATTCCCAAAGATTTACCAAATCGATGACTTAAAACAAATACCTAAAACGTCTGAATTACAACATCCTAGACAAAAACGAGAATCAGTGGCGGCTGTCATTGGTGATATATTTGGAGCTATAATCCCATCAGTAGGGGTTATCTAGAATTCCATGAAAATTCAAAAGTTGTCTACTATAGTGGATAACATGTTGACAAATTTTACAGGAGCTATACTCCTGATGGATACTGAACTTGCTGCAGAAAGAGCTATGACTCTTCAAAATCGGCTTGCTTTAGACATTCTTTTAGCAAAGAGTGGAGGCGTCTGCAAAATGCTTAATGAGCGTCATTGTTGCTCATTTATACCTGTTAACAGTAAGAAAATTAGAAGCATGCTTACTAACCTTACTAAAGATAGTACAGATTTGAAAGATTAAAAGAACTTGGTGTTTGGGAGAAATTTGGAAAGGGAATTGCCCGAGTCGGAAGCTGGTTTACTAACATTTGGAATGGGGTACTTGCAAAAATTCTCATGGGTTTACTGATTGTTTTGATTTGTCTATTAGGATTGTGGGGGGCATGTAAAATTAATGACAAGGTAAAAAGAAATTGGACCAAAAGAGCCAGAAGAAATTAGGAAAGTGAAAGAGAGAAAATGTTCAATGAAATATGGGAAAGCTCACATAAAGGGCAAGATGTTGAAATGCGTATTATGTGCAAGGTGAAAAATTAAGATTGAAAAGAAATTTGTGTGATGACGAGCGTCATCAGAGGAGGGACTGAGAGAGCGTAGTTTAAATATTACATATTAGATGCGAAATGCTTATACCTAACAATGCTGCATACAAAAACGATCACAAAATATTATTCACTTGGATGTATTCTTAACGCAATTATAAATGTGAAGCTACTATTGTACTCATATACTAATGTCGATTATAAGAAATAATTACTTGCATTATGATTAATTGAATATGTTAACATCTATAAGGATTACGTTTATGAGAATCCATGAGTCTTAAGTTAGCGTGAGTTGAAAACTTAGTTGTGTAGATCTCATATTAAAGCATATTTTTCTGTTCCTTCAGTGTGCTGACTCGCAAAAGGCCATGACCCAGCATTTGTTCTTTTCTCTGCTTATTGTATCAATAACAGTTGTATTCCCATCCGCTTGCTAGATGTTTTAGTATAAGTTTTATACACTTTGCAACAATTATGGAAACTTCCAAGGACATTCGACCATGGACAAAGGAACTTTTGACCTGATGAACGTGCCAGAAAATGAAGTAACCCCGGATGTGCCACCTACGAAAAACGTCAATTAGGAAGACCAATCAAAGTGTTATAATTTATCGTGAAATGACAAATGCATTACTTAATGTATAATTTGATAGGTTGAAGATAGTGGGGTGTAGTGACTATCCAATAGAATTTTGGGGGAATATATTATGAAAAAGGGATGAAAACTCATGACACAGGAGACTTGAGAGAATTAGGTAGGGAATGATATTGATTGCATCCAGAAACTCTGTCACTCTATTTGGTGATTTGAGACTTAGACAAAACCATCCTCACCCATAGACTGCCCCATTTACACTTACCCTCCTTATGAGGGAAGTGTCCCCTGTCCTTAGATGAGATACACTGTTGGCGCTCTTACTGATGTCCTGAAGACGAAGACTGATCCTGTATGCTGACTCATTCCGAGGAGGGTAACTATGACAATTGCTATTGTAATTTGTCTAAATGCTTTTCCTTTCTAGGTACCAACTGCTGTATTTTTGGTTAGAGACCCTAGTTAGATGTTTTTCCAAATTGGTGTTCTAAATTGTTTTGCATGAAGTCCAACATGCTGATGCCAATTAGCGGTTAGATTAGGTATTCACTTTGACTGACACCAACAGACGTGACTGACATTGTGCTATGTTGAACTAAGCGTATATAATGTTCTATGCATTCTGATCTACGTGCCTCATATATTGATGTCTTATGTTTGTGATCTTTGCGTTGTCAAAATCTTATCACAGTTGCTATATCGTGACTATACTCTTTGCTTCATGGTTTTGAGATTAAAATTCTTGCTATTAGATTGTAATCAATAGGGAATAAAATTCACAAAACTCTAATAAAGGTGTGGTTATTCATGACTGAAAGGTCATGGTTGCGTCAGTAGTTTAACCAATGTCTAAAGTGAAATATATTGTGGTGATATATGTTGATAACATCATTGACATATTGCTTGACATATTGAGCAGTTATCTCGTTCTACGGTGTCTCACCACTGGGTCAAAAGATTCATCGGCCTAAAACGAGTCCTGATGTGTATAAATTAACATAGAGGGACGCGTTAGCACAGCTAAAAAATTCCCCAGTGCTTCGCTATCAACCGTTTGATTCTGTCTGCATATCCGCCAATCCGGCGATAATGTTCTAACATAATTTCCCCCATCTTACTATATTCCGTGTGTCTTGCCCCAGAAATTGGCCATTTCAGTGCAGAAATCCTATTGCTGGTGGCCCGCTCATGTGCTTGCCATGTCAAGAATCTACTTTTGAAATTACTTTCCTCATGAACTTTCTGCCTATAAGTCTGATGTGTTGCTGCATACCTACTCACGAACTGATCACTAACAGCCTCCTTAGCCTGATATAAGCTTTTCTTATTTGCTCTTGAGGAGTGCCTTAAGAACTTTTCTAAACTCTCCTGCACCCTCCCTTCTAGTGTCTGCATCTGTTGTCTGATGCAGCGACTGTTGGCCACATCCCTTGCTATCACAATCCCTCTTACATAAGCTTTTAAAGAATCCCATACAATACTTGGGTGGGCTGTTTCGTGGTTCCGACAAAGAAATTCTCAAATCTCTTCTTTGCAAATCTGAACGCAGCCTTCCTCTTGAACATGCAACTTATTAAAAAAACACCTCCTGGGTTGAGGCCCGTCACGCTCCATCGCAACATCAAGATCAAGAATGGCATGGTCTGAGAAAGTATTGGGAAGCACCCGGTGACCGTTAAAAGCTAGGGTTTTTGTTACCAGGAAAAAGCTGATTCGCAATGAGCTACGAAATCAACTGGAGTAGCATGTATAGTGAACAAAACCATGACATCGGACACAAGATGTCATGGTTTTGTTCAATATTAACACTGGTTCAACATCTGCTAAAAGAAGCTGATTTATTGGAAGCATGTGTGTTAGTCTGAACAATTGTTAGACTGAAGAATACTGCCTTATGATATGTCCATAGAGGATGTACAGTTGAGTTAAATTCGTACCAGTTGGAATTTAGAATATCAAGTCAAGAGAGTGGTTTCCTATATACTTGGTAGCATTCACCAGCTGTGCCAATCGTATGGCAACACAGGATCCTGTTTGGTTTGCTAAGGGGACATCGACCAAAACACTGACATTTCTAGCAAGGAGTATTTTGTTGGAAAGAAGTGAGAGAGAGGCAATACAGTGTGTAAGATGACCGGTAAAGGATTTCAAAGGTTAAAGGTCTCTAGATGAGTACATTTTGGATGGCAGGGGAAGTGCTGAAGCAAATGTTCGAAGGAAATCTCCACATTGGGTACAGAGCAATAACCTTGAAGTGTCGTGAACTGTTTGGTTATATTCTGTTTATGGGATGTTTCTTGAAGAACACACTTCTTAAGATTTTTACAGAAGATGAAGAGGAAAACTCACAATTCATGGGAGAGGTTTCCGGATCTTACTTAAACCACCACAAGAAAGAAGACCTAATGATTTGCAACCTTTTGAAAAAAATAACCATGAGAATGGAGACTGTATAATTTCATGTTTGTTTTGTTTTTTTGCAAATGGAGTGGAACAGATACACTTTCATCTGGTAATGAAATATGGTTCATTGCTAAGTTTCTATTGAAATGATCTGGGCATTGGGACTATTTTTGATGGTTACAACTTGATGATATTTTTTACTAGAAATTAGTCTTAAATGTTGTTTAAATTTGTCATATTGGTTTCAAATAACTTCATTTTGATGTGAACTAAGGAGGTTGAAAGAGAGTGACAACGTGACTAGACTGTATCTGCTTATATTTTTATTTACATATTTTTTAATTTATTTAATTGAATCATATGGCTCTGGTGCATCAAAGGGGGCTTCATCCACATCTCTCAACCTATTGAGCCTTCAAAGGTGCTGAGATTTCATTCTTTTGAAGGGTGACTGAAATCCACAGGGATTAACAATTTATAGGAAAATAATACAATGTTTCCTGGTGGCTGATCCCATGTTCATTGGAGTAATTTCACTTGTTGGGTAGAGGGTGAAGATGAGTCCAAGTAGGGTGATATCCCTAATAAGGGTGAGTTGAGAAGTATACACCTCGTAATGAAAGATGACTTATAGGTATGTTCATATTGCTCAACGAAGTTGAAAATTGCCCTGGTGCCAATAGCAAGAGAGATTTCCGTAATGTTATCTTGGGCTTGAAGAACAATGGGCGATCATATTTTACTAAGAGGGGCTGACCAATGCGACAAAAACCTATGGTGTGCTGCTGATTGAACCAGGTTATGAGCTAAGAGACTCTTAGAAGCAGACGCTTTTTTAGCCAATGTGCCTTAAGAATAATGGGGATACAGTGACAAACAACTTTAAAAAATGCCCTATCAACAGGTGATCGCAATTTATAACAATCGTTAACACTAACGTCAATGACAAAACAGAGTGAAAAAGCACTTGGTAATGTTTTTAATATTATCACTTGTTTATATGCAAAGATGGCAGCGATTTCAGAGCCATATGCACAACATGGAGAACATCTGGCCGTCCACATCTAAAGTAGCAGCAATATATTTATCAAAACATGCACACTGTTAAGACACCAAAGGCATCTTTATTCTACCCAAATGGCCGGCAGCTGATGACAGGCTTCTGCTGACAATCTTCGGCTGTGCAGAAATACCCTGCAAACCGAGCACTTGTTTTTTGTAATGGCTGGATCAAATCACAGCGCTGCGGCTCGCCTTCCAGCTGGGCCTGCACATCTCTGTTTCATGTATTTGAATATACTTAAAGCCCAGTAAATGGCAGCTTATAATATCATTATCTACAGTTAGAGATATTACAGCTTCAAGAAATATCAAATGAACAGAAAGAGCAACAGAAAGTGCAACCATATGTCGAAATACTTAATTGTGCGCACTCTTAACCCCCAGAGGATTACTCATGTGAAACAAAGTGGTCAGTAAAAGAAAACAGATCTCCATAGCTGTTTCGCAGGTTTTATTCTCGTAGCATACAGGAACATGTTGTGCCGCCGTAAACAACGTGCCCGCGTAGAGTGCGTAATAGCTGCTTTGTTGCACGTTCCTGAATGTGTTCGTTATTACGTGCTCAGTCGTGTTCACCTCCCTACCCCCATCACATTACGATCTGATTTAGACCTTCACTTCGTACAGCCGTAGGGGTCACGAGGACCAGCGCAGGCTGGATATGGATCAAGTTTAAAAGTCATAAAAAAACGTAGACCTGTTGCTCGGACGAAAAAAAATCCCCTATCGGATTCCTTGAGTGCAAGTTTCTTTTCATGTGCAAACTGCACTAAATGGGGCATTTAATTCAACAAATCCCAAGTTCTGATCCACCAGAAACAGAGACTGGGTTAGTTCAATTTGTAACAAACGATCTTCAGGGTGATCAAAGCCCTGACGCTGACTCCAACATGCGGCTTAAATTAGGCCTAACACCGAAGTGTTTGGCTCTGAGACAACATTGGGAATGTCTTACCAGAAGGGGCATTCTTCCGCACACATGGTTCCAATATATGGCTAGGGCAGCATTGCTTTTTAATGGGCTGACGGGAGCATTCGGTGCGAACTTTCTGACTCCGAAGCGTTCTTTCTCTGTCACCCACAAACCGGCTCGGATAATTCCTCCTCGGTTCCCTTATTAAGGCCTGAATGAAGGGATTGTGCGGCGTTATTAATGTCACTCGGTCTGTTTGCCATAAATCCTGTCCCTTACGATGAAAGCTCCACTTATATTTCTCTGGGAAACGAAATCAAGGCGAAGGCACCCGGCTCGACGATAAATAACTTTCCTTGAATTATTAAGTATATTTCACGTATGCCGTGTTATCCTTGAGTCAGCAGTTCAGATAATGGGTAATTAAAAATATCTTTGTACAATAACGTGACAATGCCAACATATGGGCGACACACATAATGAATGGGAAGGCAGCCCGAGGAGGAGAGAGCACACCCAAAAACAATGAAAGAATATTCCGTGTGTAAATGCGATTGTGATTTGTTTAGGGAATATTATTAAAAGATGGAATATTCATATATTACTTTGGCGCATGATAACAGCACTATTTACAATTTTGTCTGTTGCAAGAGTTCCCAACCAGAAACAGGCATGCCTTCAGTGGTTATTCTAAAGGGATTTGAGAATGGTTATGAAGATGTAGGCCCAGATTTACTCTTGTGTCCCAGCGTAAAATGTTACAGTTGGAGTTACTATCCGACGCAAATCAGGATTTGAATTGGATATTTTCCCGAAGTAAAGCAATGCTTTCCATTACTTTCCGTCAAGGGGGCAATTCCAAGCAACCGCCCATGGGTTTTGACGCAAATCCCTTTCTACAAACACTGGTAGGCAGGGATTTGCGCCAACATATTATGCCTCCTCGAGGCAGGCATAATATGGAAAAATATTTTCGTTTCTCTGCGTTTTTCTAATTTTGCATTGCAGGCGTGTTGCATTGTACAAAGTGGGAAAAGCCCAAAGCATAGATTTTGTACTGGAAGGGACCTATTCCAGCACAAAACCTATGCTTCAGAGAACGCATAAACCTTTGCGCTATGGTGACCGGATGTATGCATTGGCTCTTGTCTGCCAAAAGAGCACCGGTGCTGGGGTAGAGAAAAGATACTTCATATCTTAATAGATATGACACATTTATTCTATCTCCCTCTTAAGCAAAGCAGCGTGCCAACTTTGGTGCAGTGTTGCCTTCTGTCAAAGAATCGTAATTCTGGGCCCTAGTGTGTGAAGGTGATGAAGCCGAAAATAAAGGTTTTGATTTATTAACGCTTAAACGTAGTGCTGAAATAATCATGTGTGACTTTAACCGAACTAATAAAGATTGTACGGGGACAAAGTGTGCCCTCAGAGTAGTTTGCCATCATTTATACGCGTGCTTTATATAACGTGGTGTATTAGAATTGCACTAATCCGACATAATCATAAACGTGTGCTATGATTTGCTTGTTCGAAATGCTTTAGCTTAGCATGACTTTAGCGGAGGCTTTGGCCTAGTGGCCTGGTCTCACGGTTTAGATGCTCGTATTTTTCCACTGTGCTAATAAACGTGTATTTTTGCTTGAAGCTGTACTTTTCCACAGAAACTGTTCACATGCTTATCTTAAGGTTTCGTGGCAGCCTGGCATATTTTCTCCTTACTTCAAGGTCGATTTGCAGGTGCGCACAATGGAGGCTCTGAAAGTGAGCTAATTGGTAGACAATGTTGCAACTTGCGTACCCATCTCCAAGGATAATGTATGCTTAAGTAAAAGCTTGAGAACTGTCGTTTTTGATTGGACAATTTGAAGCTAACCTATGAACCCTCCAATGGAAGACCCTACTGGATTTGAACTATTGTCTATAAAAACCAGGTGCACGAGAAGAAGGTAGCCATTACGCGCTATGATTGCCATTGCGCTATTATCGGCCATTATTGGACATCCCGCCATTTTGTAGACTTCGTAGCTATTATGGCCCACTTTGCTGCGACGCCATTTTGAGAGACTCTGATGCTTTCTCTAATCGAGAGAAAGAGTCTTTGAATGATTTTTGCCCTAGAGACTTTAACTTTAACTTTGATCCCTTTGCATGAAGTTGTAGTCTTACCTTGCCGCCGTGAGGCAATTGCCCCGTCCACCCCTGCCCCTTTGTCCCGTCCCATGCTGATCGAGAAACGGTACCCATGCTGACGAAGAACGGTACCTGTGAGACGAAGACTTCCTTGATTGCTGATCGTAATTGGTAAATATGAAAGGAAATTGTAAAATTGCATTGTGTTTCTTTTAGGTAACCAACTGCTGATTTTGATAAGAGCCCTAGTTAAGAGTTTTTTCTAAATTAATGTTGCTAAATTGTTTTTGCATGAAGTCCCACATGCCGATGCTAATTTGAGGTTAGACGAGGATTCCATATGTCGCACGATGCAATTTGAGATCTTGTTATGCTGACTAAATGTATGCCATTAGTTCATTACAGATTATCGTATTAGTGATTTGCATTGCTATTATCGAATGCCTTGTGATTCAAATGCTACATAGATTACACTTGTTTCGCCGTTATGGACAGCTATTAATGTTCATATATGTTTATCATTTGGTGTTGAGACACATCTATATTGTGCTAGCTCTGCTAATATAGGGAAATAAAATTCACTAACTTTGAATAAACTGGTGTGGTTATTCCTGACTGAAAGGTCAGGGCTCGTCGAAATGTATTCTGGATTAATTGTTAAGTGTTATGTCGAACAAGGTATTGCTTATGTTCGTTATTGATTATTGATTTTAATGAAATTGATTGATTAAGAGTACAGAGAGTTCCCACTAAGTCAAAAGATTCATCGGCCTAAAGAGCATCCGAACCAGGTAAAATTATTAGTACGGACCGCTCTATCAGTAGATGGTAGCAGAGGACGGTTTCGTCTTTTGGGACCCTGTACGCATAGAGTACATGGTGTTGAATTAACGGTTACGCATTTTGAGACCCCACTCGAGAAGTTGAATTAGATTTTTCTTGGATAAAACAGATTGACAGAATGATGATGGGCTAGGTCCACCGCGACTTTCCCGGGATCTCGGAGCTTGCGAATGGAGAGAACGGAGGTGTGGAATCAGCGTTGGCGGTACTAGTGATGGTATGAGAGAAGTTAGGGTTTTGCGCTTGCACAGCTTATTGCCGCAGGGTGTGTGAAAAGGTTGCGAGGATTTTTTCTTTTTAGAGGATAGCGGAGGTGCGACTCCGAGTGTAGAAGTAGTGAAGTCGTCGAACTTCATAGAGATAGCGGAGGTGCGACTCTGAGTGTGAGAGTAGGGAAGTCGTCGAACTTCATGTGCGTGTGGCGCTTTGTGCATAAAAAGGTCCACGTGGTTGTTGTTGTTGAGACGGGCCCTGCGAGGTCAAGAGACTCCGGAGTATGTTGATCCATGTTGTGGTCTGGGCGGTTTAGTAGGTTGATCGGGCGTGGTCAACAAGTCGGTACGTGTGTTAGGGAGTGAAAGAAACTTCGACTTCGGGCTTTGACAAGATTCTAAGTGCACTAGAACAGATCATTGACAAGTTGAGAGTAGGTCTGCGGGTCAGATTTGCTTGCGAACGTGGGGACCGAGAAAGACGGAATAGCGGCCGAGGCTAGTGAAAGGTCCCTAAGGTCCTGAAGCTATTGTGTTACCCTTCCTGTAGTAAACCGACAGATCTGTTTTATTTTTGGTAGCTCGCGATACACGCAAAAAGTTGTTACGAGAGGAGCTGAGTGAAGGAAGACTAGCCGCGAGGCTTTGTCAGCCGCAGTGTGTGTGAGTGTGACGTCACTAGGAGCCGCGCTGGGATAGGTTGGTTGAAGAGAAGGGTCGCGCACGGATTGGACGCAGTCCGTGGGACTCGATTGGAAGGGGAAAGGCAAGTGAAGAGTATTCCGGGAATTAAAGTCACCTATTGATTATAAACTTTGTGAAATAAAAGACGAGAAAATGAAATTCTTTAAAGCATTCAGGAGCGCGATGAAAGGGGAGTTTTACATTAAAGCGAGCGTAGGAGAGGAGACGCCGCCCGAGGGTACACCAGCTTACATTGTAATGGAAGAGAAGGGGGTAGCTCCGTGCCTTTGGCTAAAGCAATGGCATAAACTGACAGAGAAACATGGGAGCGTAGCGTTCCCGATACATGGGACGTTCAATATAAGGATCCTAGAGAATTTGAGATTCACGATGTACGACATGAAGGTGCCTCCAAGGCCGGCACAGTTTGAGGCTCTAGCAATTTGGGAATTAATGGCCAGACAGCAACAGCAGAAGAAGTTCGAGACCAGAATGAGGAAGGTAGAAAAGACACTAGCGGATGCTAGGTGGGATAATGCACAGAAGGTGTGGAGGTCAGATGTATTGCAAGGGATAAAATTGTTTCCCGCAATTACTAAGGAAGGAGAGGAGACAGGTAAGAAAGCCACCTGTAAGACGGACAGGAAGTGTTCCAAGGATAGAGAGGACGAGGAAAAGTTGAGAAGAGAAGAGGAGTTAGAGGATGAGGAGTTAATAATGCAATTGCTGAACGACCGTCCACCACCTTATGCGGAGAATGGACAAGGTCCAAGTACCAGTTCTGCCCCTCCGGCACCGGTACAGAACAGTGAAACCCAGAGTTCAGGAGCATCATCGGGATCTAAGGACCCGAGTTTATTGCTCACCCCGCAGATACCGCAGGTTAGGAGGATATATCCAGATGTGCCCGTGTTGAAACCGGCAGAAAATTATCAGCCGCAGATGCCAGGGTACTACAGCAGTGACAACAGTGGAGGAATGATTATAGATCCAACCGTAAGGGGAGTACAGAATGGTCACAACCAGACATGGTCACAAGCCGAATCAACTCAGTTTTTGATGCCCCAACAGCAGATGCAAGGGGGAAACGCACATGCTCAAATGACGGGGAGTCAGATGGGCATGCCGACAATGATGACCCATGGTGTAGGAATGAACATGCCTCAGAACATGGGAAATGGACAGAACCCAGACGCGATATCACTACCCATTACTGTAGGTCCACCGGTACCTTTGTATAGTCAGCCTAACTTAGGTATGAGTGGTCAGGGACCAATGCTGCAGAATGGGACAGAAAGAAGGTGCATAGAAAACACTCCGGGGATAACTCCGATAGCGACTCAGCCAAATGGGTCTGGATCCTTGATGGAGTTTAGTCCCATATGTGCTCAGTCAACACTGGTGAGGTCGAGTCCCCCACTGATAATACCTCTAACATCGAACACTGAAAAGTTGCAGCAACCATCAATGGCAGTCGATGTGAACGCTACACTGATGGGGTTGAATGCGCAACAGCTGACACAGTGGTTCAACAGTCTAAACTCCACACAAAATTCAGCCAGTGGGAAAGGAGAAGACTATATGAATAGGGTCAGGTTGAACATGGAAGCACAAGAATTGGTGGAAGGGACTATGGGTGTGAATAGGTTAGAGTCCTACACAGAAGAAGAGCTGAGGTATCTATGTCCCAGGATTACGAAGGAAGTGAACAAGGTACATAAGAGTCTGCAAGAAGCAGCTGACAGAAACGGGGTTGACATAGACAAGATGAAACACTTGAGCAGGAGCTACAGGTTAGATTTTGGGACCACAGATTTTGAACACATGAGGTCAGCAGGCATGAAGACACACCTTAGAGAATTGCTGCAGAGGGCACAAGTGTGGAGGTGCTTAGACAAATGGGAAAGCAGGTGGGTAAAGAGAAAGGAAAAGAGGAGGGACAGTGCTACAGAGCACAATGAGAAAAGACCGCAGAGTAGTGATACAGTGACAATGTTACCAATGAGGGAGACAGCAGGGGGAAAGTTAGTACATGTACCATGGCACAGAAGTGACATTCAGTCTTTTACGGACGATTTTCCCAAACTAAGAGAGAAGCCGATTGAATGGTATCAACAGACTGATAGGTTTGTGAAGCTCGCAAAATGTCTCTGGGAAGACCTGAACACTCTGTTTGAGATTGTGGTTCCGGCAGATTTGTGGGAGGATTGCAAAAGGGCTGTAGGTTGGCCGACAAGTGAACCAGAGAGAGACAGGGAGACGGGCGCACCATCACCTATGGTGATGAGCTTGTACTATAAGGTGATTGAGCATTTGAAAACGAAGGTACCCGCGAAAAACGTGGATTGGCAGAAGATTGATCGAACTGCCCAAGAGGCTAAAGAATCGATTCATAGTTACTATGAGAGGTTGTTGAAGGCGTTCAAGAATTACAGTGGCACGGAGACCATAGAGGCGAAGGACATGCTCCATTTTGTCTTCAGATTTGTGGAAGGGCTGAGGCCAGAGATAAGTCAGATGATAAAGTCGCATTTGATTTGTTGGCAATCGAAACCGATTGATGAGGTGTTGAATTATGCGAAATACTGTAGCGACGAAATAGAAGTGAAACAGAAAAGGTTGAAAGAGAAGGTGATGATGATGCAGCTTAAAGCAGCTCAAACAGGTTTGCAAGGTTTGCAGGGTTTGCAAGGGATGCAAGGGTTCCAACAGCAGGTACCGCAACCACAGCTGCAGTTGCAGGGAAACATGGCGTTTCAGTCACAGCCTAGAGGCAGAGGAGGTTTTGTGAATAATGGTCCAGATTTGAACATTGTTGTGACGGGTGTGCAGGCAATGAAGAAGGTGATGCCGTGTCACGTGTGCGGAATCGTAGGTCATTGGAAACGCGAGTGCCCGATGGTGGTGCAGGAAGGTGCAGGTGCAGGTGTTGGTCAGCAAAACAATGATGTCAATGCATTTCAGACAATGAGGGGACCGAAAATGAGAGGTCCAACCCCAAATTTTCAGACCGTAAATCAATTGCAGGGATTACAACCTATGCAGCCGCAGCAGATGCAGATGCCTCGTATGCAGATGACGCAAATGCAGCCAATGCAACAGCAGTTACCTATGGTACCTAATCAGCAAATGCAAATACCCTTGGCACCAATGAGTCAGCAGCAAGTGATGGTTCCTCCGCAGGTAACGGGTCAGGTAATGAGTACAAGCGGCACAATACAACAGTTCCCATTACACAGTGAGAGTGGAATAAACAACGTATGGGAGAGTGAAAGTTCAGGAGAAGAAGGAGATTGTGTGCTTGCGGCATCCTTGGAAGTTGATCAAAGGGGTCCGTACGTAGAGGGAAGAGTAATGGGTCATCGTGTCTCGTTCTTGGTTGACACGGGAGCCACACGTTCCACCGTTAAGAGCAGTGAAGTACCAAATTTGCCACTCTCAGGGAGGACAGTTCAAGTGGTGGGAGTAGCGAACAGGCACCTGACGAACCCAATAACAGATCCGGTACCAGTCAGCATCGGTAACTATCAAGGGGTTCATCAGTTTGTGGTATGTGACTCAAGCCCGATAGCACTGTTAGGGAGAGACCTATTGTGCAAATTGGGTTGTTCGATCATGTGTTCAAACGAAGGGATAACAATACAGACGAGCAGTGATGGGGAAGAAGAGGACAGTGTAGAGGGGGATGAGGTGGAAACTGTCGATGAAGAGTATCCTCTGATTTGTCTTTTCCCGATGATAACCGAAGAAGACATCCCAGCTGAATTACGGGAGACAGTCGGAAAGGAAGTGTGGGACATGACAGGGAAAGAGGTGGGATTGATGAAAGGAGTGGAACCAGTGAAAGTGACTGTAAAGCCCAATGCAATATTTCCCCAGACCCCACAATACCACATTCCACAAGACACCCTCATGAAAGTTGCTCAACTTATTGACGAATTTGTAAAACAGGGGGTACTGAAAGAAGTGTTAAGCAGTCCATGTAATTCACCAATAATGGGACTAATAAAGCCGAGTGGAAAGGTCCGACTCGTGCAGGACTTGAGGAAAATAAATGACATCATAGTCAAATGCTGCCCTGTCGTACCGAATCCAGCTGTGATAATGTTTCAAATTCCTTGCGATGCCGAATGGTTCTCAGTCATCGATTTGTCACAAGCATTCTTTTCTGTGCCTCTTCATGAGGACAGCCAATTCCTCTTTTGTTTCAAATTCCTAGACAGTGTACAGTTGGTGTCGAATTCCTCAAGGGTTTTCTGAGTCACCGTCAATCTTCAATCAGATCCTAAAGAAAGACCTGGAAGCATTAGAATTGCCATTCGAGTCAACCCTAGTACAGTACATTGATGACCTACTGGTTGCATCAAAGACAGAAAGTGGCTGCACAGCCGATACCATTGCTCTGTTGAATCATTTGGGAAGGAATGGACATAAGGTGTCTCCTTCCAAATTACAGTTCTGTCAGAAGAAAGTGAAATACTTGGGTCACCAAATAGAGAAAGGGTCACGGAGAATAATGAAGGAAAGAATAACAAGTGTACTTCAAATGAGTCCACCAAAGACGAGAAAGGAGGTGAGGAAGTTTTGGGGAATGGTGGGCTATTGTCGCCAGTGGATTCCCAACTTCTCGACTCTAGCAAATCCTCTACTGAAATTGACCCAGAAGGATGCCTTGGATGAAATTGAGCTGAAAGGAGATGAGATGGATGCTTTTGTTGAACTGAAAGAATGCATGTGTAGGGCTCCAGCTTTAGGTATGCCTGATTACACGAAGCCTTTCACATTGTTTTGTCATGAACGTGATGCATGTTCTCTGTCTGTCCTGACTCAAGCCCATGGTGGCGTAAACAGACCAGTAGCGTATTTTTCAGCTACTTTGGATCCGGTTGCAGCAGCACTCCCAGGGTGTTTGCGCGCCGTAGCAGCAGTTGGTATCAGCCTCACTCAGAGTGAAGGAATAGTGATGGGACACCCAGTAACAGTCATGGTCCCTCACTCAGTTGAGATACTTTTGACCCGCTCCCGAATGCAACACATGACTGGAGGAAGACTCACAAGGTATGAAACGATAATTCTGGGCTCACCGAATGTGCAGCTGAAAAGGTGCACTACGCTGAACCCAGCAACATTGCTTCCTGGAGAAAATGCCAAAATTGAGAACGCTGAAGACGTCGAGCATGACTGCCTTCAGGTGACTGAATTTTGCACAAAACCTCGACCGGACATCAAAGATACTAAACTTGACGAAAATGACCAAATTCTTTTTGTTGATGGTTCATGTCTAAGAGATGGGATGGGGATTTTGAAAGCAGGATATGCTGTATGTACTGTAACAGGGGTCTTGGAAGCGGGATGGCTTCAAGGAGTCTATTCTGCACAAGTAGCAGAACTTGTAGCCCTTACAAGAGCATGCCAACTGTCTGCATTGATGAAAGTCACCATTTACACGGATAGTCAATATGGGTTTGGGATTGTGCATGACTTTGGGCAATTATGGTCACAGAGAGGGTTCCTGACTTCTTCAGGATCCCCAGTGAAGAACGGGGAGAGGATAAGGGAATTGTTACACGCCATTCAAGTGCCAGCTGAAGTTGCAGTGGTAAAATGTAGTGCTCATACGAAAGGACAGGACTATGTTTCTCTGGGAAATGCATATGCGGATCAAGTCGCAAGATTTTGTGCCTTGAACTGTATATTACTCAGGGATGATTGGAATACGATAAATGAGCCAGAACTCGAACCAGCTGAAGCATTTGCCTTGAAGGTCGTAGATACAATAGATGAACTAAAAGCATTACAAAATAATGTCAGGGAGGATGAAAGAGATTCCTGGATTAAATCACAATGCATAAAGAGACAAGACGAGTTATGGGTTTCACATGAGGGAAAATTTGTTTTGCCAAACAGTCTCTTATCACAGCTTGCGCGGTTCTATCAAGGGCAAGCTCACCTAGGGAGAGATGCCATGATAAGATTGTTCAAAACTGATTGGTTTAACCCAAGATTTCGTCAAGCTGCAGAAGCAGTTTGCCATCGATGTGTCACTTGCCAGCAGATGAACCCAGGAAAGGGAACGGTTGTGAACGCGAGTCACATTGGTAGGGCAAGCGGGCCTTTTAGTCGTATGCAGATGGACTTCATTGAGATGCCTGTGCACGGGGGTCTAAAGTATGTGTTGGTGATTGTGTGCATTTTTAGTCACTGGATTGAGGCATACCCCACACGTAGAAATGACAGCCTTACAGTTGCCAAGCTATTGTTGAGGGAGTTGATACCACGTTTCGGATTCCCGATCTCTTTAGAATCAGATAGGGGAAGTCACTTCAATAATGAGGTGATAAAGTTACTTTGCGAAGCGCTGAACATTGAGCAAAAGCTGCACTGTAGTTATCGCCCTGAAGCCTCAGGACTGGTGGAGCAGATGAATGGTACACTGAAATCAAGAATGGCGAAAATATGTGCATCGACAAACTTGAAATGGCCTGACGCATTGCCCTTAGTGCTAATGTCAATGAGAAACACCCCTGATAGAAAGACTGGATTGTCTCCGCATGAAATTCTCATGGGCAGGGCTATGAGACTTCCTGCAGTTCCCGCGAACGCGCTTTTGAATATTACAGATGATATGGTGTTAGACTACTGCAAAGGACTGGCTGACGTGGTTCGCTCTTTCTCTCACCAGGTGGAAGCGACCACCTTGCCACCGATACAAGGTCCAGGACACGCACTGAAAGCAGGTGACTGGGTCGTGGTAAAGAAGCACGTGAGAAAGTCGTGTCTGGAACCCCGTTGGAAAGGCCCTTTCCAAGTGATCCTGACGACAACTACCGCTGTGAAGTGTGCGGGGGTTCCCAACTGGATTCACGCCAGTCACACAAAGAAGGTGTTGTGTCCCACAGATGAGGAAGTTGAAGCGCTAAAACTACCAGTGCCTGACAAAGCAGTGCTGAGTGCTGAGACAGAACAGAACCGAACTGAAAGCGAACAGGCAGAAACTGGAGAAAAGGAGATATTCTCTGACGACGAAGACACCAACTCGCTTGGGGGAGACCAAGGAGAAAGTTCAGACAGCGACGCAGAAGCTGAAGGTGACAAACAACCTGAAGCAGCTGAGGGTAGCAAAAAGCCTGAAGCAGCTGAAGGTGACAAGGAGCCTGAAGCAGCTGAAAGTGATAAAGAGCCTGAAGAAAGTAACGGTGACGAAGGGCTCGAAAAAGGTGAAAAGGCAGGAGAGCCTGATCAGAGGAGGGCTTCCCCAGAAGCAGACGATACAGAAAAAGAAAAAGAGAACGTGATTGATTCCCCCGAAGAAGGGGACAAGGCAGAACAGAACGAAAAGGTTCAAGCTTCCACAGAAAAGACAGCAGGTCCATCAAATGGACACGGTGCAAAGAGAAGACTAAGTATCTCACCAATAAAAGAAAGGGGTAAAGAAAGTTTGAACGAAGGAGGAAGGCCAAAAGTGAAAGAGAAAAGAAAGGAAGTGACTGTTGTGGAACAATCGTCAAGTGAGGAAAAAGACTTGACAAAAGAGGAAAGTGCCAGCGAGGCAGAGTCGAAAAGAGAAGCAAAATTGAAAAGGAAAAGGATACCAAACAGGAGATATTCCGGTCCTGAATGGGCATATGCAGTCAATGACGATTGGACTGACGAGTTTGTATCTCTAAGCATCGAGAACGAAGAAGAAGAAGAGATACCAATAGAAAAGAAAAGTTTCATAGACTCTGTCGATTGAAAGAGTAGTAAATGATATTGCTTGCTACAATCTAACGTGAAAGAAACAACCAGCTGAGACATTGCTAAACCGGATGAGACTTGCTAAACTGATAAAGACTGAGTAATTGACGAATTGAGACAAATGCTGCTAACCGATAAGTGACTGACCTTTTGAAGAAGACGGTGTGAACCTGACGCTCGTTCAGCTTTGTAACTGAATCGCTAAATAGTTTCATTTATAGGTGCTTCTAGCTCTCTGATTCTATACAGATCATGACTAGGTACGCTACGCAAAATAATAGAAAGAAATGTTGTAAATATGTGTGTATAGGCTTGGTAATTACATGTGTAATAATAATAATGGCAATTGTGCTTGGAATTTATGGAAAGGGCGAGAATGAGAATATTGAGGCTTCTACTATTGCTCCTGTTACTGTCACTGAACTAACCCCATTGAAAAGACTAGCATTGGATGAGAGGCTCTTGCACGATAAGAAAGAGCTTTCGTATAACGTTTTCTATCGCTTGCTAACAGAGTATGTTGAGACTATGGATGCGAAAGATTGTTATGTGTGTACACAGATACCGACATCAGTAAAGGAAGGGGTAACTTATCACCACATGCCTCTTACATATGGGATTACATGTAGTATAGTAATGTCTAGGTTTTATGGTCAAACTAACATACAGTATTTTTACTCGAATTATGATGTTACCTTTGCTTATGTTCCTATAATAGCGCAGCTTAGCCAGACTGCTAAAGACTGGGATGCTAAAATAATGAGGGAATTTTTCGAGCCAATGCAACCTTTTGAAACGGCTCATGCTCATAGGGAGAACCTTACTTGCTCAGTCTCTGCTGTAGAAATAAGCTTTTTAGATCGCACAGATGATAGAAGGGCACAAATGAAGGCGAAATTAGAAAAAGAGCTACATAAGAGGACTTCAGTAGATAACTATGATTTTGCTGCAATAAAGACACAAGGGAAAATAGCTTTAGATGCTTGGCATGTAGGGACATTTTGTATATATCGAGGAGAATCTTATTATGACAATATTTTTGTAGGAGCGAGTGAGTGTAAACATACGTTTATTTTTAAGGCCAAATGGACATTCATGATGAACGGACTTGACCCTGTCATTCCAGGTGTATATTACATTTGTGGGTATAATGCCTATTATCGTCTTCCAAAGGGATGGTGGGGGAGATGTTATTTGGGTATAGTGTTCCCAAAGGTTTATCAACTGGATGACGTATCGATGATTCAAAAGACATCTGGATCCCATCGTATCCAGAAAAGAGAGACCGCAGCTGCTGTGGTAGGAGATATATTTGGAGCCATGATTCCTTCATTGGGAGTTGTGTTGAATTCCATCAAGATACGAAAGTTGTCTACTATAGTGGATAACATGTTGACAAAGTTTTCAGGTGCTATAATCCTGATAGATGCTGAACTTGCAGCGGAAAGAGCTATGACTCTTCAAAACAGGCTTGCTTTAGACATTCTTTTAGCAAAGGATGGAGGCGTTTGCAAAATGCTTGGTGCACGACACTGTTGTACCTATATACCCGACAATAGTGTGAAAATTAAAACTATGCTTGCTAATTTAACAAAAGAAAGTGCAGATTTGAAGGAACTGAAAGAACCAGGAGTGTGGGAGAAGGTTGGAAAGGGACTTGCTTCAGTGGGACATTGGATTGGGGGAATTTGGAATGGAATATTGTTGAAAATAATAGAAGGAATATTAATAGTAATAATTTGCATATTTGGAATTTGGGGAATAAAAAGGGGAATAATAATGATTATGGAAAGAATTAAAAGAAGAAAAGAAGAGAAAATTATGAAAAGAATGGAAGAAGAATACAAAGCGCAAACCAGGGGAACTAAAAGGAAAAGGGAACTGACAGAATTTTAATGGAATAAAATTTGTGGGCATGATTTGTGTGATGACAAGTAGTCATCAGAGGAGGGATTGATGAAGCCGAAAATAAAGGTTTTGATTTATTAACGCTTAAACGTAGTGCTGAAATAATCATGTGTGACTTTAACCGAACTAATAAAGATTGTACGGGGACAAAGTGTGCCCTCAGAGTAGTTTGCCATCATTTATACGCGTGCTTTATATAACGTGGTGTATTAGAATTGCACTAATCCGACATAATCATAAACGTGTGCTATGATTTGCTTGTTCGAAATGCTTTAGCTTAGCATGACTTTAGCGGAGGCTTTGGCCTAGTGGCCTGGTCTCACGGTTTAGATGCTCGTATTTTTCCACTGTGCTAATAAACGTGTATTTTTGCTTAAAGCTGTACTTTTCCACAGAAACTGTTCACATGCTTATCTTAAGGTTTCGTGCCAGCCTGGCATATTTTCTCCTTACTTCAAGGTCGATTTGCAGGTGCGGACAATGGAGGCTCTGAAAGTGAGCTAATTGGTAGACAATGTTGCAACTTGCGTACCCATCTCCAAGGATAATGTATGCTTAAGTAAAAGCTTGAGAACTGTCGTTTTTGATTGGACAATTTGAAGCTAACCTATGAACCCTCCAATGGAAGACCCTACTGGATTTGAGCTATTGTCTATAAAAACCAGGTGCACGAGAAGAAGGTAGCCATTACGCGCTATGATTGCCATTGAGCTATTATCGGCCATTATTGGACATCCCGCCATTTTGTAGACTTCGTAGCTATTATGGCCCACTTTGCTGCGACGCCATTTTGAGAGACTCTGATGCTTTCTCTAATCGAGAGAAAGAGTCTTTGAATTATTTTTGCCCTAGAGACTTTAACTTTAACTTTGATCCCTTTGCATGAAGTTGTAGTCTTACCTTGCCGTCGTGAGGCAATTGCCCCGTCCACCCCTGCCCCTTTGTCCCGTCCCATGCTGATCGAGAAACGGTACCCATGCTGACCGAAGAACGGTACCTGTGAGACGAAGACTTCCTTGATTGCTGATCGTAATTGGTAAATATGAAAGGAAATTGTAAAATTGCATTGTGTTTCTTTTAGGTAACCAACTGCTGATTTTGATAAGAGCCCTAGTTAAGAGTTTTTTCTAAATTAATGTTGCTAAATTGTTTTTGCATGAAGTCCCACATGCCGATGCTAATTTGAGGTTAGACGAGGATTCCATATGTCGCACGATGCAATTTGAGATCTTGTTATGCTGACTAAATGTATGCCATTAGTTCATTACAGATTATCGTATTAGTGATTTGCATTGCTATTATCGAATGCCTTGTGATTCAAATGCTACATAGATTACACTTGTTTCGCCGTTATGGACAGCTATTAATGTTCATATATGTTTATCATTTGGTGTTGAGACACATCTATATTGTGCTAGCTCTGCTAATATAGGGAAATAAAATTCACTAACTTTGAATAAACTGGTGTGGTTATTCCTGACTGAAAGGTCAGGGCTCGTCGAAATGTATTCTGGATTAATTGTTAAGTGTTATGTCGAACAAGGTATTGCTTATGTTCGTTATTGATTATTGATTTTAATGAAATTGATTGATTAAGAGTACAGAGAGTTCCCACTAAGTCAAAAGATTCATCGGCCTAAAGAGCGTCCGAAACAGGTAAAATTATTAGTACGGACCGCTCTATCAAAGGTATTATTGTAGAGTGGGCAAACGTGTTTAGTTTCTTTTTTCCTGGGAGAAATACAGCCCCAATGTATCATCATATTTGCCCGTAGACACAGAATGGTTAAAACAGTCTGATATATATCAGCCCTATGTGCTTTTTGCTTCTTATGCGAGGACTGCCAGTCAAGTGAATATCAGGACTTTCCATTTCATCCCTGTACTCACCTTACGTTCCAGAACATACATTTTCTTGTGCACCTTTCCCATATAATTGGTCATTGTTCACGTTTGTAAATTGTGCAGTAAATGTGGATAATTCACTCTATACATCACGTTTTTTATTTCCTATGGGACCTTTCTGTTGTAACCAAATCTACAGCAAGAAAAAGCTCTGCAGTTTATGTGGGTGTAAGGAAAAGAGAAATTTACATAAGCTATGGGTAGTCCAATATTGTCAATCTACACAAATCAGCATATCTTACTAAAAAGTATGCATAGCACAACATTCGAACTGGGTAATGCCAGTCCTGCTGATCACCCGGGTGTATTTCAATTTTTGGCAGTTGACTTCGAAGACCATTTGATATTATGTTGCTGGGTATTGCACATTGATCTTGGAGATCTACAGGGCCGACACTCACCTAAGTCTGAGAAGAAGGATCCTATAATGGCCCTTTGAAAACTGAACACATTCACATTGACTGGTGTCTGTCAGCCTTGGATATGGTTCAAAAGGTACTATCATTGAGTTGTGGAACAGCTGGGAGTATGATTATGGTCAGAAGCACTTTTTTGACAGAGAACATGTTGAGTTCAATATAATACTCACTATTTGGAACCATGGCTGTAAAAGCTAGCGGTAAACAGTACTGGAAAATGAATGACTGAATACAAATTGTACTTCTAACTTTGTGATGTCCGTGGTCCACTATAAGAAGAAATTTGCATTGAACCATACAGAACAGATTGAGCAATGCTTATCTTCAGGGTTTTAAAATAGTCATGTCTTGAAATGGGCCCTTCTTACCCATACCAAAATGATTTCCTTCTGGGCCCTTCTTACCCATAACAAATTGAAAACAAGCATTGGCAAAGCCAACAGGTCTCGCGTATGTGATAGCTATTGGCTTTACCAATGTCTTTTAGCCATGTTGGAGAGCAGCATTGCTGCTGTGCAGTATGGCTAAAGGTCATAAAAAGGCTCTATACTTGGGAACAGAAACCTAAAAAATGTGCTATGATGCGGAGGCAATGCCATGTCATAGATCTTTTTTTTGTTATAGTGGGAGGGGGTGCAACACAGACAGCAGGCGGGTGTCAAGCAAGGGAAAAGGGAACGCAGACAATGATAGAGTGGGGGAGGGAAGAAGCAACATAGACAACAGAAGGGTGGAGGTCAGAGGGAAGAAGGAACATGGACAACAGGGTGAGGTGGGAGGGAAGAAGCAACATGAACTAGAATGGGGTTAGGAGGTGGGATCGCAGAAGCAACAAGGATAACTGTGCTAGCTAGAAATGAAAATAGTACCTCAATCACAACACCAGCAATGAAAGGACTCTAATTAAGATGAAGCTATCAGCACCTGGTCCATGCTCAAGATGAAAGAAAAAGATGTGAAACCATGACACACAGCCCAATTAGGAGGCAGCAAATGAGAGTGACAATGAAGCTCATGAATGGGAAGCATTAAACAGGCTCTAAGCCCCTTCTTTCAAACAATATCTCATGCAAGTGAGAGAAAATGCGCTAGCAGCATATGCACTGTCCCAGGTGAGACCTAAAACAGGGAATGACAATGCCCAACTATAGTACCCTGGGCAGACCAATGAAAAGCACATCATACATTCTCAAGTGCTCTGAAGATCAACTGGGTGGAGCAAAAATGACAACACTAAGCTAGGAACATAGCCACAGAAGGGTTACAGCTATTAAGTCAGTATCAATTAACGCAAGACAAAGAATAATAAAATGGGGAATGAAGACACAACTCCAAAAGAACTCAAAAATTTGACTATAGATATTTTCTCTGACAACAACACACAAACTGTTATGGCAATCCACAAAGATCAATTAAAATAAAAAACGAATCCTTTACATAAATAGTTTCACTTATATTTTGCTCTCTATGCTTTTGCTAATGATGACTTTAGCCTGAAAAAATAAAGTGTTCCGTTTTGACATTTCTAAGATTATCTTTGTTCGCAGTAGTCATGTGGTCAGTTTTCATAAAACATTGTTAGGAAAAGTTATTTCCTGGTGACTCCTATGTTCTTTCTCTTAACTCACTCCTGTTACATTTATTTACTTTTACATCCAGTTCTGTATCCAATTCTTTCGTCATTCCTAACTCATGTTAGCAACATACCCAAGAAAAAAAATATGAAAGGTGGCTCTATGGAAGCAGTGAATGGGTGATGTTGGCCAAGATGGATACAATGTACAGAGGAGCAACTGCTCTTTATATCTCAGTGTCTAAGTTGTTTACTGGAAGCCATTGATGCAGCCTGAAGTTTGCCGAAATATACAAGTGTGTGATGCAAAGCTCATCCAGCTATTAATACCTTAGGAGAGCTATCTATGTGAAGCAATGTCAGCCCCTGATTTAGGTCCACATTATTTCAAAATGCTTATATATATGTCTACAATGTTTCCTCAAGTGAAGAGATGACAATAAGATCTTCCCATAGCCTTAGTTCTTTGTTATAGTGCTATATCGTACATCTTCCATCAAATTGCCTACCCAAATTTGTCAATTACATATTGGGAACAGGACTGACAGGGAGGGGCCATTGTCTAGATGAATGTTTCCCAAACTGTGGGTTGCATCCCACTGGTGGGTCTCAAACTTTTTTTGGGTGGTTAGTGAAATTCTAAGCAACAAATAAAGATGCCTTTAAATTCTGTATTTATCTTGTCACGTTTGCTGTGCTTCAAAGGCAAAGGTCAAATGTCAGGCTATATCTTCTGCTGCTTATTTGTTTTAACACAGGTACTGGTGTCTACAACTCATCTCACTTTGCAGTCAGAGAAATAAAAGGTAATTATGTGACAATCTTGCTTGGGTAAATGAAATTTAAATGGAAAGGCTGTAGGATGTCATTTTTTGTAACATACAACAAAATGTAAATACCTGTAAATGAACTTACACACTCACCAATTAGGAAAGCAAAAATGAAGCAATTGTTTTGTAATTATAAAGTGTGATGGAAACAATTATTTTAATAGGATCAGAACAAATCAAGGCATTTTACTTGGTGATGCACAGATACTAATATTCACTGAAACCTTATTCCTACACATTATCGTATTTGTGCAATATATTTTGATCAGTAAGACTGTATGTCTGTGCATATTTAGTGACTATTTCAATGAAAAATGTGCCATCTGTAAATGTCAATGTGCTACCATGCAATGCTTTAGTTACATACAAAAATACCCACTTCTTGTCCATTAAAGCCAGGTGGGTTGTTTCAAGTTTTAGTTGTGGTTCTAAAACGTTTGGGAAGCACTAGTCTAGATAAAAATCTGATAAATAAATGGGGATAGAGTGGTGGTGTGGGTGGGTGTATGGATGACATTTTGTCTTTGAAAAACAGCACAGGGTGCTGAAAAATATTCTCCACACTATTCCGCCTGATAGCTGCTAGGCATTTTGTCATCCAATTGAAAATGGTCACTGGTGCACAGGGATACAGATGCTTGAAAACTTTGTTCATGACAACAGTCAACAAAATAAAGATCAGACTGGGTTGCAGGGACCCTCTCAACTTTAAAGGAAGAGAACCATTGCATTAACTAGTCAAAATACCCTTTATCACCCCATTAGACGCAAAAAATACTGGCACTCATTGTATTCCCCCAAACATTTCTAACGATTGCCACACCACAAAACCACTAAGTGAATAGTTTCTCAGTCTTTCAGTAAAATCATTTTTTAGCAAGCCCTATGATCCTCCTTTTATCAAACATGGAAAAATAAAGCATATCCTGTAGGCAGATCATACAAGTGTCCTGACCGATAAACAGAGTAGGCCCGGGTGGAGCTCACGGAGTTCGACTCTGTGGAATTCCACAGAGTTGGTTAAAAACTCTGTGGGATTGCAAGGAGTTCTGCATGCAGCATAGTGCTGCCTGGCTACCAGTACCACCTTTCCTGGACACTTCCTTTCACCAACTGCCCTCTTTCAGAAACTTGCTATGGAGGGCCAAGCACACCCACTGTCTTGCACCAGCCTTGCACTCACTTCCTCTGCACCTGCTCACCATCAGCAGCCTGGTATTTTCACAAAGTGCCTAGCTTTGCTTGCCACTGGGCTCTAAGGCACCCTTTCAGGCCACACACATCAGCTGGGGGCTGTTGGACAACACTCAGCAGCTGATGGTCCCCCAGTCTCTAGTTCTCCCTGCTGGCCCCAGCACCGTAGTCCATAACACCAATTCCATTCCCAGGGACTCTGGGGAGACAGGTTCTTATCAAGTGGAGCTCTGACTGTACAGTTTCCTTTTTTCAACCACAAACCCCTCCTCATATCCAAATACTGTCCATGCCCAATGCCAGTCCCTGTGTGCACATAGAAGAGAAAGCAAAACGATGCAAGTCTTACCTGCCTCAACTGCTGCAGAGTCCAGGGTCCCCATTGCCAGCGGCCTGGCTCTCTGCCTCCCTCTGCCCCCGGGCTGCTGAGGACAGTAAAAAGAGGGAGGCCTGGATCCAGAGATGGCACTGGTGCAGCCCCTCAGCAGCAGCTCCATGTTGACCATGCAGAATATCATGCAGCCCAGTTATAGGTCATACAGCACAAGCGCAGATTGTCTGCGGTTGCGCTGTGTGGCCCATAACTGGGCTTCAGAATAGTTGTGCGCCACACAGCACAAGTGCAGACAGTAACATTTGTGCAGTGAGCTGTGCTCCGGGGCTAGCAGAGTTTTTGGCCAAACTCTCTGCTCCAAGCAGAGCGCAGAGTGCCAAAATCTCAGTTAGCTCTGCCAGAGGAGCAGAGCTCACCGCCCACCCTTAAAACAGAGGTACTTGTGAAGATGTTCTATGCACTGAGCAAGTTTTAGAGTGACACATCAATATACCTTATTCTGAAAGATCCCACGATGCAATAAAAATCATTTGATTTGTTTCTTTCTCAAGCAGTGGCCATTTGTTTTCGGTGCCTAATGTTATCAGAGCTCAGTTTCTTGAGGGTGGTTTAACCAAATATGCTTCTGTCGTCAGGTAGGACAAACAAGCAATACTTGATGATGAGCAGCAAAAAATAAATAAAGAAAGAAAGAAAGAACATAGCAGTTCTGTCTGGACCCTTGAAAAGAAAAAGAAATGTAAGTAACAAAACACTTTGGCCCATATTTATACTTTTTTTGCGCCACATTTGCGTCACTTTTTGATGCAAAAATGGCACAAACTTACAAAATACAATTGTATTTTGCAAGTTTGCGCCACTTTTGCGTCAAAAAATGACGCAAATGCAGTGCTAAAAAAGTATAAATATGGGCCTTTGTTCCTTTATCTGAATGTAATCTTACCTAATACCTTTAAAATGCTCTGTATGCACTAAAGAGCAGTTTCTGCCCCAGTATTGTTAGCCATTTGGAAGGCATCTCACTTTTTCTCCTCTGGGAAGTCTGCTTTTGGTAGTGCCCCCTCCACTGGCACCCTGAAAACACTGCCTGCCAACGCCACCTGCACGGTTAACGGACAGCATATAGGTGAATTTAATTAAATAGTTTCCTGCTCAGCTTTGAAACAATTTGAAACACTGGAAGTGCATAGGTTATGTAACTGGTATTTGTACCACACAAGGCAAGTACACATTCTGACACTAGTTTGGCCTTGAGGGGATCTGGGTGTTCTGGTACATTTGCACAGGGCTGCGAGGTTACCATTGCAGAACGCTGTTTAATTAATCTTGTGCTTTTTCCTTTATGTGTTCTGGTCTTATTCTCAGATATATGTTTGTGACTTTTCTATTACAGTTGTGGGTGTACGAGTTTAGCTTTTAATTTGAAGGACAGAGGGCGTTTTGCCAATTCCTTAAGCTACACGTCTTATTTGAGGGGCTTCTGTATGGGGGAGGATAACATAGGCCCATGTGGAGCAGGGGGGCCCGTAACCCCTGAGGGCCCCAGCCCTTCAATGGGGCCCGAGTTGAACCCAAGGCCAATGAATGCTTGTGAGATGTGAGACACTCAGAGACCCCTCTTAACATTCTGTGGGTGAGGGCTCATCATTTTCCGTTACACCACTGGGAGGACGGGTGCAGAGTAATAATTCTAACAATGATAAGTGCTCAAAGTCCCTCTGAGTTCTGAACTACACTACTTGCTCATAACTTTGAGCCTAGGACAAAACTTTAGGATGGTGTTACGCCTTCAGTCAGAATGTAGGCATGGGTGCATCAATTTTCATTATTAAATCATAACAGGCAAGAGCATCTTGTTATAAAGAAAAGTGACGTTTAGATCCTTTGCGGTATCTTATGAAAAATAACATCTGCCTGATTTTGATAAGATAAGGCTGCACTAACTCAGGCAGAGGAACCACTCATAATAAGAATCCCTGTCCCAATAAATGGATGGTTGATTTTGACAGGTGATATGTTTGACAGACAGTATAGTCTGTGGAACTGATAAAGCCCTTCAATAAAAGTGAAAGCAGGGCAACAAGCAGCGGGGTAACAAGCAATCTGCAGTTGCGGAAGGGATGGTGGCAAGGACACAGAAAGGATGGGGGAACTGCATGGACTTTAAAAAACAAGGGGAGGAAGTTGTAAAGCACAGGCAGCTGATTCCCTGCAGTTCTTTGGTGTGCGTGTGTCGAATTTAAGAAGGTGAAACCCAAATTCTCCAAAGATGTCTGTTCTGAGAGTCGCAAAATGAAACCAGCTGCTGCTGCTTACCAATGAGAAGAAGAGAAACAAGAGTGACAATTAAGCCAACCAATGGTAAGTAATGGGTGGGTTTGCGGCTATTTTTAGTAAGTTTTAGTTAACAATACATTGATGCAAGTTACAGCACATGCGCTGTTTCAGGCGACACCTAAAAAGGAGGGATTGGAGAGTAAAAAACAGCATTTATCACAATGCATGTGCAAAGGGTGACAATGAGAAGCCATTCAGTAACTGCTCGACTCCTGACAATTACTTATCATCCTTTCTAAATGTTATTTTTGGTGGTTAAAAGTGTTGTCATTCCCTCAGAGTAATCTCCCAATGTACTGCTGGAGAAGAAGGACAGAAGCTTCAGCACTGATATACTATGGATCAACCACCGTCTCCATCTGTAAAATATAATCTTGGTAGAACAGCATGTCAATAGTATATGCACAATAAATAGGCCGTTTTTGGGCTCGGTAATTACCTCTACCATTAATGACCACGCTACAACCTACAACAGAAACACTTTTTATTGGTGTCTTTTAGTAGATGTTAAGTTACACGTAACTCAGTGGAAATCTTTTTATCATCCTTAAAAGAACAAAAGATTGTCATAATTCAGCAAGACCTCAAGCTTGCTTATCAACATCAGCATAAGTAAATTCGCCATTTCTTCAGCATTCGAACTTGAGATCTGTAGGTTACAGCTGAATCTGCAACAACCCTCTAAGCGACTATATATGAGTCAAGCCTGTAAAGTGCCTATTACACACAGTACACTGACTCAGATACACTATCCAACTGAGCAGCATTACTATTAAAAGTTGTCACTTTGCAGATTACAAATCAAATCAAATCATTAACATTTATAAAGCGCGTTACTCACCCGTGCGGGTCTCAAGGCGCTAGGGGAAAAAGGAGGGGTTATCGCTGCTCGAACAGCCAGGTCTTTAGGAGTCTCCGGAAAGCGGAGTGGTCCTGGGTGGTCCTGAGGCTGGTGGGGAGGGAGTTCCAGGTCTTGGCCGCCAGGAAGGAGAAAGATCTCCCACCCGCCGTGGAGCGGCGGATGCGAGGGACAGCAGCGAGTGCGAGGCCAGAGGAGCGGAGGAGGCGGGTGGGGACGTAGAAGCTGAGGCGTCTGTTGAGGTATTCCGGTCCCTTGTCGTGGAGGGCTTTGTGTGCGTGGGTGAGAAGTCGGAAGGTGATCCTTTTGCTGACTGGGAGCCAGTGCAGGTGTCTCAGGTGTGCGGAGATGTGGCTGCTGCGGGGTATGTCGAGGATGAGGCGGGCCGAGGCGTTTTGAATGCGTTGCAGGCGATTTTGGAGTTTGGCTGTGGTCCCGGCGTAGAGGGTGTTGCCGTAGTCCAGGCGGCTCGTGACGAGGGCGTGGGTCACGGTTTTTCTGGTGTCGGCGGGGATCCAGCGGAAGATCTTGCGGAGCATGCGGAGGGTGAGGAAGCAGGCGGAGGACACGGCGTTGACTTGCTTGGTCATGGTGAGAAGAGGGTCCAAGATGAAGCCGAGGTTGCGGGCGTGGTCTGTGGGGGTCGGTGCGGTGCCAAGGGCCGTGGGCCACCAGGAGTCGTCCCAGGCGGACAGGGTGTTGCCGAGGATGAGGACTTCCGTTTTTTCAGAGTTCAGCTTTAGGCGGCTGAGCCTCATCCAATCTGCGACGTCCTTCATACCCTCTTGTAGGTTGGTCTTGGTGCTGGCGGGGTCCTTGGTGAGGGAGAGTATAAGTTGGGTGTCGTCGGCGTAGGAGGTGATGATGATGTCGTGCTTGCGTACGATGTTGGCGAGGGGGCTCATGTAGACATTGAAGAGTGTCGGGCTGAGTGATGAGCCTTGGGGTACGCCGCAGATGATCTCGGTGGGTTCTGAGCGAAACGGAGGGAGGTAAACTCTTTGGGAACGGTTTGAGAGGAAGGAGGCAATCCAGTCCAGGGCCTGGCCTTGGATTCCGGTGGAGCGGAGGCGGGTGATTAGGGTGCGGTGACAGACTGTGTCAAAGGCAGCCGAGAGGTCGAGCAGAATGAGGGCGACTGTTTCACCATTGTCCATCAGGGTTCTGATGTCGTCAGTGACTGAGATGAGGGCGGTTTCAGTGCTGTGGTTGGTTCGGAATCCGGTTTGTGAGGGGTCGAGCAGGTTGTTGTCTTCCAGGAAGGTGGTCAGCTGTTTGTTGACGGTCTTCTCTATTACTTTGGCTGGGAAAGGCAGAAGAGAGATGGGGCGGAAGTTTTTCAGGTCGCTCGGGTCAGCCGTAGGTTTCTTTAGTAGGGCGTTGACTTCGGCGTGTTTCCAGCATTCGGGGAAGGTAGCAGAAGAAAAAGAAGAGTTGATGACGGTCTGGAGGTGCGGGGCGATGATGTCGTCGGCTTTGTTAAAAATGAAGTGCGGGCAGGGGTCCGAAGGGGCGCCGGAGTGGATAGAGTTCATGATGGATTTGGTTTCTTCCGTGTTGATGTGGGACCAGTTGTTGAGGGTGATGGCCGTGGATGCCGGTTCGGTGGTGTTTGGTTGGGTCTGGTGTCCGAAGCTGTCGTGGAGGTCGCTAATCTTGCGATGGAAGAAAGTGGCGAGGGATTCGCACAGATCCTGTGAGGGCGTGACGGCATTGGCGCTGGGGTTGGAGAACTCCTTGACGATGCTGAAGAGTTCTCTGCTGTTGTGTCTGTTTTTGTCCAGTCTGTCGGTGAAAAAGTTCCTTTTGGCGGCACGGATCAGGTGGTGGTGTTCGCGGGTAGCGTTCTTGAGGGCGGTCATGTTGTCAGCGGTGCGGTCCTTGCGCCAGGCTTTCTCAAGGGCGCGACAAGTTTTCTTTGATTCTTTGAGGGTGTCAGAGAACCAGAGAGGTTTTTTGGTGTTCGTCTGTCGATGCGTGCGTTTGAGGGGAGCAAGGATGTCTGCGCAGTTGGAGATCCAGTTTGTGAGGTTGAGGGCTGCGTCGTTGGGGGTCGGTGGTGAGGGTGGGTTGGTTGGCGGCGAGTGCGGAGAAGAGTTGCTCTTCGGGGATCTTGTTCCACTGTCGACGAGGGATGGGTAGGGTGCGGAGGTGGCGGGTCTCGCGTCGGAATGTGAAGTGGACGCAGCTGTGGTCGGTCCAGTGTAGGGCGGAGGCGTGGCTGAAGAAGACGTGTTTGCTGGCGGAGAAGATGGGGTCAAGCGTGTGTCCGGCGATGTGGGTGGCGGTGTTCACCAGTTGTTTGAGGCCGAGGTTGGCGAGGTTGTCGAGCAGGGTGGTGGTGTTGGGGTCGTTGTTTTGTTCCAGATGGAAGTTGAGGTCACCTAGGAGGATGTAGTCCGGCGAGGCGAGGGCGTGCGGGGAGATGAAGTCGGCGATGGCGTCGCTGAAAGGGGCGCGTGGCCCGGGAGGACGGTAGATGAGGGATCCTCTGAGGGTGGTCCTTGGATCGGTGCAAATCTGAAAATGCAGGTGTTCCGCGGCGAGAGGGGTGTCTTCGGTGGAGGTGGTGACGCTGATGGAGTCTTTGAAGACGATGGCGATACCTCCTCCTACCTGGTTGGTGCGGTCTTTTCTGGAGATCTTGTAGCCTTCGGGGATGGCAGTGGCGATGTCAGGGGCCGAGGAGGCGTTCATCCAGGTCTCCGTGATGAAGGCGACGTCCGGTGCTATGGAGTCCAGGAGGTCCCAGAGTTCAACGGCGTGTTTGTGGACGGAGCGAGTGTTGACTAGGATGCACTTGAGGTGGTTGATGGCGCCTGGGCTTGTGGTCATGGTTGTTGCGTGGTGGAAGGTGCGTTTGCAGGAGTTGCAGGCGAAGGGTCCATGGGTGCGTTTGGGGTGAGCTTGGAAGCAAGTGTTGGAGCGTCCTGGGTTGAAGGCGTGGAGGGTGGTGGGGTCGTAGCGGGTCAGCGGGGCTTGGGAGAGCTGGGGACCAGGGGTCGTGGCGCTGGGCGCGGGACAGGCGAGGACGGGCGCAGACGGGCTTGCCTCTGGCGCGACTCCAGCGCGCCAGCGGCGCGGTCGCGCAGCGGCCGCCATATGAGGTAGGAGGGGGGGAGGGGTCAGGTGGGGGCGAATGGGAGCTGGGGGGCGGGGGCGTGCAGGAGGTCGCGGCGGGAAAGCGCGAGGGAGGGGGGGACAGGTAGAGTGAGAAGAGCTGGGGGAGGGGGGTTTAAGGGTGGAGGGGGGTGAGTGTTAGGAGGTTTAGGAGATAATGGAGAAAGATAGGAGTAGGGTTGAGAAGATAGGGGAGGGGGGGTTGTAGAGGTGGGTGAGGGTGAGAGGTAGAGTGAGAGGATAGGAAGATAGGTAATAGATGGGGTGAGGGAGGGGGGGAGAGATAGAGAAATAGATAGAGAAAATAGATAGATAGGGAAATCGATAGATAGGGAAATAGAGAGATAGGAAGATAGGAGGAGGTGGAGAGTGAGGGAGTTAGATAGTGGGATAGAGAGATAGGTAGATAGGAGGAGTGAGGGAGGTAGATAGTGAACGGGTTAGATAGGGGAGATAGAGAGGGGGATGCGAGTGGGGGAGGGGGATGAGGCAGGAGGGCAGGCGCGGGGAGAAGAGGACGGAGGAGGCAGAAGAGCCGAAGTCAGAAGACAAGAAGAACAGAAGACAAGAAGACAAGAAGACAAGAAGACAAGAAGACCAGAAGAACAGAAGAACAGAAGAACGGAAGAACGGAAGGAGAGAAGAAAGGAAGATCAGAAGACCGGAAGGAGAGAAGAAAGGAAGACCGGAAGAACACAGAAGAACACAGAAGAACACAGAAGAACACAGAAGAAGATACAGAAAACGAAGAACAGAGGGCAGAAGACCACAGGAGAAGATGAGGAAGAAGAGAAGTAGAGTGAAGACGGGGGAAAGAAGAGTACAGAAGAAGATTACAGACGAGGAGCGAGGAGGAAGAACAGAAGAACAGAGAAGAAGAAAAGAAGAAAAGAAGCAGGAGCAGAAGAGAGGGTGAGTAGCGCGGGGCAGAGCGAGGGGCTGGGAGGGGGGGGTACTTACTGTGAGGTGGGTCTCAGGAACTCAGGAACCTGGAGGGGCTGCAGCGGCAGGGGGAGCGACCTACCCTTGGGTCAAGGGTCGCTACCACTGTCGCGCAGCGGCCGCCATATGAGGTAGGAGGGGGGGGAGGGGTCAGGTGGGGGCGAATGGGAGCTGGGTGGCGGGGGCGTGCAGGAGTTCGCTGCGGGAAAGCGCGAGGGAGGGGGGACAGGTAGAGTTAGAAGAGCTGGGAGAGGGGGGTTTAAGGGTGGAGGGGGGTGAGTGTTAGGAGGTTTAGGAGATAAGGGAGAAAGATAGGAGTAGGGTTGAGAAGATAGGGGAGGGGGGTTGTAGAGGTGGGTGAGGGTGAGAGGTAGAGTGAGAGGATAGGAAGATAGGTAATAGAGGGGGTGAGGGAGGGGGGGAGAGATAGAGAAATAGATAGAGAAAATAGATAGATAGGGAAATCGATAGATAGGGAAATAGATAGAGAGATAGGAAGATAGGAGGAGGTGGAGAGTGAGGGAGTTAGATAGTGGGATAGAGAGATAGGTAGATAGGAGGAGTGAGGGAGGTAGATAGTGAACGGGTTAGATAGGGGAGATAGAGAGGGGGATGTGAGTGGGGGAGGGGGATGAGGCAGGAGCAGGAGGGCAGGCGCGGGGAGAAGAGGACGGAGGAGGCAGAAGAGCCGAAGTCAGAAGACAAGAAGAACAGAAGACATGAAGACAAGAAGACAAGAAGAACAGAAGACAAGAAGACAAGAAGACAAGAAGACCAGAAGAACAGAAGAACAGAAGAACAGAAGAACGGAAGAACGGAAGGAGAGAAGAAAGGAAGATCAGAAGACCGGAAGGAGAGAAGAAAGGAAGACCGGAAGAACACAGAAGAACACAGAAGAACACAGAAGAACACAGAAGAAGATACAGAAAACGAAGAACAGAGGGCAGAAGACCACAGGAGAAGATGAGGAAGAAGAGAAGTAGAGTGAAGACGGGGGAAAGAAGAGTACAGAAGAAGATTACAGACGAGGAGCGAGGAGGAAGAACAGAAGAACAGAGAAGAAGAAAAGAAGAAAAGAAGCAGGAGCAGAAGAGAGGGTGAGTAGCGCGGGGCAGAGCGAGGGGCTGGGAGGGGGGGGTACTTACTGTGAGGTGGGTCTCAGGAACTCAGGAACCTGGAGGGGCTGCAGCGGCAGGGGGAGCGACCTACCCTTGGATCAAGGGTCGCTACCACTGTCGCGCAGCGGGCGCCATATGAGGTAGGAGGGGGGGGAGGGGTCAGGTGGGGGCGAATGGGAGCTGGGGGGTGGGGGCGTGCAGGAGGTCGCGGCGGGAAAGCGCGAGGGAGGGGGGGACAGGTAGAGTGAGAAGAGCTGGGGGAGTGGGGTTTAAGGGTGGAGGGGGGTGAGTGTTAGGAGGTTTAGGAGATAAGGGAGAAAGATAAGAGTAGGGTTGAGAAGATAGGGGAGGGGGGGTTGTAGAGGTGGGAGAGGGTGAGAGGTAGAGTGAGAGGATAGGAAGATAGGTAATAGAGGGGGTGAGGGAGGGGGGGAGAGAAATAGATAGAGAAAATAGATAGACAGGGAAATCGATAGATAGGGAAATAGATAGAGAGATAGGAAGATAGGAGGAGGTGGAGAGTGAGGGAGTTAGATAGTGGGATAGAGAGATAGGTAGATAGGAGGAGTGAGGGAGGTAGATAGTGAACGGGTTAGATAGGGGAGATAGAGAGGGGGATGTGAGTGGGGGAGGGGGATGAGGCAGGAGCAGGAGGGCAGGCGCGGGGAGAAGAGGATGGAGGAGGCAGAAGAGCCGAAGTCAGAAGACAAGAAGAACAGAAGACAAGAAGACAAGAAGACAAGAAGAACAGAAGACAAGAAGACAAGAAGAAAAGAAGAACAGAAGAACAGAAGAACAGAAGAACGGAAGAACAGAAGGAGAGAAGAAAGGAAGATCAGAAGACCGGAAGGAGAGAAGAAAGGAAGACCGGAAGAACACAGAAGAACACAGAAGAACACAGAAGAAGATACAGAAAACGAAGAACAGAGGGAAGAAGACCACAGGAGAAGATGAGGAAGAAGAGAAGTAGAGTGAAGACGGGGGAAAGAAGAGTACAGAAGAAGATTACAGACGAGGAGCGAGGAGGAAGAACAGAAGAACAGAGAAGAAGAAAAGAAGAAAAGAAGCAGGAGCAGGAGAGAGGGTGAGTAGCGCGGGGTAGAGCGAGGGGCTGGGGGGGGGGTACTTACTGTGAGGTGGGTCTCAGGAACTCAGGAACCTGGAGGGGCTGCAGCGGCAGGGGGAGCGACCTACCCTTGGGTACACAATTTTCAGAGGGTGTCAACCCACAGAGCTAAATTGCCACCTGATGCACATGGTCAGTAGATATAGCTATTAATGTTTCTCAGTGGATTATTATTCCTACTGTGGAAATGTTAAGTAAACCCAAAAGTTGCCAAGTAAAATCTCGTTGTGCCCATTGCACCTTTTCATCCTTCTTAGGTTGATGAAATGAGTGCCACTGAGATGTGTAGCACTATAACATATTACGTATTGTGCTAATTACCATGGGCATGTCATGATTTCACGTGGGCAGGATGCAGACCTGATTTCAAAGGTAGTACCCAAACAGTGAATGTTCTTAATTTAAACCAATAATGCCACATAGATTTCATATATTATGTAAAATGTATTTTTTGTAGTGGCCCTGGATAGGGATACTATAGAAGATGCTGAATATCACGGTGGTTATTCATTCCAGTTTTTGCCCTTATACATAGATTTGTGATGTGCTGGATTCCATTGCACTTGTTTTAGGCCACACTGTTAAGCTGACAGGCCACGTCTCTATTTATAAAGGGGTCTTTGGCCATACCCTGTTATCGGCCTTTTCCTTCTTTTTCATCCCATTTATAGTACTGGTCGTGTTGCACCAAAAAACATACAAATAATATGCAACTACATTGGATAATGTTACTCACATGTATGCACACATAAAGATATACAAATCACCCTCAACAGTGGCAAGCCTACAGCATGTCACATTCTCAGCAACTGATATCTCACAAAACATTAGATGGAAAAATGGGTATGCATTTAGATTAAAATAAATACTTGCAGTACATGAAATCAAAGGTTCGGATGACTAAAAATATACCAACGGTGTAGGTTGCAAAGTGATAAATCACAAAAAAAAGCACTTACTTTAGAAAACAAAATCACAAAAATTTAACCCACGCAAAAAAAGGTATGTGTTGGGATCATTTATTGGGTCAGACCATAAACCCATTATAAAATATTACATGAACAAAAAATATTTTGAATACAAGGTAAACTTTGTCTGCTATAACAAATGCCCAGGATGCAATTGCACAACAATTTAAGGATTAGACAGGCAACTGTCCTCCAGGCAAAAACAATTGACAAGAGACCTACAAGTACACATCATACAATATATTCATGGGTCAGTACCTACCCAGTCGCTTATGCTTCACAACATCTCATATGGGGGCCTATTGCTCCAGAATACATATGCTGCATGCCACCACAAAACCAGCCCATCAGTGGCAAATCAGGGTAACAGTCCCTGGCAGTAGTCTTCAAACTTTTTCATGCTGTCCCCCAGTTGAAAAAAAATCATTGGGGACCCCTCCGAATTTTTCACAAATATTTTGTTAAATTGGCAGTGTTCAAAGATGTCTATATTTATTTAAACATTGCAGTTACGTTCTGTTACTGTTTTCAAAATGTGATCAAATACATGATGCTAAAGACACTATTCTGGTCAGTCAGCCCTTACTAACATTTAAAAGTATCCACAATGTGACTATTAGAAGTGGGGTTGGGGGTTTTGAAGAATATTTAGAGTCCCTTCCTTTTTGACACATACTCCCAGCTTGGAAATAAATCACCTTAAAACAAAGCCCCATTATTAGGAAAATGCTTCTTTTGTCCAGAGCCAGGTACCTCCTGAGATCCCTTGAGTCCCCACTGGGGCCCCACCCCCAAGTTTGAGGACCCCTGATCGTGCACCTCAGCATGTTCATGCCCAAGGACCACAGAAAAAAGAATAACCACCATGTGAGCAATGCCACAACATGTCGCCTGGCAATCTAAATTCAAGATACAACCACCTTTTGTGGAACACTTCATCTATACATATGAAAGGTTAGTCGAAACAATTAAAAGACCAATCACAGTACCAAAAGCACGTCAAACAAGGTTCACCACTCAACTGTGGCAAAATCATTGAGCTGCAGAGCTGATTGCCTGGCAGTGGCACTCACTTCATGCCTAGAACCTTGCAATATGACTACAGACAGGGCAGTCCCCCACAGAAAGTGTATTTTTTCTATTGTGCTACCGATGCAGAATGCATGGTGAGACAAGGCACCTGCATGGAGATATACATATTCTGTGGAGGAAAAATACACATCCCCAGCAGGAACATTGAGAACTGCATCACCGTGACATCACCTCCACCCGCAACAACACTCCCTGTTGCCTGACATTCTGTGCATGTAGACAATGCAAGAAGACAATACCTCAGTTGCATTAGAAATTACACCTGGGGCCTCTTTTAGATTTTGGTAGCTGGTGCTCAGATTCATTCCCACTGTGGAAAAGGTCAGAGATTTATATATGCTAGGGACAGGAGCAAGTATCTTTAAAGTGTGGAAAGATGAAGGTCCACAAATTTGTTGCTTTATGGGTAACAAGTAACTGTCAAGGCATTTCAGTCCTGTAATGCTACTTCCTACCCAAGAACAAATTCAATGACATAATTTTTCTTTATGGGAGTAAATACTTTTTTGAGGGTAAACCAAACTTTTGCAAATTACATACACTTTCATACAATACAGAGTATTTGTAGATGTTCACTGCACATCCACCTATAAAAAGAATTAGACATGATGTGTAAGAAGGGTCACGTTTACAAGTTAGTTACTGTCACCATCCAGTCCCTCAGATTACACACAATTTCAAACTCTTTTTCCAGAACATCGATTTCTCTAGTCTACCTGCTCCAGCGCTGTTATATAATGATGGGTACTTGTAAATGCCCTATGGACTCAGACTTCTTTTTAGAAAGACAGTGCAATATTTAGTTCTATCGGTTTCTTTTCACATTTAGAGTTAATTTATTGATATTGATATTATTTATTGAGCACAGCATCAAGGGCATCTTGGCACTGACAAGTGAAAGATAAGCAACAAAGGAAGGATATAAAAACAGAAACCATTAGATTAAGTAAAGACTAGGCTAATACTGTAGAGCAAAAAGCCAAGGTTTCACTTGTTTCCTGAAACATGTCAAATTAGGCTGTTTTTTAATTGGATGGGCAGTTTGTTCCAGTATTTGCTTGTGAAAAAACAAAACTTCTGCCACCCCTTTGTTACATTTGGGGATAATCACAGTTTTGGATGCAGCAGAACAATGGGCTCTCCTAGGCACATACCAGGAGACGGACTTCCTCAGATACTCTGTGCCTGTATTGTGCAGAGATTTATGGACCAAACAGAGTGCCTTAAAAGCCACTCACAGTGGAGCTCAGCTAACCTGTAAGAAACTGATTTCATTTTAGGTAATCTCAAGAGAAGACAGGTAGCTGCATTCTGTAAAGTTTGAAGTCTATTAAAAAAAGTTTTTGAATGCCCCAAATTCAGGTCATTGCAAGAATCCAACCTGGAGAGTACCAGCGCCAGGGTCATTGATTTCTGCAAATCAAAGGAGATGAAAGAAAATATCGTCCTCAACATCCTTAAAGACAAAAACAAGAGGAAGAGAGTTTTTTATCTGACAGAAAAAAGTAAGATTATGATAACAAATCACTCCCAAATACTTGACTTTTGGGACAAGAAGAGGAAGGGGACTCAAATGTTGTGGCCATCAAGCAGAATCTCAAAAGGAAATTTCCTTACCAAAAGAGAGGACCTTGGTTTTATCTGAGTTTAATTTAGGGGAATTATGTCTCAAGCAGCAGACAATAGCACTCATGCAAATATTGAATCGTCGTGAGACACCCTTAAAATCACTGAAAATCAATACCACAATTTGGGTGTTTTCAGCATAGGAAATGTGTGAAAAGCAAAAAGAGCAAATCAATCTTGCTAAGGGTGGGTGTGACACACACATTTAACAGCTTGGGGCTCAATGACAACCCCTGACGAACCCTACGTGCCAGTGAAAATGATTTAGACCTGAACTCTCCACGAGCAATAGAGTGTCCCTGTCAATTAGAAGACATCAAAAGAGGTCCGACGTTGTTCCACAAATCGCTGTCTCCTCTAAACGATCCAAGAGGATGAAGTGACTCAGTGTGTTGAAGGCTGCAGAGAGGTCCAAAAGGATCACCCCAGCCTTCTCTCTGTTGTCTATAATGAATCTAATATCTTCCATGGCTGCCACCAAAGCAGATTATGTGCTATGATTTTTCCTAAAACCATATTGGGCACCATCTAAAATGTCAGTTTGATCTAAGTAATCAGAAAGAGCCATATTAGGTTGCTTTTAAATAATTTTTGTCAATATATGCAAGTGTGAAATCGAGCAAACACTTTTTTCCTCCTTAGGATAGAGATTGGATTTTTAGAGGTATATAGAAGGAGTTATAGAAACCTTTTTCCAGAGAGTTGGAAAGTGTCCAGACAAGATAATATTGTTCAGAAGGAAGGTGAGAGGACCTGCCACCGTCCCACCATTTATTTTGGAAGAGTTTTGGGGAGGGAAGGGTTAGAGGGGGTCCCTGATTTTGAGACAAGCATAATTTTAATAATTCACTCTTCAGTATGCAGTGGGAAATTCAAGAAGTCAGTAACCCTGGAATCTGGAATCAGTACCTGTTCCAGGAACATTAACATTACGACTAATGTGAAATTCTTCATAGATTGCCTCTACTTTACTTAGAAAGAACAGGATAGTTTATCACAAAAGGATTGACTAAGCATCGGGGCATTAATTGAATTAAAACCAGAATGGATTTTTGTATTTCATAATTGCTTGAAATTCACAGTGGTTTCAAATATAAATCCTGGAAACATGCATTTGTCACAGCATTCCCATAATATACCTATCAGACTTGCAAATTCCATTTTCACACAAGCATGTATGTGAAAATATCAGAGTCAGTGGAAATGCACTCGCTAACAAATTCATTTTTCTCCGGTTCCTTTCTCTACACTCCTACCAATTGTGTGGGTGTTCCCTGACAAATTGTACTCTGGAATACATTTACTCCCGCCTTTGACAGAAGTAAACATCTGCCAATTTCCAGGATGGTACTTTTCAAAGAAAAAGTGTATGAATATTCACTAACTCAAATGTTTGTGGGTGTGCACAAACTTTTCGAGGCAGCAATGCTCTTGAAAGGACCCCCCCTCACTGGAAAAGTTTTACACGTACATAGGGGGTAATTACAACATTGGTGGTAAAAGGCCGTGCAGAAGACCGCCAATACACCGCCGCGGAATTCCGCCACAGCTATTATGGCCCACATCTCGGAATCCGGCGAAATTCAGACACCCACACAAGTCCGCCACACCAAAGGTCAGTGATAATCTGGTGAAAATAAATCCTCCACCTCCACGCCAACAGAAACACGCCCATGCTATTACGACCCACGAATCCACGCGGCGGTCTTTCAACCGCGGTATTCCATTGGCGGTACACACCGCCGCGCTCAAAATACACACACATCTCCAAAACACCGCCACATTACACAATTACAAATACACACACCTGATACACATACACACACCACTCCCACACACCCAATTCAATATAAAACACACACCAACATCACCCACAAACCCCTACGACCACAATTCACTGACGAAGGCCAGAGAGACAGCACAGCAAAGACAACCCCACCAAACAGAGGCACACAACACCATCACCCACACAACATCCACGCACAAAACACCATACACCACTACACATCACCACACACATCAACACTCACACCGCCCCACATATCACACACACCACCCCATGGCACGCCAAAGACACCCTCGCTTTTCCGAGGAGGAGATCAGGGTCATGGTGGAGGAAATTGTCCGGGTAGAGCCACAGCTATTTGGCTCACAGGTGCAGCACACATCCATAGCCAGGAAGATGGAGCTATGGCAAAGAATAGTCGACAGGGTCAACGCTGTGGGACAGCACTCAAGAAATCGGGAGGACATCAGGAAGAGTTGGAACGACCTAAGGGGGAAGGTGTGTTCAACGGTCTCCAGGCACAAGATTGCAGTTCAGTGGACTGGCGGCGGACCCCCACCTCCTCCCCCACAACTAACAACATGGGAGGAGCAAGTCTTGACCATCATGCATCCAGAGGGCCTCGGAGGAGTCGGTGGAGGATGGGACACTGGTAAGTTAAATCTTAACTATCATATCCCCCACCCTACCTGTATGCTATCACACACCTCCACCCTCACACCCTCCCCTATCACCCCAAATACTCACTACATAGTAACACATTTGTTTGTGTTTGTGTTTGTGTTTGTTGTGTTTGTGTTTGTTCATAACACAAACTACACATCCCAACACCAAGCCCTGCATGACACAACTAAGCATGGACACCTATCACCTAAGCATGCCCACTGCACAAACCCAGAACAACCCCATAACCATCATCACACAAGCCCCCACACAGGAATGCTTGCACTGGGGTACACAGACACCCACCCATTGCACACCATTACACACAAACATGCAATAATCATACTCTTATGCCCCTGCAAGAACACGAAGGACCGTCACCCCACCAGAGGGTCCAGACAACACCACTCCACCCCCAGAAGAGGCCCACAGTGACGATAGCAGCTCTGCCCTACTGGATCCTGATGACCAGCCCGGACCATCGTGGGCCTAGGGACAGTCGGTTCCCCTTGCACAGGCACAGCCCAACACTGACCTTCCACCCTCTGGTAACACCAGCACAGCACTCACCCAGCGGGCCACAAACCTCTGTATCCAGGACAGGTCAATCAGCGGTGTGTCCACCACTACAGTGAACCCAGGGTAACCCACCACCCCAACAACAACAGGGACCTGGGGGCAGTGGTAGTGGGCAAACGGTCCAGGGGACGGAGGCACAGGAACACAGGGGAACTGGGAGGGCTGCTGTGCGACAGGGGGCGGACAGGCCAAGGGAACTCACTCTCCACGAGGCCCTCACGTCCATCATGGGAGCATACCACCACTCCCAGGAGACGATGGCGACGTTCCTAGTCAAGTTTCAGGAGACCCAGCGCCTGCAGGAGGACCAGTATTTGGGGTTCAGGGAGGAGCTCAGGACCATCAGCTCCGCCTTGGGCACCATCGTATGGGTGCTGAAGGACATACAGCAGACCCTGAGGGACACCGTGGCACTCCAAGGGGCCCCTGACACTAGTAAGGACGATGAACTGCCCACCACCTCCGCCGGCGCTGGTGGACAGGACGCCCCGCCACAGGACAACCACACCAGCACCCCACCCCCTGCAGACGGACAACCACCACTCAAGCGGTCCCTGAGAGCCAGGAACAGGACAGAGCAAGATGGCAAGACCCCGCCAGGAAATGAGACCACCCTGATTGTCCCCCCACTGTCCCACTTTGTTACCCTGTCCATACTTGAACTGCCCCAGCTCCACTTCCTATGCCCAGATGGGCAGTGCACCTGTGAGACTAATAGACTGGACTCTGCCATGGACATTCCTCCGCCATCACCTATCCTCATTTTATAACCCCCTCCCATTTCTGAGCACTTCAATAAACACCCTTGAAACACAAAACAATCTGGAGTCAGTCTATGATTTGTTAAAATGTAATATCTATGACAGTGTCAAAATGCGTTGTGAGATGTAAAGACAACATACCAATGTCACACATCAAAAGTCCTTGAAGCATGCAAGTAGATGACACACGTTGGTAACCACACCTGTGAAACCGTAATGGAAAGAAACAACTCAATTACCATATAATCCCAATAAATTACACACAGGATAGAGGAAGACGTGTGACAGTGAATGTAATGGTAAAAATGAAAATGTTCTCACCTGTGTGTCACTGGAAATTTTGCTGTATGACTGACTCCCTGTTGTCGTTGTCTTCTTCCTCAGCTTCCTCCTCATCACTGTCCACAGGCTCCACAGGCTCCACAGCTGCCACAACACCGTCATCTGGACCATCCTCCTGCACAAAAGGCACCTGGCGTCGCAAAGCCAAATTATGAAGCATCGAGCAGGCGATGATGATCTGGCACACCTTCTTCGGTGAGTAGAATAGGGAACCACCTGTCATATGGAGGCACCTGAACCTGGCCTTAAGGAGGCCGAAGGTGCGTTCGATCACCCTCCTAGTCCGCCCATGGGCCTCATTGTAGCGTTCCTCTGCCCTGGTCCTGGGATTCCTCACTGGGGTCAATAGCCAGGAAAGGTTGGGGTAACCAGAGTCCCCTAATAGCCATACACGGTGCCTCTGGAGTTGACCCATCATATCAGGGATGCTGCTATTCCGCAGGATGTAGGCGTCATGCACTGAGCCAGGGAATATAGCATTAACCTGCGAGATGTACTGGTCTGCCAAACAGACCATCTGTACATTCATCGAGTGATAACTCTTCCTGTTTCTGTACACCTGTTCACTCCTGTGGGGGGGGACCAGAGCTACATGGGTCCCATCAATGGCACCTATGACGTTGGGGATATGTCCAAGGGCATAGAAGTCACCTTTAACTGTTGGCAAATCTTCCACCTCAGGGAAAATTATGTATCTCCTTACGTGTTTCAGCAGGGCAGACAACACTCTGGACAAGACGTTGGAAAACATAGGCTAGGACATCCCTGATGCCATGGCCACTGTTGTCTGAAAAGACCCACTTGCAAGGAAATGGAGCACTGACAGCACCTGCACGTCAGGGGGGATTCCAATGGGATGGCGGATTGGTGACATCAGGTCTGGCTCCAACTGGGTACATAGTTCCTGGATTGTGGCACAGTCAAACTTGTAGGTGACGATTACATGTCGCTCTTCCATTGTCAACAGGTCCACCAGCGGTCGGTACACCAGAGGATTCCGCCATCTTCTCACATGTCCCAGGTGACGGCGCCTACGAAGGACAACAGCAACGAGAAAGTCAATTTTCCTCCAGGTATGTACCCACAGTTACATAGAAGACTACACCAAACACAAAACCCTTCCTGTATGTGTGTTGAGTGTAGGCCTAGCTATGTGTGACGCAGAAGTAAATGAAGCAATGTGGGCCCCTAAAAAATGGCGGCTGCCTGACCTCTAAACTGGGACGATGGGATTGTGAGGTAACTGTGCTGGCGTTACACACCGTCGCGGTAGGCGGTCGTAGACCGCAGCGCAATGCTGCATTGGTTAACATAGGACCCTATGGGTCTCAGGAGCCAATGAACAGGTGCGCCGGCGGTGATGATACGCACCGCCGCGGACGTCACCGCCATTTTCTATCTGTTCAATCACTAGATACCTGACCTTCGACAGGAGAGGACCTACACTGCAAGTGGTGCTGTGACCTCGGTCTGGAAGCGACGATGGCTACTGCGTCTGGGGAAAGGGCCCCTGCCTTCAATGCTCAGGAGTTGGAGAAACTGGTAGACGGGGTTCTCCCCCAGTACACGCTACTCTACGGTCCTCCAGACCAACAGGTTAGTACACAGGGAGCACGTTATATGGGCTAGGCCTGGGTGGAGAGGGCTGGTTGTAAGAGGGAAGGGGGCAGAGTTCAGGGAACATTAATGCATGTGAATGAATGGGCCACATGGCTAGAGTAGGGAGGGGGCCACTCACATCGACGGTGCCGTTGGTAATGACTTTTCGTCTTCCCTTGTGCATGTCATGTAGGTCAGCGCCCACCAGAAGAGGGACATTTGGTGTGCCACCGCCAAGGAGGTCCGGACCCTGGGGGCCCACCAGAGATGGGGCACCCACTGCCGGAAAAGATGGGAGGACATTCGCCGCTGCAGCAAGAAGACGGCGGAGGCTCAGCTGGGGATGGCCTCCCAACGTGGGAGGGGTGCCCGTCGCACCATGACCCCCCTGATGTTCCAGATCCTGGCGGTGGCCTACCCTGAGTTGGATGGGGGCTTGAGGGCATCACAGCAGACACAAGGGGGTGAGTACAACCTCATTCTGCGGACTTTGCGCGCAGTAGAGGGGTCTGGGTGGGGGAGGAGGCCTGTGGGTGTACCTAGGCCAGGGCGAGTTCCGTAGGCTAGGCCCCTCTGTAATGCAGCCCATGTGGCACTCTACCCCACCTCAGTAGAGTGCCAAGTACAGGTATAGATGCCCCTGTGGCATCCATGTGTGCAGATGTCCACCATAGCCATGTAGGCCATATCCCAGGAATTGCAAATGCAGAGGCCAGGAGCACAGTGTAATGCAGGGGGCTGCTGTGTCTGTCTTGTCCGCCAACGGTAGCAGTATGCCATGCACTCAACCTGTTCTTCTTCTGTCTCCCCCCCCTTTTTGTGCTCTCCCTGTTCTTTTGTGCATCAGCATCATAAGGCGGAGGTACAGTGGCACCGGAGCATGAGGGAGCTGCATCCCACATGGCCATGGAGGGCCACACCACGGACTCTGAATGCAGCAGTGGGACGGAGGGCGAGGGGAGCTTCACGTCGGCCACCGGATCACCAACCAGCGATAAGGACTTGTCCGCCGATGGGAGCTCCCTTGTGGTGGCGGCATCATCTGTGCGCCCCACTTCTAGAGGTACAGCCGCCACCTCCCCTACCAGCACCGCCCTCCCAGCAGCCCCTCAGCGCTCGCCCCGTGCCCGCTCACCCAGGAGGGTGGGCATCACCTTCGCCCCAGGCACCTCTGCTGCCCTCAGTGAGGAGGCCATTGACCTCCTCAGGTCACTCACTGTTGGGCAGTCTACCATTGTGAATGCCATCCAGGGTGTAGAAAGAGAGTTGCAACACGGTAATGCATTCCTGGAGGGCATTCATTCTGGTCAGGCTGTCCTTCAGCGAACCCTGCAATCTCTGGCATCAGCACTGATGGCAGCCATAGTCCCTGTGTCTAGCCTCCCCCCTCCAACCTCCTCCACCCAGACCCAATCCCCTGTACCCCAGCCCATCCCAAGCACACCTACGGACCTGCATGCACACAAGTCAACACACACAAGTAGCTCAAGCAAACATAGGCACCACACAACCCACAGGCACTCACGCAAGCCTCACCCACATACAGACACAGCAACATCCACTGCCTCCACTGTGTCCCCCTCCTCCTCTTCTCCCTCCTCCCTCCCAATCTCGTCTACACATACACCTGCATGCACTACATCTACAGGCACCAGGAATCGCACCAGGACACCCAGCACCACAAGCCGCTCACCTGCACTCACCACCTCCACTCCCATTTACATGTCCCCTGTGTCCTCTCCCAGTGTGTCTGTGACGCCCCCTCCCAAAGTACACAAACACCGGCAACCACACACCCAACATCCATCCACCTCACGACAGCCTCCAGTACCTGCACCTGCACCCAAAACACCTAAAGTGACACCTCCTACAACCACCTCCTCTTCCTCCACTCCCAGACCCCCTCCAACTACCCATCCCAGTGTTCGTCAGAAACTGTCCCTCTGTAAAGTTGACCTTTTTGCCCCCACCCCCCCTCCAATTCATCAGTCCTGTTGTAGCGCCTCAGCCAAAAAGCCTCCAATACCAGTGGTGCCTGTTCAAGGTATGTGGAGTGCACCGGCCACCAGGGCAGGCAGTATGACCCGGAGCCAAGGCACTGGCAGCCCACCCCCTGTAAAGGCTCTGAAATTTGAAAGTGGACGACGGGACCGTGTGAAGACTCCTGAAGGGAAAACAACTCACAGGCGTCGCAAGGGGATTGGAGAGTCAGCTGTGACTCCACCAAAGGTGGGTAAGGGCCAGAGGAAGTCTGCCCAGCCTGTTGTGAGTATCATGGCGGAGAAGGGCGGCATCATTCCCGTTGGTCGAGATACCACCGCCAGCACCGTCGTCACTGGGCCGGAGACCACCGCCAGAGTCATAGCCCAGGAGGGCCCAAGTATTGTCACTGGTCAGGACACCACCACCGGAGTCATAGCCCAGGAGAGCCCAAGTATCGTCACTGGTCAGGAGACCACCGCCGGAGTCATAGCCCAGGAGGGCCCAAGTATCGTCACTGGTCAGGAGACCACCGCCACCGCCGGAGTCAGTGCCCAGGAGGGCCCAAGTATCGTCACTGGTCAGGAGACCACCGCCGGAGTCAGTGCCCAGGAGGGCCCAAGTATCGTCACTGGTCAGGAGACCACCGCTGGAGTCATAGCCCAGGAGGGCCCAAGTATCGTCACTGGTCAGGAGACCACCGCCACCGCCGGAGACAGTGCCCAGGAGGGCCCTGGCTGCCACAGCCCAGGTGGGCTATGAGGGAACGTCATGCCACACACCAATGCCCAGTCTATGGAACGTCATGCCACACACCAATGCCCGTTGCAGAACCGCCATGGCAAAGCACCGCTGAACAGTCCAGAACCGCCATGGCAAAGCACCGCTGAACAGTCCAGAACCGCCATGGCAAAGCACCCCTGAACAGTCCAGAACCGCCATGGCAAAGCACCGCTGAACAGTCCAGAACCGCCATGGCAAAGCACCGCTGAACAGGGCAAGCACCGCTGAACAATCCAGAACCGCCATGGCAAAGCACCGCTGAACAGGGCATGCACTGGGTAAGAATGAAAAGACCGCCACATCAAGCATCGTTATCCCATGTGCAGCTGGGACAGTGATGGGACAGGAACTTTCACGGGGAGACTAATCCAGTCTGGGCACCAGTCCCCCTCCCGAGCAAGTGGCGGCTGTTATCTACTTGCGAAATTGTGGCTTTGCACTCCCCAGGATGGCACAGTGGGCAACCCACCCACTGTAGAGACTTGAGAGACTGTGGCTTTGCACTCCCCAGGATGGCACAGTGGGCAACCCACCCACTGTAGAGACTTGAGAGACTGTGGCTTTTCACTCCCCAGGATGGCACAGTTGGCAAGCCACCCACTATAGAGACTTGAGAGACCGTGGCTTTGCACTCCCCAGGATGGCACAGTGGGCAACCCACCCACTGTAGAGACTTGAGAGACTGTGGCTTTGCACTCCCCAGGATACATCAATGGGCATGGAGCACCGTCGTGGATCTGGCTTTGCAGTCAACCGGCTGAGGTGCCTCCCCTTCCCTTCCCCCTGAGGTGCCTGTAGTATTTCTATCTGATGCCCCGGCAGTGTTCTCTCCGATTGTGGACAGGTATCTTTTGTGGGCCTCGCCCATGCATTTTTAGACTAGTGGTGCACGGACATTGATATGTGCATATCTGCACTACTTCACGTAATGTATATATTTCTGCCTGATTTTATTATAGATCTGTATATTTTTGACAGACATGTGTATTGCTACATTACAATGTTTGAACTGATTTCGCTTTGTCTTTGCATTCTTCCGGGGGGATTGTGGGTTGTTACTGTGATTTTTGTGGATGCATTGGTGTGTATGTTGTAATATGCGAGGGTGGGGGTGGGGGTGTTTCGTGTGTGTCCCCCTAACTTTTGCCTCCCCCCTCCCCCATGTCGTAGGTGCAGTACTCACCGTTGTCTTCGGCCGCGCCGGTGTTGGTCTTCGTAGATGAGTAGGAATACAAGGGCCGGTAGAATGTGTAATTCGATCTCCTTGGAGTCCTCGTTCCTCGTGGGATGTGTTCAGGTGAGCGTTTTCCCATTGCAGTAACTGTTTCCGCCGTGTTTTTATCCACGGTGAATCCGCCCCGGAAAAGGTGGCGGATTGGCCTGTTGTAATACTGTGGGCGGTACATTGTCTTCCACCTGTCTGTTGGCGGTGACCGCCGCGCTGCTTGTCTGTACCGCCGTAGCGGTCGGAGTGTTAAAGTGGCTGTCTTTTTTGGCGGTTTCCGCCAGGGTCATAATTCCCTTTTTTTTTGTCCGCCGGCCTGTTGGCGGTCTTACCGCCGCTTTAACACCGTCCGCCAGGGTTGTAAAGACCGCCATAATGTCAGTCCCCGTACTCATTCACCTCTTTGCATGGTTTCTCAACTTAGAGTGAGACAAGATGCTCTGCTTCACACTTCCACGGTCCCAAGATGCCTGGTTCGCATTGCCCACCTTTGACATTTTCGATGGTTTCTCACACTTGGGTTCTAAGAAAACACAAGGAAACCTAGCTCTCTTTGTTGTGGATAGTCCTGGGAAGTCTAATGAACCAGCTCTCTTGACACCAAGAAGGTAGCTATCAATACTGCAGCAAGTGCCCTAAACCGGGGTCCGAGGGGCCCACTTTACCCCAATTATAGATGTTTTTACTATGAAACTGGAAAATGGGGACACATTTTTCATTGCTTGCATTAAGGCTGATGGCAGTCTAGCTTTGTCAGTGCTTGGTACGCATTCCCAGCAATCCCTCAGCTGGCAGCAACATATGTGTGCAAGAAACAATGTCCCACACCGTGTAAACATTCCGAGTGCACGGCTGGCAGTATGACAGGCTGTGTGTGATACACGGCTAATTTGTCTTCCCAGAAGTTCCCTGCCAAAGGTTTCTACCTTTTTTTTTTTGCTTTGCTTGGTACGTACTCTTTCCCTTGCGATCTGCGCCACATCGTGGTTCAAGTTTGTGGTGTTGAGCGACTTGATTGACCGTTTATTACCGGCAGCTGTGGGTCCGTTTCACCTGTTCATTAAAAGCTAATAAACACCAGGACCCCAAAGGCGTTGTGTGTGTGGGTGTTTTTTTTTTTTTGTCACGTACTGGACATCACGTGCTGCCACTGGTCTGTGGAGAACGAGCAGAGCAGCAAGGCATATCCGATTGACATGAGTGTGCTGCAGCGAAGAATAATGACGAGGGCGTGACATCATCCTCGAAAGCGGTGCAATTTTAGGATAACTAGAGAATGTCAGAGTGGATTGCTGAGATTATGCAATGTTTTTGAACTGATAGTGCCTTCTTTGAAAAAATGGATTTCTGGACTGCAGTGTGACAGGCATGTCGTAGTCTTGAATGTCAGGGTGGATCTATTGAAAGTAGAATTAAATGGATGAGAGCGCTTAAGCAGAAACCCTACAATTTGTGTTCTTGTACTATAATTACTGAGTTATGAATAGCTCACACACAACCTGAACTCCTGCTTGTGAGAATTCACTGTATTTTTCCTAGTATATTTAGATTTTGAGTGTTCATTTTTAATGACCACTAATTACTGTGTAACTGTTGAAAAACTCGGTGTACTTATTCAACCATTTAACCTCTAAGTAAAGTTCGCTTGGGAAAACGGGTCCCTGCATCAGAAAGGATGCAACTCTTATGGTCTGATGCTCAATTTATAGTTAATATTGTAATGCTTTTTTAAAGTTTCACTTCTGAAAAGTACATTTATGTGTTTATTTAAAATGTGGTTTTGCAAATAAAGCAAGCGCCTTGCTGCCCATCCCAAAAGAAGCAAACCACTGCCTGACGATGATACAAACAAACCTTTTTGCTGAATTGTTGGGTGCTGAATGTCTCGTGGTGTGATTTAACCCCAGAGAAGATATCCAAACACTTCATGTGCAAGGAATATGCCACATCTGCTATGAGTCACAAAAGGGGTGTTGAGTCACATTTGTGAACTCCTTTGAGATCTTGTGGTTCCTTTCCATTTGTATCTTGAACATATAATTTGACTTTTGCACAGCAGCCTGGAATTACCAACACCACTAGTAACCATCATGGAATCCGGAGGCTTCCTAAGGCATGCGTCAACAGCCAGATCTGGCAACAAAAGGACTTTTACTGTGTGTACCTAGCGTAGATTTCCTATAGGTCTTCCCTATAGCCATTAGCGCGACAACAAGAATGAAGATTTGGTGAGTCCTAGAATACACTGATTTAAAAATGGAACGCTTAGGGCTGGATGTATTGCGATCAGCTGATTACAATATTATCACTTAATAGAAGATTTGTTTCCAGCACTGAGATTACAGCTGTCAAATAAACATCATTAACAATTTTTTTTTTTCCTGGAAACAGCACCACCCACAGATTATTACACCTGAATTGGTTTTCTTGGTAGTTTATCAAGAGTCTTTTTTTCCTCTAGAACTCTGCTGTATACAAGCTCTGCTGTGATAGTGGCTGTGGTCTGGGATCCCTCTCCGACCATGATGGAGGGCCCGATTTAGAGTTTGGCAGCAGGGTACTCCATCGGAAACGTGACAGAGTACACTACCTTCCAAACGCTCACTCTTCTTGATGGATCCTAACTTTTCCATCGATGGAGCCAACGGGAGCTCTGTTGAAGGAAAGCTTTCTCCAATGGCCCAAAGGAGATGGAGTCATGAAGGACATTACACTGCCCATCCTATATGGGGTGGATGGTGTAATGTCTTTTGATTCTTTTAATCCACTAGAAAAACCTGGCAGAGAGAGACAGAATAACATTACTGACCACCACACCCTGGGTGTAAACTCCCAGCATGTGGGGGTTATTCATTTTTGTTTTTCTGAAAATTGAACTCCTGCTTTAGACGTTTGTTTCTGAAAAATAAAAAAATGTAGAAGGTTTGGCAAACAGCTGTCAAAGCCACACTGATGGTGGTTCCTTCCAATGTATAAAGGTGACCTCTGGGCTGATGGACATCTCTAAATGTGACAGACAGTAGTCTGTCAAAGTTGTGAAATTAATGATGTCTGCCACCCTGACAGACGGAAAAACAACAAGGTAATGGATGGAATGCTTGAATTCATCTCAGCCAATGGCAATCACTTAGGCCGCATCCTAATCCATTATTTTTGCCCACTATGCTACCTCAGTTTGGACGCAGCCATATGCATATCAGTCTTGACCCTGTTCCTCATGGAAACAGTCCAGCCCAAACTGCCATGCCAGGTCCTTCCTGAAACAGAGCACAAGCAACCCAGGACCGGTTCCGCCCTTATTATTTCCCCTTGTTATGGGCTCTTCAGCCAGGTATAGCTTGGTTCACTGGTGCAGTGAGCCTGGGACCCATGTCTGGGCATACCTGTGCACTTAGGGCACCAAATGCAAAACTAGCAAGGTGATGGAGAGATTGCTTGAATAATCCCTGCCGCTTATAGTGATTTCCAGCAGCTCATATTATTTCAAGCATTCCATCCATCACTATGTTGTATGTTTGTCCTGACAGATGGAGCACCATCCATCAAACTATATATCTGGTCCAGAGTGTCTAATCAAAAATAGGGTAAAATGGAAATTGATAGAGACACACTGGCCCTAATTAAAAGTGGCCTAGGTACATCCAGTATGTGTGGCAAGCTACACATAGTGAGATTATACATTTTGTGGCAAACAGACACCATTAAACAGAATTTTAGCACTTACGGGTCTCGTGAAAATCGGTTTAATGGTATCCGTTAGACAATCAGCCCTGAGGAAGTCCTTGTGGATGAAATGCATTGGCTACTATGATTACTACGAATTGTGACTATATTGGTTATAATGAATTATAGAAGTTGTTGTGGTTGTTATGAACACTTATGGATATAGAATTTGCTCCACTGAGAAGGAAGTGTTGAGAATCTGTGCCATCCATAACTCTGGAATTAGACTTTGTTGAATCATTTATTATGATATGGAACCCATATGAGTGTTGAGTCTGATGTAAATAATAAATAAAATAATATTACCATATTTGATTTATAAGTGACCTATACTGCACATTATGTAGCACCCATGTGTCTTACTGCAAACCCTAGTCCCCAGTGGCAACAGAAGTACTGGCCCCATGGAAGGAATGTGGTATTCCCCACCTGTAGTCAAACACTAATGAAGATATGTATAGACATGTGTGGTTATTAAGGCCCCAAGGTGAGTTTAGTCATGAACCAAATCCCCTCTGTATTCATTTAGATTTAATTTAACTTCCTTTGTTATGGGGTGGTGTCTGCTCAGTTCGCACTAAGGGCATGGGCCTTACACCAAACGAACCACCTCAGCAATAAAGCTAAAGTCATAAGTTTGTAAAATGGACAGGCCCCGTATCGCCATAACTGCAATCACGCAATTCAAGGAGTGATTTCAAAATCTAAAATGTAATTAAATTTTCTAATTACAGCCCAGACTTCCTTTTTCATTTGCACCATATTTGATTTAGTTAGTGAAGGAACTTAGGCCCATATTTATACTTTTGTAGCGCCGCATTTGCATAATTTTTTGATGCAAAAGCAGCGCAAACGTACAAAATACAATTGTATTTTGTAAGTTTGAGCTGATTTTGCGTAAAAAAACAACGCAAATGGGGCGCTAAAAAAGCATAAATATGGGCCCTAGTGCCAGATTTACAAGAAAGTGGTGAATCAGCTGTGATGCACCACTTTTCTTGCTCACCCCCTACCGGCACCTAACGACATCATGGTAGCGCCGTATTTACAATATGGTGCACTATGGCACAGGTTAGGACAATAGCGTAATAATTTATAGCACTATTGTGGTACTTTGCAGGAATAGTGGCATAAATAACGGCGCTAATCCTGCAAAGTAAAGGGAGGACCATTGTAAGTAATGGACGCATCATTTTAATGTGTGCTCTGAGCAGGCATTAAAAATGACGCTAAAAATGGCACAATGAAATGTTGTAAATTTCACTGCCCCATTGTTACTGGCCTCCCACTGCAGGAACGCCCCCCTTGCATACAGAATACCTGGTGCAGGCATAATGTGGCACAAGGGGTCACAAATAATGCAAAACAAGCATTGCGACACTTTAAGGAAACCCTTAGAGAAGGAGGCCATGCACACCTCTGAGTATGTTTGGTACCTCAAGAAGGGCACTGACTGCTAATGGCAGTCGTGCCAAGATAAATTGCTGGATGTCAAGAGGCCCATCACAAAATTCTGGATATGGCCGAAGAGACCAGGCAATGGGGATCCCTAATCTCCCCGGAGATTTTGTCTGGGAGGGCCTAAAGGGCCAATTCACACAACACATGTAAAAAGAAAAATCTCATACCGCTGGGAGTTCGCTTTTTGTCATCTATTCACATAGTAGAGGAAATGCTTCTTAGTGAGGAGCCAGTTGGAGTCACAAGAGAGCCTAGGCCTCCCTTCGATCTCCTCCGCATAACCAGTGAACCAACATGCTCCGACTTGCCGGACCAGGAAGGTGGCCACTGTTTTCGTCCCACACGCTCAGTCCATAAGAAAGCTTGTAAAATAGTCCGCCTGGAAGGTGCCTTGAGAGCACTACACTGGTTACCCGTTGCCAGAAGATGCACTTTCAAGCTGCTTTGTATCACCCACAAAGCTATACATGTAACAGGACCGCTTTTTATCAGAAACAAAATAACCAAATACATCCAACAAAGAAACCTCCGCTCAAGATTGGCACCACGCCTTAGAACACCACCATACAAGAAAAAGACTATAGGTGGTACATCCTTCTCCGTTCAAGGAGCCAAACTATGGAATTCATTACCCCCAACTATAAGAGCCACAGATAACTTTCTTGTCTTCAGAAAACTACTCAAGAGTTGGCTCTTTCCTTCATAACCACCATATTCAAACATCTATGGACTGCATATGCCTATGTTGATAAATACTTTTTCTGATTATGTGTCTATTTCTAGTTTTATATAGTTCTTTAGAAAATATGTATTGCTACTATGTCATAACAATAAAATACACACACACTCTTTAAACCTGTCTGACTAAGTATTTTTACCCATGGTTCTAATTATGTATTGTATGTACATATATGTGTGCATATGTGGGTGTATTCATGTGTGTATGTATGTATGTGTGTATGTATATATATATATATGTATGTGTGTATTTTGTTCGGTGCTTGGCAAGTTCGTGGGTCATTGCATGGCTCCTGGGTGGGTTTTTATACTAGATATCTATGAATCCCTGCTCTCATCTTATCACACTTATCTACCCATCATCATATGTCATGTCTCTATCAATCTATCCTCCATTCCCACTCTGACTCATCCCAAATCCATTCTACTACTTTCATCTCCTAAATAACTCTGCCTAAGTTTTTCCCTCCGCTTCCACATCTAACTCACCAAACCTCACTCTACTACCATGACCTCCCAAACAACCCTACTAAATTCTCCCTCATTTATCTCACCCTGCTACTATGATCTCTTTAACCCTTCCACAGGCTCTTCCCTCCTCCATCCCCCTTTACTCATCCCAAGCCTTTGGGACGAGTAAACGAGGAATAAACTCCCAATTAACACTTCTGGATTTCTTTTCTCCTCCAACCATCCGTTACTCCAGTCAATCTAACTAACTAACAAACTCTCATATCCGCGGCTCAAATTAACTCATAATAATACTAAAACTGTACTCATATTTCCCGATACTAATCCATTACTAATTCTTGTTGGGTTCCAGAGTAGCGTGCTACTCACCAAAAAGCGCTTTGACGCCTCGTCAGGGGTAGTAAGCGCTATATAAACACTATTACAATACAATACAATACAATACTTTGTAAATATAAGGAAGGAGAATGGCCTCTTTAACACCACATTAGCGTAAAGGACGCTAGTGTGGCAGTAATAGGCCTGATTTATTTTCTATGCCCCAGAGACCGTTCACTTGTAAACAAAATATAACAATTTAATTAGTACCAGATGCAAAAGTTTGTAAAGTAAAGCAGGTGACCTTGTTGTATGGCCTAAATCATTAGCAAATAACCCCACTTCCTCGTCGCTCTGGACTGGGCGCAAGTGCAAGGTCTCCCACAATACCGTGGGCTGCGTTCTGCCTTAATTCAGACTGTGTGTTGCCTCTTTAAACCGCGTTCAAAGTGTTCTTAGGGTAAAGAATTCAAAGACACAGGAAAGTGCAAACATTTACATTCTGTGTGGTACAGTAGTCCTGACTTTCAAGAAAACTGCTCTTGATTTTTTTTTTATATCTTTGTTTCCAAAAGGCGGTGTTTGGCTGTGAAATATACATGTAATTTCTGGAGGTATGGAACGAATTGAGGAATATGTCCAGCCATTGTCAGGGTGAACAGGGCAGGCAAATAAAAGCTCCTTTGCACATAAATCTTTGCCGCCAACATCAAATGAACAGGATACTGCCAAGAGTGTTTGTATAACGCAGTAATTTATGCAAAAAATAAGCTTTTGTCAGCACTGCAACAGAGCAGCCTTGATAAATGTCCTCTAATTTATTGTCATGTATAAGAAATCAAAGTAAAACATTTACAGTCTGCGCACTGAAGGATTCCAGGCCTGAGACAGGGAAATACTTTTTTTTGAAGTAGAGAAAGCAGAGTTGGCCAAAAGGTTAAAGAGGATTTATTTTGAATGTTGAAAAAATGTCCACTTGCTAGGAAACACACAAACATAATAAAAATGCCTGTTTGTGAGGAGTTGTGGGAAAGTGGTCTAACATATAGGCAACATTCTGTCAGAGTTGTGTGGCCCCATGCTTTTTTTCCCCACACCTGGATGTTAAATCAGACTCAGTATCCGTTGTTAATGTCATATGTTGATGGTGGACTCAGCGTTTAGAATATGCATCAAGTGCTGCTCTACTCCACAGTCTTTAAGATGATATTTGATATTATTCCGCAGTTTTTTTAGGTTACATTGAAAAAGCCCTGAAAAGGAGAATCAGCCAGTGGGGACTGGTGTTGCACATATGATTACCCTTGCTAGGAAGAGTCTGGGACTGAATGTAAATGGTAGGCAGCTTTGACAAAATGTGGAGGCAGCAGCTAAAATAAGACTAGCTGGCCTGGAGTTGTGGCTGGCAGAGTGGGAAGGGACTTAGGCTTGACCACGAGAGAGGAGAGGGAAGCCTTGTGAGGAAGAAATCATTATTCAACAACTATATTTTACCAGCCAGCAAGAGGCCTATAATTGTAGAACTGTATTTACAGACCTGTACATTGAGTCATACTTGCTGAGTGTCTGCACTTCTCCATGGGCTGTATGAAATGATCAGCCCATCACTTTGGTCCTCATTATGACCCTGGCGGTCCGAAGACCGTCAGGGCCGTGGTGATGGTCTCACCACTGTTGGGTTGGCGGTGAAGAACGCCACATTACGAGTGTGGCAGTTTGGCCTCTGCAAAACCGCCACATCTTCCCTGGTACTTCCAGGGTGGTAGGACAGCGGGCCGGAGGACAGGACCTCCAGGCCGGTGGTCCTCTGAAGACCACCTGTGGTATTATGAGTTGCCTTTCCAACAGGGTTTCCGCGGCGGTAGCACCACCACGAAAACCCTGGCAGAAAGGCTGCCGGTGACAGGAAATTCCTTTCCTGCCGCCAGAAGATGACTCCCCCAGCCCCTGCAACTACATGACCCCCCTTTCCATGACAGCACCACCCTCCCCGCATACACTAACACACACACTCACACGCACCCCGCATACACACATTCACCAACACTTACATGAACGCACTCACCCACATGCATACATCCACTCATTCACTCACACCAACAGACACGCATTCACACAAACATACCAACACACACCACTTACTTCAAAAATCACATACGCATTTACACACACGCATACACACTTACATTCACACACACAGCCATACACGCACTCACACACGCATACACAACACACCCAACCCTCCTGCCTCCCTGCCCCCTCCCCTGTCAGACGATCGACTTACCTTGTTCGGCGAGGAGTTCTCTGCCAGGAAACGGGGCCCGGTGTTTCCACCTGCCGGCAGCACCCCGCCATCAGGACATTGCCATGCCATATTACTGCTCGTAATATGGTGGGCGGAGTCCTTTTGGCGTGGCGGTGATGGCAGTGGAACCACCTCTGCACCATCAACCGCCAGCACGACAGCTGGAAAATTTCTGTCCAAATTGTGGCAGAAATCCTTTAGGATTTCTGATTTCAGAAGTCTTGTCTCAATTTTCATTTTGCTCTTTCAGGTCAATGACCAATGTTTCTCTTACCTTTGGCAAAATAAAGCACAGAATACAAATGCCACCATCCAGTTATAAAAATATAATAGAATGGTCGGGTCTGACATTTGTGTAAGCATGCAGGATGATACTGTTGCATCCACTTACAGGCAGTGCTCCAGGGGATCAGTGGTTCCAAAGTGGAAACCATGGGGCTGGCCACCCATAGGTTCATTGGGCTTGTGGTCCTGGTATGACAATGCGTCTTGCCTCATACCACCCTGCTGAAGTCAGGCAGCAAAGAATGTCTTTCATTTTTTTGCCTTCAAGAATTTCATCCATGATCTTTTCGTTCAGCACCTCTAACAACTCATTTTGTTCCTCCAGCCAATGATTAGTTACAGAAATTATATCTTGAGAGCCAATTGATTACTCAAAATCTACCTCACGCCAAAGTAACAATGAACCTTAAACTGGTATTCAAAGAAGTCATGCCCTAGCTGGGTACTAATTCTTACTATCTTATTGATTGTTACCTATGTGGTGATTACTTGTAAAATATTGCCCAAAATTGTTTCTATCACTTAAGTAAATTAATCAGTGGCTGTCCACCCTTGTGTGCCCTCCTCTTTTTTTATCATTTAAGTAAATTAATCAGTGGGTATCCACCTTTATTTGCCCCCTAGTAGAAGATCTACTCAACTTTTCATGCCTCTAAATTAAAACCATATATAACAAATCCTTTTCAGTGTATTAATCTATCTCAACCCATCGTTGTTGATGGACATTCAGAATAAGAGTTCAGTTAAGTATCTGACTTTCAGCAATTGTCAACAATTCCTGGTACACTAGAAAGGGAATCACTTTAGTGAACTATCATGGTTATCAGCCTCTTCTACATATGCCTTTCCTTTGATCTGTCCTTTCTTCTGAGCCTTTACATGGAAGTCAGGCACTTCAGTGGAAGTGTATACTGCTGCAGTCGCTCATGGGCAGTGTTCTCAGGGACCGGCCCTTCCTCTATGGAGAATGAGCTTCTGGCCAACCACAAGGCTTGCTGGGCTTGTGGTCTGGGTGGCAAATCCCACCCTGACACATATCATAAATTTGTTGTGTTGTGGAAGCAGACTGCATCTCCCCAACCAGTCTTTGGTGTCTTGAGAGGGCATGCAAGATTATTTTGCTTCCACACCATGATCTGTCTCCTCTGGCACTTTGATGCTGCCAGGAGGCATGTTGAAGCTAAAACGCTCACATCAGACGCCACAGTGACCAGAAAGGTGGAAGGGGAGAGTTGGTTGCTCAAATCATTAAGATGTTCAATTCCTTAAAAGGTGCCCCAGGACACATTTATCTCTAACCGCATGATGTCGGCAGAGTTTAAGATTCCATTCCAGAATTCTTCCTTAGCAATCGATCCCTAGCTCAGGTGGCCATAACCATGTATTGCAATGAAAATAGTCCTACCCAAAATTATTTCTTGATCATAGGACATCTGGTAACTTCCTGTTTCCTATTTCTTTCTGTAAAAGGAAAAGTTTTACTTCCTATAGCTATGTCACAATGCAGCTATAGGTTTTGTTTGTTGGTTCATTGCTCCTGTCTTGTGAGTACATTTCACCCCTGTTTCACTTACTGTGCTATCTTGTGCTTACCTTGTCTCAAGCTCTTTTTTTGCCATGAAATCATGTATTTTGTCAGTGCTGGTTGGCGAAAATATCTCTATGTTTTGGTATCTACTGGAGCTGTTTTATGCCTGTGGCTTTTTCCTTCAGTACTGTGACGGTTCTTGCAGGCACCGGCAGTTCAAACGTAAATACTTTGGGTGTGGCATCTTTGTGGCTTCAGGAATGCTTTGCACACACATTTATTTGGCTAGTCAAGTCTACAATCATGAAGGTATAATTTCACCCAGATTTTGCACAAGATAACAAATCATACTGGTGGATCAAACATTAGTATTTGACACAGTATGAACCAATCACAAACATGTATAAAACAGATTAAGTTTATCCCTTGATACTGGAAATTGAGTTTGATTTTCCAGTTATCTGCCTTTATTCTCCATGTTTTTCACACAGCCATAAAAACAACTAGGGCCATATTTATACTTTTTGACGCAAAACTGCGCTAACGCAGTTTTGCGCCAAAAAAATTAGCGCCGGCTAACGCCATTCTGAAGCGCCATGCGGGCGCCGTATTTATTGAATGGCGTTAGCCGGCGTTAGCCGACCGGCGCTGCCTGGTGTGCGTGAAAAAAAACCACGTACACCAGGCAGCGCCGGCGTAGGGAAAAATGGCGTTTGGGCGTCCAAAAATGGGGCAAGTCAGGCTGAGGCAAAAAAATCGTCTTAACCCGATTTGCGCCATTTTTTTTTGGCGCCCAGACGCCATTAACATGACTCCTGTCTTAGCAAAGACAGGAGTCATGCCCCCTTGCCCAATGGCCATGCCCAGGGGACTTCTGTCCCCTGGGCATGGTCATTGGGCATAGTGGCATGTAGGGGGGCACAAATCAGGCCCCCCTATGCCACAAAAAAAAATTAAAAAAATACTTACCACAACTTACCTTTTCTTCCCTGGGGTGGGTCCCTCCATCCTTGGGTGTCCTCCTGGGGTGGGCAAGGGTGGCAGGGGGTGTCCCTGGGGGCTTGGGAGGGCACCTCTGGGCTCATTCTGAGCCCACAGGTCCCTTAATGCCTGCCCTGACCCAGGCGCTAAAATCCGGCGCAAATGCGGGTTTTTTAGTCCCGCCCACTCCCGGGCGTCATTTTTGCCCGGGAGTATAAATACGACGCATATGCATCGGAGTAATTTTTTAAGACGGGAACGCCTACCTTGCATATCATTAACGCAAGGAAGGTGTTCACGCAAAAAAATGACGCTAACTCCATGAACTTTGGCGCTAGACGCGTCTAACGCCAAAGTATAAATATGGAGTTAGTTTTGCGTCAAATTTGCGTCGAAAAAACGACGCAAATTCGGCGCAAACGGAGTATAAATATGCCCCCTAGAATTTTAAACAAAGGCCCGTATTTATACTTTTTTAGCGCCGCATTTGCGCCGCTTTTTGATGCAAAAGCGGCGCAAACGTACAAAATCCAATTGTTTTTTTTAAGTTTGCGCCGCTTTTGCGTAAAAAATCGGCGCAAATGCGGCGCTAAAAAGTATAAATACGGGAAAATATTTATATTGCTTTCAGGTTTCGAGAATTTTATTGTATGTATATTTGGCTGAATTTAGATTATCTCTCATGATACTTGAGCCACACCCTGTTAGACCTCCATTAGAAGTTGCCCAGAGGAGACAACGGTACAAGCCCACTATGAGGGGCTGAGGGGACACCACAAAATTTAGATTCGTTTGCCACATAATCTTATTGGCCTTGGCAATGGTAAAGCTATAGATAATGGTATAATGAGGTAAAACGTTTGTGTATTTTACTCCTTTGATGATCATGACTGATTTTCTTTGAACAGTTCTCTCCATTTTATTTTACGGGCTGCAGGCAATATATTTGTTTCATTAGCCCACATTTTATGAACAAATGTTCTCAAGAACAAAGGGAGAGATAATATGGTGGACAAAAATCAATAGGGACATCAAACAATATAGAAAATTAAAGGCAAAGGGAGAAAGGGATGAATGGGCTTGAGGGTAATTTCTTCCCCAATACATGGGTAACAATGCAGAACAATGATCTATCACCATACCTAGTATCTCTCTATGGGGGTGAAATATAAAATGCGCAGTTAACAGAGGCAAAATCAGAGCAAAAGTGGAATTTACCATGGAAGAACACAAAATAGCTATCGCTGTTCCGGGGGCATTTCATACCACAGACACACTGGTATGAAAACCCGAAGTTTCAAACCTGGTTAAATGAATCTGATTGCTGGGAACTACAAAATGTTAATTGATTAATAATAGTCATATATGGAATGTCCCGCATAATATATTGGTAAAAAGTGCTTTGAAGGACAAAAGTGGCTCTTTTATATATTTATAAAAAAACATTAATCGTGTTAATCTTGCTTGGAAGTGAAACTGAGATGAACGCCCTTGAAAGAAGAGAACCAAATCACACAATAATATTGGCTTTCGTAGGAGTTGCCCTTCTTTTTCAGCAATATTCAAGCTGAGCATTTGCTTGTGTGTTTGAGAGAAGTGATAGGTGAAAAGAGTCACATCACTCAAGTGGTATGGTCTAAGTGTGCTAATTGGACTCTTTTACATTAGGATGATGAGGAATTAGTAAATATTGTTACGATTTTATGTGAATTAGCATAACCCATTGCGGTTCAGCTTTTCAGTTTTTTCTTCATGTAACCAACCTCTGACAGTTATGTTTGGTGTTCAACCAAAACTATGTTAATCAGAAACTGATCTCAATTAACCAACATATTTTGATATTTTTTTTCTTGCGTATAAATTACCTTCCATCTGTTATGGGTTTTTGCAGAACTCTAAAAATATTAACTCATTATGATTTACCCTAAAGATTGATAGCCATGAAATTGTAGCTCTGGATTTTACTGGACATTTAGTTTTTTTGTATAATGCAACCATTGTGCATGTTCATCTACACATCAGATATGCCTTGCAACAAATCGCTGAAGGCACCACTTTGTAACCCTGCATGGATTATTTGCACGTGCACTTGATTTATGGTCTGCCATTTCAAGAGCAATTCTGTGAGTTTAAAAGAATCATGTTTGATTATTAATGCATTGAAGCTATTTTGAGAGCTCTCCATATAGGCCTTTAGACAGGCAAGGAGCAAGCTATGTGTTTGTTTGGCAGTGGCATTGGATTTGGAAGCAAAACATGATGAGGCACACTTTGAAATTATTTACTCCCCTATCAGACCCGGGTTTTTTAAATACTGTATGTATTTTTATTCCAAGCTCTAAACTAAAAATCAAGAAGGAAAAAAAGTAACAGACAAAACGAACCTTTAGAAAAGGATTGCTTAACTGCATATTTTACCTTTGTTTTAAATCACACTTCCTAAGTGGAACAAGCAATGTGGCTTGGATGCATGGGTGTAATATTGAAGTTAGGAACAGGAAAGGCTAGGTCAGAGGTAAAAATAATTAGGACGATTTTGTGATGCAATTTAGGTTGTCTGCAACAGTTCCAGGCTCGGGAGTGATAGAATGACCTGAATAATGAGCATTAATTAATAATCCCACCATTTGCGACCTCCTATGTTTGGCTGCAAACATGGGGATGGTGGACTGCAAGAAGAGAGGACCACCATCTTTGTGCTTTCATTACCAAACTAGGTAAAGCTCCGTTTATGCTTTAAAGCTGTGCTTTAAAAAAAAAAAACTTTTTGTGGAGACATTGGGGGTGGGGTGGGGGTCAGTGGTTCTGTGGAGCACTGCGTGCTTCCCCTGAGGTCACCCAAGACGATACGCAAAGGAGATGCTGTTTAACAGGGACTGTTTCCAGGGCGTGACTCTCTGCTAAACCTGACAAGCATCCATTTACTACCATCAAGGAAATGTCCTTGAATAGCTTGTTTATTGAAAGATCTAAAGAGTTGTTGGCAGATATTAAGTATTATAACAGAATTACAATTGTATCAACTCTTATGAATGATAAACATGACTGTTGTGAAAAGATGGTGACGTCTAATTTAAAGGGACTAACATACAGTAGCGGCTGAAGGATGCAGATCAGGCAGTAAAGAAAAGGGTGGCTGAAACAAAATGACAACACCATTAAAGTTTGCAGATGTGGGAGAAGAAACTGCAGTGATAAACAGGGAGATGTGTGTAAAAAGATGAGTGGCAATATGAGTGATAAATCAGTATATAATTTACAGTCAAGAGATAATAAAGATTGGTCCTAAAATTTGTTTTGCATATGAGTTAAACTGTTTATGCCCTCACACCATGATACATATATGTGCAAGGTCACTATAGTGCCAAGGGACATGATGCTGAAATGGCACATTAGGGTTGTGAGGCAGTGTGTCAGTGCTGAGCACATGAGCAGAATGTACTAGATGATGCCTGATTACAATAAAAGTGTGAGGAATGTGCAAAACCATGTTGTTAAAAATAACCCGGATTGGTGTGGGGGGGTCAAGAATGGTTACAAAATGTGAAATAAAGAATGATCTATTGAACAGAGTGTAATTAAGATTCAGGGGGTGGTGGATAGCAAACCGATGAACCTGGACACATTTGTGTCACTCCAGACAAACCTTTCTATCTGCACTGGATGGAATGATCTTTTCAGAGGATAATGATTTCAAAAAGTATGGGTTAACAATGCTGAGGATAAAGGACAGTAAAGTAAGTATGTTCAAGGGGGCACAGGGCAGACTGGGGCAACCATGTGAATTTGAATCATTTGCCACTGTTATTCTGGTGCCTGTCTTGCTACTGGTCTGCAAACAGAGCCAAGTATCATTATCATTATCATTAACATTTATAAAGCGCGCTACTCACCCGTGCGGGTCTCAAGGCGCTAAACAACATCTTCTCCACTTGTCTCTCGGGGTAGCAGGGCCAAAAAGTCTAAGCTTCTCTAGGAGATAGTGTGGGTGCTGGAGCTTCAAACACAATAGCCAACCAACAGAAGTAATATTTTTAATCTCCAGCCCAGTTCTTGCCTTACAAAAAATAAAGTACTTTTACTCACACCTAGTAGTACAGGGGCATGGAATTCATATAACTCAACACCCAGGACATATTGTTTGGGGTGAAGGGCAACAAGTGTTCATGTTTATTTTGCCCTTGGAACAAGTAGGTCAAAACCCCTGCAGCACAAACCCTTTGGCTGCTAGTTTATAAAAAAGGGAACTGCTTGCAGTTGATATAATACTTGTGTCCATATAGTAATGCTATAGAACTTGTATTTATTGTTCACTAATGCAAAGCCTTTATTGTTAGGGTGAGCACTCTAAATAAAAGTAATAAGGTCACACTGCACTACTGACAGTGGCTCCAGAAAGAAAAAGTGTACACATGTTTGAAACGTTTTACAATATGAGGCTACGTATCATGCTCCCAGAATGCTTTCAGATTGGATGCAAATGTTTGCAGGGGTTTGTAAGCAAGATTGATGATTCCTTGCTTTCAAAATAAAATGTTCAGAAAAAAAACGCAAGTAGGAAAAAAATGATTCGCTAAATTACTGTGACATTTTAGGTGCTATTTCTTTGAAGCATCATTTAGTAAAATGTCTTGATGCATGCTAGTAGTTCCAAAAAATATTTATAATGGAAAATCAGTGTAACCGTTTTCAACAAGATTATGGGAAACATGAAAATAAACAAGCACTGGCCAAGCCAACCAATCCAACACTGGTTGTCAGTCTTTTGATTTTGTCAATGTGTGTCTTGTTTTGACATGGCTTTTGTATCACTTAATTTTTGCGGAAGCTGTAAGGCCCTCAACATTGTAACAGACATTGGCAAAACCCCCCCCAAAAAGTGTTTTTGGTTTCAAAAAGCACACATTGCCACAGTGGTTCCTGGCACTGAACCAAACTACCTTATGTGCCAATATCCTCCTTTTGGAAGAGCAGAATGCTATCACCCACAGTAAAGCCAGCCGATGGATGGAGAGAGTAATTGAATTTTAATAAAAACAAAATGACTTGGTTAACCCCAGACCTAATTAGGGGCCAAATTCCTAAAGAAAGTCACAAAAGTGCACCCATGGTAAATGTCTTTAAATTAGTGGCTTGCATGAAATCACAAGAATTTACAGAAGTAGACCAGGAAATCATACTTATAGAAAATATTTGTGAACTGTGTTTTGGCACAACCAAATATGCATGTGTAGATTTGCTCATGCGAAAATCTATTGAGCGTTTACAAGTTCACTTTCCCTCCAGCTACTTTTTTCACAACCCTAGAAGAGCTTTTACTTTTGCCCTTGTCAGGAGTAAATTTCCAACTTTTCTCAGTGTGGTAAAAGATTATCCTTAAAACATGCAAGCTAGCAGGTTTGCATAGCTTCAAAGGCATTCCAGCCCTGGAACGATTGCTTACTGCCTCCTCCAGCCCCAGTATGTAGATCTGCGGAAAAGTGGCAACATACGTTAATTGCTATAGTAGGGCTTGAAATTGGTAGTATTCAATCCCTACTATAGTATTAGCCCCTGAATAATCAGGCAGGCTATTATCAGAGCTCTTACATAATGAGATTGCTGCCATAATTTGTCACCACACTCCATGGCACCAAAGGGACAGGTAGATTTTTTTACAGGACAAGTAGATTTAGGAAGCAACCCGGCCCATGGACAAGTAGATATTTGGTTAAATTCCACACTCCTGTACTAGTACACAATCCAACTTTGGGTCCAGTTTAGTGACCCTGGGTATAATCCTCCCTTGTGACACTACACCCACCAAGCTCCCTTGCTAGTCCCACCCTGATGACCCATCTTAGACAGGTCCCCCTCTTGTAGACAGGTAAAAGCATGAATCCAGCTCAGGTGCCGCCTTACATTTCATCCACAAATGTACACTCTTTTCATAGTTTTCTTAGCCCATACTCCCGGATGGTATAATGGATAGTCAGCAGCCTTTTCCTTGCTCCTTCAGAGTGTTTTGGGTGAACCCTCTGCATTCTTGTAAGCTGGGACCGTGATGAACTAACATAGTCTAAAGCGATCAGCCAGACTGGCCTGGCCTGTATCTCAATCTGCAAGTCTGCCAGTAGTCATGCAGCACTGCATCCCCAACACACGTGTTCTAAGCTGTTGCAGCTTCCTCAGTTTGTGGGCCTACTGATATAGTTATTTGAAAACACTATCAAACCGATGCAAGAGTTATGACAGATGCAGTCCTGATTGCAATAATGGCAGATGCTGCCCCAGTTGGATAAAGATGTTGTTTAGGGCAGATACAGTACTGACTGTACAAAGGGCTCAGAGGGGCCCTTTGCAGTGTAGTTCACTCGTTGCTCACTCTCACATAGTCAACTCTCTCTGGGTGCTCCTCTGTTCCTGAAGTGTATGGGGCCTCCTGCCAGTCTCTCCTCCTTCAGGGGTGGACAGACTCCTTATCACAATCAGTTGTCAGCCGGTTATGTGATCATGCTCTGTACACCCAGAAATCTGCACCTCAATGGCGAGCCCTGATGTTGAGTAGAATGAGGACGGTGTTAAGCTTCAATGAGGAGGCAGAGTGTCCTAGAGACAGGGTTCCAATTAGCATTTCAAAATACATTCATTAAGAAAAGGACCCATCAAGGTTTATTACAACATTCAAAAGTACAATACAGAACTAATGGAATGCGTTTGCAGCAATAGGTTCATTAAATGCATAGTCATTGCCATAAAGGCTGTCTTATTCAGAGAACGGTAGAGAGCATATGTACAAGCACTTCCTCATTGTGATGTCATCAAGCTGCTCCCGAATGCAACTTTCACAATTTGCGATTCCTGAATGCTGATTCACAATCTACTGAATGAATATTAGGAAATCACTGAATTGAGAATGCAAACCATACCGATTCTGAAATTGAGGAAGGGTCACTATGATACATTAAAAATGCTGATTCTCAAAATGCAGTTCAGTAAAGTTCACAATTCAGAAATCACCACTTAATACCATAGTACATCTGGCCATTAGAACATTAGATCTAAAGAAAGGAACTTGGTTCAACACAGACAGAGGCTCCACCCCACCGTAGATGCACAAGCATGTGCACATGCACACACACATGAATATACATATACATCAACATGTTTTCATTCACACACAGACATAGGCACACACACACACACTAATATTCACAACCACACACTTGTTCATCATGGCCCTTATGAATAGTCATAGGTGACTGGGAAGCCTGTAAAATACATATTTACACTCTGGCAGAATGCTGATAGGGAAAGCAAGCCAGAGTTAAACAGACTACTACTTAGTGTATATATGGTTCATTAAGTGCATAGTTAATTTTGCAGCGTTGTAATGTAGTATCTACTCACTTGCAAAGGGAAAATTGACCTTTAAAATTTTTAAATGAAAGCTTAAAAAGTAAATGAAGATTAGCTTCTAATTAATCATTAAAGGAAAAGCAGGATTTATCAGTTTCACGGATTACCTATGCTTTCTCTACAGATTTTGAAAAAGAAAGACAATGATCAACAGCCATCTCTCAACAATCTTCAAATAAATTTCAAAAGGGAAGACCCACTCTTATAGTATCAATGAAGGTGCATTTCCCAATCGAACACACATGGCCGAAATGTAATCAACAAAAGAACTGCTTTTATATCATCCATACACACTCGCGGCTCGCACTCACTGACACATTAGATCAACCAGATGCATTTGGTAGTTTTGCGGGGTTTTCCTTACAATATGGTGGCTCCCATGTGGTCTTAAAAGTCAGAAGCCATTTTACTCTATAACAAAAAGGTATATCACGTAATGGCTTTACTTAGCGTATTTGTTTTTTTTTAAATAGTCTTGTCTAATAGAATGAGCCTATTGCTCTGCATTTCAGATGGCACACCACATATTTTCTTCATTTCACAAGCATATTCTTATTGCTTTGTTCCTATGCATCATGGTGGCTCACATGCAGCCTACCAGCCTCAGTTTGGAAAGGAGGGCAGTTGGGATAGGGCGATGGGCCAGAGCATGAGGGTCAATTGTGGGCTGTTTCTGTGTGGTGTGAATGTTTGTGCAGTTTTGCACTGTTTGCCTTCACCAAAGGTCCGTCCAGGGACCTCAGGCCCGTTGCAGTACAAAAGCTGGCCTAGACACTTGCTCTAAAGGGAAGTGTCAGGGGTTAATGGATCCTTCTGAGAGTCAAATGAACTGATTGTAGTTTGTGCCCTTCTTCTACCAGCCAGGTGGGCACACTGAGCGCGGGTGGGGTTGGGATGACTGAGCAACCTCTCCAGAGACCAAAAGCAGAGACAGGTGGATCTTTGTCACCTCTCCTCCCTGCTGGGCCAGTTCATTAGTGGACATGGGAGGCAGTGTCGTCAAACTGTGTCCTTACTTCCTTCTTTGTCCTAGGCCAGACAACGAGACCAGGCCATGCCATGAACGGAAGCCCACACGGAAGAGAGGTTGGAAGTTTTAAATCACTGATCTCTTGCTCGACATACAAGAACCCTTAGTGGTCGAGGCCACTGAGGTAGACCGTATTACATCTCACAGGTTTTATTTGTGCAAAAACCTAATTCCTTTTTCCAGGTGCAATTCTATAATTGTGCTTTTCAAGCAACCAGGGCCACTGGAGTTAAGTGATTCTGCAGCCGCTTTGCCACATAATGAATAATTTGCCATGCTTTTCACATAGTTTATCATCTCCTGCATAATTTACATATTTTAACCAAAAGAAATTGTCTCTAGCTCAAACAGATCAAAAGTTACTAAAGACGTTATAACACATGTTCCAGCACAGTGGCATGCCTTCTGTCGCACAGAGGCAGGTCATCGATCAGTTGCTAATAGATGTATTTAGGTGTTGACCTTGGATTATACAGTATTTCCATGTGTTAACGCGTCCGTCTATGTAAATTTATACACATCAGGACTCGTTTTAGGCCAATGAATCTTTGGGCCCAGTGGTGAGACACCGTAGGACGAGATAACTGATCAAAATATCAATCAATATGTCAATAACATTATCAACGTTTAACACCAAAATATCTCTTACTTTAGACATTAATAAACATTCGGCGCAACCATGACCTTTCAGTCATGAATAACCACACCTTAATGAAGTTTATGAGTTTTATTCCCTATTGATGACAATCTAGTAGCAAAGGCATTAATCTCAAAGTCAAAAAGCATATAAGCACGATTACAAGATGACAACCACAATAAGCTTTCGATAATGCAAAGATCAGTAGCATAGACAATCAGATAGATATAAGCGGATTATAACACATCGAACTTTCTAAGATACTAGTTCAGCATAGCACCATGTCAGTCACGTCAGTTTGTCAGTCAGAATGAATACCTCGTCTAACCTCTAATTAGCATTAGCATGTTGGGCGTCATGCAAAACAATTTTGAACACCAATTTGGAAAACTTCTAGCTAAGGTCTCTAATAAAACATACAGCAGTTGGTACCTAGAAAGAAAGGCAAAATGAATTTTCATTAGCAATTTTATAATTACCCTCCTCTGATTAAGTCAGCATTCAGGATCAGTCTTCGTCTTCAGGACATCATTTAGATCGCCGTCAGTCTATCTAAGTTAAAGGCAAGACACTCTCCTCGTAAGGAGAAAAGTGTAAGGGGCAGTAATATGGGCAAGGATGGTTTGTCTAAGTCTCAAGTCACAGAATAGTGTGACAGAGTTTCGGGATGTAATCCATATCATTCCCTACCTAATGGTTGATTATTTCCTGTGTCATGGGTTTTTATCCCTTTCTTGTGATTCATTCCCCCAAAATTCTATTGGTTAGTCAATACACCCCATCATTGTTAACCTATCAAATTATACATTAAGTAATGCATTTGTCATCTCTCGATATTGTCCTGTCTTCTGATTGGTCTTCATAATCGACTTTCCGTAGGTGGCATATCCGGGGTTACTTCATCATCTTGGCACACGTCTCAGGTTAAAAGTTCTCTTTCCCTCGTCTCATTGTCCTTGGAAGTATCTACAACTGTTTCGAAGCACAATCATTTTATACTAAAAGATGCTAGCATGCGGATGGGAAAATGTCCCCATGTTTCAAACTAATACAGAAAGAACAATAGCTGGGTCATGGTCGTTTGCAAGTCCGCACACTGAAGAGACAGGAAAAATAAGCTTTTAATATGAGAGCTATACAGCTTCTGCTTGGCTCATGCTAACTTAAGATATACGAGTTCTAATGAATGCAGTTTTATACGTTTTAATGTGCTCAGTTAGGCAAACTATAAACGATTATTTCTTACAGTTGACATTAGTTTATACATATGAACGATTCTCCATATTTATGAATACGCTTTTAATGAATGTTTTATTAATACAGCATTGTTAGACATAAGCATTTCACGTCTATAATATGTAAGATCAAAAACAATCTCACATGTGTAAAAATACTGAAGCCTCACTGCTTCAATATGCACCACATTATGCCACATTATTTGTTTTCTCTTGCCACATAGTTCAGTGATCACTGCCACATAGTTTGGTCCTTCCCTGTTGCTTATTCTGGTGGCCGTGCCCATGACTCTTCATAACTCATTCTGTCAAATGCGTGAATTCAGGTTGTTGGTGGGTGTTCAAGACAATGCACGATACACAGCTCTAAAGATGAGTCTGAAGGCGTGCATGTTTTTCGCAGTGCTTCTCATTGGGCCATAAAGGTGTTACACTCAATCAATTCTTGGCCTCTCTGCTGAGTGCACAAAGCAATAGCTGTATATTTGTCATTAACAATTAACATTTCTGAATATGTGTGTGTAGGGAAGTGTCGGTGGCAAAATAAAGTATGCAGAAGGAGAAATTGAAAAGAAAGGGCAGAGGCTGAAGTGGGAGACATGCAGATAGAGATAGAAGTCAGAAGGAGATATAACAAGAAAAGGATGTAAGCAACTAACAGAGAAATGGAGACTGCAGCAGAAAGAGATGCGAAGGGAAGAATAAGCGTTTACTCTTCTGTGATGTATCTGAACTCACTAACAGCAGAGGCATTCAAATACTGGTTAGGTGGCATGCCCTGAAAGCACAGGATCTGAGCTGTCCTTATGGGCCAAGTCCACAGTTACATTAACCCGCCTCTCTTAAAAGATTCCTAGCTACATGTCTTTGGCCACAACCATTGTAGAGACCCCATCCAACTTTTTCATCCCACCTAGATCATTAGCTCATGAGCAATGGCCTTTTTAAAATAATACTATTTTGAGGTCTATTATACTGCACAATTATAAGCTATCAAACTATCCGTCAGTAGGCCCAAGAGATAGCTCAGTGAAATGAACGTTTGTCACCTGATCAAACCAATTATTGCCAGGTTATTCATTTACACTATATATCTCCCACAGTTAACTCTGTAACACAGACCAACAAATTATTTCGAAAAGATGTGAATGGTGATTGGGGGCCACTTTTTTGGGGGTGCTCGGGCCTATTTTGTATCCCAATCCAACCCTCCGGCCTACCAGCAACATGAGCCCTCTTTAGTCACTGATTTCTGCTTGTAAATCAATGATGAGCTCACATACATATTTTCCTAGTGTGGGGCAGATAGGTTTTATTACTGTTATCAAATAGCATAGAAATGCTTTTAAGTGACATTCAAGCAATTGGGCCAGACTTTCTTTCATGTATAAAAATGTTTGCTATTTAATTCATTCCAATTTTGATTTTAATTTTAAGGATAATGTTTCAGATACTTCTGTGACATTTTACTCTTTTTGCTATGCTTTCTTGAGCATTTAAACTAGACAAACTCCCTATAATTGGTTATTTATCTCATCCACAGCTGTCTGGGGGGGACACTTTTCTTACATTTATCCAGCTTCCTGTAGCGACTAGTACGCTATAAAAAACATGGGGCCAGGTTGCGGTGCGATGCCGAAGACTCACCCATGCTGGCTGTGTGGCCTCCTCCCCTGAGTCTCGGACCAGTGATGAGCAGGAATTTGGTTCACAACTTCCTGTCGTGCCAACAACTAATGGACCTGCTCTTATACTGTTTGCAGCATGAGCGCAGCCCGTTGATTGGTTGGAGCAGGCTAACCCAGAGCTCATTTTGAGTCTGGGAGCCTGTACCAGGATTCCCCTGGCTGTTTCACAGCCCTGGGACTGCTGGGTTTACAGTTGGATTGTCAGCTGTAGACAGCCAGCTTATCCGACATGTGCACTGGAAGCAGTCATGATGCTGCTATTGCAGCCATGCCTCCACTCTCACAGACGCACTGTATTAGTAGTATGGGCCGGCTGTGCAACACACAGAATAATAAAGTGGTAATCACCATTTTATTATTCTTTGTGTTTTTTTTGCGGTGCTAGCTGCAGGCTGGGCAATGCTCTTCCACCCATTAGGAAGAACCCCCTCTGCCAGCTATTCATGACTTCATGGTACCCTCATCTGTGGCAGACCTCTGGTGAATCGGTGGAGTTTATTGATGACATTCAAGCTTCATTACATTTATTTTTGGCTAAGCTTGCCATATTTTAATCTTTCCACTCGATTTAATATTTTCTTTTAGTTTGACAGCATGGAGTTCACACCAAATCTTATATTTTTGTACAGACTACTACATTTCTTGCTTCTAGCACAGATTTATATGCTCACATTTGGTCACGTTAGACCTATTTCTTCTGAGTTATTTCCAATGAGCCTTCCGCAATCAGTCTTACGAGGTGACATGATAAGTAATACAAATGTAGTTGTCCTTTCACCTACACAGATTTTTAACAATGTGTTTTAACTCATGGTTTGTTGTCTTTTCTTCCGTTTCTATATTTGAGAACAAACTCAACTATATATATATATATGTATATATATATATATATATATATATATATATATATATATATTACTCATGTGGTTACCCTTCTAAATGATATATGCTGTATTCAGTATGTCATTTTGGTACTAATATACTCACATGTTTGTACTTAGATGTTTTCGTTGTATCAATGCAAGAATACCCAGTTTTTCGGTGCTCCTGTTATTGTAAGTAGATGTTGGTTATTATTCTACTTCTCCTGTTTTTAGTTGTGTATATTGTTAATATATGGTTTATAATATGAATAAAATATGTAATATTGGTCAACAGCCCTGAAGAATCTCTGCAGTGGAAGAGCGGAACAGGTGGTATGTTGTGCAAGTTTTTAAAAGAAGGATATAAGAAATAAAATAGTTTTTACCAGTAAGACTGAAACCTTGAGTTTTTCATTGACATTAAGGACTGTTTGAAATTACCGAACCATATATGTACTAGATTACTGCTGCAGATTGACCAGGCACTCAGAGGAGTACAATCCGGTTAGATCAATGGGAAAATATATCCCTAGGTAATGTGGATCCAGAAGCGGAGAAGAAAACACTGATTCCAAGTTGGTGTTGATCAAAGTCTTTAATCCTTTAGACAGCGTTTGTCATAGATGAGTTTTTCATTTATGCAGAGAGACAGCCAACACGTGTTTCGTCACACAAGTGACTTTATCAAGGCTGTAAAACAATAATCAATACTAAGGGGGTCATTCTGACCCTGGTGGTAATTACCGCCATGGCGGAGGTCGGCAGTAGCACCGCCAACAGGCTGGCGGTGCACCGCTGGGCATTCTGACCGCGGCGGTTCAGCCGCGGCCAGAAACGGAAAGTCGGCGGTGTACCGCCGACTTCCCGCTGCCCTTGAGAATCCTCCATGGCGGCGGAGCGCGCTCCGCCGCCATGGGGATTCTGACACCCCCTACCGCCATCCGGTTCCTGGCGGTTCTCCCGCCAGGAACAGGATGGCGGTAGGGGGTGCCGCGGGGCCCCTGGGGGCCCCTGCAGTGCCCATGCCAATGGCATGGGCACTCCGGGGGCCCCCGTAAGAGGGCCCCACGAAGAATTTCAGTGTCTGCTTTGCAGACACTGAAATTCGCGACGGGTGCAACTGCACCCGTCGCACCTTCCCACTCCGCCGGCTCCATTCTGAGCCGGCGTCCTCGTGGGAAGGGTGTTTCCCGCTGGGCTGGCGGGCGGACTTTCGGCAGTCGCCCGCCGGCCCAGTGGGAAAGCCAGAATGACCGCCGCGGTTTTTTGACCGCGGAGCGGTCTTTCGGCGGGAACCGCTTGGCGGGCGGCGACCGCCGTCCGCCGCGGTCAGAATCACCCCCTAAGTGTCGTATTCTACTTAGCGTATATACAAGTACGAGAAATAAGTTGTGCTCGTACTCCGCTAATAATAAAATGTGTGAGCATGCACACGCTAGTGAGCAGACAGTGATTGGCATGGCAAACTATATGTTCAAAGTGTGTCTTCTAACAAAATCGAGGTGAGAGGGGAAAGAGGAGGAAGTGAATGGGACATCCAAAGTCACCCAGTGAAAAATAGAAAACATAAAAAGTACAAACAGTTACGTGTTAAGTTGTAGTACAAAATATCCCAGGCGATGTATAGTGAAAATAACACTGCGGGTGTTAAGACGGCAAGAGACGTGACATCTAAGTAACTAGAGCTGGTAGGAAAAGAAAATACCGTGTAGGGCGGTGGTTGGTGAAACCCACTATGAGTCCCTGCACTCGGTAACATACCTGGGCCAGTACAGCCAGGAAAAGTACGAACGTGGTTGGTATGTAGGTAAGTAGGTGAGAAAGAACTGGATCAGGTAAGTTGAGGTTAATATCTCCAGTCGTCGAAGAAGGGAGGCGAGGAAGCCCTGATAAGCCTCCAAACGAATCCCTAGAAAATGAAGCAGTCTGAGGTGGAGTGTATACAGAAGGTATAAACAGTAAGAATCATGCAGAGAACCTACAAGTCAGTATCACTAAAACACCAAAGGGGGTGGGGGGAAGGTAAACGGGGCCTGGTAGAGGGATGTTGGAAGTAATAAGCACTTAACCATAGGTCAGAGGTGACGCAAGTTGAATGAGGAAAGGCGCAGGGCGGCATAAACCAAAATGCTCCAAGAAGGAGTAGGTCACTCAGCGGTAAGGAACAAGTGTGTGATTACGGATAGGAGGGGCGGAGAAATGTGGCGTGCGTTAGTTAATAACCAGGATGTCCGGAGATAAATGAAAAAAGTATCGGAGAACCAATAGTGCGAACTAAAGTGAGTTCTGCCAGTAGGGTTACCCAGCTTGGGACCCGTAGTCAGTTTAGAAATTGAGAAGGCATGAACACACCACGTGTTACAAGTAACTGCACTGAGCTGTACACACTCAGGTGTAGGGTGCCGGGTGGTAAATATAGAGGAAAAAGACAGTGATGAGAGGATCTAAGGTTCGTATAGGAGATCCAAAGAAGTACCAATAACGAGTAAACATTAAGCAACCGAGTTCGTAAACGCGCCGAAATGGTGAACGCGGATCAAGGGGGGCAAGTAGAAAGCCATTAGAGTCTGAGAAGCTAGTGAAAGAGCGAAAATACCTTATAGATAGTGCTCGGTTCGTCTGTTGTGCGAAGTGAATCGTCTGCCGTCTTGAGCGCCCCGCATATTTATGTGAGAGCGTGTCATTGACATAGAGGGAGGACTAAGCTGAATAGATGTCCCAAGTGAAAGCCGATGTTGTGGAAAATGGAAGCGGCCATCTAATAGTGATGGAAGTAAACTAAAAACAAAGTTTGTAACGCTAGTAAACAAGCGGTATATTGAGCGGAGTGCTCAGTTCGTATACTGTTCGAAAAACACATGTCTGTTGTCTCCGTGCTCCGCACGTAGTGAATGTGAAAAGCGTGTCAGAAAAATAAAGGGAGGACTCAGCGGACATAACGTCCCAAGTAGACACCGGGTGTATGGAAGATAATGTCGGCCATTATGCAATGGTGGGGTCGAAAGCAGTCAAAGGAGTGCAGGAAGTTTGGCCGTGTCACAGGAGTGCTCAAGAATTCACGGAGTTTGAAAGCCCTAAATCCCTATGTGAACAGAGAAAAGAAACCCAGAAAGTGAAGAAAGGCTAACTCACTGATTATAAGTGAGTTGTGATACACCAGTCTATGTAAACTAAAGTATCCTGCTTCAAATAATGTGGCAAGAGCGTCACCGGAGTGAGGGTTGACAACTATACTGAAAAAAATATAAGCAGAACATACGTAATAACATTTTGCATAATACAATGTAGGCGTAATTGAAAACCTCCTTGGACACACATAATCATATAAGGATAATAGGTAAATGTGGAAATGTGGTTACATGTGCAAGGTACATACAGCAGTAGTTTGATACGCATTGATATGCATGTTCCATATGAACTGAGTGGTTATGCTCAAATACATTGAATAAGCATGGAGCTAAAAGGCATGCATCAAGAAGCTAGGTGAGGAAGAAATGCAGTTCATGGTCAGTGTTCAGTCCATGCTCTACTGCACGGAGTTTAAGAATCCAACCAGCCTCACATCTCCGTAAGTCCCTGGTTCTGTCCCCCAATCTGGGTGAACCAGTGACCTGGGCGATACCGTGAAACCTAATGTTAATCAAATCCCTCTCGCCATGCATAGTGTTAAAATGGACGGCCATTGGGTATGTGCTGTTGAAGTTCCTGATAGCTCTCACGTGTTCTTGTATCCGTTCCTTCAAAGGGCGTATCGTGCTGCCAACGTAAATCAGTCCACACACACAAATCAAACCGTAGACAGAAAATCTCGTGTTACAGTTAATAAAGCTCGTGATTTTATGAGTAACGCTCGTATTGTATGTGAACGAAGTGATCTTGTTGAGAGCCAGTTGGCACGAAATGCAGTTTCCATATTTAAAGAAACCCCTTGGTTTACTAGGCATCCAAGTGGAGGAGTGTTTCTGTGTGAGGGGCATAAGAAAACTGGGGAACAGTATGTTTCTGAGTGTGCGTCCCCTGCTGTGAGTCATGGTTGGAGAGTTGTTGATATAGCTCTTAAGACAAGAGTCCAGTAGTAGTAGATGCCAATGTTTCCTAAGGACACAGAGTATGGTTTTACTGGCGGGACTATATTGAGTGATGAAGGAGATAGGACGTTTGTTGGGTATTCTGGGTGGTCTCTTGGAGCCCCTGATGAGAAGCGAGTGTTGGTCTTTGGAAGAAATGCGTTTAATACCCGTGGAAATTAGTTCCTTGGTATACCCACGGGCTTGGAAGCGATGTGTCAGTATGTTGAGTTCTTGTTTGAAGATGTCAGGGTCAGTACAGTTGCGTCGAACTCTGATCATTTCCCCATAAGGAATGGCTCTGATTTGTGTCAGTGGGTGAGCGCTCTGCGCATGTAGGATAGAGTTACACGCAGTTGGTTTCCTGTATAGTCTAGAGGTGATCCTATGATTGGTGATATAGAGGAGAAGGTCTAGGAAATCGATTTGGGTGCGGTCCACCTTGTGTGTGAATTTTAAGTTGAAATCATTGGTGTTAAGATGTTGGATTAGTGTGTCGAGGTCAGAGGCGTTACCCGTCCAGATAACTAAAATGTCGTCAATGTAACTGCCCCAGTAGAGAATGTGCTGGGTGATGTGTTTTGGGCATTTGGACCACAGATGTGTTAATTCAAACTGTCCCATATACATATATAGAATATACAGTATGACAAATATCACAGTAAGTGGAGTGCAGCCGACCACCCTTTGGACAAAACCAAGTAAAAACACAGCGAAAAAGGGTAGTGGCGGTCAAAGTGCCGCACCTCCGTAACGTTACAGTTAGTATTGAACAACAAAGTCAAAGAAACAAGAAACTGGTGCCAAGTTGGTCGAGTGCCCCACTACCCAATGGGCACTGAAAGTTGTGTATCCAGATACACAATGATAATTGCTGCAGATTGACCAGGCACTCAGAGGAGTACAATCCGGTTAGATCAATGGGAAAATGTATCCCTAGGTAATGTGGATCCAGAAGCAGAGAAGAAAACACTGATTCCAAGTTGGTGTTGATCAGTTATCAAAGAAGCGGACAAAGGGGGCAATGTAGTAGTCATGGATAGATCAGACTACATCTTAGAAATCGACAGACAACTGAGTGACACACAGGCTTACATTGCTGTCCAGTCTAACCCCCTCCCTGACATCTCAAACTTAATAGAAAACAAACTTACCCATTGGAAGAATCTGTGTCTCTTATCTGACCTCGAATATAGGTACTTGCGAGTTACAGCACCTCGAGCACCCTGTATTTACATCCTACCCAAGGTACACAAAACAGACGGATTTCCACCTGGCAGGCCCATTATCTCAGGACTTGGGTCTCCCACTGAACACATCTCTGAATACATCGATTCGTTTCTCCAACCCTTGGTGCGTAACCTTCCATCCTACATCCAGGACACTAGGGATCTGCTTTGCAAACTGGAGGACATTGAATGGACAGAAGAATGTACATTTGTCTGCCTAGATGTTAGCTCGTTATACACAACCATTCCACTCGAAAAGGGGCTTGAGATGCTTTCCAAGACTCTCAGCTTACGGGATGCCACCCTATGGGAACACACCTGTATGCTTCTTGACCTGACACGCTTGGTACTTGAGAATAACATCTTTCTACACAATGGTAACTGGTACCGCCAGTGCCAGGGTGTAGCTATGGGTGCAAAATGTTCTCCATCATATGCCAATCTGTATATGGGACAGTTTGAATTAACACATCTGTGGTCCAAATGCCCAAAACACATCACCCAGCACATTCTCTACTGGGGCAGATACATTGATGACATTTTAGTTATCTGGACGGGTAACGCCTCTGACCTCGACACACTAATCCAACATCTTAACACCAATGATTTCAACTTAAAATTCACACACAAGGTGGACCGCACCCAAATCGATTTCCTAGACCTTCTCCTCTATATCACCAATCATAGGATCACCTCTAGACTATACAGGAAACCAACTGCGTGTAACTCTATCCTACATGCGCAGAGCGCTCACCCACTGACACAAATCAGAGCCATTCCTTATGGGGAAATGATCAGAGTTCGACGCAACTGTACTGACCCTGACATCTTCAAACAAGAACTCAACATACTGACACATCGCTTCCAAGCCCGTGGGTATACCAAGGAACTAATTTCCACGGGTATTAAACGCATTTCTTCCAAAGACCAACACTCGCTTCTCATCAGGGGCTCCAAGAGACCACCCAGAATACCCAACAAACGTCCTATCTCCTTCATCACTCAATATAGTCCCGCCAGTAAAACCATACTCCGTGTCCTTAGGAAACATTGGCATCTACTACTACTGGACTCTTGTCTTAAGAGCTATATCAACAACTCTCCAACCATGACTCACAGCAGGGGACGCACACTCAGAAACATACTGTGCCCCAGTTTTCTTATGCCCCTCACACAGACACACTCCTCCACTTGGATGCCTAGTAAACCAAGGGGTTTCTTTAAATGTGGAAACTGCATTTCGTGCCAACTGGCTCTCAACAAGATCACTTCGTTCACATACAATACGAGCGTTACTCATAAAATCACGAGCTTTATTAACTGTAACACGAGATTTTCTGTCTACTGTTTGATTTGTGTGTGTGGACTGATTTACGTTGGCAGCACGATACGCCCTTTGAAGGAACGGATACAAGAACACGTGAGAGCTATCAGGAACTTCAACAGCACATACCCAATGGCCGTCCATTTTAACACTATGCATGGCGAGAGGGATTTGATTAACATTAGGTTTCACGGTATCGCCCAGGTCACTGGTTCACCCAGACTGGGGGACAGAACCAGGGACTTACGGAGATGTGAGGCTGGTTGGATTCTTAAACTCCATGCAGTAGAGCATGGACTGAACACTGACCATGAACTGCATTTCTTCCTCACCTAGCTTCTTGATGCATGCCTTTTAGCTCCATGCTTATTCAATGTATTTGAGCATAACCACTCAGTTCATATGGAACATGCATATCAATGCGTATCAAACTACTGCTGTATGTACCTTGCACATGTAACCACATTTCCACATTTACCTATTATCCTTATATGATTATGTGTGTCCAAGGAGGTTTTCAATTACGCCTACATTGTATTATGCAAAATGTTATTACGTATGTTCTGCTTATATTTTTTTCAGTATAGTTGTCAACCCTCACTCCGGTGACGCTCTTGCTACATTATTTGAAGCAGGATACTTTAGTTTACATAGACTGGTGTATCACAACTCACTTATAATCAGTGAGTTAGCCTTCCTTCACGCTCTCGGCGTTTCTTTTCTCTGTTCACATAGGGATTTAGGGCTTTCAAACTCCGTGAATTCTTGAGCACTCCTGTGACACGGCCAAACTTCCTGCACTCCTTTGACTGCTTTCGACCCCACCATTACTTAATGGCCGCCATTATCTTCCATACACCCGGCGTCTACTTGGGACGTTATGTCCGCTGAGTCCTCCCTTTATTTTTCTGACACGCTTTTCACATTCACTATGTGCGGAGCACGGAGACCACAGACATGTGTTTTTCGAACAGTATACGAACTGAGCACTCCGCTCAATATACCGCTTGTTTACTAGCGTTACAAACTTTGTTTTTAGTTTACTTCCATCACTATTAGATGGCCGCTTCCATTTTCCACAACATCGGCTTTCACTTGGGACATCTATTAAGCTTAGTCCTCCCTCTATGTCAATGACACGCTCTCACATAAATATGCGGGGCGCTCAAGACGGCAGACAATTCACTTCGCACAACAGACGAACCGAGCACTATCTATAAGGTATTTTCGCTCTTTCACTAGCTTCTCAGACTCTAATGGCTTTCTACTTGCCCCCCTTGATCCGCGTTCACCATTTCGGCGCGTTTACGAACTCGGTTGCTTAATGTTTACTCGTTATTGGCACTTCTTTGGATCTCCTATACGAACCTTAGATCCTCTCATCACCGTCTTTTTCCTCTATATTTACCACCCGGCACCCTACACCTGAGTGTGTACAGCTCAGTGCAGTTACTTGTAACACGTGGTGTGTTCATGCCTTCTCAATTTCTAAACTGACTACGGGTCCCAAGCTGGGTAACCCTACTGGCAGAACTCACTTTAGTTCGCACTATTGGTTCTCCGACACTTTTTTCATTTATTTCCGGACATCCTGGTTATTAACTAACGCACGCCACATTTCTCCGCCCCTCCTATCTGTAATCACACACTTGTTCCTTACCGCTGAGTGACCTACTCCTTCTTGGAGCATTTTGGTTTATGCTGCCCTGCGCCTTTCCTCATTCAACTTGCGTCACCTCTGACCTATGGTTAAGTGCTTATTACTTCCAACCTCCCTCTACCAGGCCCCGTTTCCCTTCCCCCCCCCCCCCCTTTGATGTTTTAGTGATACTGACTTGTAGGTTCTCTGCATGATTGTTACTGTTTATACCTTCTGTATACACTCCACCTCAGACTGCTTCATTTTCTAGGGATTCGTTTGGAGGCTTATCAGGGCTTCCTCGCCTCCCTTCTTCGACGACTGGAGATATTACACTCAACTTACCTGATCCAGTTCTTTCTCACCTACTTACCTACATACCAACCACGTTCGTACTTTCCCTGGCCGTACTGGCCCAGGTATGTTACCGAGTGCAGGGACTCATAGTGGGTTTCACCAACCACCGCCCTACACGGTATTTTCTTTTCCTACCAGCTCTAGTTACTTAGATGTCACGTCTCTTGCCGTCTTAACACCCGCGGTGTTATTTTCACTATACATCGCCTGGGATATTTTGTACTACAACTTAACACGTAACTGTTTGTACTTTTTATGTTTTCTATTTTTCACTGGGTGACTTTGGATGTCCCATTCACTTCCTCCTCTTTCCCCTCTCACCTCGATTTTGTTAGAAGACACACTTTGAACATATAGTTTGCCATGCCAATCACTGTCTGCTCACTATCGTGTGCATGCTCACACATTTTATTATTAGCGGAGTACGAGCACAACTTATTTCTCGTACTTGTATATACGCTAAGTAGTATACGACACTTAGTATTGATTATTGTTTTACAGCCTTGATAAAGTCACTTGTGTGACGAAACACGTGTTGGCTGTCTCTCTGCATAAATGAAAAACTCATCTATGACAAACGCTGTCTAAAGGATTAAAGACTTTGATCAACACCAACTTGGAATCAGTGTTTTCTTCTCCGCTTCTGGATCCACATTACCTAGGGATACATTTTCCCATTGATCTAACCGGATTGTACTCCTCTGAGTGCCTGGTCAATCTGCAGCAATTATCATTGTGAATCTGGATACACAACTTTCAGTGCCCATTGGGTAGTGGGGCACTCGACCAACTTGGCACCAGTTTCTTGTTTCTTTGACTTTGTTGTTCAATACTAACTGTAACGTTACGGAGGTGCGACACTTTGACCGCCACTACCCTTTTTCGCTATGTACTAGATTACGTTAGAATTTGTATCTATTATACGAATTGCGCATTGCCTCTGTATTGTGCAATAATACTTAGATATTAGTTCCTAGGTAGCACAGTACACAAAGGGTACTTTTAACGCTTGCAAGAATAAGTGCAAAAATACTTTTATTGCACTATTAAATGCAGAGGTATTAATCAGATTTTCAACACACCAAACACATGGCATATTTTGTATTTGGTCTGGTCTGTGTTTTTAGCCCACTAACACTACCTAGATCTAAAAGACGTTGTTAATGTAGACTGTGCAAATACAAAGAACAACAATCAAGACAAACAATATACCACAAAAATGGCTCTAGTCACAAAGGTATTTTCAGCTCAAACATACGTTTATGGCTGAAAATACCTCATTTACATCAGCCAAGAATTCACATAAGGATTCCTGACAGGTGTAAATGGATTTCTCTGCAGAAGTAAATCCCACCAAATAGGTGGGACATGGGCTTTACAAGGCGTGATTTGCCCTACATGTATGCCTGTGGGCATTCACAAACCACGTTTCAACTTGTGCCCACCTTGTTAATGATCGCCGAGATACTCCAGTTAGGGAACGGATTACTCCTACACCTTTTGGTGGTGTTGAGGAAGGACTTTCTCGAGGGGCAAAAAGCTTGTCCCACAAAGAAAATCTGCATTTGCACACGTGGCTCCATTACCCATATATACAAATATATGCAATGTAGGCATCCACACATGAGGAATAGGAGCATGCAGGAGATGTCACATAACATTCGCAGCAGGAGACCTGAAAGTGATTTTCATGATTTTTTTAAGTTCCTGAAACTAAAATTCTCAATGCATAATCTCTGTTCTGCACATAATCTAGAGAATAGCAGTCCATACCAGACGTGGAAGCGACATGTCTGGTGTGTATGAAGGGACCTTAAAGTACTACAAGTCCCACAATGCCCACAGTGCAGCTGGGGGCTGTCAGATTGATGAGGAACCCAGAGCGCTATATCACGTGACAATCCTTCTTGCAGCGTGGGACGTGGAAGAGAATTGCCTGTTGTGTATGGAGGGGCCTTAGAGGACTACAAGGCCCACAATGGTCACAGTGCATCAGGGGGCGGTCAACTGGAGAAGGAGCCCTTACTGATTCATGGTGCACGTATTTCTCCTGCAGTGCGTGTTGGGCATGGGACGCCCTCGAGCTGTGTCTAGGCAAAGATAGGGCTAAGACGGGCCAGTCTTCACCCATCATAACCTGGAAAAGAGTGTGCTGGGAAACCCTTCTGGGCTCCGGAACAAACAAGAGCACACCAACATTCTTGCCAACAACTAAAGCTGTACCATCAAGTATCTCTTCTGCTTTCCAACTGTCTAAGTTTTGTCCACCCCGGATGCTGTTAGCTGCCCACCACACCCACTGGGAGTATTACAGCCAGCCCATTTTACCCTAAATGTTCCTTTAAAAGGCACATGTTTGTGCTTTTATTTACCTTACGCAGGCACCTTCTGTGTATTTAGATAAATATAGAAAAAAGGAAAATTCTGAGTGTAAAGGTCACCATTGAAACTAAAAGCTCCATGTTAGATTTTTTTTAGCAGGGCTGTTGGAGTGCTTAGCAAAGAAATTGACCTGGCCAAAGGGCGTTTATTCCTAGACATCTGTGATTGGCTACCACCATCACCAATTGCTGACATATGTTCAGCCAAGCCACGGAGAAATAGAAAAGATGGTGGTGCTTATATTATCAGCTTGATATTTGAATCAGAATCACCAACTCCAGATTATTTGCATAACACCGGCCGGTTTAGCAAAATGCAAGAAAAAGGCAGAATGTTCTACCCACCATCAGGAATGCCCTCCCGAAAGTCTTCCGACTCATAAGCCAGGCTTCTTCAATTTCCTGGTTCGGAAAGCCATGGGGAGGCTGAAATAAAATGGACTGGGGACATTTAATTGAGCAGATTGCAGCTGCATTTAAACTGTATTGCACCACTGATTAAGAAAATAGGTACATTGGAAGCTGAACTTGCAAAACTATTTACCCATTGCTAACAGTTTCATATCATAATCTTACCTGAGGTGCCACCTTCGCAGCTCCAGTCATATATCGGCATTGGCAGAGCTGAATAAAAATCCTGGTGTTCGGGACAGGGCAGCTAATATAGGTGATACGCCTCTAATCACGGACTGTACTATGGTCACATACACAACATCTCGCTGGTAGAATTGACACTGATCATAGTTTGTGAAAAAAACAGTCGCCTGTATATCCTGAGCCATAAATCTTCATTACCCTGCTTGGATCTCTGACCTGTGAACGGTCCGATTTTGGCAATTATGAGAAATGTTCCATGGTTATTACTGTTCGCAACACAATCCACACTCCAGTCAAAAAATAAGATGTGTCATTGGCTAGTAAAACATAATTTTAACAAGATTATCACAAAATTGTATTTGTCCCTAGAATAGATTGGGTCAGACAAACTGATACATTTTTTAGGGTAGATTGCGTGGTTCTTAATTTTAGATACCCAGACTTAGCATGACTTCTTTTTGCCCAAGAATCCATGGGCAGTTGAATGGAGGAGCACATTTGCCTATTCCCTCTGTTTTTTTAAGACATTTGCAGTCTGGCCACTCTCCCTTCTAGCCTATTTCACTGGCCAAGCCAACGCTTTCTAATGGAACTAGTATATTCTGTGTGAATCATTTTCAACCCCTCACAGACTTAAATGAATTGAATTGACAACAAGAAACAACCGACTAGCAGACCAGCTAACAATGAACAACACCACTGGTTAAACAAACTCCTCATTGTGTGCTGATGAAGTTACCATGTTGGGGTGTTTCAGGCATTGTTGCTAAACTGGGGAAGGAGGATTGGCTCCCCAACATACAATATTTTAAGGTTATCATCCTTCAAGAAACCTGGCCATTGCATAACCTTACTAGGGATGGCTTTCGGAGCGTCTGTGTTCTGGCCATTTGATCTGCTGTCAGTAGAGCCAGAGAGGATTTGATAACTTTGATTCGAGTGGCAGAGAGTATGTGATTACACCTGTACCCACTGCTCGTTCAGGAGTACAGATCTTAAGGGTAGTCTTTTCTGCCAAATTTAGTTTTTTCCATTGTAAACTTTTATAATGCTTTTAGCCCAAATAATGACTGTAATATTGACGTTTTGTTGTCAGACTACAGAAAAATCATCCTCAGTAATCAAGTGTTTTAATGTTATCATTGTGGGAGATTTCAATGCTAATCCAGGTTCCAACCTTATTTTTCTTGAGACAGTTCAAACCAGTCAGCAGGAATCTCTTCCTCAAAAGGCAGACTCTAGGTGGGAAAAATTGTACAAGCACTTGCTAGAATTTGGCCTCTTTAATACTGCTGAAATAATAGGTGATGTTAACGATCAACTTCCAACCTTCATCAGACGGGGCTGGAGGACTGTTACCTATATTTCTACCTTTCAAACCATAGAAACATTTGTATGGTTGGTAGGTATAATTCCAAACATCTCCAGTGATCAAAGACCTTTCAAACGTGCTCTTAGTTTCCCAGTTAGAGCAAAAATGTACTTACCCAAAGAAATAGTTGATCTGATCAGCTGATGGGGGCTGAAGATTAGGTGGCATGAGCCACATATTCCGGTGCTGCTTGCTACCACTGTTAAACTTGGAACAGATCAGTGATTACCTCTTACGGTTAATCAAGCCAGAACCCTGATTATTGATACCTTCATTAACTAAAGGCATCAAATTAAAACTTTAATACAGAGCTCTGCTAGGAAAGCTAATAACACTCACCAAGGATGGCTTAACAAGCAACATAGGAAGGCTAACCAAAACCTGCATGCAGCTCTTAACTGCCACCCGAAGGATTGGGCCCAAATGGCCACATCGAGAGTTGATATATAAAGCGTCCATTAGGACCACGAACTAGCAGTTAAATATGTGATATGGGAAAATTTTGTTCATCCCACTGTAGTTAAATATACTAGAGTTTTTTGGGAAAATCATATATCGGTCCAGACGGACTGACGATTTGGGGAGCAAAATAAACACAGAATTATGGTTCAAACTCTTCAAGGACATTTATTCTTATACCAGGGCAGGGAAGACGATTTGTCAGAAGGTCACCCAACTTTCCAGATTTGAGGTCCATGGGGTTTGAATGGAGCTCTGCAACGAAGATATTTAACTTGGAGCACCTATATTTACTAATGTATTAAACTGTGTAGTTACCAAACATCTACCCATCTTCTAGTTCCTGTCTATAAAAAGGTTAGCAGGCTAGATCCCTGGTTCTATTGGCTGATTTTATTTGTAGACTCAGTAGTTCAAATAGTGGAGCACATTATTCTCTGTAGGATAGAGACCTGAGCAGAATAGACTAAGATGATATTATCAGCCCAATGTGGTTTTAGAGAAGGGCATGGCACCCAGGAACAGTGTATAAATTTACATCTGATTATTAGCACATATACCCTGACAAAAACGTGGGCACTATATCTCTCCTTCATGGATCTGTGCAGTGCCTTTGATAGGGTCAACAGATCTACATTAGGGAAAATTCTCACCCAGGTTGGTTTAGCTTAGGATCTTGTTGCCTTCTTAAGGGTACTGCACTGTGGGGTCATGGCTTCACTAAGGTTTGGTTGAGGGGAGAATGTACTGAGTCCTTGTTTTGGCAGGGGAGAATTTCACCAAGGCCTGTTTTGACCTTGATTTTGTTTCTGGTGTACATCAACGTTTTGAATGCCTGTTTCCTTTCTACAGAGAAGGACATGCCAAGGATTAATTTGACCCGATTCCTGGCCTTATTTTATGCAAACGATGCAGTCCTGCTCTTGCGTACTCTCAATGCAGCCCTGTTCTTGCGTACTCCCAGTGGTCTGAGAGGACTAATAGAACATTGTGTGCAATTCATGGATGACCTGGATTTAGAGACTAACACCTTGAAAACCAAGTATATGCTTTGCGGTTTGAAAATAAGTAAAATAGGCCCAGTTCACATTGGGGGTAGCAAACTGAAAACATAAATGATTTTCTATATTTAGAGATAATAATTGAATGCCCTGTCCCTCCAATATATGCATATGTTTTAATCACTTTGTGGGTTCATTATTTTATTTTGTTTGGAACATTGGAAACACAATCATTTGCCCCATTTTGGAACTTGTGAATTCAAATGCTTACCAGTCTTGAGTTATGATGCAGGTATTTGGGGCTATCATGATACTACAAACTGAAAACTGAGAATAACCAATTTTTCAAATGCCATTTAAGCCTACCACTTTCCATGCCTCATTTCTTTACACATGAGGAACTAGGCATAATATATATGGAGGATGAATCAAGCTTGTGCCATTATTAACTTGCGGATCACTATGGGACAACAATCATGCTACTTTCAACGAAGAAGGCATAACCAACTGCCTATTGTGTCATAGGAGCCATATGATTCCATGGCTTAAATATTTTAAGAATATCTTTGTAGCTATTGGTAGACTTGACCTCTATACATCCCCTCATCTTATCGGGAAGGCTAATATTATAAGGGTGAAAAAAATATACACGTCATTTTCTAACCTGGCCAGAGATAGGAAAGAAATTAGGGAAACCATGCTGCGGACTATGCCTTCGTTAAAACTGCCAGCTACATTCAACTGTACCAGATTGTGGTCAAGAACCAGTGGCAAAGACCGCTCCTGACAAAATTATGGTTAGGGACCACTAGAAATCAACTTTGTTTTCCTCCTGGCCTATATGATACCTCATCTGTTCTGATCTGCCCCTGTTTGAGTTTCGTTTCCCTGTAAATATAATAAACCTTTTAAAAAGAGATGTTTAAAACCTTTTCTTCAATTAAATGGATTTTATCACTATAAATTAGTCTTGTATTTTTTTATGCATGCTGCCCGGTTAATCTGTATGCTATTCTGTGGCGTGGTTTTTTAAATCAGCTACACAAATTCCAGCAACTTAATTTTCGAACTTTTTTGAAAGGTCAGTTACGGATTTCTGATGTTGATAATTGTTCCTCTCGTTTTCATAACCGTTTTTCTTGTAAACAACGTTGTTTTTGTGTTTATAAGATTTTATGTTCGTTTTTAAAATAATCAAATAAAACATATATATTGGTTGATTGATTGATTGATTGAACAGCAGTTCAACAGAAGTAGTATTACAAATACATGAAAGTGCAAACTAACATTTCAGATGCCTTTGCTTGAAAATGTGCTCCTGCTTATTTTGGTTGGATGTCCTATGTTTCCAATTTATTCAACGATAATCTCTTATTTTCCCCTGGTGCTATGTGTTGTTTTTCAGACTTCCTTCTCGTGTTTTTGTAGTGAGTCTGCTGTGTCTCCTGGTTTTTGACTTTGATGTACAGCAGGCCCAATTCTACCATAATATTGGTTCTTCATGTTGCCCATAGTTTGCGATTACATTTTACCCTATTACATTTAAAATAAAGGCAGCTGCGATTGGCGCTTACCAGACACCACTGCACGGTATTCGTGAGTTCATGCTATGACTCAGGTCACAGTTATGCTTCAGGACCTCAAAAGAAAGATAAACCAAAATATATTTTGATCTGAAGCAGACCTCCTTACGTAAAAAAAAAAAATGTGTAGGCTGCTTTCCGTTCCCATTGATTGGAAACCATCTTGGATAGTCCACACGCTCTGCACATATATTGACACCAATTCTGCTTAACACATGTTTCTAGTTTTCTTTGTGATGCTGCAAGAAGTAAATTCATAATACCAGTGAGGCCCATTTTAATTGAAAACATGGCTATCTAAGCCAGAAAAAGAGTTCAAACTGAGCAAATGGCTCGGCTGAGGAAAAAACAGTGCTTGCATTATTTTACAAATTACTTTCAGTTCAGCGCGCCTCTCAAAGTGCTTCATATTTCACGCGACGGGGCCGCCACATCTCCGAAGAACATATGGGTATTATTGCTAAATATTGGTGATGTGTCACTTTGAGGAGCGGTTTTTCATGACCGGCTGTTTTTCTATTATGGGATTTAAAGTTTTTCTCTTTGCGGCAAGCACTTGGATAACATGAAAGAAACAAAAAAAGTACACACAGGGACTTCAAATGCCTCAAATCCGTAAAATTGCATTATACGAATTTAAGCAGATGATGTAGCCTAGTTACATGTGTTTAGAATGCCCAACATCTCTACCTTGTTTCACGGTCCCGCGCATCCACTAAATTAACCCAACCTGCTGATGTCATATTTTTACAACAGCCTCTGGCATATGTCTCGTATTAACTTTATTTTCCTAATGGTAACGTTGTTAGCAGTCTATTTATCTGCTTTATTACTGAGTTTCCCCATCGAGGTGAGGTGGCTTTCATATGCCTCGGGTCAGATTCCGAGTTGGTTTATGCTGTCAAAAACTCACTTCAGAGCAAGTTGATGTTAGTACCAAAGGGAGGTTGTAACAACACGAACGAACTGCACTAATTCAAGCCTGGTCAGGCTGTACCAGCAGCACGAAGGAAGCTGACCTTGGAGTAATTAATGACCTCTTGCAACCACAAACTGCGACCGAGCATAGCCAAGCAGGCATCCAGCCGCAGCGTGCGTAAGCGCTCTCACGCAGACTTACAAAGCTATCACGTTACAAAGCCTACACCGAGCAGGAGTGGCTCGCGCAGCTAAGTAAAGAAGCACAGCTATGAAGTCACGCTGCAAGAATGATGATGAGTCAATCGCGATATAGCATTACAAGGAATAGTTTGTCGCGACAGAAAGACCGTGATCTGTTACCAGGATATGTTTGCGCCGTGATTAAGCATGGTACTCCATAGCTACTGAATAGCAATAATTATTCCCTAGTGGAATTACCAATATGTCTTACTCTGGCTCTGTTAGTTTATGATATATACAATGGGCTTTGTCCTGTTTTCCCTGCTTTGAGCTCTGACCTCTGTTACAAGTCATGTTCGAGTCCTGATTTGCATAGAACAGAGTTTACAGACGATGTAGCAGTACGTATTCTCATACACCACCATCCCCTGATACCTAGCCAGCTAGAAGCTGTTGAAAAATCTTAGTAGTGCAGTGAAACAGTGGGAAATTAATGTGGAATCAGGTGCAGTGACTTCACTTTCATGGTAATTCCCGTAAATACCGGAAGAACTTAAGTTAGAACTCCATTGTATTGCCCCACCCCAACATTATTAATACGTGTGGTAATGATAATTTTAGGTGGAGGAATATCAAATTAGTATGGAAAGCACACTTGTAATATTTGCCTTTGTATTCTCTTCCGTAGCTTTCACTCTAGTAGGGCCAGGTACAAATACTGAGCCATCTACAATGTTCAGTGGTTTCAGAAGGATTAGAAGAACACATCATAGGCAAACTCAGGGATAGCTACATAATATCGTGGTCAAAAATATAATTGACAAACATATTGTGTTATAAAATTGTCTACCTCAATATACTGTTCCTATACTTATGATAGTAAGTGCAAAAATATCGAAAAATATATAATTGACACTAATAATGTTCAAAAATACAAAAAAACAGTTTTATGTTTGTATAGGTGCAGTTTAAAGTAGTACATTTCAAATACTATGATATATAACATTATTCTAACATAAAGAAAATAAATCCTATATCTAAATATATACTAATATAAAAGCACACATATGTGTGTATGTACATGTGTTTATATATACATATATAAAATGAGTATTAAAAATATGTATATATATCTATCTCTCTCTATACATGTATATACACACACACACAGATATAGATATATATACACATATTTTTAATACGTGTGTTATATATATATATATATATATATATGCAAAAAACAAAGGAGAACTCTGGGAAGTTCCCAATTTTAGGTGGAGAGCTGCTCTAGTAAGGAGCACCCTGCAACACCAGCGACACTCTAGATAATAATACTGTGCCTGGAGTGGTAAATGGCTTTTGTCATTTTGCAGCTCGGCGAGGATGACACTGTGTCAATCCTATGCTTAAAGATTTTGCTGTACAAATGGCAAAAGACTTTGTCACTATCTAGCTCGGCGAGGATAGCACTGTGCTGATCCTATGCTTAAAAACTTTGCTAGATAAGCAGACATTTGAGGTGAGCAAATCTAGAGTGTCGCTGGTGTTGCAGGGTGCTCCTTACTAGAGCAGCTCTCCACCTAAAATTGGGAACTTCCCAGAGTTCTCCTTTGTTTTTTGCATAATTTATGCGTCGCTCTAACCCTGAAAGGGCCTTTGTTTGATATATATATATATATATATATATATATATATATATATATATATATATATATATATATATTTATTTATGCATGTACACACACAGAACACTTTCAGCCATAATTATACAGAAAAGCAGAAAAAGAAGCAGATAACTCTGGGTAGCTCCCAAGATTAGCTGGAGCCCAGCTCTTGTATAGAGCACCCTACCACACAAGCGACCAGGGTTCGCTTTTGGGCAGTGTGAGCGGTGCAACCGCACCGGGCGCTGACCTCCGGGGGGCGCTGTGTTTTACAATAACTTCTGAAACATGCGATTTAGAAGCACCTGCTGAAAAGTTCCTTGTGCGTTTAGCCTTCAAGAAACTATTAAAATGTCAAGATACCTCTTGTGATTAATTTTCCTGCTAGAGAGATAGATGGGAGATTTGCCTAGTGGCAGCTTTGACACAACATAAAGTAGCATAGAGGGTTAATATGCCTGCTGCAAAAAAACAGAACTATGGGGCAAATTTAAGAAAAGTGGCGCTGCACGCAGTGCAGCGCCACTTTTCTTGCACCCCTTAGCACCCCCTAACGCCACCATGTGTGCATCATATTTAAAATATGCTGCACCATGGCGGTAGTTAGGGAACTAGCATCAGAATTGTGTACTCTAGTCTGGCGCTTTGCAGGATTAGCGTAAAAAATGTTGACGCTAATTTCGCAAAGCACCCAGAGGCCCATTGTAACCAATGGAAGCCTCTTTTGAATGCCTGGTCTGAGCAGGTGTTAAAAGGGCCTGGAAAACATACTGCAAAGAAATCTGACAGATTTCTCTGCATCATTTTTTTGGCCTCCCTAGCGGAGGGTTGCCCCCTTTGCATACATTATGCCTGGCGCAGACATAATGTAGCGCAAAGGGTTACAAGTGGCATTGCACCTCTTTGTAAATCCCATTGTAGTCCCAGCACTTATTTTGGAGGGCCGGTGCTTATTTTTCTGCCTCAAGCATTTACTGTGACAAAAGAACACATATGGGAAAGACGGAAGAAGAGAAAAACGAAAAAGCATCACAATGGGAAAAAGACGAAATCTGCAAGAGTGAGCTGAAGGGGCAGGGAGCACCTGTAAATGCATTGAAGAGGCCCGAGATGGTTTCAGGATTACACTGCCTCTGTATTCCTTGTTCACACATTTAATTGCACCAGCCGCATGTTTAAGAGGAGGGCTTCGGGCACCGGTCCCTTTTTATTTGCAAATTCAGCATTGCCCTATAGGGCATACTTGAAAAAAGTGGTGCTGCACACAGGGCTATGCTACTTTTCTTGTGCCCCTTAGCACCCCCCCCTAACGTCACCATATGTGCGTCATATTTAAAATATGGTGCACCATGGCGGTAGTTAGGGGACTAGCATTAGAATTTTTTATGCTAGTCCGGCACTTTCCAGGATTAGCATACATTTTTTTGACGCTAATGCTGCAAAGCACCCAGAGGCCCATTGTAACCAATGGAAGCCTCCTTTTAATGCCTGCTCTGAGCAGGCGTTAAAAATGCTGGAAAAAAATGATGCAAAGAAATCTGTCAGATTGTTTTGCTACATTTATTTGCCCCCCCCTAATGGGGGGATGAGCCTTTTGCATATATTATGCCTGGCACAGACATAATGTAGCGCAAAGGGTTACAAAGCATTGCGCCTCTTTGTAAATATGGTACAGCGTTTTTGGCCTTCTAACGCCACATTACTGTAAAAAATGACACAAATGTGGCGTTAGAATGGCACTAGAGGCTCTTACATATGCCCCTATGGCAGTGCTTAATTTGTGCTTCTTGTTTCCGGTGCAGAGCCCCGGCACTTATTTTTGAGGGCCAGCACTTATTGTTCTGCCTCAAGCATTTACTGTGAGAAAAAGACACACATGGGAAAGACGGAGGAAGAGAAAAACGAAAAAGCGTCACAATGGGAAAGAGCAGAAATCCGCAACAGTGAGCTGAAGGGGCAGGGAGCGCCTGTAAATGGATTGAAGAGGCCCGAGATGGCTTCAGGATTAAGCTGCCTCTGTATTCTGTGTTCACACATTTAATTGCAGCAGCCGTGTGTTTAAAAGGAGGGCTTTGGGCACCAGCACCTTTTTATTTACAAATTAAGCACTGCCTATGGGGCATACTTGAAAAAGTGGTGATGCACACAGTGCTGCACCACTTTCCTTGCGCTCCTTACTGCTCTCCTAACTCCACCGTGTGTGCGCTGTATTTAAAATATGGCGCAACGTGAAGGTAGTTAGGGGGCTAGTGTCAGAATTGTTTACGCTAGTCCGGCGCTTTGGAGGATTAGTGTAAAAAATGATGATGCTAATCCTGCAAAGCAACCAGAGGCCCATTGTAACCAACAGAAGTCTCCTTTTAATGCCTGCTCTGAGCAGGCATTAAAAGTGCCGGAAAAAAATGACGCAAACAAATCTGTCCAATTTCTTCTCACCATTTTTTGCCCCCCCCCCCTAATGGGAGAATGCCACCTTTCCATAGATTATGCCTGGTGCGGGCATAATGTAGCACAAAGGGATACAAAGTGGTGCAATGCATGCATTGTGCCACTTTGTAAATATGGCACAATGTTTTTGGCCTTGTAACGCCACAATAGCATTAAAAAAATTTGGTGTTAGAAAGGCACAAGGGGCTCTTAAATATGCCCCTTTATTTTAAGTGGCTGAGTGGATTTGAAAAGCCAGCTTTCACAACTGCTTCAAAACACATGAATGTATGTGAAAGGGGAGTGATGGAGAGATGAGGGGCACATTTGCCAGGTGGTAGTGAGTGAAACCAAGGAGGAGGTAATGGGGTGGGGAGCGCCACAATAAACTGTCACACAGGCGCCTCCAGTCCTAAAGCCGGCCCTGCTAGTGACACTCTAAATCTACTCACTTCAAATAACTGTCTTTCTAGCACATTTTTTAAGCACAGGATTAGCACAGTGCCATCCTTGCCGAGCTAGAAAAGAACAAGGTCTTTTGCCATTTCTACAGCAAAGTCTTTAAGCATAGGATTAGCATATTACCATCCATGCAGAGCTTTAAGATGACAAACTCCTTTTGTAGGAGGCTGGCTCTTTAGATAGTGCACTGTGCAGAGAGTCCAAACAACCTCACTTTGGTATAGAGAGGGAAAAATAGGCCACCTAATGCTCCCTCTTTGTGGTACTAGGGTGAGCAATTAGGCTTATCTTGGAGATGTGCTAAGCATTTGTGGTACTCACAGTATCAATAAATGTGGACACACACTCGGAAGAATAACTCAAGACCAATTTACAAAAAAAATTCGGATTTTTATAAATTTTTTAAGACCAAGTTCATCAATATATGGTAAGTACTTCTTTTGTTATGATTTTTCAAAGTTTAGAGAATAGATGCTTTCTGTGCATAATAACACACCATAGGGATTAATGGGAAAACCCTTAAAATTGGATATAAGATTAGGCAATGCTCTCACAAGTATCACCTTCTATTTTTAGGTAGAGGTCATCGAAGTGTCCATTGGGCATGACAGAGAATGTCAGGCAGTTCCTGGTTCAAGCGGGAGCAGTGGCTTAAAGTCTTGGAGCTGGCACCAAAAGGAGAAGGGGATCACTTAGAAACAAACTGCAAAGTTGGACTTAAAGGTAAGACTGGTGGGCCCCTTTGGAGGGCGGAGGTCGCAACTGGTTAGGGACCCCTAGAACACAGTTGGTTGGTCGAGGCAAGGGCCAGTGAGGCTGGGTGCATCACAGATAGCTTAGCCAGGAGTTGTGCGTCATGGAGGCCTTGGAGTCAGGAACAGGCGACTTTGAGGGTGGATTGCAGGCCAGCAGAGCCACTCCGGGATGTGGTTCTTGGGTGACCTGAAGTCCCTTGACTGGTGCTTGCTTTGGAAGTGTGGAGTAGACTTTGCTTCTGGGTGTCCGACCTTGGGGGTCCAGGTACCCCAGTAGTGGTAAGCCACAGCACTGGAAAGTCACGGTCCCACAGAACTTGGCACGGTCTTGTCATTAAGGGCTGTTGTACAGAATTAGGCTTGGCTGCTGGGTCCGGATCGTTGGTCAGCAGCTGGCCACTTTACCAGACTTCACGGGTTCCTTGCCTGCAGGGTGCAGGAGAGTGATATTTTCCCTCATAGGTAGGTTCTTGGCAATTTTTAGAAGGCTGGAGGTGTTGTGGGGTTTTGTTGAATCCTTCAGGTTTCCAGGCAACAACACAGCAGCAATTGTCGAGTCCTTGGAGGAGCAGGCAGGGATTGGCACATTTTTCCATCAGGACTTCAGTTCTCATGCCTTGGGTCTTCTTTGTTCCTGGTCTTCTTGTGTACGCCAGATCGAGATCTAAAGTCTTGATCTATGAATGCCCTCTAAATACTGAATTTAGGCAGCGTTATGGGGGTACCTGGTGATGGCCAATGGGCCACCAACCTTATGGTGCCTACACTAACTAAGTGACCACTTCCTCTGGGGAGAGGTCACATCCCTGACCCCTGATTGGCTATTTTCCCACCACCCAAGATTGAGGAAAATGAAATGGAGTGGTCACCTCGCCTGGCACACCTGAGGGGTGGTGAAGGCTGGGGATGGCCACTCCTATCCTTGCTGGGTTTCCCACGGTTTTCCCACCAAAAGTGGGGGTAAAACCATTGGGCAGCCATCTCCTGCTAGCAGCAGAGGTCAGATTTCAAAGACGGTAAAGCCTTTGAAGCTGACTGCTGGAGAGAGGTGCCTGCCTTGGGGCAGAGGTGTGACACCTCCGCCCAGGAAAGACTTTGTGTTCTGGTTTCTGAGAGCACAGGCTCCCACTGCAGGAGGCTGGTTAGGACCAGTCAGCAGCCATGCCAGGACTGTTACATTTTGAAGAGGGCACCTCTAAGGTGCCACCTTGGTGCATTTCATAATAAATCCAACACTGGCATCAGTGTAGGTTTACTATTCTGAGTTGTTTGATGGCAAACAACTCAGGGTTTAGAGAGGCCATCATGTAGCTGGGGAACTCGTAATGACCAGTGTCCGGCACATGCATTTGCTATGGCTTCCCTGTACACTTACTATGCCTAAGAGTTAGCAAAGACACAGTAGGGGCATATTGGCTCATGCACACATATGCCCTCACATGCATTATAGTGCACCCTGCCTTAGGGCTGCAAGACCTGCCAGAGGAGTGACTTATCTATTTTGCATGCAGTTTGAGTGGACATGGCACTCATGGTGAGTGCCAGGTCGAGTTTGCAACTTTGGATACACCTTGTCATGCACTTGCAATGGCAGTCTGCATGAGGCTGGTGTGAGGCCTCTCAGAGGGGCACAGGTAGTGCTGCAGCTCTGGGGCCCCTCACCAGTACCGAGGTCTTATCACCAGGGGTAGCATGCACTATGGACTTACAAGGGTGGCTGAAGTGCCAAACATAGGCCCAGTTTACAAAAAAGTGGCGCAGTGCGGGCTGTGATAAAATTTGCAGTGCTGCACCACTTTTGAAATGCAGAGATGCACCATATTTACAAAAATACAGTGCATTTCTGTATTTCCCCCTGCACAGGTGCTAAATTTAGTTGCCAGCGCCAACGCAGGCATCCTTGCACCATAGGGCAAGGGTGTTTGCATTGAGGGGTGTGATTATTATGTACAGGAAGGCGTCCCTTCCTGCACATACACAATGTACAATGGTGGTTTAGCACTTCTATATGTGTTGTAGGATGCACCACACATAGAAGTACCAAATCGTCATTTTGGAATGATTCTTTATGTGCAGGAAGGGACACCTTCCTGCACATAAACAATCATTGATAGCATTTTGCTCTTTCTATGTGTGCTTCAAAATGCAGCACACATAGAAGAAGCAAAAACGAGGAGGAATAGAAGTATTCCTCCTTGTTGTGCTATGCCCTGGAGTGGCATTAGTTTCTGGCGCAGCAGGAGATTTACAATTTCTCATAAATCTGGGGCAGCATCAAAAGCAATGGGTGTTGCGGTGGAATTCCCACAGCAGCACCCTTTGCATGCCCATCTGTCGGAGAAAACTGATTGGAGGGGCCCATATTTACAAGGAGGCATTAAGCCACAAAAAGTGGCTTAACACCTCCTTGTAATTATGTTGCAGTGAATAGCGCCACCATAGCGTCATTAAAAGTGACACTTCAGTGGAGCTAGGGCCTTGTAAATCTGGCCCATAGTACCATTTTGGGAAAATAGATCTGGCCCTGGGAACCTGTTCAGCAGGGGCCTAGGGCACTTACAGTTTGAAACCACATCATTGTCCAGGCAAGAAGTGGGAGGCTACCATGTCAAAAGAGGCTCTTTCTCACAATGCACCCATTCACAGACCCACTCAGACACTCACACACCCACTCGGAGATCCACACAGACACTCATGTACCCACTCACTCTCCCACTCAGAGATTCACACAGCCACTTTCAGACCCACTCAGACACTCACGGACCAGCTTGCAGACCCACTCAGAGGCTCATGCACCCACTCACAGATCAACTCAAACACTGATGCACCCACTCACAGACATACTCAGGCACTCATGTAGCCACTCACAGACCCACTGAGACACTCATGCACCCACTCATTTAGTTTTTTTTCTCATGAAGTGAATATTTGGGAATCCACTGCAATGCCAAGCATGGCACTGTGTGCCATCACAGCAAATTTGGCAATATCAGAAAAAACACAAAAAAACATTGGCACACTTACCCACCCACTCAGACAGGCATGCACATACTCACAGGCCCACTCAGACACTGACTCAGAGACCCACCCAGACACTTGCACACCCACTCACACACCCACTTGGACACTCACGCACCCACTTACAGACCCACTCAGTAATGCACCCACTGACAGACCCACTCATACACTCATGCACCCACTCACTGACCCAGTCAAACAGTCATGCACCCACTCACAAACCCACTCATACACCACTCACAGACCCACTCAGACACTCATGCACACACTCACAGACCCACTCAGACACTCATGCACCCACTCACCCGTCTACTCAGATACTTATGCACTCACTCGCAGACTCACTGAGACACTCATGTACCCACTCATAATAGACTCACTGAGACGCTCATGCAGCCACTAACAGACCTACTCAGACACTCACATATGCACTCACAGACCCACTCAGACATTAACATACCCAGTCACAGATCCACTCAAACAGTCACACACCCACTGACAGACCCACTCATATACTCATGTACCCACTACACTCACAGACCCAGTCAGATAGTCAGGCGCCCACTCATAGACCCACTCAGACACTCATTCAAAGACCAACTCTGACAGTCATGCAAATACTCACACATCCACACAGACACCCATGCATCTACTCACAGACCCACTGAGATACTCACACACTCACTCACAGACCCATGCAGACACCCACAAGCAGATTAACTCAGATACTCATGCACCCACTCAGCCCCTCATGCACCCAATCTCAGACCCACTCAGATACCCAGTCACAGACCCACTCAGACACTCATACACCCACTCACAGACCCAGCCAGACAGTCATTCACCCACTCACAGACCTACTTAGATACTGGTGTTCCCACTCACAGATTCACTGACAGAGGCACTCAGACACCCATTTACATTATTGCACTAAATGTCTGCTTTTGTTTAGTGCATTGGTGAAGGATTCACAAATTCTGAAAAGGTCTAAAAAAGAGAGATGTTAAATTAAAATTAACTAGTGTTTGGGAAATAGGATGGCTCAGAATAGAGCCTTTGTACTTTTTGTGGATGAATACACATAATGTATGATGCAGTGTTTTAAGTTGGTGAGAAACACCCTGTTGCCTGAACGCCATCACTTCTGTAAATTCCAATCATATCAAAGCTGGAGTTGTTATTGTATATAGAGTCCATGTAATGGTCTCTGAGGAATGCTGAAACAGTTTTATTAACATGTTTCCTGGCTTTGTCTTTCTGTGGACAGAATTTGGTAGACCATTTCCATTCCTGCCTTTGGCATATATTAGAAAATACCAAGGGGGTGTGAGGTAAAAGTATCATTAATTCTGCAAAGGGATCTTTCATTAGGATTTCCAGTCCCACCCCAGTATGTGTACCCAGGTCATTACCACCACAGTGCACAATCATGAGGAGAGGTTGTTGGCAATCTCTAATGTTTTTACCAAAGGCAGGATTGGTGCCAATTTAAACTTCTCTGACCAAACCATTTCATCTCCACATTTGACAAACCCAGGTCGCTGACAATGCCACTCTTTCTAGCATATTTATTTACCCAAAGCACAAAGCTGTGACCTACAGTCTACACTCTGAGCATTGTGAAGAGAAGGATGAACACCTCAAAGGAGAAGGCTGCACAATAATAATATATTTTAATAGTGAAAGGCAGTAAAACTGGAGGGACCCCTTGCTTGAAAAATACATTCCATTGGATGATTTTAATATGAAGCTACTTAAGATTAGGTGTTGATTATTGAAAGTAAGAAAGTGTGTATGTGATTGGATGTGTTTGAAATGAATAAAGTATTGTATTCTTTAATATGGTTACATTTGCTAAGAGTCAAGCGCATCTGCTGAATTTCAGTTCCACATTAGTGTGCAGTTCCTAAAACACAATTTGCACTTTTGAACTAGTGTTTCTACTGGATTGCTATAGATACCCTGCCAAAGGATTGTTGGGGGTACTACAGTATCAAAGCCAGTTTCTAACTGATACACTCACTCACATTTCTAGGCAAGTGCTCAGACAAGCTAGTCTCCCAACCAGAAAAGTACTCCTTTAAACAAGGGTCGGGCCAACTACTACTGAGCCTTAGAGTGTAGTTTTATATTTTAGGTCAACTTAGCAGCAGAAAACCTGCTTGACAAATCTTGAACCGTCCTCTTACTTCAGAAATGTCACCCCTTACCTAGGCTGTAGATAGCCAATCAGCCATGGTGCAATGTAATGAAATGCTGAGGCATGTCTTTGACACTTTACCTGGCATAGATGTACAGTGGAATACCCCTCTCCGGAATTATATATGCAGAGTCCCATTCATACTGCAACTCATGTACCTACTTGTGAGAGGATAGAAGTACTCAGACAGGCAGACACTGATAAACCCCTCATACATTGATTCACACATCCAAACAGGTGCTCTGCATTCTATAGTATCACAAGCAGTTGCTAACTGATACACTCGCTCGCTGAGCCTGAGAGCATAGTTTTAAATATCAGGTCAACTTGATAGTAGAAAACCTGCTTAACAAGACTTGAACTGACCTCTTACTGCAGAAATGTCATCCCTCACTTAGGCTGTAGGTAGGTCATCAGCTATGGTGTTATGTAATGAAAAGCTGAGACGTCATTGACAGTTTAGCTGAGTTAGATGTGCCTTGCAAGATCCCAGTTCCCAGTTACAATATGCAGACTCCCACTCAGACTGCAACTCATGTACCTACCTATGAGAGGTTAGAAACACTCAGACAGGAAGTCAGACACAGAAAGAGCCACTCATACATTGATGCACAGATCCAAACAACAGCTGTGCATACTGCAGTATCAGAAACAGTTGCTAACTTACACACTTAGTGATATTTGTAGGCAACTGCTATGACAACTTAATATCCCACCCTTAAAAGTAGTGCTTTAAACTTTTGCTGGACCTTCTACTACTGAGAGTAATGTGTAATTTTAAATGTCAGTTCAATTTGACAGTAGAAAATCTGATTGACAACTGTTAAACTGTCCTTTTACTACATAACTAAGAGAAATGATTGTTTTCTATTTGTACACATCTACTAAGACCTAAAAGAAGAAAAGAAGAATAACCATAAAAAGTTAGTGAAGAAAGAAAGAGAATAAAGATTATTATCTACTTACAACTGAGAAACAAAATGTAAAAAATTTAGACAATCTGATGAAAGAAAAAAGAGCTGCTGCTAAGAAAACTAAGACATTTCTTAAAATTGTGTGTGGGAAGCTGCAAAGTGATCATAATCAAGTGAAAAAAATGAAAGTTTTAAAACAACTAAGAAAGGACATAAAGTACACAACATTAAGAGTAAAAAAGGAACAACACAGAAGATAACTTATCAAGAAGACAGAATCAATTTAAGGAGATTAGGAGTAGAATCTTCCACAGTAGAGTAATTCAGAATACTATGAAAACTATGAAACAGTATAAAAGGAGAAAAGAAGTAATAAACCAAAAGAAACATTTTGAAGTTGTAGTGGATACGCCCTTTGCTCTCAAGAGAAAACTGTTTTGATTCTGAGCAGAATGAGGGCATTAGATAGGATATTGTTGTCTTTGAGAAAAATAAGCCAAAGAAAAGGACTTGTAAATAGAAGTCTCTTCTGTAAAATATTTAATGGTGAATGGAAACATACTTCCAGTACTGAGCCTTTCTTTAATGAAGAAAGCTATTGCCAAGGGAACACATTAGTGCATGCAGTTAAAACATCTTGACAATGTTATAAGATGAAGGATGGTACTCCCATTGGAAAAGAGGGGATGGTAACTAGGAATGTTGAAGAAGTAATAGCTGGAGAGGTACAGGGAATGTGTCAACAGGCACTTGTATACAAATAGAACTGTAGCAGTAATTGTAGTGTACATCAGGATTCAATTGATTTACTGACAACTTTTCTTCGTATAATTCCCTGAAAAACTTTGAAAAATAAAACAGCAATATTGCTAGGATTAGATCCATGCACAGTAAGAAAGTACACAAATTTACAGGGACATTCACTAGCATATCTGTCAAAGAAATCACATTTAATCATTTTAGAATGTTAGATGTACATCACTCAAGAATGCAAACTTTTGTTAGGAGACTTTACTATGTGAAAACACTGTCCCTATCGTTAGCAGAAATTAATAGAGTTCTTTTACATGGTACAGTAGCAGATTTAGAATCAGTTTGTGATGATTTTCAGTTTTGATTCTTTGGTTGAGAACAAGAGTGTAGCGAAAATGAGTTTTAATGTGCAGATGTAGACAAACAAGACACAGTAATTTGTGCTGATAACTTTGAAACAAGAAATTAGGAAGTATAACACAGCTTCTTTTGAGAGGTCAAACTATATCTGTAAATGTTGGTGATGCACTCACAACAAAAAACAAACACACAAAGTTGATCTATACTCCAACACTGAAGAAGAAAATAGAGATAAGTGGGAAAGTTTTGTTGCTTATCTGCTTGTAGGGGAACATTTTGATAATAATTTATAACTACTGCTGGGATAAAGTAGTGAATAATAAAATGCCAGCTGTAGCAATACAAAACAAGTTAGCAATAGTTCCAATACAGCAAGAGCTTCAAAATTTAAATGTCTATGAATCAATCATTACATAGTGCGTACATTCTTTCCAAGCAATTGTTGATATTGAACCGAAAACAGGTAAATTATCTCCCACAGAAAGTTAGAAAGTTCTTTAGGGTAGAGTTGTATATTTGCCTTTAGATTTCAAAAAGAATATTGAAACCATAGGGTACAGACACATTTTGAAGATGTAATTATTATTATACTAAATGGTACTCCTACAAAAAGCAAAAAGTGAATAGTAAATAAAAGCAATGTTATACATACTAGAAAACAACATTTATTACAGAAATACAGATTTTCAAGACAACACATATAGAAGATGAAACATTACAGTCAATTGGTCAAATAGAAAAGGTGAATCGATCAAGATAAGAAGAAATTTATGAATACTACAACTTCCATCCTCTTCATTCTAAAGACGTTATTGGTGATACAATTGAGGATTTCTAAGTGAAGCAAGCTAAAGGAACTCCATGAGTGTCTGGGAAAAATGTACAGAAGATCGCTATTTCTCACTGGAGAAGGTTGGCTCTATTATTGCCATCCTGTACAGATACCAGCAGCTGAAAACTGCTGAACGAGATTATATTCTAAAGAGCCTAGATTTTGCTAGTGTATTCCATAAATATTTCATCTTCTGTTTGAAAGTTACTTATCTGAACTTTCATATGCTGTTAACCATGTACTGAAGACAGGAGTAAATCTTCAAAGCCTTTCTGCAAAGGGGTTTGTTGAAAAAGTTCATGAAAAGGATAAAATGTTGGAGTACAGCTTTATTAATTTGATGGGTTTTCAATTTGGCATTGGTACTGTCATCACAGTGAGGTGACATGTATGTAAAGAAACCTATGTACACCTTCTTGGTTCCTGACACTCAGTTGTGCTGAGTTTTCATGGGATGATTCTGAATTTTTGAGATAAGCAAACTCTAATATCAAAGACATTGAACTAAAGACAGCAGGCGAACTCTGTTTATCAGATCCCACTAATGTTTGAAGACACTTTAAGCATTGACTTCAAGCTATGATGTCTTTCATCTGCAGCAAAATAAACCCTCCTCTTTGTGAAGTAATTGATTTCTTTTGGCACATTCAGTACCAAGCAAGATGTGATCCTCATATTCACATGCTGTTATGGATTAAAGATGCACCTAAATTTAGAACAGACATTGACATGTCTGTCTTATCATTCACTGAGCAGTTACACGCACCACTTCAATGGGTGAAAACAGTTTGCGGCAACAAGTTCTGCACTTCCAAAATCCCAGATGTGGGATGTACTGCTGATAAAAATATAGAACCAAAGGTAAATTTGATACAAGATGCCATTTTGGATTTACTTGGCCTGTGATTTCAGAAGGAAGAGTAAGAGTGAGACATACATTGACAAGAAAGTCACCAAAAAATAGTTACAACTTGAAAAGAACAGAGGCTTCAAAGTACATTAATGATGATAATGCACCTTACCTTTGTAACAGGACAACCTGTCTTTAAGACACTCTTACATGAAGAAACGCGTAATTCTTTAGAAAGCATTGAAAATGTAAACATTTGGTTGAATTTCCAATACAAAGAACTAATTAGAAACATTAGTAAGCATCTGGTATGCAATATGGAAATATACTGAAGGATATTAGAGTGCGAATACTATCAAAAGAAGGAAAACAATGCTTTCAAACTCAACTTATGAAGAATACATTTATTTCCAAAAAAGGTCCAGCAGAGGTAATGTTTAAATTGATTCAACAACAAAAATACAATGTGTGTCTAATGCCTACTCTTCAAAAATGTACCTCTTTCAATCAACAGTTGCTACAAATGGAGAAAGAAAAAATATTAGAACTGACATCAACTGATAAAATGGAACACCAAAGAGTGACAACACTGTTGGCTAAAAAACTACAATCAAAACTAAATTATTTGGAGAAGTCTGTTTCTAAAACTGCGTTATTAGAAAAGTGTTTGTATGTTTGTAAGAACTGAAGGGTGATATTGAGTCATAATTTAAATGTTGAGGAAGGATTAGTTAATGGAGCCATGTGTAAAATAACTGATTTCATTTTGTATTCAAACAAACACGAGGTTGAATATCTAGCAATTACATTTGATGAGCTTCAAAGTGTAAAACAGATAGCAAGGTCTGTTGCATGTTAATTACTTGTAAAAAACGTATATGTTCGTAGAAGGCAGTTTCCAATATCTCTTGCATATTCTGTAACAATATATAAGTCTCAAGGTTTAGGTGTAAATGCAGCATTTATTAAGCTTGGTAGCACCGTATTCAAGGAAGGTATGTCCTATGTAGAATTGTCATGGGTTAGAACCTTGTCCAATTTGTATCTAATGGAGTTTGAAGACAGTAAAGTAAATGCTGATTCGAGTTGAGTGATGGAGTATAACTAGGGCTCCCTGTTTTATGGTATTTAATTTTTTTAACAACTTTGTATGTATTTATCCATATTTGTTTTGGGCCATCTTATTAGTATTTATCCATTCTTAGTTTGTGGTTTGCATTTAAGTGAAGTACAAAATTTCAATTTTCACAGTTATTTAACTGATAAACATGCACTCATACTTTGATGCCTAGCAGGTTTTAGCAGATTCAGCAGCCAAATATGGTAAAACACTACACCCATAGGTAAATATTAGCAGTTTAGTACTAATATATTTGAACATATGCATGGAAAGTTACTCATAAGAAGCACACATTTCAGTATTTTTCTGCTTTTAATAATAAATATAGATGGGAAATACATTGTTTTCTGCCTGTATTTATCTGTAAAAATGGAAAACTGGCATCCTTAAGTATACATGTTTGGAAACCTATAGGCTCCTGATTTTGGACATTACCCAGTTTACAAAAAGCCTAGAATCTTGCCAAAATGAAAGGTTTCAAAAGATCTACTGGCGTTCCTGAAAAAAAGAGGCAAAAAGAGAAGAAAGAGGTATTGGAGAAAAAATATACAAAAAAATGCTGGTAAATTTGTTGGTTACCTGTTCTCAAATGTCTCTGGAGTCAACTGCTATGCCAACATAGCTCTCAATGTACTATTCTCGTTACCTGCTCTGGTTAACGCAGCTGAACAGAAAAAGGATAAAAGATTGTGCTCTGAACTCTTTACCTTGTTCTATGATTGTGCAGTGATAGAATAAAAAAAAATGTCCATCATCTATTACTGTAGAGATCTTGTAGATCTGTGCACTGGATCTTTATACTTCACTCAAACACTCAAGAAGATGCACAAGAATTCTTGATGGTCCTACTTGGTGTCTTAGAAGAAGCGATGGTACTCACTGATGGGCTATTTGGACTAAGTTACTCGTGCAGTGTGATTGTGAAAATGTTTCCTTTTCTTCAAAAACAGAAATAGATTCAGAATGATTTATCTACTTAACTCTACCAAACTGTAAAACTGTCAGCTTTGAGAAATTGTTTGAAGGTGCATCGCAGAATAATTCCTGAACAAAATATAACTCAGAACTTTGAATATAAGAACTGGCAAGTAAATCATTCTAATGCTACAACGATGTACGGCAGATGGAAGTACATTGGAAACACAACTTACAAGTTTTAAAGCTGGACAAATCTCTATTTCTGGTAAAACATATAGCTGTATGGCTATCATTTTCCATGAAGTAGTAAGTATTACAAATGAACACTATACCATCTACTTACAAAATACAACTGGTTGGACAGAGTATAATGATAACAACCTTACATTCAAGTAGAGAGTACCCTATACACTACAAAATTCTCACCTTATCTTTCTTGAACCAAAATTCTGAGAAGGGCTACTACTGGAAAAATGGAATAATAAACTCCTGGAACATCTAAAACATCAAGCTAGGACATCATATGGCCTACCAAGGGTGATGTCTTTATAATGGATTCAAAACCATGAAATGTACTTACTCTTGGAAGAAAGCAACAGAGATACTACTAAATTGCAATCATGGATCACAAATTATAAACCAGGACAAGATTTACTGAAGAGAAAAATAAATACTGCTAAACTTAGGTTTGAAGAACAGTGGGAAAAAAACATGAAAAGAATTATACCACTGATGGATTACTAGATTTTATGACATCATGCCGCCTATCAAGGATGATGTCTTTATATGCCTTTTCACCTATCACTGTGATTCATACGCATTAATTATATAATGCAACTATAATATACATCATATTATACAACAAGCATAGCTAAACCAGTTAGGTAAATATTTGTAGCGTGTGTGATGAATAGCAATGTTAATTTGAAATAATGTGCTATGCACTTATGAGCTTTTTTAATAGTCTATATGAGTGTTTTTCCCCCTACTATTCAGCAATGAGTATCCACACAACACTTTATTTATGGTATAAAAAGTATAGATGCTGAGAACAGTGAGGAAGAGAAATTAGGATGATTAAATATTCTGTATAATTCATATACAATGATGTTTGTTTCTTGTTTTTTATAATCAACAATCCTTTTTTATATTACAGATCATGAAATTAGAATAGACAAAGGTATAATATGAAACATTACCTTCTATTTATGTTTTCTTTCTTTTTGTCAGATTAATTGACCTATTCATTGCAGTACTGTAGTTAACTAATTACATCTTTCACCTTTCATAAACTATCTCTAAAGATTCCCAATGAAACATTGATGACTAATCTGGCACAGTAATATATACTAATGAAAACATGTATATATCCACATGCGTACTTTAATATGCACTAACTCACCAAATTAAACACTCATCCACAGACTAACACACCCAGCCACACACGTATGCATAGACTGAGACATCCACATAGACACACACACACACACACACTCACACACTGAATTATATACTGACACACCCTGCTAAAATGAATAGGTACACTGAGATACCCAGAGAAACAAGGATGAATGCACTGACACACCTAGGTACACACACATTGATATGCTGACCCACCTGTACACACCAATCCATACACTGACACACCCAGACACACTCTTTCATACAGTAACTCACACAGACACACACTTATGCACACACTAATACACCCAGACACACACTGATACTTACTGACACACTCAAACAGGCACTGATGTATACACTAACATACCCACACAAGAACTGATGCATACACTAACACACCCACTGATGTATACACTAATACACCCATGGACACACTGATACTTATACTGACGTACCCAGGTACACACTAATACATGCACTGACACACCCACACATTCATTGACATATATACTAACAAACCCAAGCACACACACATATGTATACTAGCACAGCCAGGCACGAATTCCTGAATGCACTGACACACCTAGGCACACTCTGACACATACAATAACACACCCAGACACACTCTGATACATAAACTGACACACCTAGGCACACATTCATGCATACACTGACACACCCTTCTACACACTGATACATAGTATGAAACACCCAGACACACACTGATGCATAGACTGATATACCCAGACATACACTGATGCATAGGCTAACACACCTAGGCACACTCTGACACATATACTAACACACCCAGACAGAGATTGATGCATATACTGACAGACCTATGTAAACACTCATGCATACATTTACACACAGATGCACCCGATGCACACACTGACATACCTAGGCACACACTGATGCATACACTGACACAACCAGAAACCCACTGAAGCATAGACTAACACAGCCAGGCACATACTGATGCTTAATCTGACACACTCAAGCACACACTGATGCATACACTGACACACCCAGGCACACACTTATACATACACTGATACACCCATACTCATTCATCCATACACTGACACACCCAGGCGCACTCTGATGCATACACTAACACACCCAGACACACTCTGTTACATACACTGACACACCTAGGCACACATTCATGCATACACTAACACACCCTTGTACATACTGATACATACACCTAAACACCCAGACACACACGGATGCACCCAGGCACACACTGGTACATAGACTAACACACAAGCCCACACTCTGAAGCATACATTAACACACCCAGACAGAGACTGATGCATATACTGACACCCCTATTTAGACACTCATGTATACACTTACACACCCAGATTCACTCTGATGCATGCACTAACATACCTAGGGCCAGATGTAGCAAGCAGTTTTGCCCGTTCTATGTCTATGGGAAAATGTGTTTGTACATATGGCCCCTAGGCACACATCGATGCATACACTGACAAAACCAGACACACACTGATGCATAGACTACCACACTCAGGCACACACTGATGCACACACTGACACACCCAAGGACACACAGATGCATATACTGACACACCAAGGCACACACTTATGCATACACGAACACACCCAGACACGCTCATCCATACACTGACACACCCATGCATTCTCTAATGCATACACTGACACACCCAGACACACTCTGATACATACACTGACACAGCTAGGCACACATTCATGCATACACTGACACTCCCTTGTACACACTGATATATACACTAAAACACCCAGACACACTCCGATGCAAACATTGATATACCCAGGCACACACTGGTGCATAGACTAACGTACCCACCCACACTCTGATGCATACACTAATACACCCATACAGAGACTGATGAATATACTGGCACACCTATGTAGACACTCATGCATACCTTACACACCCAGACACACTCTGATGCCAGTCAAGTCAAAAGGAACTTTATTTCGGCTACAAGAGCCATAAAAGCACATAGCGACAATAAATACAAATAAATACACAATTTAAATAAATATAATGATCCATATGATGATAAAATAGAATAAGGATAAAATACACTCACACAGTGTGATGGAACAGTATTGTTGGAACCATTAAACAGATAAAAATGTCCCTCTAACTGTCGCGTGGGCTCTCATTATCCTAAATGAGACTACTGGATTTCTAGGCAGCAGGATCGATCACGGTGTGGGGGACTGAGTCGGACCCACGTGTAAGGAACTCTGTCACCCTAAATCCGGTTTTTGCTCCGGCTAACTAGCAGTGCCTCATTTATCCCAAGGGGAAGAGATGATTGGGCAGCCGAGCGCATGACATCTTTGGAACTTCTCAGGAAAGTCGTGGTGACTCAGATCCAAACCAACTCTCTCATTTACAGTATGATCTCATATACAAATGACAAAGGCAGTATAAGTTTTATATAATGTTTTAATAAAACGACTGCATTTTAGATAATAAGGCGTGAGCCGCAATAACCAGAACCATACAACACAGTAGGATTGAAATAGTCACCAGGAGAGTAAAACATAAGAACAAAGCTATCATGGTGTCTAATAGTTTCTACTCTCCCTCTGCTTGGTCTATTTCGAGCACAGCATGTTAAGCTTCTAACTTGCCTTTCTGAATCCCTGGGGAGACATCAGCCCTCATACCTGAGCAAAGGCCTGTGATCTTGGTTCAGCATCTGCAACGAGGCAGTCAGCGTCTAGTTGTGGTTCCCTGGTCGGAATCTCCCTCTTGCGTGTATTGGGACAAGGAAGTGTTTTTATAACTAACATGTCAGCGTGATCAAAAAATGTCCCTATGCAGAAATGCCAAAGACTAAACTCCTACCACGTCTATCGGCAATGTACCAGACTGTATCCTTGACTGAAGCACAGAGTGAACATGAATGCGTTATGGAGAACTCCAGTGCTGAAGTAGGCTAAACAGTGTGATATGAATAAAAAACAAGACCGTAGAACTGGCTATTTGAAAAAATAACAGTACGAAGCCTAATAAAAAGCATTTAGAGCAAAGTGCACAGAGGCTCTAAGCTACAAGCAAATGAATAAAATACATCCAGGGCAAAGTGCACAAGGGCCTACAGACTGAAGCTAATGCGGAAAGGATACGTAAAACTAACCACACTACATAACAATCCAACTAGCTCCGAGGAACTTGGCAACGGCGATCACTAGCGTAGGCCTAGTGTCTGATCTGAGGATTCGGAGGGCTATTTCAGAGGTGTGGACTCCCAGCAGTCTGCATGCCGGGGCCAGCCATTTCCTACGTGAGGCAGTGTATGCTGGGCAGGCAAATAGGACATGAGGGAGGTTCTCAATGGGGGCTTTGCAGGCTGAACAAGCGGTTGATTCTTCGTATGACCAGCGGCTGGTAAACAGTCTTAGTGGCAGCGTTCCAATGCGGAACTGAAAGTACAGTTTCCTTTCCCTTGGGACTGTGATTATGTCCTAAAAAAGCCTCATACTTGCATGTCTCTTTTAGGTTGACAAGGTCACAAGATAATGTAGTATGAAGTGCGGCCCCTAGATCTTCGTGATCTTCCATGTGCCAATACAATTTCTTTAGTTCGCTTTTTGAGGGAAAGGAGGAGGTGGTTGGTGTATTCCAGAGTTCTCTGAGTCCGAGTGAGTAGAGTGACCCCTTGATATATCGTAGCCATGGGATGTTGTGAAGATGATCCGCTTTTAAAATTACCTGCAGGGCTGCAGTAAAGGATTTGAGCTCTGGGGTAGTCCAGAGACGCCGCCAGTACAGAAGAGGGCGTAGGCGGGCTTTATGACCGATGCGTTTTATACCAAGATCGTTAAAAAGGGGGAACAGTGGAGTGCTTGGCGGAAGGAACACAAGGTTTCTTAGGAAGTTGTTTTCAGGGATGGTTATATCTTGGATTTTAGCGTAACCCCATAGTTCAGTCCCGTAAAGCGCTGAGGTCACAGCCTGGGCTTCATATATCCGGATTGTTGGGCGAATTGGTTTTGTGTGTGAGGTGAAAATCTTTTATTAGTACCCCCGATGTTTGCTTTAGTTTTAAAGCTTGCTTTCCTATGTGTGATTTCCAAGACATGTTGTCAGTCAATTCTATACCCAGGCAGCTGAAAGTGCCCACCTTCTCAAGCGTGGTGCCCTCTAGTGTAAACTTCCCTCTAAAAGATCTACGGGGATTGAAGGTCATTAGTTTTGTTTTTGAGGCGTTGATTTCAAGTCCCCGCGTGGAGCAGAATTTCTCAAAGCATGTGAGGAGTTTCTTTAGTCCACTAGGGGTCTTGGATATCAGGAGAGTATCGTCTGTAAAGAGCAAGACAGGGATTTTTTGTGTGCCAAGTGATGGTGCATCAGCCTCCACTTTAAGCAGGGAGGGGACGATGTCATTGATATACAGGGAGAAGAGGGTCCGGGCAAGGACACACCCTTGCCGCACACCCCTTGATACATGGATTCTATTAGTTAGTTGCCCCTTGTTGTCCCACCTGACTCGTGCGTAGTTGCTTGAGGTACTAGGTCAAATGCAGACTTTCGATCCACAAAAGCTACATATAGGCTCCCTTTACCAATGAGCACTGTTTTCCAGTATAAAAATAGGAACCTGAGGGCTTGGTCAGTGGTAGATATTTGTTTCCGGAAACCAGCTTAGAGGGGACCAAGGATATCATGTTCGGTCATCCAGTCTTCGATCTTTCCCAAGAGACAGTGGCAGAACACTTTTTGCACACAATCGATTAGACTAATTGCTCTGTAGTTGCAGGGGAGTGATCTGTCACCCTTTTTAAAGATCTGGACAACAATAGCCTTTTTCCCGGACTCAGGGAGAGGCGCCCCAGATGCTATTGCATTTGCTATGATGGTGAGGTATCTTGACCAGGTTGCAATGTCGGTTGAAAACAGGTCTGCTGGAACACCATCCGAGCCAGGGGCCCTGCCACGTTTTATGGTGCCTAGGGAATATATTATGTCATTTTGAGAAAACAGCTGGGGCACTTCAGTGGTGGGTGCTAAAGTAATGTTTAGGCAGGGGTCCATGTGAACAGGAGTGGGGCTATCATGGTCGTGGGAATGGTCTACCCAGTCTTTTGGGGCGATGTTGTTTGTTATGTTCAATCCACTGCTTTCTGGGCCCCGTGCTGCCAGGGAGCAGAACAGACTACAATTCCTCTTGTGCACAGCGTCGCTAAGTGCTGTCCACCACTTATCATCTTGGTCATGCTTGACTTTGCATAGATTGTAGGACTTCCTAGCTAAGCGGATAGCGTTGGCATCCTTGGATTTAATAGCTTGGATTAAGTGCTTATTTGAGGACCGGCACATTATATTGAACCAGCGGTGCCTACCTTTAGGTCTCTTGCCATCATGGGCTGTGGATACTGAGAAGTGGGCTGCGATATACCTGAAACATGAGGTGTGGGTTAAACTGATTTCCTCATTGGGGATTGCGGGACCGACCTCTAGGTCCATTAATGTAGTCTTTAGGGTATTATTAGCTGCGTTAATGAGTGCAAGCTGAGCCGCAACCTTGTCCCACTTTAGGTGTCGTTTGTCATTAACCAGACTAATGCCCTCTGGTGCTGCTACTGAGGAGTTAATCGTGGGTGAGTGGTTACCCAAAGCTAACGTATGGACAGAGAAAGGATTATGATCACTTTCAGTTCTCTCAATGATCGTCATATCGATGACTAGGGGCCATAATCGTATGTCGAATAGACAGTAGTCGATTCTGCTGGTGTGGTTGGTTTTGTTGAATGTGTGATGGCCTTTGGCATCTGATTTGGTTCTGCCATTTAATGCCCTGAGCCCAAATTCCATGGTCAGTGATTTTACTTGGACAGCGGCCTGCGTCCATCTCTCCTCGTCTGTGGACCTGAGATCATCCCAGTCTAGAGGTTCGAATGTGACATTAAGGTCACCTGCCACAATGGTTTTATGATGGCAGGGACAGTTTTGCAAAAGGGCTGCCAGGACACAAAGGGTTTTGGAGACTTGGCCCCCCTTGGCCCCTCGAGTGTAGATATTGAAGATGTTCACAACTGTGTCAGGCCAGAATGATAGGCGAAGACCTAACAGGTCGGGAGAATCAGTGGGTAGCTGTGATATAGGACAGTTAAGTGATGTTCTAATCCAGGTGATCAAGCCCCCAGAAGGCCTGCCCCTGGTGCTGGGCATGACAGGGATATAGAAGTTTGAATAGTCTGTTCGAAAAAGTGGATTAATTGACCATGTCTCCTGAAGAAGGCATATGTCATGTTCTTCGATAAAAGAGGTGAAGGATGGAAGAGGGAGAATAGATTTCAAACCTGCCACGTTCCATGAGACACGTCGTACCCCAGTGAGTGGAGGAGCTATCCTGTCTAATGGCCTAGTATTTACATGATTGGCTGCCAGGGGTTGGTTTGGCAGGTGAGGTTGAGTGGGAGGAGGTGGATCAATGCCAATGTTGGTCAATGAGACCTGGGGTAAGTGGCGATGTTCCTCTGGTAGAGCCAACCTGGCCCTGGTGAGGGAAGTGCTTGCATGCTTAGCTATCGGTTCTTGATTTGGTGGACAATATTCCTGCAAGGTGAGAGATGCAATATTGTCATGCTTGCACAGTAAGCCATCAGAGGTCTGAGGGAAAATAAGTACTTGCACTGACAGTGTTAGGGATTGCAGCTGACCCAGAGGCGATTGATATGTGTTGGTTGCATGGTTTTTCAGCATAGATTTCAGATGAATCTTTAAGTCAACCGTTCTCACCGAGAGTAGACAAATTGTTTGCTAGGCAGTGGCTCGGGCAAACCCCGTAGTACGCGGGTAGCCTAAGGTATTTGAACTGGATGCGCGAGTGTGCTGGTGGGCTTGTTCTTGCATCTAGGGCCACCAAATTGTCCACCATGGTCCCGTCCTTAAGTGTCAGTTTTAAGATGTCAAAATGTGTCCCCGGGTCAGGCCATCTTGCTACATTAATTATATCCTCACGGATTACAGAGCGACAGCCTCTTACGTGGCGGATCCAGTGAATTGCCTTGTTTCTGATAGTCTGCCCCTTCCCTTTGTGTCAGTGAGTTTAAATTGAGGATGTTGACCATTAGAACTATGTTTCCTGATTGAGACCGATCAATGGCAGGCTGTCCAGAGTATTTTAGGGCAGCGTTGCTCATGAGTTTGGGGATTTTGAGATGGTCATCTAGTGCATTTCCTGCACCTAAGCTGTTGTGCAAAGGAGGCTGGTGGAAGTTCTTGGTCTTAACACCGACTGAGAGGAGACCATCACAACTGGGTGCTGATAAATTTGGCAGATTTGTTGCGATGCCTGCTACGGTTGTAATTGGGCTTTGGGTATAGTTCATGGTGGCCGTGACATCTGGAAGAGTTAACTGTTTTACTATTGCAATTAAGGAGTTAACCATAAGCTTAAGTTCTAATACTTCCCTTTTTAGTTCTTGTATGCATTGAATGTGCTGTGGGTTTATGTGAGTTGAGTGTGTGTTTGCGGCTACTAGCCCATCCACTCTGGTACCTGGGTCGAGGTCATCATGTGGGTCTGGGGCATTAATTAACAGGCTAAAGCGGTTGCTGCACTGGATGGAGTCGTTAGAGCCCAGTGGTGGCTCATTCACTGGAGATGGAGCAGCGTGGGTGACAACAATCCTGCCCTCTCCCTGGCCTATAGTGTCTGTGTCCTGTAGTCCACGTTTTACAAAAATCTCAGCAATTTTCTTTGGGCCAGCCCTCCTTTTGGTTGGGGAGCACTCCCCCAGTACCGTTAAAGTCATTTCCCTGAGAAGTAGTTAAAATTCCCTCGCATTCACCAAGAAGAGTGTCAATTCTGTCCATAACGCAGTTACTAGCTGCATGCTTGTGCCCTTTCCGCTTAGTTTTTAGTGCTGCCCCTGCCCCAGCCTCTATTGCTTTTCTTTTACCCATCTGGGACTGTGATTGGTGATAAAATATTCTATAAAGTATTTCTATAACAATGCCACCTACAGGGTGGCACAGTATTAGCAATAATGCGTAAAGCTAGGGTCAATGATGCCTACTTGAATGGTCAATGTTAGGGGGGTGGCCCAGCCCAGCCTCTTCCGGGCTCCGATGGGCGTGGACGCGCAGAGAAGTGCCCCCACGCGCTTTATAGCGCTCGTTGGTGTCAAGTGGGTGCGGGTGAAAATGGCCGCCTCCTGGGCCTCAAAGCTGCTTGGGATGTTTAGTCCCTCTCAAATCTTTAGTGCGTCCCGTGCAGCGAAGTGCCTCCACGCGCTTTATAGCGCTCATTGGTGTCAAGTGGGTGCAGGTGAAAATGGCCGCCTCCTGGGGCCTCAAAGCAGCTTGGGATATGTAGTCCCTCTCAAGTCTTTAGCACGTCCAGCGCAGCAAAGTGCCCCCACGCGCTTTATAGCACTCGTTGGTGTCAAGTGGGTGCAGGTGAAAATGGCCGCCTCCTGGAGCCTAAAAGCAGCTTGGGATATGTAGTCCCTCTCAAGTCTTTAGTGCATCCCGCGCAGGGAAGTGCCCCCACACGCTTTATAGCGCTCGTTGGTGTCAAGTGGGTGGAGGTGAAAATGGCCCCCTATTGGGGCCTCAAAGCAGCTTGGGATATGTAGTCCCTCTCAAGTCTTTAGCGCGTCCCACGCAGCGAAGTGCCCCCATGCGCTTTATAGCACTCGTTGGTGTCAAGTGGGTGCAGGTGAAAATGGCGCCTCCTGGGGCCTAAAAGCAGCTTGGGATATGTAGTTCCTCTCAAGTCTTTAGTGCGTCCCGTGCAGCGAAGTGCCCCCACGCGCTTTATAGCGCTTGTTGGTGTCAAGTGGGTGCAGGTGAAAATGGCCGCCTCATGGGGCCTCAAAGCAGCTTTGGATATGTAGTCCCTCTCAAGTCTTTAGTGCGTCCAGCGCAGCAAAGTGCCACCACGCGCTTTATAGCACTCGTTGGTGTCAAGTGGGTGCAGGTGAAAATGGCCGCCTCCTGGGGCCTCAAAGCAGCTTGGGATATGTAGTCCCTCTCAAGTCTTTAGCGCGTCCCGCGTAGCGAAGTGCCCCCACGCGCTTTATAGCGCTCGTTGGTGTCAAGTGGGTGCAGGTACAGGTGAAAATGTCTGCCTCCTGGGGCCTAAAAGCAGCTTGGGATATGTAGTCCCTCTCAAGTCCTTAGCGCGTCCCCATACTCTGATGCATACGGTAACATACTTAGGCACACACCGACGCATACACAGACAAAACCAGACACACACTGATGTATAGACTAACACACTCAGGCACACACTGTTGCACACACTGACACACCGAAGGAGACACTGATGCTTACACTGACACACCCAGGCACACACTTATACATTCACTAATACCACCAGACACACTCATCCATACTGGCACACCCTTGCACCATCTAATGCATACACTACCACACCCAGACACACTTTGAAGCATATGCTAACACACCTAGACACACTCTGATATATACACTGACACACCTATGCATACATTCATGCATACACTAACACACACTTGTACAAACTGATACATACACTGACACACCCAGGCACACACTGATGCATATACTGATACATCCAGGCATACTAATTCATACGGTGACACACCCAGGCACACTCAAACACATACAGTAACACACCCAGATTGAGAATGATGCATGTACTGACACACCTATATAGACACTCATGCATACAATTACAAACCCAGATGCACTCTGATGCATATGCTGATATACCTAGGCACACACTGATGCCTACACTGATAGAACCAGATACACACTGATGCATAGACTAACACACCCAGGCACACACCAATGCATACACGGACACACCCAAGCACACACTTATACATACACTGATACATCCAGACAAATCCATCCATAATCTGACACACCCCGGCACACATTGATGCATAAGCTGACACACCCAAGGACACACTGATGCGTACACTTACACACCCAGGGACCCACATATACATACATTAATACACCCAGACACACTCATGCATACACTGACACACCCAAGCACACTCTGATACATACACTAATGCACCCAGACACACTCTGACGTATACACTAACACACCCAGACACACTCTGGTACATACACTGACACACCTATGCACACACTCATGCATACACTGATACACCCAGGTGCATGCTGATGCATAGACTACCACACCCAGTCACACTTTGACACATACACCAACACACCCAGACACACTCTGATGAATATACTATCACACCCAGACACACTCTGATAAGTACACTGATATACCTAGGCACACATTCATGCATACACCGACATAACCTTCTACACACTGATACATACACTGATACACCCAAGCACACACTAATGCATACAGTGATGTACCCAGGCACACTCATCCATACACTGACACACCCAGGCACACTCTGGCAAATGCACTTACACACCCAGACACACTCTGATACGTAGGCTGACATACCTAGGCATACACTGATACATATACTATCACAATCACACACACACTGATATATAGATTAACATGCTCATGCACACACTAATGCATACACTGACACAGTCAGGCATACACTTATACATACACTGATACATCCAGATATATTCATACAAACACTGAGACACCCAGGCACACTCTGACGCAATACAATAACACACCTACACACACTCTGATACATACACTGACACACCTAGGCACACATTCATGCAGACTTTTACACACCCTCATACACACTTATACATGTACTGACACAACCAGGCACACACTGATGCATACGCTAATATACCCAGGCATACATTTATTATTATCAACACACATGCTAACAGGTGCATACAATGACATAGAAACAAACAACATATAGTTCATCTTTCTTTTAACCATATAAAGTGATTTTAAAAAGAACCTTTTTTTCAGTTTCCTAACATTTTTTTTTTTTGATTTTCTAATTATTTGTATTTTATTTTTTTAGGTGTGTTTTGCTTTTTAAACTGGGAAAACTGTGTAAAAAAACACAAATGCTATCTGCACAGAACTGGTGCATATGGTTGAACATAAAAAAAAAACAATAACACTTGTGGCAACGTTTTGCTGCAAGAATGGCAGAAAATGATTGCTCGCGACTGAGATTACCTTATTACACTTCCAGAAAAATGTGCCCATATCTTTTAAGTCAACAATAATGGCACAACCAACTTCTGTTCCAGGTACTTGAATGGTGTCTCCCACCTGCAACATCCAGGTTTTTGTTGTGATGCTGCTTCTCTCACCCGTTCTGCACTGAACAAATATCTTGGATGGATCGCCTGAAGGTGCTTTAACATGTATGTGGTGCTGTGAATATATTTTTTAGAGGCTCCTCTGAAGAGCATTTTACTGCATAGTTTACATTGCACCTGCCGTACAATAATCTTTTTTTTGCCATGTGGAATTGAGAAAAACTGCCATACAATACTTTCTCTCATTTTGGGCTGTTCATTTTCGGATGATGATGAAGTCTGTTGATGATCTGCTACCCGAGATGATGTTGAGGCTGCCATATTCAAAAAGCAAAAGCACCCAAAAGAAAAAAAGTTTCCTATCAGGTCTAAAAGAGGCTTTCTAACCTGGTACATAAGGACAAATGGGAAGAAAACTGGATGTGGCTTCCTTTTCACACTTGAAGAGTGTTTTAACCAATCAGATCTCCGTATTCCAATGTCACATGATATTTGCGAAGACGTCGCGATCATGTACAACATAGCGGCAAATAGCGAAATTGGTATTAAAATGTACTTATAACGTTAAATTACTTATGAGTACTTCTCTAAAATAATGAAACTGGTAAACCTCCCACCTCAAAAATAAATGTAAGATTATATATATATATTTTATCACTATGTAAAAATGATGGCAAAAAAAAGTGCAGCTGTGATCCTTGTTGAGCATGGAATGTTTTGGGGTGATCTGTCAAGCGGGGGCCAAGAAAAAAGGGTGGGGGGATCAAAAAAGTTGTGTTTCCCATGTTAAGTCCCATAGGACCTTTGAACAAGGCTACAGCCCAAACCACTGGACTGAATTACACCAAATTTAACAGAAAGCTACCGTTCAGAACGCAGATTGTGCTTTTGCTTATTTAATGTAAACCCGTTCAAGTAGTCTTTGAGATATTAAAGGGAAAACAAATTAGTCTGGCCGCAACAACGTTGCAAAGATTAAGAGCTTGTTTCCGGCAAATACACAGCTCTGATTGTCTGCCGACACTTCAAACCAGGAAGTTTTGGCAGCCATGTTGGGGGCTTGGTTTCAGTTGAGTCCCAGTAAAAAAAATGTTTTAAAAAAGGGACCAGGGTAGGGACACCCTGACCCCTTTGTCCTGCTGGTGGTGTCCTAGAGGGACCCCCCTAGAGCCAAAAACATTTTTGGTTTAATTTTCACTATGATCTGTGGCAGCCCCAGAAACCACCACCTTCACAGGGCACTTTCAAAATTTTGTGCAGAGAGGAATGCGAGGCCCCACCAGTGGCACCGGGGACCACCACCTCCCCAGGGCAGTTTTGTAATTGATACACGGGGGCATGTAGCCCCTCCTCAGCCCTGAGGACTGCCAGCTTCCCAAGACAGTTTTGTTATTGAGTGCAGGGGGCCCTGCCCTTGGGACCACTACCTCTCAGGAACTAATAATTGGAGGTTGGCCGCACGGGCCCCCTTCAAGGAGCCAATGATGGCCCCTTGGACCACCACCCCCAGCTCCTGCTGTGTCCCGTGGATTCCCACCCCTGGGACATAGCTATTTGCTGTGGCTTGCCACCAAGTCACAGCAAACACTCTGCTCACAGCAAGGGAGTGCTGTCAACAGCTGTCCCTCACTGAGAGCAGAGGTTTCTTCTGTCTCCCTGCCTGCGAAGGTGCAAGCAGGGAGACAGAGGAAACAATTGCTCTCACAGAGAGGAAGCTACTCTAGCAGGTCCCTTTTTGTGACAGCAATGCTGGCTCCCACAGGCAGCAGGGAACCAGCTGGGACTGTGGAGGCCTCCAGGCTTCCCCCATGGTCCTCAACATTGTGACTGGGTGCCTTTGGGACCGGGGCCATCTCCCAAAAATAATAAATAATTAGCCTGCACCCTGGAGTATGGGGTTCCTGGGGCCCAGATCGGCCTGGGGAGAGGAGGTACACGTCCCCGTGCCCTCAAAATAAAAATAGTTATGCCGCACCCTGGGGGATGGGGACCCCCAAGCCAAAATCGGCCTGGGTAGGGGGGGCTGTGCAGCCACCATCCCCTAACAAAAAAAAATATTTAGACCAGGCTTTGTTGGCTAGGGTCCCTGGGGCCGAGATTAACCCGTGGAGGGGGCCACACAGCCCCCCTCCCTAAATTAAATTGAATGTTTAGGCAGGGCTGCATGGGATGGGGTCCCTGGGGCCAAGATCGGCCTGGGGAGGAGTGCCGAACAGCGTTAGGTTGTTATATGACTTTCCCACAGGGACTGGCCGCATGTTAGGACCTAGGGCCAATCCCCACTGTGCACGACCGAAGGCCGTGCATAGCGCGGGTTGGGTTGTTTTAGGGGTTGGCTGCAGGGCCTGGCCACAGGCGGGGACATAGGTTCTAGTTGCCTTAGGGCACAAGTTATAGTTACTTATAAGAACTATAACTACTGAATTTCTAAGGTTTTGTACGAGTAAATTCAGAGCCTAACTTTAACGCCCCTATAACCTTTTGTTTTTTTAAAGTGAATTTCTAATTTTATTTTTATTCTAATCATGTAATCAAAACTTGCACCCTTACCATGCACAGTTCTCTCCTCAATAATCTTACTGCAAATGTTACAGTGATATTATCAATGATGGCATAGAAGATGTCATCCGTGATGCAATATCTGGGGTATTAGCAGTGCATGGTGAGGGGGGAGAGTTATAGTTACCTTAAGGTGTGAGTTACAGTTATTTGAGCTTATCATAACTACAACTGCTGAATTTCTATGGTTTTGTGCAAGTAAAATGTAATCCTAACTATAACGTCCCAGTTGCTTTTGTTTTTTATGAGAATTTCTATGTTTTTAAAAATTCTATTTCCTAACCATAACATCCCTGTAACCTTTTCTTTCAGTGAATTTCTATGGCTTTTTTTTAACATTAAGTAATTTGAATTACTTTATGTTATTCCAACCACGTGCATGGCGGGGGTTTCCTGTGGCCCTGCATCCAACCCCCTATAAGCACAAAACCAAACAACAACTCATGCATGGCCTCCGTCCATGCATTGCAGGGGTTGGCCAGGCCCTTTGGCCCACAATCTATAAGCCCCCAATCCCATGCCATGCATGGCCTTTGGCCATGCACAGCAGATGTTGCCCGCAGGGCCTGGCTGGTGTCCAGACTCCGCGGCCTACTCCTACAAGCACCCAACGCTTTGCACAGCATTGAGAAAGAAAAGAAAAGGGACAGGTTAGTCATACTCTGTCTCACTAGGCTTCTTGCCCCCTGTGACCCCATCTGGGCAAAGAAAATATTTTTTTCCATTTTTGCTGCAAAACCACAGTGAATTCACAAAATTGTGGCAATTTTATTTTAAAAGCAAGCATGGCGTTCTGCACATATTAAAAACCTGTGTTAATAAAAATACAAAGGAGCGGCGCATGGGCCCCGTCCTTAAGGCTCTTTTAGCCCCGGAGACCACCATCTCCCCAGGACTTGATTATTATTATGAAGGGGGCCATGCAACTTCCCTCCGGTAGGCTCTTTAAGCCCCAGGGACCACCACCTCGCTAAGACTTTTTTTTTAAAAAGGAGGGGCAGATTCAGCCCCTGGGACCTGGGGCTGATTAAAAAAATGTGTACAGGGTGGCCATGCCAATCTCTGGTCCCCGGGGACCACCACCTACCTGGGGCCAAGCTTGTAATTCCAATTGGGCGGGTGGCCATGCTGCCCCTCCCTGGGCTGATTTTTGCCCCCAGGACCCAATCCCCCGGGACATGGCAACTAGTGTCTGGGTGCCCTGGACCCACCAACTGCTCTGAGTATGCTTTGATAGAGATCATGAAGGGAGCCTGAAGGTCCCTTCAGTCCCAGCCGGCTACTCGTCTCCTCTGGGAACTGAGATTGATTGCACCAGCAGGAAGCTGCTAGAAATGCAGCTCCCTGCATGCAAGATCAATCAATTCATTTGTTTCCCTGACCGCAAGGCAGCAGATAGGAGAACAGATGAAAACTCCGCTACCAACAAGCGGGAGCATTTTGACAGCTCCCGCTTGCTGTTAGTGTTTGGTCTTGCTAAGCAGGAGCTGTCACAGGTCCCACCAAGAAAAATGCTCTAGTAAGGGGGACACACAGCCCCCTACTTTCTTTTTCATGGGCCAGCCCCGGGGAGATGGTGGTCCCTGGGACCGTATATGGCCAAGGAAGGGAAGGTGCACGGCTCCCTCCCTGTTATAAAAATGGTATTAGGACCCAGGGAGGTGGTGCAGCCCCTGCTTAATGTATAATTTAGCACCGGGGGATGGAGGTCCCCGGGGCATATTAAAGCCCCAGAAGGGGGTCCACGTGGCCTGATACCTTTTTCAAAAAGGGCCCCTGGGAGGTGGTTGTCCCAGGGCCCAAGGGGTCCATGAGGCCCCCCACTATATTTTTTTCATTTAGCCACGTGGAGCTGGTGGTCCCTAGGACATATCAAAGCACTTGGAGGGTAGGTAGGTGCACCCCCCTCCAGTTTTTATAAATTGCTTATTCCCTCGTGAACTGGCCCACACAGAGGCTAAATTGAGAACAAGCGTGGGAGACCACTCGTTTATTTTCCATTTTTGGATTCAGGGATCCTCCCGGAATTTCGATGAAAATTTAAAAATGCTTTTTTGCCCTGCCGGGGTCTCAGTGGGGCCCAAGCACCAAGGCTAGGGTCAGGGTATTCCTACCCTGCCCCCTTTTCTTTTTTTCCCTTTTGATTTGGGACTCAGCTGAAGCTGAGTCCAAAAATGGCTGCCAGCACTTCCTGGTTGAAATGTTGGCAGTCAGTCGGATCTAAGCATGAGATCTCCAAGATCTGTGGAGCCTCTGCGTTCCTATATATCTTTTTTCTATTTCCTTAAATATCTCTAAAACTACTGAACGTATTTACACCAAATTACAAAAAGGACACTTTCTGGACCAAAACGTAGTTTTCTGCCAAATTAGGTGTGATTTCATCCAACGGGTTGGGCTGTAGTATTCTTTAATATCCCTATAGGAAAGTGCATGGGGAAAATGCGTTATGAGACCCCCATTTTTCTCAGGTCCCTCTTGACGGATCACCACAGAACTTTAAGACAGCAGGTAAACCAATTGTCATATTCGTTTTTAAAGCTTCATGAATATTCGTCAAACGGCGCCAAAATTATTGGCAAAAGAAAAAACACTTTTTTTAATGGAAACTAGGTCCTAACTATAACTACCTATTCGTGACCGCCAGTAGTAATATATATATGATATCAAAAATTTCAAACCCCAGAAAACACATTTCTTAAAAATACTATAAACAGTAAAAAGTAAAAATAAAAACAAATAATACAAATTTTAAAAATAAACAGATAATACTACAAAATACATTTAAGCATTATTAGTAACAATATTGGAGTTTCGGAATATTAAATACCCTATTCCCTCTCCAGTGTACGCAACAGTAGGGTAAGTATTTGACTTTGGAGGGGTTGGATATACTTTTCCTATTCTAGTCTGTGCATCAGTAGTGAAAGCATTGTACTTCAGAGAAGTTAAATTTGCTATCCGCACACTAGTCTAAGCCACATTGATTTTGGAGGGGTTAGATGTCTTATTCCTACTCCAGTCTAAGCAGTTGTAAGGAAAGTGGTGGACTTTGGCATAGTTAGATTTAAGCAACAGTAAAGAAATACATCACTTCAAATGAACTTCGTTCACGATAATTGCTATTAATGTAGAATAAATATTGCATTTTCAATATCAACATTAATAATAAAAAGTTATAAAACATATATACTTATTTTCTTCCCAATGATCATCTAAAAGAAGTAAACACATTTAAAAATACATATGTAATGCACATATAAATACTAAAATAGATAGAAACAATAAACAGTCGAACAATTATACAATTATTAACAACATAATTAGCTAACATAGTTAGTGATCAAATAACATAGGATGTAAAAATTCAACTTTGAATTAAGTTGCATTTAATTTTATGTAAATTCCCACCCAATATCCCTACACACCCAGCAAACCACAACTAAAATCAGTACTAAACAATTTACATAACTAGTAATCAATTAAATAATTCATTAACATCTAGTAAATAATTGTAAAGTAGCTATTAACTAATTAACTTCCCACCTATACTCGTGCAAATGCAGGAGCCGGAACCTAAAATATATCTAAAATAAATCAGTATTAAACAGTTTTCATAATTATTGATACATTTAATCATTAATTAACAATACACAATTGTAAATTATTACCTCATTAACTTCTCATCCTATACCCCTCAGACCCCAGACGCCCACACCTAACATATAATTAAAGTAACTCAGTATTAAACAGTTTACATCATTAATAGTAAATTAAATAAATAACCGATCATAATTTTATTGTTGATTAATTATTATTTTGTTAACTTCCTACCCTATGCCCCTACACACCCAGCGACCTCCACCTAAAATATAAGTAAAAGAAATTAGTATTAAACACTTTAAATAATTAACAATAGATTGAATAATTAATGAACACTTACCAATTAATTGTTAATTAATTATCGCTTAATTAATTTCCAACCCTATACCCCTCCCATTTGAGCACCTCAAATATAACTAAAATAGATAGGTAGTAAAAAATTTACATCATTAATAATCAATTACATAATTAATTACAAATTGATAGGCAATTAGTTATTACATAACTTCTCACCCTATCCCTATATGAACCCAATCATCCACTACTGTATAAAACTGTAAATTACTGATAAAATGAAATAAAATAGCAAACTATATTTTAAAAAATTCATAATTATACAAACAATAGTATCACTTAAAATGAATATATTAATGAAAACACATTAAAATAACTAAAAATGATTTTTTTACAACTATACTACTGAAAAACAAGATTTAAAAAAAAACAATATTCTCAAAATTATATTACTTACCAAAAAATCTATATTCTTGACAATGCTATTTTTGCATCACAATATTTTTGAATCACAATATTTTTTTCTGATATTTCTAATCTTTCCGCTACTGACAGCCTGTTTATTAAATATCTGTCTTGGGGAAACCTCTCTGTGGATTGAGTGAATATGTACGCAGATTTTCTATTATGGTGGGGCACTGGGGTTTCACCGTGGAATCTTGACTTCTGTGTGCTCCTGTTACCCCCTAAGGATGAAGGTGCAAAACCTTCCATTACCCCTAGTCTCCCCTTAACCTTATCCCCTTTATCACAAGTGAGGTGAATCCACCTCAGCAGACACAAGAATGCTCATAGTAAATGCCCCTCCCATAATGCTGAAGCCAATATAGGCAATGCTTACCCGGCATTCCTCCTGTTCTTATTTCTATCTCGCTGATGGAGAGGACGAAGAAAGGGTGCTCCTGATGGGCTCAAGCTACCTGGCCTTGGTTGGTCTCGGTTTCCCCTTCAGCAGGGCGGCCATGTTTCTATTTGTCTCCCTGCCTGTGGAACTTGTATGGAGACACAGATTTGGGTAATGTTTTGAGTGGCGGTAACTTCAAGGCTGGGAGCAAAGTTACTTCCTGGTGCCTGTCGACACATGTGCATGAGGTTGGATGCTCATGCATTTGACGGTTGGTCCCTCTCCCTTGTTGCGGGAAGGGCAATGGGAGTTAAATGGCTGGCACGAAGGAAGGTAAGTTTGCATAGCAGTTGTGGTTAAAGAAGTTTGTCAGAATACCCCTGAGATTTGGCTGTTTGGTGTCCTCCTCTCCCTCCCCTTGTACTTGGCTTGCTAGTGGGGATAAGGGGAAACCTTTGAGGAAGTGCAGACATGTGGTTTTGACTTCCTCCTTATGAAATTCTTCTTCTTCTCACCTCCTTCAAAAAGGTGCTTAGAGAGAAAGTGCCTCATAAAAGATACTTTGTTGGAATTACAAAGTAATGGGAGAAACACTTTCCCTTGGTTCCTCTGATTCTTAAGAAGAGAGTGCAGTGGAAAAGGAGTTGATTGCTCATGTCAAGAATAATAAGGCGTTCCTGGAGGAGAAAATTCCAGAAACATCCTCTAGTTCTTTGTTGAGGCAATTACAGAGTTCTACTACATTAAATTCCACTTTTCACCCTCATATTATGGAAGTAATTAGGAGAGAGTGGAAGGACCCTGATAAGATCATATTGCCACATTATGTCACTAACCTATATCCCTGGAAAGACCTGCAGCAGACTGGACACTATCCCTATAAATTCCTTTGTAGCAAGTTTTGGAGAGGGAACTTCACTGGCAGAGGACTCCATCATTAAGGACTCCAATTATAAAACAGTTGACTCTGCTCTGAAAAAGGCTTGTTCTGATTCTCACTTGGTCCTACGTACTGGCATTTATGGGTCATAAGTCGCTTAGCCCTTGATTTCTGACATCAAGCAAATGTGCTCCCTGGATGATTTTTTGGATTGATCTTTGTTATTGGAACATATTGAACGGCAAGTGGAATACATGTCAGATATTGTTTTTATGTGGTGCGCGTAACGGCCCTGTCTGGGGGGCAATGTATTTCTGCAAGGCATATTCTAGTGCTTAAGGTCTGGCATACAGATTCAATACAGAAGACGTCAGTGATCAGATTGCCTTTTCAGGTACCCAGGTGTTTGGGGCTGAATTGGAAGAGAAGGTTTGCAAACTTTTTTAAGAGGAAAAGCATTCTTTGACTTTGAAGCAGATTCCTTCAGAGAAGCAAAATATAAAGTCTAAATCTTTTTTTGGCAGTCCTCGCATAGACAACTACAACAATCTCTGGGTGTTCCAGTCAAAGAGAAGTGATGACAAGAAGTCCAAGTCCCCCCCGAGATCAAGGTACTGACTACATGGCTCCAGGTCATCGGTTTGTGGTCAGAGGCAGGATCCAGCTCTTTTAGATGGGTCTATTTCAGGTGAATGGGTGATTAAATAGTCAGAGAGGGATACTGCATGGAGTTTTTGTCTCCCACAGAGGACTCAGGAGGGAAACTGACCCATGACTTTCAAAGAAGAGAGGAGGAGGACTTTCTGTTAGAGGACCAAGGCCCTTCTCAAGAAGAGGGTAATTTTGGAAATTCCTCTTGCAGACATTGGCAAGGGGTTTGTCTTTCTGGTGGAGAAGTCGTCAGAGGGATTTCGAGTGATTTTTAATCTGAAAGGCCTTAACAAGTTTGCTCGAACTTTGCCCTTCAAAATAGAAACTGTACAAATGGTATTACCGCTGGTGAACATGGGACATTTTATGTGCATATGGGATCTTCAGGATGCCTATTATCACATCCTAATCCATCAGGGGCATAAAAAATATCTGTGATTTTGTATAAGGAAGGGACACTTTCAGTTCAAGGTTTTGCCCTTTGGGTTCAGGGGTACTCACTGAATATTTGACTCCTCTGGTCATTTCTCTTTATCTGCAAAGAATAAGGATTTATTCTTTTCTCGATGGCTGGCTCCTCCATGCATCCTCCAGGGAGCGGTTGCTTCAGGACCTGCCTTTGGTATCCTCTTGAGTTCAGGCACATACGTTCCTTATGAACCTCTGGAAGTGCATGTTGACTCCTACAATTGCCTTGTCTTTCATCTGGGCCAGTTCTCGCACCAAACTCAACAGAGTATTTCTACCAGATTCCAGGGCAGCCACCTTGAGGTCACTGGCTCTGACTGTTGGGGACAGTGAGTCCCTTCCAGTTTATTGGTGGTTATAACTTCAAGGACAAGTGGCTGTAGCAATCTTCACATTCCCTTGGGCCTGATTTCATATTCGAACACTGTGGGGTAATATTAATTTCCATTGGGATCTGAAGGTGGGGGACTTAGAGGGCAGGGCCCCTGTGACTCAAGCATTAAGGACAACATTTGAGTGGTGTGCTCAGTGGGACTCTCTTTCCAGGGGTATTGTTCTACAGAAGGATCTCCCAAATGATCTGATGGCAGATATGCACTCCTTTAGTTGGGGGCTACTCTAGGCTCCCTGTCTCTTCAGACAAAGTGGTCCGTGGCGGAAAGCAGGCATTCTTCCAGTTAGAGGTGACTCATAGCTGTTTACATGACACTACTGGCATTCCAGAAGGATCTTGTCTGGTGCAACCTGGTGGTCAGAGTGGATAGTTTGGTTACTGTGGTCTAGCTGAACAATCAGGGGCACACCAAGTCTGATCATTGAATGAAGTGACTACTCTCCCTTTTCATTGCGCAGCAGCCAACTTACTGTCACTAACGGTGCTCCACATCAGGAGGAGGAAAAAGTAGCATCAGATTTCCTCAGCTAGATCTTTCCTTCTTCCCAGAAAATTTCCTTGACCAGGGCCGTGTTCCATCAGCTGTGCAAGAGATTTGGTGTTCCCTTCCTTGACCTGTTTGTTTCCTGGCACAATGCTCAGGCTTCCATGTTTTGTGCCAGGAAATCCAAAGAGGGAGTCTGGAGGATGGATGCTCTGTCATTTCCTTGGCCAAATCATCTCCTGCAAGCCGTGATACCCATTACCAGGGTAATGGTGGTGATGGTCCCTTTCTGGACCAGGTGGACCTGGCTTCCCATGCTCCAGTCCTGAGCGTTCCAGGGTCTGTGGATGATCCTGTGTCATCACTCCCCTCTCAGATCTTTGTCTTTCTATCCTTCCAGAGGCTATGTCTCTTGGAGTGGTAGTTGAGAGGAGGAGGTTACAGAGAAAAGGCCTTCCCTGACATTTAGCAGTAGCTATTCATCTGTGTAGGAAAGTGCCATTTTGTATGGTCACCTCTACATGTTTTGCCCCAATGCTGATGGTTACAGCTCTGAAAGTGCACTGGAGCCTGCTAACCAGACCCCACAGCCAGTGCTCTGTCCCTAGCTATGATGAATGTGAATTTGTATGCCCAATTGGCAAGGGCTTAAACCCCATTATAAGTGCTTGGTAAGTGGTACCAGTGGTACCCAGGGCATGATAGTTAAAGGGGTCACCAAGGCCTGAAGCACTGTTTGTGCTACCCTGAGTGACCCAAGTAAATATATGACAGCATACCTTTCCATTCTAGACGGCAAGAGCAGTCTGAAAACCGCCCCAATTAGACTTTGCCCTTACCATGTATGGCAAGGTCAAAGCACTATTTTTAATATCTGCAGGTCACCCCTAAGAGGAGGCTGGGTGCATCATATTAAAGGTGTGGGCATATGACTACCAGCGTATATGTTTCTATAGGGACCTTTTCCATTAAGGGCTACTATGAGTGGTCAGGGGGCTAAAGCCTAATGGGCTGGCACCTGGGGATCCAGAAGTCACCAACTCCATTAGGGCCCCACTGAAATATGACATGTTTGGTATCAAATGACTTGTCTCATTAAACCTGACTTTATTCCAAAGCCAGCTTTAATGTGACCCACCCAAGAGAGCGCCTTTAGGGTTGCCCATCTTGTTGTCCCAGCCTTACCTGCACCGTAGCCGGCAGCCTGCAGGTGCTGCTGCCAAGACAGGAATCTTCCCCTTGCCAGGAGATGTGAACACTCACATTAGTCAGAAACAAATGCCTTCCTGTGCGGGAGGTGCCACCTTCCTCCTTGACAAGATGGCTAGTGAAGTGGCAGATCAAGGCGATGAGGTTCAAAACCCACACAACCTCAGATATGCAAGCAGGCTGACTCCTAAAGGAGGACAAAGCCATTCCTATGCCCAGGCACATTTGCACTAAGGCAGGCAGGAAAATTAGGTAGTCAGGAGGTGTACACCCCAGAAGGCTAGCCACACCCTAGGGTGGGCTATCTGGTCTGTTCAACCGAGGATGGGTTCTGCCATTTTTAAAAGTTGTAGATAGAGGGTTCTGGGTAGTAAAGGTGGGATTCACCCCCAGATGTGATCATCTTAGGGGTGGATTAGCCGCTGGGTCTAGTGGCCCATTGGCTACTTGTCACCACACTGCTAACACTCCTAAATCTAGGATTTAAGGGGACACCCCTGGTTTCAGAACCTCAGGTCTGATTCAACTTGCAATGAAGCACAAATAAGAGACCCAAGATGGCAACTTCCAACCTGCACAACGCATAGGCAAGATAACCTAAACCTGTGTCGACCACTCTGCAACTGCCCGATTGTGACATGTCCTTGACCAGAGACCGGCTCCAAGAGCAAGAGGAACTTCTCTGAATGCCAACAGCAACTCCAGAACTCCCCTGGACTAGAGGTACGTGTCCCCTGCAGCCTGCTGGCAACAATTACTCCTGGAACCAAGGAATCACTGGCCATTGGGTCCACTAAGGGATCGCCAAAAAGTATATGGTCTAGTGCATTGTAGGAAACCTAGTCCTGACCTTCAGCAAGTTTCAGATGGCTACCATTTTCCCTCAGACTCTAGGATGTCAAAGTAACCCAAAGCTAAGCTTACAACTGCCAAGGCTTGTTGGCGGCCAGTCTGGCTACCACTCCCTTAATTCAATATTGCACCTTGAGGAAACCCTGCAGCACCTTCAGCTCACCACCTCCTTGGTCTCGATGTTGAGCTTTAGCATCTGTTTCGGCATCCGCACTGTTTAAGTGGTAAAATCAGCACTCCTGCAGCTCCCGCTTCATCACCAACGACAGCCAGGACAACTCTGCACTGAGGCCCCTCCAGCCAGATAAAATTGAACTCACTGTCAAGGCTAGGTCCTAGCAACCGCATCAGTTTAACCCCCAGTGGTTTCAACTGGACTCGACCTGCAAGTGACTGATCGTCACTAGCAGTTTTCGCCATTGACCACACCGTTAACATTTTGTAGTAGTGAATTGCATTGATTTATTTTTCCTTCAAAAATCTCCAGCTATACTTACCTGATTGTGTTAATTTTTTAGTTAAATATTATATAGAAATCTGCCCTATTTTCATAAATTGGTATTGGATTTCTTTCGATTAGTGTCATTTACTTATCATCCATGTTGGTGTTCCGAAATGCTTTACACAAGTTCCTCTAGTAAAGCCTGCCTGCTCTCTACCACACTACCAGGACTGAGCAAGAGATTTATTAGAGTGAATCCCAGAGACCCAGCTGGAATATTGTTAGAATATTGCATAGTGAAGCCTAAGTAGCCTGACTGCATAATACTCCTCTTTCCTACAAGCTGTCACAGAAGCTTTCCACATTAAAATCTTTTTGAAAGACATTGGGGAATTTTTTCAAGTGGTGTGAGTCTCAGTTTCTGTCACCTTTGGAGTGTAATTTGAATGATGTCGTACAATTTGTGTGGTAAGGTTTTCCACCTTGCGTGCTCAGTGGGCAGCTATCTGGGTTTTCGGGCTTCATGGGGGAATTTGTGAGTTGCAGAGGATCTAATAGCATGATTGTTGCACAGTTTTTCCCCTTTCTAGACTTTTGGTGAAACTACTGTATCCCCTATTGGATTTGCCCTTGGTGTTGAAGGCCTTAGTTGCTCAGCCTTTTGAGCCTTTAGAAGCAGTAGCTATCAAGTTCTTGACCTTTCAGGTGGTTTTTCTTGTGGCAATCACATTGGCAAGGAAAACTCGGGAGCTGGAGGCTCTTTTGGCTCAGGAGCCTATTTGACTTTCTTGAGGAATGGGCGGTTCTCCATCCGGATTCTTCCTTTGTTCCAAGGACTCCTTCCTAGTTTCACAAGATTCAGAAAGTAATCCTTCCTGCATTGGCTGCTGATGGGGATTATGAGACTGAGGTGCAGTGGAGTTTGCTTGATGTGCAGAGAGCCCTTATGTTTAGCTAGACCGGACAAAGCCTTTTCAGCAGACAGATTACTCGTTTGTGTCTGTTGGGGCCTCCAGTGAGGCTGACAAAGCTTCCTCATTGTCAATCACTTGTTAGCTCAAGCAACAGATCTACTTGCCAAAGCTTTATCAGGTGTTCCTCCTCCAGCCAGGATTCATGGTCATTTCACACGAGGGGTTTCAGCCACCTGGGCTGAGTTGAAGGGGGACTCTATTTCAGAAATGTGACGAGCAGCAACATGGGCTACTCCTCATACTTTTGTCAGGCATTACCAATTACAGAATGTTTTGCATGAGGATATTAATTTTGGGGTTGGTATGTTGAATTCCATACTTCCTTATTGTGACGGTATTTACTCTGTTTAATAATTCACCATGGGGTGTCGCAATATGATGATGGTTTCTGTCCTTTGGTACTTCTTCTTTTGGCATATGAAGGCTCTCCTTTTCTGCGTTTGTATTCCTTACTTTTAGTAAAGGAGACGAGGACAAATTAGACCTGAGGGTAATATCTAATTTCTTACCAGCAATCTTCACTACACCTGGACTTATTGTCCTGCTCCCATTCATCATGCCCCTTACTCCCTCCCAAATTGCTGGTCTTCATGTGGGTGGCTTGGTAGTTCAAGAGGAATGCTGGGTGGCATTCCCTATATAGGCTGCAGCATTATGGGGAGGGGCAATTACTACAAACATTCTTCTGTTCTTTTATCTGTCTGGTGATGTGGATTCACCTCACTTGTGATGAATGGAATGGGGGCAACAGGACCAGGAGTAATGAAGATTACTGGTAAGTAATGAGACATAAAGGTATCTTCTTGGCTAGGTAGGACCTCTACCTTAGGTCTTATTCTGACACAGGCCTGGAACCACATTTCAGTAAGAAAGTGAGAAAGACTGTGGTCAAGGACTTGGGACAGGGCATCCAGCCTTAGTCAATTTCTGGTGCGATTTGTCCAGATGATTCTACTAAGGGAGGCTACTTGAGCACAATTCCAAGGATTCTCAGGGATTTCTGGTTACAAGTGGAAGTAACTTGCGGAAAAGGAAGGTCATATGGCATGCTTCTGCAGCCATCATCCTGCATTTTGTTAAGTGATCTGTGTAGATGAGAATGTGTGCTCCTGTGTGTTTCTGTAGTCATGGAAGCCAACTGTGACCTGTTTTGATGAGGCCTGGTGAGAGTTAGATCTACCTCTGACTGTGGTAGTGTTATATCCCCTGCAACGTCATCTGCTTCAGTATGTACCCTTGTTCCTGCTGCCTTGTTGATCTTGCCTGAACTTGAATGAAGATCATACAGAGCTCTAAGAATTTCTGATTATTATTTGCTTTGCCAGGGAGAATGCAGTAGATGTTCTTTGTATTTTCATCAAAAATTGATGATCTGTTGGAGCTCAATAAACAATTATTTGGATGAGAACTGTTTTCCAGATACCTGCTTTGCAGTCATTTTTGTATTCTTGTATTCCTGTTAACTGCATGGACCCAATGCAATCTGACCTATTTATGCTGTGGTTGCCAGCCAAGCCATCCATTAATCAATGGCTCTAGAAGTCCATGCTGCTATGTCTGAGTAGGCTGGGGCCCACAGCACCAGTGCATCACAGCTATCCTCTGTGTGGCATCAAAATGTGTTTCATCTGACTCATTTGTCACCGCAGTACTCTAAGCCTCTACAACCTTCCTCACTATCTGGACATCACTTCTTTCTTCAAAGGCTCATTCAGGCAATGACGATTCAGTTGAGGTGAATCCTTGGTAGCATCATATTTTGCATTTTCATTGTGGCAGTCTTCATAAACATTAGGTTTGGGTATATTTTTTTTATTGTGACTGACAGGTTCACATGACTGTGAGCCAGATTACGGATCTGGCAGTCTCAAGACTACCAGACTCATGGTAGAGGTTGGACCGCTGCAGCTGTGGTGGTCCGACCACCATGTTACAAGATTGGCAGGTGGTGCTGCCAAAAGACTGCCATCTCCGCCAAGACCTCTAATCCCGATGGGATGATGGCGGTTGTGGTTGTAATCAGCCATGGCGCCGCTGAATTCAGCGCTGCCGTGCTGATTACAACCATGTTCTCCTCCAGCCATTTCATGGCGGTTCAACCAGCATTAAAAGGCTGGCAGAGAACAAGTGCAGGGACCTCCCTCTCCAGCATCATTGGAATGTGCACTGTCTGCTGTGCAGACAGTGCACATTCCAAGGCTGCTGGGAGGGCTCCTGTGCAACGACATTGGACTCTGCTCTATGTGGAGCTGAGTCCAAAGCTGCCGCATGTTTTCTAGTTGGATGACCAGCGGAAACCTTGGTTTCCGCTGGTCAGCCCAGTGCAAAATAATAATAGGGACGGTGGGGAGTCCCCCACCTCTGGGGCAATCTCCTCACCATGGGTCTGGCAGTCGTGTTTTCCAACCACCAAACCTGTAATCAGGCCCTAAGTGAGGTGTACTAAAAAAAAGTACTGATCTTGATTATTAACTGTTAAAATGTCAAACCTAAAGGTGATCCTAGCAGTTACTGAAAATTAATTAAGGCTCTTGGCAACTGACAGGATGTATTCTTCCTTCTCCTGTCTTTGAACACTGTGATCAGTAAGCATTTGTGTGATATTTTTAGAAATCAAGATGAAGCAACATGCAATAGTAGACAATTAATTACAATATTTACAAGTGCAGAGTAAGGTTGTTTCAGCAGTGCCTCTTGATTTTTCTCAGCCTTCTTCTGAACTAGAGGAGCACCTTAGATCTGACAGATACTATGAAGAGAAGCTGAATTCTATTGTCCATATTAATTGAAAAGCGAGAGGAGGAATACATTTATTCAAGAAATCTGTAGATAGGTATGTGTACAATCTATAGAATATTGGGTGAGGGGATTTGTAGGAAAGTACCATCTTGCCTGGCATGTTACCCCCATATTTCACTGTATATATGTTGTTTTAGTTGTATGTGTCACTGGGACCCTGCCAGCCAGGGCCCCAGTGCTCATAAGTGTGCCCTGTATGTGTTACCTGTGTTATGACTAACTGTCTCACTGAGGCTCTGCTAATCAGAACCTCAGTGGTTATGCTCTCTCATTCCTTTCAAATTGTCACTAACAGGCTAGTGACCAATTTTACCAATTTACACTGGCATACTGGAACACCCTTATAATTCCCTAGTATATGGTACTGAGGTACCCAGGGTATTTGGGTTCCAGGAGATCCCTATGGGCTGCAGCATTTCTTTTGCCACCCATAGGGAGCTCTGACAATTCTTACACAGGCCTGCCACTGCAGCCTGAGTGAAATAACGTCCACGTTATTTCACAGCCATTTTACACTGCACTTAAGCAACTTATAAGTCACCTATATGTCTAACCTTTACCTGGTAAAGGTTGGGTGCTAAGTTACTTAGTGTGTGGGCACCCTGGCACTAGCCAAGGTGCCCCCACATTGTTCAGGGCCAATTCCCCGGACTTTGTGAGTGCGGGACACCATTACACGCGTGCACTACATATAGGTCACTACCTATGTGTAGCTTCACAATGGTAACTCCGAATATGGCCATGTAACATGTCTATGATCATGGAATTGCCCCCACTATGCCATCCTGGCATGGTTGGCACAATCCCATGATCCCACGGGTCTCTAGCACAGACCCGGGTACTGCCAAACTGCCTTTCCCGGGGTTTCACTGCAGCTGCTGCTGCTGCCAACCCCTCAGACAGGTTTCTGCACTCCTGGGGTCCAGCCAGGCTTGGCCCAGGAAGGCAGAACAAAGGACTTCCTCAGCGAGATGGTGTTACACCCTCTCCCTTTGGAAAATGGTGTGAAGGCAGGGGAGGAGTAGCCTCCCCCAGCCTCTGGAAATGCTTTCATGTGCACACATGGTGCCCATTTCTGCATAAGCCAGTCTACACCGGTTCAGGGACCCCTCAGCCCTGCTCTGGCGCGAAACTGGACAAAGGAAAGGGGAGTGACCACTCCCCTGACCTGCACCTCCCCTGGGAGGTGCCCAGAGCTCCTCCATTGTGCTCCAGACCTCTGCCATCTTGGAAACAGAGGTGCTGCTGGCACACTGGACTGCTCTGAGTGGCCAGGGCTAGCAGGTGACGTCAGATAGGCTCCTTCAGGTGTTGCTAGCCTATCTTCTCTCCTAAGTAGACAAACCCTCTTTTCTGGCTATTTAGGGTCTCTGCTTTGGGGAATTCCTTAGATAACGAATGCAAGAGCTCATCAGAGTTCCTCTGCATCTCTCTCTTCACCTTCTGCCAAGGAATCGACTGCTGACCGCGCTGGAAGCCTGCAAAACTGCAACAAAGTAGCGAAGACGACTACTGCAACTCTGTAACGCTGATCCTGCCGCCTTCTCGACTGCTTTCCTGGTGGTGCATGCTGTGGGGGTAGTCTGCCTCCTCTCTGCACTAGAAGCTCTGAAGAAATCTCCCGTGGGTCGACGGAATCGTCCCCCTGCAACCACAGGCACCAAAGAACTGCATCACCGGTCCCCTGGGTCTCCTCTCAGCATGACGAGCGAGGTCCCTTGAATCCAGCAACTCTGTCCAAGTGACTCCCACAGTCCAGTGACTCTTCAGTCCAAGTTTGGTGGAGGTAAGTCCTTGCCTCCCCACGCCAGACTGCATTGCTGGGAACCACGACTTTTGCAGCTACTCCGGCCTCTGTGCACTTCCGGCAGAAATCCTTTGTGCACAGCCAAGCCTGGGTCCACGGCACTCTAACCTACATTGCACGACCTCCTGAGTTGTCCTCCGGCGGCGTGGGACTCCTTTGTGCAACTTCGGGTGAGCACCATTTCACTCCTCCTTGTAGTGCTTGTTCTGGCACTTTTGCAGGTGCTGCCTGCTTCTGAGAGTGGCTCCTTGTCTTGCTGGGCGCCCCCTCTGTCCCCTGACGCAATTGGCGATATCCTGGTCTCTCCTGGGCCACAGCAGCATCCAAAAACCCTAACCGCACGACTTGCAGCTAGCAAGGCTTGTTTGCGGTCTTTCTTCAGGAAAACACTTCTGCACAACTCTCCACGACGTGGGACATCCATCCTCGAAAGGGGAAGTTTCTAGCCCTTGTCGTTCCTGCAGAATCCTCAGCTTCTACTTCCTAGTAGCAGCTTCTTTGCACCCACAGCTGGCATTTCCTGGGCATCTGCCCACTGTCGACTTGGTCATGACTTTTGGACTTGGTCCACAGGTACCCTCGTCTGGAAATCCATTGTTGTTCCATTGCTGGTTTTGGTCTTTACTGCAGAATTCCCCTATCACGACTTCTGTGCTCTTTGGGGAGCTTCAGTGCACTTTGCACTCACTTTTTAGGGTATTGGGGTGGGCTATTTTTCTAACCCTCACTGTTTTCTTACAGTCCCAGCGACCCTCTACAAGGTCACATAGGTTTGGGGTCCATTCGTGGTTCGCATTCCACTTTTGGAGTATATGGTTTGTGCTGCCCCTATCCCTATGTGTCCCCATTGCATCCTATTGTAACTATACATTGTTTGCACTGTTTTCTAATACTATACTGCATATTTTTGGTATTGTGTACATATATCTTGTGTATATTTGCTATCCTCATACTGAGGGTAGTCACTGAGATACTTTTGGCATATTGTCATAAAAATAAAGTACCTTTATTTTTAGTATATCTGTGTATTGTGTTTTCTTATGATATTGTGCACATGACACTAGTGGTACTGTAGGCGCTTCACTCGTCTCCTAGTTGAGCCTAAGCTGCTCTGCTAAGCTACCATTATCTATCAGCCTAAGCTGCTAGACACCCTATACACTAATAAGGGATACCTGGGCCTGGTGCAAGGTGTAAGTACCCCTTGGTACTCACTACAAGCCAGTCCAGCCTCCTACAGGATTTGCCCAATTCCAGCACTCAGTGACTGTTGAGCCCAACAAGGAACAATTATTAGCGCTCTCTGTAGTTAAGGACAGTTTTGATGTGACTGCATGCAGAGATGCACAACAATTTCGTATGCAATTGCCATGTAGAATCAAAAACAAAGGACATTGAATCAGTGATCTACTACGCATGATTGATACCCTGAGCTCCTTCACTCTTATGTATAAATGTGCAGCTCAATTGCTTTTGACTTTTGAACCACTGTTAGATAATATGTATTGCCAGCACCTTATCTTATACCATCATGATGATCTATTTCAGTTTATACAAAGTAAAATCATTAAATACAATACTAAAAGTTCAAACACATCGATCACACAATACGTTTCCTTTGTCGTACTGCTCCTGACAAAAAAAGCCACATAAAAACATAAATGCACGTCAGACAAACGCTGTAAATAAAACAAAACAGATCAAACTTGCTTGAAATGCTTGCCAGCCAGCAAGGGGAGAGTAAATGACTTACGAAGTGAGACAAACCATGATAAGGTTCAGAGTGTCCTGGGTGACAATATCACCTGCATGGATCAAAAATGGGTTCAAACAAACTTCCCCGTGGAATGGCCATCTTGTGATAAAATAAGTTAGGTCTAAATCGGGTCAGACAAAATCTATGATGGTTAGACATATCAAAGGTCAGATAAGGCTTCATTGCAAAAGAAGATTGTAAGGTAGGTAAGCTCTAATGGAGAGTTTTGCCGTTTCAATTTGCTCTCTCTCTTTTACTTTCCAGGCCTTTAATGCTGCCTTGGTCCGTGTAATGTCACCACCCACTATGGAATCTGGGTTGTTAAAAATGTCAGGCTTTCCCAATTTGCTAAAAATACTTTCATGTAATTACACCAAGCTATGCTAGAGTCTCAATCAGGAACCAAACAATCCTTCAATATAAGGCGATTAAGTCTCTTTTCGGGTCTCAAACAAACAGATAGCCAAAGTAACAAAGGACACATCTGCAGAATATCGATCAAAAACCCATCCTCAAGTACCTCATGGATAATATAGGATGAGGAGCCTTAAAGGAGACATAAAAGCCTTTTTTAGGAATGTGTTTTCAGTTACATTTATCGCAGAGAGACTGCAAAGCACCAGATGCCACTTCCAATAGCAGTGATAGAAACACATTTGGCTTTGTAAATGTCCAGCATGACCTTACTAGATTTGTGCCCCAACCTGGTACAAAAATCAAAGACAGAATCAATACTCCTTGCAAGCATATTACATCTGGCAGCGAACAAAGGGGAGCCCGGTTATTGATGAATCAAACAGAACTCCAAAATATGAAAAGGTGGTAACACTGCAGATTTATTCCTTTTAACCTGAAAAACTCTGGATTTAGTTAATCGAGGACCAAGCACCATAGCATGGGATTTAGCAAAATTAGTGTTGAGGTTGAGGATGTCCATAAAGTTCACAAATGCATTACCAATGCCCTACAACCACAATGCTGTCCTAGAAATAAGGACAACAACATCGGCCTAAAGCAACACTGGAATCCAGCAATTACCAATACGAGGCATATCCCTACTACCCTCAACAAGAACCTTCTCCAGATGATTCATATAGAGAGTAAATCAAAACGGTGCCGAAATACAGCCCTGGTGGACCCTATCGAGGTTTGGCTCCTCAGTGTACTATGCATTAACTCTCAGAACCTTTGTTTGATCTTATCACCACCGGTTCAAACCCTATCAGGGATACTTAGCTTTCATCCTTCTAAGATAGACAGAATGAGAACCATCGATTTGTGTCGTAACAAACATTTGTTATCGAGTGCCAAGTGTACCCAGGATTGATAATTCTCTTGTTAAATGTTGTTAATATATGGCTCACCACAATTTTTATGGAGAGACAGGGTGCAAGAACAAGGTTGAGATTCAAATACGAATACTTTGGCATCTCCTGGCCTTGAATTTATGTTTGGTAATTGTCTTAACAACAAGCAAATAGTACGTTCTTAAGGAAAATATCTATTTTGGACCATATTTATGAATTGTAGTACATGTTCTTCTTTTGTAGTGCCTAATCATCAAATTAAATTATGTGTAAAATTATGTTTTTTCAATTTGATTGATATTACATTTTGTGCCTTTTTCTCTTTACTTAAGAGCAATACCGACAGCACACTGGATGGTGGCAATGATAACAGTTTTTAAAATACATTTATCACCAAATTTCACAGATGTCTCCATGAAGCAAAATGTCAAGTGTGATCAGATTACACATGCACTCCATTTAATGCTAACTTCATGCTGGCACGTTGACCACCCATACATCACCTACTGAAATATTCAAAGCTAGACCTCATTGCCATCTCACAATACCTGGCTTGTTGAGGCAACAGAATCATCCTTGCCTTTGTTCCAGGTTGGATCTTGAGATGAAGTAGCAGAAATTTTCTATGTGAGATGGTTGATCGACATTTCACAGCCAGATTCTTTTGCAGCTCTCGGAGCTAGTATGAAATTTATAATCCACTTCTATGTTTTTGATTAGATAGACCATTCTCTGTGACCACTATACTTATCATCTCAAGGACTAGAGAGGTTTTCGAAACAGAAACTCTCTTTATATGGAAATGCCAAAAATTAAAACTTTAAAAACACAATAACAGCCATTCAGAGATGCTGCTAAAACTGCATGGAACATGATGCTGGTGGACATAACTCTACCACATCTTCTTTCAATCTTTTCTGTCTGCACTCGTCTACCTGAGTCAGCACAGATTTTCTTATGAATCTGTCTGGCATTACTCATCTTGTTTTTTTTTATTATCTCTTCTCTATATATTTTCCAATGTACCCAAACTGTTTTTCTAAAGCACCCTAATAACATTGATTTACATACCGATATAACAATGTTCAATAAAGTAAATAGAAAATATTGTGTAATTGTGTAATACAACATTCAGTGCTATTTGTGTCACTCACCCATTAATAAGGGAATATGTTAGATGTGCTCATAAAGCATATTACCGCTAGCCCATTTTATGTCGGCCATTGCAAAGTCATTGACACTCCTGAGCCATTTCAGAACGTCTGTTATCTTGCAATTTGTTTTTGTGGCCTATTTTGCAAAATATTTGTTTGAATATGTTAAAAATGTCATTTCACTTAAAGCTCTTCAATGTTTCCTGCCTTGCCCAATTGGGCAAACGTTCTAGTTTCCCAAGGGGCACAGGGCCTTGCCAAATCAAAGGCCTACATAATATTCAGTGTCTAAAATTAATAACACCTCACTTTACTTTAAACTAAACTTATTTTCACAATTTCTTCTTCATCATTCCTTTCCTATTGATAACTCATTTATATTTTGCATTCAATTCAACAGTAAAATACTCTTACTGATTCAGTGCATTTCAAGCTTAAATCATTCCATCTTCAGTATCTATGCTTGCTAATATTTAAAATTGTCAAAGACAAAGAAAATACCTCAATCACACACTTCATTTGATTGTTACTTTGCCCTGCCTCACTGACTCTTCCATATGTAACTTATGCTGTACTTGGAATACATTCTTGCCGATAAGTAATCATATTCTCGTAAATTATAAAGGGAATATAATCGCCCTCTTTATTGCTTAGAAATAGTAAAATTATTATAATTTCATGCTTTTGGCTAACCAATGAGTAATTAGTCTTATTATATTCTTGACATATTTAAAGCATGGTTAGCCTTGGTGTTCTTTTTCCATTTACGTTACTTCAAATATCATCCCTTAGCACAAGTGAGCCTATCTTTTCTTCCCATATATTTCCAAGTTCATTATTTCATTTACTTCAGTGTCATTGTTATTTAGTCTTTCTTTCACTTGTATTAATTTCGCCATCCTACGTGTGTCATACTTTCAGCTTAAGGTTAACACATTATTTTAAACATATTTGACTCACCTCAAGAATTAGCTTAAGCCTACTTGCATATTCGCAAATAACATGCTCACTGTTCAATATCATTACATCTTTTATTTAAGTCTCAAATTGATTTAGTTGAAAAGCGTCCATTTGTGTGAGTATTTAGCTTCTATCTCCTTCAAATGGTAAGCAAAATATTTTAATGTTATTTTGTAATTGTACTTGAGATATGTTATGGTTGGGTGTCTATGGTGGTCATTACAACCCTGGCGGACGGTGTTAAAGTGGCGGTAAGACCGCCAACAGGCCGGTGGTAAACATTTTGGAATTATGACCGTGGCGGAAACCGCCAACAAAAACAGCCACATTAACACACCGACCGCCACGGCGGTACAAACAAACAGCACGGCGGTCACCGCCAACAGACAGGCGGAAGACAATGTACCACCCACAGTATCACAACCTACCAATCCGCCACCTTTTCCGTGGCAGATTCAGCGCGGATAAATACACGGTGGAAACAGCCATTTCAAAGGGAAAACGCTCACCTCTACACATCCCACGAGGAATCAGGACACCATGGAGCCGGAACTCCATATTTTGCCAGCGATAGTCTTCCTGCTCCTATACGAGGATCATCAACGCCGGCGGTGAAGAGCACAGTGAGTACTGCACCTACGACATAGGGGAGGGGGGAGGCAAAAACACAGGGACACACATAACCAACATCCCAACCCCCACCCCGACCCTCACCCACTACAAAACACACACCAATGCATATCTATACATTACAGTAACACCCCCAACCTCCCTGGAAGAATGCAAAGACAAAAGCAAATGAGTTGAACCATTGTAATATTTCAAAATACAGGAAGCAAATATATACAGATATATATACACATTAAACAAAAAATACACCACGATTAGTAGTGCAGGTAATGCACCATTCATTGTCCTTGGACCACTGGGCCCAAAATGCATGGGTGAGGCCCACACAAGATACCTGATCAAAACAGAGAGAACACTGCTGGGGCATCAGATAGAAATACAACAGGCACCTCAGGGGGAAGGGAAGGAGGGGCACCTCAGCCTGATGAGTGCACCACACCAGATCCACGAGGGGGCTCCAGGCCCATTGATGTATCCTGGGGAGTGCAAAGCCACAGTCTCTCAAGTCTCACAAGTTTGGTGGGTTGCCCACTGCCATATCCTGGGGAGTGCAAAGCCACAGTCTCTCAAGTCTCACAAGTTTGTGGGTTGCCCACTGCTTTATCCTGGGGAGTGCAAAGCCACAGTCTCTCAAGTCTCCCAAGTGGGTGGTTTGCCCACTGCCATATCCTGGCGAGTGCAAAGCCACAGTCTCTCAAGTCTCTACAGTGGGTGGTTTGCCCACTGCCATATCCTGGGGAGTGCAAAGCCACAGTCTCTCAAGTGGAAACAGTCTCCACTGGTGCTGGAGGGGGGCTGGTGCCCAGAGTGCAGCACACACCCCGTGATGGTCCCAATTGCGTCACTGCCCCTGCTGCAAATGGGCTAGCGGTGCATTCCATGGCGGTCTTTGCCCTCTTCAGCGGTCCCTGGCCTGTGCAGCGGTGCTCGCGTTGCCAGTGTCAGACCTGTTCAGCGATGCATTCCATGGCGGTCCTTCATTGCCCAGCAGGGCTGTGGCTGGCGGTCCTTCATGGGTCAGCTGGGCTGTGGCTTGCGGGGCCCTCCTGGCCAGCAGGGCTGTGGCTGGCGGTGGCCTCCTGGCCAGTGACGATGGGGCTGGCGGTGGCCTCCTGGCCAGTGACGATGGGGCTGGCCTCCTGGGCAGTGACTCTGGTGGTGGCCTCCAGGCCTGTGACGATGGGGCTGGCCTCCTGGGCAGTGACTCTGGCGGTGGCCTCCTGGCCAGTGACGATGGGGCTGGCGGTGGCCTCCTGGGCAGCGGGGATGATGGCGGTCCTCTCTGCCGTGCTGCTCCTCCCAGACTTTGGAGATTTCTTCTGCCCCTTCCCCACCTTGGGAGGAGTCACAGCTGAGTCGACACTCCCCCCGGGACAGTGGAAACAGCCATTTCAAAGGGAAAACGCTCACCTCTACACATCCCACGAGGAATCAGGACACCATGGAGCCGGAACTCCATATTTTGCCAGCGATAGTCTTCCTGCTCCTATACGAGGATCATCAACGCCGGCGGTGAAGAGCACAGTGAGTACTGCACCTACGACATAGGGGAGGGGGGAGGCAAAAACACAGGGACACACATAACCAACATCCCAACCCCCACCCCGACCCTCACCCACTACAAAACACACACCAATGCATATCTATACATTACAGTAACACCCCCAACCTCCCTGGAAGAATGCAAAGACAAAAGCAAATGAGTTGAACCATTGTAATATTTCAAAATACAGGAAGCAAATATATACAGATATATATACACATTAAACAAAAAATACACCACGATTAGTAGTGCAGGTAATGCACCATTCATTGTCCTTGGACCACTGGGCCCAAAATGCATGGGTGAGGCCCACACAAGATACCTGATCAAAACAGAGAGAACACTGCTGGGGCATCAGATAGAAATACAACAGGCACCTCAGGGGGAAGGGAAGGAGGGGCACCTCAGCCGGATGAGTGCACCACACCAGATCCACGAGGGGGCTCCAGGCCCATTGATGTATCCTGGGGAGTGCAAAGCCACAGTCTCTCAAGTCTCACAAGTTTGGTGGGTTGCCCACTGCCATATCCTGGGGAGTGCAAAGCCACAGTCTCTCAAGTCTCACAAGTTTGTGGGTTGCCCACTGCTTTATCCTGGGAGTGCAAAGCCACAGTCTCTCAAGTCTCCCAAGTGGGTGGTTTGCCCACTGCCATATCCTGGGGTGTGCAAAGCCACAGTCTCTCAAGTCTCTACAGTGGGTGGTTTGCCCACTGCCATATCCTGGGGAGTGCAAAGCCACAGTCTCTCAAGTGGATAACAGTCTCCACTGGTGCTGGAGGGGGGCTGGTGCCCAGAGTGCAGCACACACCCCGTGATGGTCCCAATTGCGTCACTGCCCCTGCTGCAAATGGGCTAGCGGTGCATTCCATGGCGGTCTTTGCCCTCTTCAGCGGTCCCTGGCCTGTGCAGCGGTGCTCGCGTTGCCAGTGTCAGACCTGTTCAGCGATGCATTCCATGGCGGTCCTTCATTGCCCAGCAGGGCTGTGGCTGGCGGTCCTTCATGGGTCAGCTGGGCTGTGGCTTGCGGGGCCCTCCTGGCCAGCAGGGCTGTGGCTGGCGGTGGCCTCCTGGCCAGTGACGATGGGGCTGGCGGTGGCCTCCTGGCCAGTGACGATGGGGCTGGCCTCCTGGGCAGTGACTCTGGTGGTGGCCTCCAGGCCTGTGACGATGGGGCTGGCCTCCTGGGCAGTGACTCTGGCGGTGGCCTCCTGGCCAGTGACGATGGGGCTGGCGGTGGCCTCCTGGGCAGCGGGATGATGGCGGTCCTCTCTGCCGTGCTGCTCCTCCCAGACTTTGGAGATTTCTTCTGCCCCTTCCCCACCTTGGGAGGAGTCACAGCTGAGTCGACACTCCCCCCGGGACCCTTGTGAGCAGCTTTGCTGGCTGGAGTCTTCCCCCTCTCCCGCCGGGCACTGTCCAAATTCTGGTGCTTCACAGGGGGGGTACTGGCTGTGCTCTGGCTCCGTGCCACACTGGCTGGCCTGGTGGCCGGTGCACTTCACATACCTGTAACAACAGGCACCACTGGTCCTGGAGATTTTTTGGCTGAGGTGCTAGTACGGGACCTATGAGTTGGAGGGCGGGGGTGGTGGTGGGAAATAGGTTAAGGGGGGGCAGGAAACGTTTTTGGGAGACACTGGGCCGGGTAGATGGAGGGGGTTTGGGAGTGGAGGAAGAGGTGGTGGTTGTCGGAGGTGTACGTTTTGTGGATTTGGGTGCAGGTGCATGGGCTTGAGGCTGTCGTGAGGTGGATGGCTGTTGGGTGGGTGTGTGCCTGCGTTTGTGTATCTTCAGAGGGGGCGTCACAGACACACTGGGAGAGGACACAGGGGACGTGTAAATGGGAGTGGGGGTTGTGACTGCACGTGAGCGGGGTGTGGTGGTGGGTGTGCTGGTGCGGGACGTAGTGGCTGTAGTGGTAGTGCATGCAGGTGTGAGTGTAGACGAGACTCGGAGGGAGGAGGGAGACGACGAGGAGGGTGACACAGTGGAGGCTGTGGATGTTGGTGTGTCTGTATGTGTGTGATGCTTGCGTGAGTGCTTGTGGGATGTGTGGTGCTTATGTTTGCCTGAGCTTCCCTTGTGTGGTGAGGTGTGTGCAGGCTGGTCTGATGGTGTGCTTGGGATAGGCAGAGGTACAGGGGATTGGGTCGGGGTGGAGGAAGTTGGAGGGGGGAGGCTAGACACAGGGACAATGGCTGCCATCAGTGCTGAGGCCAGAGTTTGCAGGGTTCGATGAAGGGCAGCCTGACCAGAATGAATGCCCTCCAGGAATGAATTAGTGTGTTGCAATTCCCTTTCTACACCCTGGATGGCATTCAAAATGGTAGACTGCACAACAGTGAGGGACCTGAGGAGGTCAATGGCCTCCTCACTGAGGGCAGCAGAGGTGACAGGGGCAGGGGCTGAAGTGCCTGGGGCGAAAGTGATGCCCACCCCCCTGGGTGAGCGGGCACGGGGCACATGCTGAGGGGCTGCTGGGAGGGCGGTGCTGGTAGGGGGGGTGTTCGCTGTACCTGTAGAAGTGGGGCGCACAGATGTTGCCACCACCACAAGGGAGCTCCCATCGGAGGACGAGTCCGTGTCGCTGGTTGCAGATCCTGTGACCGCCGTGGTGCTCCCCTCGCCCTCCGTCCCACTGTTGTATTCTGAGTCCGTGGTGTGGCCCTCCATGGCCATGTGGGATGCAGCTTCCTCGTGCTCCGGTGCCACTGTACCTCCGCCTGATGATGCTGATGCACACAAGAACAGGGAGACCACAAAAAGGGGGGGAGACGACAGAAGAAAGACAGGTTGAGTGCATGGCTTACCGCTACCGTTGGCGGACAATACAGACACAGCAGCCCCCTGCACTACGTCGCGCTGTTGGGCTCTACAGATGCAAATCCTGGGATATGGCCTACAAGGCTATGGACGACATCTGCACACATAGATGACACAGGGGCATGAATACCTGTACTTGGCTCTCTACAGGGTTGGGCTGGGGTGCCACATGGCCTGCATTACGGAGGGGCCTAGCCTACGGAACTCGCCTTGGCCTAGGAAAACGAACAGCCCTCCTCCCCCACCCAGACACCTTCACTGCGCGCAAAGTCAGCTGAATGATGTTGTACTCACCCCCTTGTGTCTGCTGTGATGCCCTTAAGCGCCCATCCAACTCAGGGTAGGCCACCGCCAGGATCTGGAACATCAGGGGGGTCATGGTTCGACGGGCACCCCTCCCACGTTGGGAGGCCATCCCCAGCTGAGCCTCCGCCGTCTTCTTGCTCCAGTGGCGAATGTCCACCCCCAGGGTCCGGACGTCCTTGGCGATGGCACGCCAAATATTCTTCTTCTGGTGGGCGCTGACCTACATGACATGTACAGGGGAAGAAGAGAAGTCATTAACAACTGCACCGTCTAAGTGAGTGGCCCACATCCCTACCCTTTCCATCTGGCACATGCATTCACATTCCATCATGCATGCAGAACTGTGCCCCCTTCATTCTTACAACCAGCCCTCTCCACACAGGCATAGCCCATACAACATGCTCCCTGTGTACTTACCTGTTGGTCTGGAGGCCCGTAGAGTAGCGTGTACTGGGGGAAGACCCCGTCCACGAGGTTCTCCAACTCCTCTGCAGTGAAGGCAGGGGCCCTTTCCCCAGACGCACGAGCCATTGTCTCTTCCAGACCGAGGTCACAGCAGCACTTGCAGTGTAGGTCCTCTCCTGTCGAAGATCAGGTATTGAGTGATTCAACAGATAGAAAATGGCGGTCATGTCAGCGGCGGTCACGTCCGCGGCGGTGCGTAACATCACCGCCGGCTTACTTTGTCATTGGCTCCTGGGACCCATAGGGTCCAATGTTAACCAATGCAGCATTGCGCCGCGGTCTTCGACCGCCTACCGCAACGGTGTACAACGCCAGCGCAGTTACCTCACATCCCATTGTCCCACTTTAGAGGTCAGGCAGCCGCCATTTCAGGGGCCCGCATGCCCTAATTACCAACTGTGTCACACCGACCTAGGCCTTTTCGCCCAACACAAATACAGGCCACATTTTGTGTATGAATGGTGTTCTGTGTAGACTGTGGGTACATACCTCTGAGTTGTTTGACTCTGTGGTCGCTGTTGCCATTCCTAGGCACCGTCTGCTGGGACATGTGAGGAGATGGCGGAATCCTCCCGTGTACCGACCGCTGGTGGACCTGTCGACAATGGAGGAAACACATTTGATCATCACCGACAGGTTTGACCGTGCCACAATCCAGGAACTGTGTGCCCAGTTGGAGCCGGACCTGATGTCAGCAATCCGCCATCCCACAGGGATCCCCCTCAAGTGCAGATGCTATCAGTGCTCCATTTCCTTGCAAGTGGGTCATTTCAAACAACAGTGGCCATGGCATCATGGATGTCCCAGCCTATGTTTTCCAACGTGTTGTCCAGAGTGTTGTCTGCCCTTCTGAAACACATGCGGAGCTACATCGTTTTCCCTCAGGTGGAGGATTTGCCTACAGTTAAAGGTGACTTCTATGCCCTTGGACATATCCCCAACATCATCGGTGCCATTGATGGGACCCATGTAGCTCTGGTCCCCCCCCCCCACAGGAGTGAAGAGGTGTACAGGAACCGGAAGACTTATCATTCGATGAATGTACAGATGGTATGTTTGGCAGACCAGTACATCTCCCAGGTAAATGCTATGTTCCCTGGTTCAGTGCATGACACCTACATCCTGCGGAATAGCAGCATCCCTTATGTGATGGGTCAACTCCAGAGGCACCGGGTGTGGCTATTAGGGGACTCTGGTTACCCCAACCTGTCATGGCTACTGACCCCAGTGAGGAATCCCAGGACAAGGGCAGAGGAACGCTACAATGAGGCACATGGGCGGGCTAGGAGGGTGATCGAACGGACCTTCGGCCTTCTGAAGGCCAGGTTCAGGTGCCTCCATACGACAAGTGGTTCCCTATTCTACTCACCAAAGAAGGTGTGCCAGATCATCGTGGCCTGCTGTATGCTTCACAACTTGGCTTTGTGACGACAGGTGCCTTTTCTGCAGGAGGATGGTCCAGATGACGGTGTTGTGGCAGCTGTGGAGCCTGTGGACAGTGATGAGGAGGAAGCAGAGGAAGAAGACATTGACAACAGGGACTCAGTTATCCAGCAATATTTCCAGTGACACACAGGTGAGAACACATTCCTGCCTACTACAAGTACTTTAACACTTCTACCTCTATCCTGTCTGTCGATTTCTACCAGTATATGGTAACTGAATTGTACATTTCCCTTACGGTTCCACAGGTGGGATTTCCAACGTGTGTCATCTGCTTAGATTCCTCATGGACTTGAGATGTGTGACATAGGTATGTTGACATTACATTTGAAAGAGCATTTTGACACTGTAATTGCTAATACACATTTTCGAAATCACAGACTGACTCCAGATTGTTTTGTGATTCAAGGGTGTTTATTTAAATACAATATATTGGAGGGGGAAGTTAAATGGTGAGGGGTGATGGCGGAGGAATGTCCATGGCAGAGTCCAGTCTATTAGTCTCACAGGTGCATTGCCCATATGTGCATAGGAAGTGGAGCTGGGGCAGTTTAAATATGGACAGGGTGACAAAGTGGGACAGTGGGATGACAATCAGGGTGGTCTCATTTCTTGGCGGGGGTCTTGGCATCGTGCTCTGTCCTGTTCCTGGATCTCAGGGACCGTTTGCGGGGTGGTTCTCCATCTGCAGGGGGTGGGGTGTTGGTTTGGTGGTCCTGTGGCGGTGCCTCCTGTCCACTAGCGCCGGCGGAGGTGGTGGGCAGTTCATCGTCCAGGCTAGTGTCAGGGGCCCCTTGTAGTACTACAGTGTCCCTCCTGGTGTTAAGTATTTCCTTCAGCACCCCTATGATGGTGCCCAGGGCGGAGCTGATGGTTCTGAGTTCCTCCCTGAACCCCAAATACTGTTCCTCCTGCATGCGCTGGGTCTCCTGAAACTTGGCCAGTACCGTTGCCATCGTCTCCTGGGAGTGGTGGTATGCTCCCATGATGGAGGAGAGGGCCTCGTGGAGAGTGGGTTCCCTAGGCCTGTCCGCCCCCTGTCGCACAGCAGCCCTCCCAGTTCCCCTGTGTTCCTGGGCCTCCGTGCCCTGGACCGTGTGCCCACTACCACTGCCCCCAGGTCCCTGTTGTTGTTGGGGTGGTGGGTTATCCTGGGTTCCCTGTAGTGTTGGACACACAGCTGATTGACGTGTCCTGGGGACGGAGGTATGGGCCCGCTGGGTGGGTGCTGTGCTGGTGTTACCAGAGGGTGGAAGCTCTGTGGTGGCCTGTGACTGGGTGTGGGGAACCGACTGTCCCGAGGCCCACAATGGTCCGGGCTGGTCATCTGGATCCAGTTGGACAGAGCTGCTGTCATCACTGTGGGCCTCTTCAGTGGGTGAGGTGGAGATGTCCGGACCCTCCTGTCTGGTGATGTTGGGTAGTGGTCCTGCAGGGGTGTAAAAGCATGATTATTGCATCTGTGTGTGTCATGGTGTGCAATGGGTGGGTGACCCTGTACCCCAGTGCTAGCATTCCTGTGTGGGGGCTTGTGTGATGATGGATGAGGGGGAGTGTTATGGGTATGTGCAGTGGGCATGCTTTAGTGATGGGTGTCCATGCTTTGTTGTGTCATGCAGGGCTTGGTGTTGGGATGTGTGGTTTGTGATGTTGGGACATTTGTGAGGAGTTGGAGTGATAGGGGAGGGGGCGAGTGTGGGGGTCTGTGATAGCATGCAGGTAGGGTGGGGGATATGAAAGTTAAGATTTGACTTACCAGAGTCATTCCTCCACCGACTCCTGCGAGGCCCTCAGGATGCAGAATCTCCAAGACCTGCTCCTCCCATGTTGTTAGTTGTGGGGGAGGAAGTAGGGGTCCGCCGCCAGTCCGCTGTCCTGCGATGTGGTGTCTTGAGACCACGGAACGCACCTTCCCCCGTAGGTCGTTCCACCTCTTCCTGATGTCGTCCCGATTTCTTGGGTGCTGTCCCACTGCGTTGACCATGTCGACTATTCTTCTCCATAGCTCCATCTTCCTTGCAATTGAGGTGTGCTGCACCTGTGCTCCAAATAGCTGTGGCTCTACCCGGACGATTTCCTCCACCATGACCCTGCACTCCTCCTCCAAGAACCTGGGGTGTCTTTGCGGTGCCATGGGGTGGTGTGGGTGATGTGTGGGGTGGTGTATGTGGTGATAAGTGTGGTGATGTGTAGTGGTGTGTGGTGTTTTGTGCGTGGAAGTAGTGTGGGTGATGGTGTTGAGTGCCTGTGGCTGCTAGTTTGTGGATGGTGGTGTCTCTCTCTGGCCTTCTCTCTGTAATGGTGGTCGTAGGGGTTTGTGGGTGATGTGGGTGTGTGTTTTATATTGTAATGGGTGTGTGGGAGTGGTGTGTGTATGTGTATCAGGTGCGTGTATTTCGAATTGTCCAATGTTGCTGTGTTTTGTAAGAGTGTGCGTATTTTGAGCGCAGCGGTGTGTACCGCCAATGGAATACCGAGGTTGAAAGACCGCCGCGTGGATTTGTGGGTCATGATAGTGTGGGCGTATTTCTGTTGGCATGATGGTGGAGGATTTGTTTTCGCCAGTTTATCACTGACCTTTAGTGTGGCGGTCTTGTGTGGGTGTCTGAATTTTGTCGGCTTTCGAGATGTGGGTCATAATAGCTGTGGCGGAATTCCGCGGCCGCGGCGGTGTGTTGGCGGTCTTCTGCATGGCGGTAAGCAGCTTTTACCGCCAATGTTGTAAGGACCCCCTATGTGTTTTCTGATATTCCGTTGTAAGTAGTTATTGGGAACACTCGAATTTCCTTTCCCAACAATCATTCTGATCCATATGGAAAGGGAGACAGGTTAGTACCTCTGAAGGCTGGCTGGGCTGATGAAGAGTCAGTCACATGTCAAACTGATTTATGAGACACATGTCAGCCAGATAATACTCCAGTCCCTTAGAGACTAGCTTCGTTTTGGGTGACATTTCTTACATATCCTTCCCTCTGCCACCCCAGGCATTCACCTGTTTCCCACATACCACAGTTTATCTCATTACTGTTCCAATTCGTGTTTCCTAATTTATTGCCGCTTGGCACTCTTCAAGACCAGCACCCTCTCCACTCCACTCTCCTGGGAGCTCCCTAATTTCCTGGCCCTGCATTTCCTTCAGAATCTGGCCTTTCCACTGTAGAACACTACGATGATCAGTGAAACAACCATACATTTTCAGTATTGAAAAGATCAGTGGAGTGCTTTCTGGCATTGACTTCACATGATGTCTTTTTTGGTGATCATTCACTTTTAAAGTAGCCCCTCTAACCCTGCGCAGGGTTTGAATACTAAATAATAGGTGTTGTTTTTATTTAATTGAACAATGGAATGTGCAGTCTATTCAGAGAATTTATTTTGGACCCGTAAACGTTCATTAACCACGCCAACTATGGCAGTAGCCTCACTGAGGTCAACTCTTGCTGCTGAGACCTGTGTGCTTGTAGGAGGCTGGCTCTCTATATAGTGTGCAAAAATGATGTGCACTGTGCAGAGACTCTAAGCAACCCCACCTTGGTTTACAGAGGTAAAAACTAGACCCCTAATGCTCTAATTGTTATGGTACCTTGGTCAAGCAGTTAGGCCAATCTTGGTGAAGTGCTAAGCATCTATTGTACTCACAGTATCAATAAATGTAGGAACACACTAAAAAGAATAACTCGAAACCAATTTACGAAAAACATACTTCAGATTAATATGTAATTTTTAAGTCCAAGATCATCAAAATCGGGTAAGTACTTTTTAAGTTAGGATTTTTCAAAGTTTAGCAAAAATAGTATTTTTGTGCGTAATTATGCACCATAGGAATCAATAGGAAAAAACTTAAAAAATGCATATAAAATCAGGCAGTGCGTTTACCAATGCCTCCTTTCGTTTATAGGTCGAGGAAATAGAGAAGTCCTGTGGACCAGCTAGGGAAGCTCGGGCAGCTCCCAGTTTCGGTGGTAGGAGCTGCTGAAAAGTCCTTGGAGCTGGTGCAGGACCACTGTGGGGGACCACTGTGGGGGACCACTTGGAAAAACAAGGCACATGCGGATTTCAAAGTGAGTCTGGTGGGTTCCTTTTGAGTGTAGGGGTTGCAAGGGGTGGAGGACCCTTAGAGCTGATTGTTGATAGAGATGATACTCTGGTGCAGGGCCCAGGGAGACTGGGTGCAGAGCAAATAGGTGAGCCAAGAGCTGTGCACATTCACACTTGAGGACCTCATGAATATAGCGGTGCGCCAGAACATCAATTGGCAATGAACTTTGAAACTGGTGCAAGAGGAAACCAAGGGATATATCAAACACTTCCTCATCTGGAAATCCCAAATTAGCCTTAACATTGCTGATGAAGTCCGGCAACATATCTTGAGCAATGTATTTGCTCTTCTACCCCTCAGGACTAAGCCTCTTCTCCTCTGAGCCTGAGGACTGTGAGGACTGTATGGGGAGAAAACCTTTAGGATGATCAGACCATCCTATCTCCAATAATGTCTCCCAGATTAACCTCTTCAGCCTAGAGTCCCTCCACCACTTTGCCCTAGGAGGAGAATGGGAAGAGGCAGAAAAACAGGGAGGAAAAAAGAGAAGTCTCCACCACCTGCTTCCTTTTCCGGGAGTGCTTGCCCACAGTAAACAAATTCTTAGCACCAGGTTATAACTCCTGCCCCCAGCTGAAGAATCAAAACCAGTGTCATGAGAAAAAGGATCACAGGACCACTCAAGCCAGCACTAAAACATAAAAACTGCCATATAGACAAAAAAACTGCTATGTGATACTCACCCCTAGGGCAAGGTAAATTGGCACCTAAACAGCTTCAAATCAGCTAAAAATGCCCTCCAGTACAGGTGAGCTCAGCCCTCCGGCACGCCCGTGCACACACCAGCCAGTTCCAAAGGAAGGAAGGCAAACACAGGAAGCACGGCCCAGCACGCACTTTGTGAGTCCCGACGTGCCGCACTCCCTGATGCTCTTCTCCCTGCATGTCCGGCAGCCATGGAGATGGGCATTACATGCCCATGCCGGACCCCGGCGAGGAATGCCTGATATGGAATCTGGGCCCTTGCAGAACTCCTTGACACGAACAACAGCCAGACCCCCACCATCGAGACGAGGTCCAAGCAGAATCGCTGCATACACATCCTCCTGCGAGCCCTGCAGGCAGATGGATGCGGCAATAGGCAGCCACCAGCACCGCCTGGTATGTAAGACATCCCAAAGAGGAATGTCACCACTCCAGCCCTTCAGGAGTAGCTTTCAGCAATCCTTGTTCCATCTGGCTGGAGATAGAAAAAAGAACAGAACGAATGCTGGGTAAGTTTGTGATAAGCACTCCCTCCGGGACCAGGTGGGGTAGGGTTCCACCATTTCTTGCGTTCTTTTTTCTGTCTGGGAGATAGTAGATATCTCCATATGTCATGAATGGGATGAGGACTGGGGGACCATGGGGTAAATGCTTATGCATTCTACTGCACTGTTGTGTTGACATGCGTTTCTTAGCAAGGGAATACATGTTAAAGACAATGTATTTTGCTATACAGTATTTAAATAATTGAATATTTTTAGGGACAGATTTTGGGTCATTGGGTGTGATATATACTTTTTTAGTGAGTCAGTGTATGCTTATACTATGAACGTTTCATACATTTTATGGCATTATGTGATCTAGTGGAGAGTCATCATTTCATAGGTGGAATGGTGTGCAGGCATTTTTGCGCTGTGTGTGAGCAACATTTGTGTTTGAGTTTATGGAGCTGAGTGAATGTGCTCCATGTAGTACAACTATATACTATTACATATGCTGTGAAAGTTATTATGCTATGTTATATACTATAGCTATGCTTTTGTTTGTAGTGCATAGTGCAGTGTTGTACATTGAGAAGCTGTTCTTGGTAAGTGCATGAATTTGGTGCTCTGGCTAATAGTTTTTTCCAGTATTGTGAGGTTGTAGCCATATTGGATTTTGGTGACATGCATGTTGATGAAGTGCACTGTCATATTGCTGCTGGTGTTTGGCATTTGGTAAGATAAATGTTGGGGAAGTGCACGTCTACACAGTTGTTTAAGTTTAACGTGGGCATTCTTCATTTGTAGCTTCATGTCACTATCAGTCTTTGGTAAAGTATTCAAGTATGGTTTATGTCCTGAACAGGCTAGTTAGAGTGTGTTTTTGTGTATGTCAAAAAATGAGCAAGACGTGGGCAGATGATGTAGTCTCATTGTCATGCTCTGTTGGTGTGTAGCCATGCGAAGGCTATGAATCTCGGGTGTCACACATTTTACTGTGTGTAAGTTGTAAGCAGACTATTGGTTGCCAATATTACTTTCTGGCTGTATTTAAGGCATGGGCAGACTGAAGGTTGTGTTAGCGCGCCTGGTCCTTAATAAGTAAACTTACAGGGGGACGCGCCCAGGCCGATGAACCTTTTGATTCGCATGGAGTATCCTAGCTATGGTGTGACCAATGTTTCTCAATAATCAATGCACAAAATCAATAACCAATAAGCTAATCATTAATCAACAGTTAATAAAATCACACCATGACCCTTCAGTCATAAATAACCACAACTCAGTATACGTTTAGTAATTTTATTCCCTATTAGTTACAATACTAAGTCATGAGAAAACAATATTACTTCATTAGTAATAACCAATAACACAACCTAACCAAAACTTGAGACAGAATACATTCTAAAGCATTTGCATAATTCAACATGTGAAAAGGAGGTGAATACGTCAACATGAGTAGCAGAGTTCAGCAAATCAGTCCTTCAATCCTTTGTCACTGTATATCTCAACGTCTTAGAATAGGAACCTCATCTAACCCAGATTAGCATTAGCATGTGGGACTTCATGCAAAAACTGTTTAGTCACATTGTCATAGCTACCTATCCACAGTATGGATCAGCAATAAAGACAGTCTTCGTCTTCAGGTCATCAATTGATCAGCATTGCATTAGGCTCTCCTCTTAGAGAGTTTGAGCCCAATAACAGAATCTCGAATCTCTTCTCCCCAATATCGCATCAATTTCGGAACAAGGTCTGAGAGATTTCCCCTCTGTCACATTGTTATATTAATGTCACCCAGGCTATCCCCCAATTCCTGATTGGTCAATTAATCATACTATTTTATTTCACTCAATAATATTTATAATTCAAATCTATGAGTTCTAGCATTACACAGTTCCCATGTAGTAGATTGGTTCACTTTACAATGTCCTCATCATCCGGCTCATCAGGTATCAAAAATGTTGCATCTTCTTCTCCAGTCAGTGTCTCTATTGTTCAAGTCCTGTGAAAGTGCACTCTGAATGATTTACACAGTCTTTGATACAAATTTTGACTCCATCATCTCCTGTCTGTCAGTTCTTCGCAAAGGATTCTAACTGAGCAGATTTATTAGACAAGGAGGAGTTCACAGTCATTTCAGCACATTAGCATTTTTACATTGAACATCAATATTCAGCTTCTGCACAAGGCCTGGCAAAACTAGGCCATGACTTTGGCTAAGTTAAGCTCTACAATATAATGCAAAACATAAGTCATCTCTCTTAATATGACATACTACTACATTACTTTTATACATTTTCAATGTTCCACATTTTTTGTCACTTTTTAATATAATTCGTCAAACTTGGTAGTCGCTCTCCGAGGGCACATTTTCAAACGTGCACATTATTTTTTCTACTTTAATAATTTTCTACATTTTTCATTATTCAAAATATATAAACATTCATTAATAATTTCTAATGAATATATTTGCGTTAACAGTTGCATGCATTACACCATGTTTACGGGTAATTACTGGGCAGGCTATGGGTTGCCTGCATCAGTTGTTTGGTCTGTCTGTAATTTATAGGCAGGCTATGGGTCACATGCATCATTTCTTACTATGTAGAAGTCATAGGAAGGCTCTATAGTCGCATGCTGCTTAATGTGGCTTTTTATGTCGTGCTGTATGTGTGTGTGTATATCATGTGTTTGTTTTTTCTATGGTATGATGAAGTCATCGCATGCTTTATCCTGTGGTATGTTTCATGGGTGTATGCATGGTGGTGGTTTATACTTGTTCTTACTGGGAAAAAGGCGGTGTTTGCTCTGACTGGTGTCTGCTGTTTATGTCTGCGAGGTCATCTGGAATCTTGGTGTGCACGGATTCCACCAGTCAGATTGAGTTCATTGTTACTGGGGCTGAACTGGTGTCAGCTTTTGCGGGTTGGGTGTCATTATATTTAACTTGCTTTAATACATTTTCTTAAGTGTACATCTATTATTGCCTCTTCCTCTTAACAGGTATCATGTGCGTGAGTGTGTGGCAACTTGCCAGCCTCCAATACCCAGGAAGTCCAGTGTGACAGACCGTGAGGAGAGCTCTCTGAACCCTTGCAATAACAAGGATTGGGGATTCTCAGGGAAGTCACGAATCCCTTCTGGCACAGGCTTTGGGAAGCGGAGGTGTTTGTACATGTGCACTACTGTAGAAAGGATCCATCTAATCAAAGAGAACAACTTGTTTAGTATCACATAGAGTAGTAAACACTTGTTTTCCTAATAAAGGCCACGGTTTGTAGTAAAACTGTGGAGAAAGACAATTCGGAGTAGAGACACACTCATAACAAAATATTACAGTTTGTAGGCATTTTTCGAAATCGGAAAAAAACTATCTGCGTTTTTAGTGCTTTGTAAATGTGCACAATCAAAACAATGAATCAATGGTGGAAAAGTTAAAAACAACATAACATATGAAAAGCGAGTATTACAAATATAAAGTATCGATTTAGAAAACACTCAAAGTGGATGTATTTATTATCGATTTTTTTTTTTAATCATAAAGCATGGATAAGTGAAATTATTTTTCCTTGTATTTATTGTGGATCCTTTAGTTGCCAGTGATGACTTCACACAGATATCAAAATCCCTACTGTCTCGTCTAGGGCGCTTAAAATGTATTAACCAGCTCGGATGTCTAGCAAAGAGCACGCGAAATGTACAGCTCAGCTCCAGCCCCGCTTTTGAGTGTCTTGGATATTTTTCTCAATGTGGTGAGAGGATGTTTTCTTAAAAATGTTTACCACACATTTAAAACGCGTCACAATAATATTTATTTTTCTGTGACTGCGAATATTAGTTACTCAATTGAAAACGTTATTTATTATGTATTAACGGTGAAGAAGTATCCCGTTTTGCCCATAGCTGAGTTTTTTTTTTTCTTAATGGATCTTGCATTAATATGTGAAGACAGCTTCTTCTAATCTGAAATAACGCGCATTAAATTTGAAAACGCAGAATATAGTTATAGAAGTGGGAACTGGTTAGGCCTATTCCGTTAAAAGACACCAAACTGAAGCATTATTGGTCTGTGTCCAAAGCTGAGCAATTTTCCAATTCTGTAACAAAGAGTGACCTCTTCACAAGGCCATTTTAGAGTACCAGAGACCCTGTGTTGTTTTTATTTTTACAGTATAATGATAAAATCACACATTTACAGAGAAAGCTTTAACTGCAATCAAGAATAGCAAATTGAATTCACAAATTTAGAAATATCCTGATGTAAAGCAAGTTTATTCCTAAGAAGAACAATCCGCAATCACAGACATGGGATAGTTATATTCAATCTCAACAGTGACAGCATGCTGTCTCTACATTAAACAATCTGCATTCACGAAAACTAAACATTCAGAAAATGCACAAACTCTACTGAAAATAAAACGAGCTAAAAAAGGTTACAACAGGCGCTCCCAAGGACTAAAGCATGAACCTGCAATAAGACCAGCATGCTGTGACGGAGAGAACAATGGTCCTTATTTATGAAAAAGTGGCGCATCAGAGCTGATGGACCACTTTTTCTGCGTCACCCAACCGGCACCTAACGACACCATGGTTTCACCATATGTATAATACAGTGCACCATGGTGGTCGTTAGCACAATAGCATCAAAATGTTTAACGCTATTGTGGCACTTCGCTACACTAGCGTCAAAAAGTTGACCTCTAGTGTAGCAAAGTGCAAGGAGGCCCATAGGTGTCTATGGGTGCGTCATTTTAACTCCTGCTGTGAGCAGGCATTAAAAATGACACCAAAAACAGCGCAGTAAAATTTCACTGACATTTTTGCGGACCTCCCAGCGCCAGAGTGCCCCCCTTGCATACATTATACCTGGCTCAGGCATAATGCGGTGCAAGGGGTTACAAAGGGGCGCAATGCATGCATTGCTCCACTTTGTAAATATGGTGCAGGGAAAAGGCCACCTTAGCACCGCTTTAGCGTAAATAAAATGATGGCGCTAAGGTGAAGGTGGCGCTAAGGCACTGCTAGGGGCTCTTAAATGTGCCCCATTGTGCTTTCCTGTACAACACCTTACGCTCACACTCAGAAGAGCATGCACTGACGGAGTGGACAATAGCACTCACATGGGACGACACATTCACTCACAAAGATCAACACATTCACCCACAAAAGTATGCACTCATTATAAGGAGAGCATACAATGACAAACAGAATAGTAGAGGTTCACAAGGAAAACAATATGAAGGCAGAAAGATAATATAACAGCATATACTCACAAAGAAAACATGTTCTAATAGAACCACTGGTCTTCACAAAGAGAATATTTATTCTCATGCTGAAAAATTACACTCACAATAATGAAAATACCCTGTACTCACAAAGGGAACTGTTTAAACTGCTCAAAACACAACACGTCTATTGTAGAGGACATTGCTTAATTTAAGCCTATGGTTGTAAGTGGTGCCAACCAGCACTCATTTTTTGGGGACTGTGGTTTATTTTCCATCATCAGACTTTCACCAGGAAGAAAAGGGTCAAAGAAGGAGTAAGAGGAAGACAGGAAAACAGTGACAGAGAGAGAAAGGGATGAAAAAGATCCCAAAAGAGTAAACTAAAGGGGCAAGAAGTGTATGGTGGTGGATGAGTCATGCGGTGGAATTAACACTAGTCAGCCTCGGTATTCAGCAACCCCAAACGTCTGAGGAAAACTTCGGTCCCGACTCTTCTTCTTTTACAAATTTATCCATAGGATAATAGTAGAAACTCAGAAAACCAATTTTCTGAAAAACAGAAAATACCAAAAAGTACCGTCCTCCATGAGCTAAGCAGTGTGGACCTCGTGTCTAGATTTCGGCCCAGTTCCAGTGACGCCATTACGGATTGGAAAGGCATGTCTGAAAATGTTCAAAGTGTTTCCATCTTCAGCTGTTAAGGTCAAGCCAACCAGCAATTTTAAGTAATTTATAAAGTGCTATCCTCGGAGGTATTGCACAATCTCATTATCATTAGTTTTTGCATATTTAACACGGTTTTTTAATTAGATGGTGTTTCATTATTCATGTACATAATTTGACTCTGACTCCTGGAGCTCTCCTGAAAAAGAAAATGCATTCGAATCCAAAGTTTGCACTTTGTGCGGTTCTACTGGCGAGCGGTGCAAGCACGCTGTCAATAATGGCGTCTTTTAATTTAGCTAATAGCTATCATGTTATGCACCTTTACGCATTTACTAAATTCATAGCAGTGGGAGTTGTCTCTCTGTGCGGTAACTGTAAGTAGTTTGCTGTGTTTGGCTTTCACATACAAACTGTTTGCTCAGGTTCCTTGATGTATTATTAAAATTGGTAATGGACTCCTGGGACGTCATCTCGTTATACGCCTTCATTTGCAGAATAAACCATGCGTCGTTTTCATCTTTGCTCGTGATTGTTAATGGCGTTGATGATGAGAGGGGTGTTTTTCCTGCAGCCTTTATCAGCAGTGCTTTATTATGGAGGCGAAAGTGCCAGGCTGCTGATTTTGTTTAAGGTTTTCAATTAGTCATTTGACTGAACACATCTGTTACTGGCAGGCTTCCAGGCCAGGACTCGAGCTGTTACTGGTTTTACACCTGCTGAACCACAGCCATAAGCTGTGAATGGGAATATGGCTAAATTGGCCTTTTAGTTATGGATGGAAAGGTTTAATATTGAAGCGTTTCACTGGAGCGCCTTGAAGGTGTGCATTCTCCTCAAAACTGATACAGCCGCTTTCGTTGCCCATATGCAGTGTTCACGAGTTTTCCCCTAATATTGTGGCACTTCCTACTTTATAGTGGCTGAGCGGACAGGCTTGTGGTATGCATGGTTTTTGTTCTGTTGGAGACATTTAATGGCTGCTTTTCCTTTAACAATTAACGCAGCAATGAATGCTTCGCACAGACATTAAACGATATTTTAAGAAAAATTCAGGAGGTTGCGATCCATCAACACTTTTTAGAGCAAAAGCAGTTTTTCAGCTTTTGCAGGTTATGTCCTGACTTAATTTATCATTCTTGCATTTGACCAATGATTTAAAAACTACGTCCCTGATTTATACTTTTTGACGCAAAACTGCGCTAATGCAGTTTTACGTCAAAAAGGTTAGCACTGACTAGAGTCATTTTTTAAACGCCACCCGGGCGTCATATTTATACTATGACGCTGGGTGGTGCTAAGAATTGGTTATAGTCATTTTTACCGACGTTAACCATTACGCCTTGTCGTAAGGCAAAATTACGTTAACGGAGGAAAAATGACTCCAAACGGAGAAAACTGTGCAAAGGAGAGGCACTATGGACCCAGGAGGCCAGGAGAGACCCCAGGTAGACCCCATTCAACCAGGAACCAGCCAGAATGACACAGACAAGACCCAGGGGAGGAAGAAGAAAAAGAGAAAGTGTAGTTTCAGCGCACGGAGCATCTTCGTCACCTCAAATTGCCAATTGGAATGAGAAAGGCTATCTGGCAGCAGATAATGGATAAGATAAACAGTGTGTCAGAGGTCAGGAGAACTGTAGCGAGTGCAAGAAACATTGGCATAACTGCAAGAGAAGGACAAAGGAAAAAATGGCAAGGAACAGGAAAGCAGCACTGCAAACTGGAGAGTTCAGCACCACAAGAGGACTTGGACGAGATGGAGGAGATGGTAGCAGTGGACATCCCAGAGGAAATCATCACAGGAATCGCATGACAGAACAGCACAGACTACCAGGAAACACCACAAATGCAGAGTAAGTTTCATGGGGGAAATTTATGCTAAAATGTTAAGTGTCTCCTACCTCGCCCCCAAAACCTGGAACTCCCTCCCCACCAACCTCCGCAAAACCAAAGACCTCCTGCTCTTCAGAAAGAACCTCAAAACATGGTTGTTCGAACAGTGACCCTCTTGCCCCCGCTCTCCCAAGCACCTTGAGACCCTCACAGGTGAGTAGCGCACTTTATACATTTTTTTGATTGATTGATTGATTGAAGTGCAAGAAGGGGGAGGCACAGAGGACTCACAGAATGCATTTCAAAGGAGCACAGAGGGACACAATGCACATCAAGCAAGTTGCACCATGATGACATAAGCTACACATGTACCTATGCCTTGGTAGTGCCATGCACCATGACACATTCACAACCTGAACATACGTTGACCACCAGGCCTAAATACCTACATGTACATATGCAGCACATGGCATGGATGGCATGTATAATCACTGTGCCACTGGCTGTGTCATCAGAACATCCCTTGCATATACTCATGCCAACACCACCAACACGACCAAGATCTCAGAGACCAGGTAGTCAGTCAATACCATTCCTAGGGTTACGTCATGGTGGTGTCCCTTGCAGTAGAACCTTGTAACTGCCTTGCCTCATTGCCCAAATGCATGTGTGCTGCATCTCACAGCACACAAGTCATTGCAACTGTCCCAATAGTACCCAGACATGTGCCGGTGGCACCACCACACCGCACATTGACAACATATCCACATGAGGCAGCCACCATTCCATCATGCAGTCAGGGTGTCCCCTGGGGGCATGGAACAATGAACAGAACAGGCACTGGGAGAATAGCAGGCTGGACCTGTATCATTGGTAACATGCCACTACCCAGACCAATGAAACTAAAGTAGTGTTGAACCACATATCTTGATGCTGAACTGAATTGTGCCACTGCAGAAAATATGCACCACAGATAGCAAACAGTAGGTCACAGCAGTTACAGGCTAAGCCCACAACTATTTTGACACAACCATGTCAGACACATGGGAATGGGGAAATAAACACACACATACAAAACATGGGGTATGACTGTGAACATAATGGTGTATAATTCCGCAATGACGGGCGGGGGATGGTGCATGGGCAAGTCTGGTGTTGGTAAGACTGCCAGTGCAGTGTACCATTTGTGGTTGCCAGTATGAGTCACACGTTGGGATGGTGGGTGGAAATCTGTCTGCTCATGGTAGCTCTGTGGGGAACTTAGCACAACATTCTTGATGGATCAAATAGACCCAGTGCCACTTTTGGGCTGCATTGGGTGTGACAGGACATGCTACACTCAACCCTGCAAATCACATAGTGGAGAAGGCAAAGGGCCAGGGCATGGAACCCCCTGCACTGCCCATGCCAAGTGCATGGGCTGTGCATTGGCACCTGGGGCTACACCACACCACATCACCAACAACCTTTGCATGGGGGTTTCACCGCCATGCAAAGTCTGGTGGAAATGCGGAAACAGACCTGGAGGGTAGTGTTGAACGTAATACTGGTCTGGTGTCACAGGACAGATGGCATTGCCAGTCCGTAAGCTGCTGAAAACCTGCCAGTGCTCTGCAATAGGCCCATGGAGTATTCCACAATGACAACAGTTGCAACTACCACCTGTGCTGTTGAGGGTGGTCAAATACAGAATGGCATTCAGGTGCCCTTCGGACTGACGCACTTGTAATGAGGGACCAGTATGACTACCTGCAGAATCACCTCTAACTAGTGTTAAGCCCTGACCTAAGTACAACTCCTGTTAACTGGCTATGTCCAAAGACTCATTACCATCAGGCACTGTCACATACATATGATGTATACATTCGAAATGTCATACCCATGCTGCCCACCCCTGAGTCTAACCCCGTGCCTGTGTCAAATGAGCTGCACTGTCACCATTACGCACTCATGTATCATAGTGCAAGGAGGGCTGCATTGAGGGGGAGGACATAGGTGTGTAGGAAGGCAAACACACCTACACAGTTAGAAGATGAAACTGAACTCTGCCAGGTCCATGAGTGCCATGCAATGTACCACACACACACAAACAACAACATGAGGAGCCATCAATGGTAACAAGAGCATAGTGTACTGGCAATGCCATCCCTGCGGTGGTGCAAGGTCCCAGCATTGCATGGGTGCATGTGAAACATGTAAGACTGTGACAGGTGAAAATTGCTATGTGTGGTGCTGTGGTATGAGCACAGCAACACCCATTATAAGGCCTCGTCATGCTAATGGATGCATAGGTGAGGGTAGATAACGAAAAGATGGTGTCAAGCCACAAAAAGGTTAGACATCACACTTAGAAGATATGACGCAGCCAATTGTGCTAACTGGGCTTCCTTTCATGTGACATGCAGGTGGGGCATAGGGATGTGAACTGCAGCCATGATGTACAGGAACAATGCTTTGGAACTAAGGGGTGCATCATAGGCCCCTAGCGCCACAGGAGGTCCTGTGGCGCTAAGCACTGCACCGTATTAACAAGGTGGCGTTAAGCCACTTTTTGTGAATTAACGTCACCTTGTAAATACAGCCCATTCCCATGTAGCACTGTGCATGGAAGGGGTGTGCCACAACAACACCCATTGTATTTTGATGCTGCCTCAAATTTATGGAATTTTGTAAATGTGAGGCAGCGCCAAAATCTAACAACACCCCCAGGGGTGCCGGTAGCAGAATGCAACGAGGAGGAATACTTTTATACCTCCTCATTTTTTGCTTTTCTAATGCTTGCTGAATTCTGCAGCACACATAGGAAGAACAAAATCTCAGAAATGATTGTTTATGTGCGTGAAGGTGTCCCTTCCTGCAAATAAACAATCATTTGAAAATTACGCTTTGGCACTTCTGTGTGTGCTGCATTCTACAGTTCGCACAGAAGTGCCAAGTGCCATTAGTGATTGTTAATGTGCAGGAAGGGAAACCTTCACGCACACAAATAATCACACCCCTCAACACATACATCCTTGCACGATGATGCAAGGATGCCTGCTTTTGCGCTGGCAGCTGTATTTGGCGCCAGCACGTATTCACTTACAAACGGTTCATCCCGGTGTTTCTAAAGTGACGCAGCGCTGTCAATTTTTGCGCAGCACTGCGTTGCACCACTTTTCCATAAATCTGGCCCTAAGATGACAATGAGCCACAAATATCAAGTCAGTGACGTGACATATCAACTGCCACAACACAGATAGACTGATTTTACACCTTTTCATTGCAGAGGATGATGGCTCTCCTGTGGATCTGCCTATCCTGGAGTACCCTGATAACCTGGATGACCAGCTGGCAACCATCAGCCAAGAGACCCTCCAAGAAGCCCTTGTAAACCTTCAGACACCACCTCCAGTCACAAGGAGCATTGATGTGGCATACATCCCACAGGCCCCACTTAGCACCCCAATAGTATGACCTGCCAGCACCGACACAGCTGAGGACTCCAAGAACCCAGGGACCAGAGAGGACAGTGGTAGGAGTCCAGTGGGAGCTGGCCAAGGAGGTGCGGGTGGGGATGCAAATTATGGCAACCAGCCTGGAGGGGATGCGCATGTGCATGGTTACAGCTACTGAACAGACTGCAGCTGACCGACACACACAGTCTCCAATGCGTGAAGTCCAGGAGTGTCTGAGGGATGTAGGTGCTGCCATGAGGGAGAGGCCAAAACAACTGCCCTCCCAAACTGGCATCAGAGTGCTTGAGGACAAGATGGACTCCATGCACCGGGAAATGGTCTCCCTGAGGGCAGGCATGGCTGCCTACCACAGGGATGTTGCCTCTACACTAAAAAATCAGCAGCTCCTCCTTGCTGCAGTGATGCCATATGTAGTTCCACAGATGGCAGCTGCCGGAAATTGGGAGTCCACACCTCCAACCACTGAAGTGTGTGTGGCCGCCTCTACCGCCCCAATACCACCATCAAGGGCAGAGGAGACACCGCACACATCGGAGGATGAAGAGGTGGAACTGATCATCTTCACCCGTAGGGATTCCAGGTAGCACCAGCCCATGCTACATGGGCAGTGTTTTCCTTTTTCCTCTGCTTGACATCATGCCAGTGTTAAGACTGTTGCAGATATGCGCTCTTCACCAACACACTGTTGACCTTTCTGCTATGGACTGCAATTGTCTCTAACTTTTCAATTGGCAATTTATGCTACTCTGGTCTGAAAGACACTATACCCAAGCAAGTCCCATGACATGTCCCTCAACCCTGGACTTGTGTTGTGCCACTAATGGGGTCACAGACCTAGACGTTGTACATATTGCACTACAACACTTGTAATTAAACACGACCTACATAACCAGCATATCTTTGTGTGTTGTGACATATCTACTACACTTAGGAATTTTGATGTGTGTAACATATCTTTAGTCATAGAGTGTCAGCACAAGAGTGCAGGAACATGGGGGCACATATCTACGCACATGGTAGCTACCTGATGGACGTCGATGCTGGTCTCATCCCCTACAAGCAATTCACTGAGTGTGTAAACAATGTTGAACACATGTATGCTTCACCCACTACATACGGCAGGAATGACTGTGAAACAGTTCTTGGGCAATATCGTCAACTGGAAGTACCAGTAGAACACATCGCTAATTGCCACTGGTCAGTTTAGCAGGATAGATATGAAATATGGGCTGTTGTCAGATGTCCCACAGTGCCCAACATTTCGACACAGGACCCAAACAATGACAGCTGAATTACTACATCTACCTGTCCAATACATGGTCAACATAGTCACCTTGAGTGGTGGGTACACTGGATGACAGATGCACAGACAAGTAGATGTGTTGTAGCTGCCAATGTGACAGCTCAGTTGTAAGAAGGCGATGAACATGTGAAGAGAGGGATCTGGAGGCAGGAGGGATTCCCTAGGCCAACACAAAATTTTCACTGTACACCCATGGGAAGACCTTGAGGACCAAGCATACGACACATGAAGTAAGGGAGTACCAAAATAATTTTAATTAGAATTAAACAAAAAAAGAAAGAATGAAGAACAACTATCCTAATCTAACCTATCCTAACTATACATAACCAACAACTGACCCTAACTACTCTATGCTAAACTTACCTAACACATATAATGACACACTCTAAATATTGCTCCCCCCACCCACCTAATATTACGAGGCACATGTCGGACAACATATACTAAACTACACATATACTACCTATATCTAAACAAATATATTCTTTTGGTATTTGTTTTAAAATGTTTATATATATTTTTTATTTTTATTTTTTATGTAACTTAAATGCCCCAACAACACCCACCACCCACCCACCCACATAGTAAAATTTAAAAAGTAGACATCCCACTCCCAAACCTACTTACCCTAACCAACTACTAACCTAATCTAACCCGACACAACCCCCCTAAAACCCACTATAAAACATTAAAACAAATGAGGAGGGAGGGGACTGAACCGGTGATGAGCGTCATTAAGCCAATCACAGATTGTCCTTCTTGAGTTTCCTCTTCATGAATTTGAGTCTCTTGGTGTTTTTATCCACCTCCTTCTCAAGAGACATCCCTCTGTAGGTCCTTAATTGCACTCATGTCCATGGCAGCAGGGCATCTGTGGCACGGATGATGGGAGTGCAGCAGCTGGGGCTGTTGTGATGGTGTCAGCTGTGGCACCCTGCACAGCTGTGGTGCTTGGTCCTCCCTGTGTGGGCAATGTGGGTACCCCTCGGGTGAATGCCTGCCATTCCCCGGTGGATCGCTCCATGCGATAGTTGTGTGCTATCATCCGGAACCCAGATTCCACTGCAAGGATGTACCTTTAGCAGACTGCCCTCTTCTGAAAAGCCCGCAGTTCCTAATTGTTCATGTTGGCAACTGTTAAATTGAGACAGGCAACCATCAGTGTCAGCATTGTGTGGGGTATGTACAGATTATCAGCTTACACTCTAAATCGAATTGCACATGCACTCCAACTCACATTCGGGATAGTACAATGGCCCTGATGAATGAAATGACAACCCTGCCTTAGCATCATTTCATTGACACCAAAGCCACTCACAACAAGATTTGTAAACAAAAATATTAGATGTGCATTGATTTTGTGACATGTGTAAAAATGCAAAGGCAGCGTCAACTTCACATAGATCAGGGCCACTACTCCTCATCATCTGTGTCAGTTTTAAACCATACATCTCCATTAACTTGACTCTGTTATTGGGAGTATAGAATGCAGTTGGTAAACTTAAGAGGTCAGTGTTGCTAGGTACATATGCAAGCCTGGTCAAAATGACTGTCCCCTACACTGTGAGCATAACATCTACCTACACATTTGTTGTTCCTCACCCCTGTGCCTCAGGGGGGATGGCCATGCAATCCATCATCTCAACTGTCTAGGTCATCCACCAAGGCATTCCCACTCATACATGGAGTCAGGGAGTGGACCATATGTTAGGAGGGCTGACAACTAGGAAGCTGGTATCCATAGGTCTTTCACATCTACATTCATGTGTCCAGGTGTAGACAACCATAAATACCTGATCAGCCAATACCATTCCTTATACACCTATATCCATGCCAGTACATGTTTGGACTTGACCTGCAGGCACGCCTATTACATTCCATATAAGTGTAACATAAATGGAGTACAAAATATGTGGCACCATGCTAGGGGACAATTGCCCATGCAGTCCTACATGTACATTATAATACAGGGATGCACCAATTTGTCTACAAAATGGTACATCACTGTGTTGCGAGAATGACGGTGTGTCCCTGTGCCAATATTTTCACAGTGGCACATCTAAGTCAAATATGGGCCTACATGTGGCTTGCCATCACCTTGTTTACACGATGCTGCCCATTGAGCACCACAAGCCTCACAAGATATGACTCTCTGCTCGTGCATGGGGAACCCTTAAATGAACACAGTGTCACCATCCAGCCTACTTTGATATCTGATCATATGATAGCTCATCACTTCTAGCATTGCGTGCAACACACAGGACTCACTCACACAAAGCCTTAATCACTGCACAGGACAGACATTATTACACTTACTGGATACATCTGGGTTCTCAAATCTTGCCACTACACCCGGTCCACCTGTAAGATATGGATGGAAAACCATGGTTAGTATCATATCACTGTCACTACTAGTGGACAGAATATTAGAGTGTGTACTATTTTAGAGGAGTGAGCTAATTATCCAGGTTGAAGACAGTGCAACAGACACATCACTACAAACTCATAATGACACTGTTAAACTAACCCTCAGGTGAGTGCTAGACAAACATCTGCACACTTGCACTGGGCCTGAGACTCATGTAGTGCTACACCCTTCAACAACCATATGTGACCAATTTATAGAAGATGGATCTCCATGGTATGAAGGGGAGTTGGGTGACAGATACATGACACTACCCTGGTGCTCTGCAACACAACTGACTCAGGTATTCTGGCTTCTCCTGCAAGGCACACAGAGGCACTTTGTGAAGGACAAGTGGCTCAAATTTTAGTCTGCAATGATCATGGATTGAGTAATCCATGACTGATGTGTCAAAGATGTCTGATGGTATCAATTGCCAGTGCCCCCTAAGGCAGGTTTGCCCGCTTTGCTAACATAATGGCAGGGATAATGTGTGTGAAATTATGACAATGTAGCTATACACAGATTGCCCTTCTTTGTTATCACAATCCAGTTACATATGGTATGCTGGCTGTGTCTTGGCTTATCATACATGAAACTATGCTGGGGCACAGGTGTTACCATGGCCCCTGAAATGTGTGACTTAATGATGGTTGTGCATGACACACCAAACATCCAACTTGCATTGATAAAATGGTAGGATATGTGAACATCATGTCCATACTGGCGCAGTTGCACTTCATTCTGGTTGCATGCAACCTGTCCACAAGCATTGCATGCAGTACACCAGCCCATATGCTACTGTCATTCAAGTGTGGTGTACAGTATATAGTTTGCCAATGGGAGACTCACCAACAGGGCCACTGATCACTACACCAAGATGGTCGAGCAGATCCTGCTCCCTGGTAGTGGGCTGCCAGCCACACGAAGTTTCCCAGCTCCTTCTCCCCCATCCTTGTCAGCCTCCACATACCATTCATATCTCTCAGGTACAGGTTGATAAAAATTATGATTATAATCAAAATTAAAATAAAGGGAACCTAAGGCCAAAAAAATAACAATCCCAGCTAACCCAACATAACAACTATCCCGGACAGACACACCACAGTACAAGTACAATGATAGAGACAAAAAACAAACAAAGCTACTAACACTGAGACAAAGTACAGAAACATACTACAAAAAAACCCAACTGGAGGGACACCACAAGATACAATACAGAGCAAGAACACACCACCAACTCCTGGCCACAAACACAGTCAAAAGAGGCACAGACTGTAAAGAGAAAGTGACGGTACACCCACTGCACCATGCCTGTAAATAGGATTTCCTATTACATCACTTCCTGTCCCCGTGTGTCACGTTTTCTGTTATGCGTATTTATTTGACACATCTGATATTTGCGTATACAAGACGCATGACCAACGTGCGTCTTTTTTTTTAATGCATTACCTTTATGCATCGATTTAACAGTAAATCATCATTGAGATGAGTTCAAAGGTGGAATTCACGCTAATGGCCCATGGGTCATATACTTTGCTTTTGCAGATGTTTTCAATGCATTTGTGTAATTTCTTTTTACTCTATTCCTGATTGCGTAATTTTGTCCATTGTCCATGGATGCACCCTGTATCAACATACAAATGGAATGGGCTGGGCTGCAGTGTGGCATTTCGTGTATGGCCACATATGGTAGTCCATACAACAATGTGATTTGGGTGTGATAGGTCTGTTACACCAATGTGTGTGTTATAGAATCAACAGCATTCAAATGTATTCACGCCATGCATATGTATGCATGTGTGACAATGGTGTATCCACATATGTATGATAGTCAGTACTATGCAACAGTTATGGTATGTCATTGTGTTTACTTATGTGATGTGTGTAGCTGTCTTACAGAGCATAACATTTTAGACAACATACACAGCTCGGGCGTTGTTGATGATGGCTGATGAATGCTATCTAGGAAATGTTACCTGACAACTTCCCCATATGTTGATCTTGAGTATATGATGACTTGTGTGTGGACTACACATATGTCTGACATGTGTACATATTTGGTACATACTGTGATTGACACGCTCTTCCTACATTCCACCCATATCATGTTTTGAACACAGTAGTCAGATTAAAGTCATTGCATTTAGCAGTGTTATTTTTATTTTTGTGTGGTGGATCTGCAACCCTAGTTGCATATGTTCTCATCCATTCTGATGCATTCCACAGACGTGTTCGTCCAAAGTGTGAGGTCATATGTCCCCTCTGTCAGGAGTGGGCCCCATGGCAGTAGCAGGACTGATTTCCATGGATATACTGCGCAGGCTCAGGTTCTTCCATTGCTTGTCATAACTGGGCCAGTCATGATGACCATTGTCACCAATGATGTCCCCCCTTGTCACACATGCTCCTTGCAGCCATTGCAACTCTCACACTGCGTTGTGTGAGTGGTCTGTTAAAAAAGTACAGACTCACCATATTTTGACATCCACTGCCTCATGTGTGGGCCCCTTGTTTACTTTCTATTTGGACATGGTGTAGTTGTGTGTGATAAGCTATTGTTGTACAAGTTGTCAACGTCTATGTAAATAATGTGTTGTGGTCCATAGATTGTATCCTTCAGTTGTCACATTCAAGTGATGAGGCTATTTGTGATATGGTAGCAGTTCAATCTTACGCATCACATGTGATGTTGCTATTGTACTCATCAGATTAGTGTTTGTAACATGCTCCCCGAGGTTAGACTCACAATCCTGAGGTATGTATTGTGTAGACTGAAGAGACCAAAGCCAGAATGTGTGAATAAGTGAGTTGTTTATTGAAAAAATGTACAAGGTGAGTTACATGATTATTAAGTGAAGAGGTTCTCAACGATGTGCAGTCTGCAGCATATCCCAGCAGCTGTGTTGTGCTATTCCCCCTCATTTCCTTCTCCACCATCCTCTTCCTCCTCCTCAGGCAGGTCATCAGCCTGCACATATAAGGGCCCGTTCATCCGCACACATATGTTGTGCAGGATCGCACATGTCATAATTTTCTTGCAGACGATGGGTGGGACATATAGGAGGCTGCCTCCTGTGTTGTCCAGGCACCTGAATCTGGACTTCAATATGCCAAACGTCCTCTCCACAATAGTAAGTGTCCTCCGATGTCAATCGTTATATGCACGCTCTGCTGCTGTTGTTGGGTTGGGAAATGGGGTCATTATCCATGGCTGTATGCCATAACCCTGATCCGCTGCAAAAGATTAAAGGAGTAAGTTGTTGTTAGGGCTTGCAACAGGTATGTCATGTAGCATGGCAGTTGATATTTTGAGCTGGTTGTGACTCATATGTTTTTGTGGTGTGATGTGAGTTCCTATCTTTGTGTAATGTTTCCTCAGCACTGGGTTTTTGGACATGACAATCTTGTGTTTGGCTCAAGGACCTGGGACCTATGATTTGGATTCCAAACTGATGGTCATAATGTATGTACCATGTGTTGTGTAATGCACCTGTGTCTCAGTGTGCTATCACTAGAGGGAACATGACACATCCTCACAACACAATGGGGTCAGATGTGGTGGCAACATGGTAGCACTACAGAGCCTGGACATCCTGTCCATTTTGACATGTGTCATAGCAGATGATGTGTGATACTTAGGGCCTTTGAAATTGGTAAATGAGAATGCACAACACGTCTCCAAAATTGTCTGCACTGTCCTGCAAAATTTTGACTATGCAAGACTGCCCCATGTGTGACATGTTACATGGCAACCCTTTGTTGTCCCTTGCACCAGTTGCTCATATGCAGCCGTGCACCAACACTACCTACCTTGCACATATTATCACTGTGGGGGGACCTTTCAGTCCCTCTGCAGCCTCGGGGACCACCACATCCCAGGGCCACTAATTACACAAAGCGCAGGGGGTGTGTGGCTTACCGCAGCCCTGGGGACCACCACCTCCTCTGAGCAGTAATTACACACAGTGAGGGGGGCCACATGGCCCCCTGCACCCTCAGGGTCCACCACCTCCCCGGGGCTACAAAAAATAGTGAAGGGGTCCATTTTGGACCCCCATACCCCAGGGACCACCACCTCTAGGGTCAATGTCGTTGGAGGGGGACCCTCCCTCCAGGAGCTAGCTCCTGCTACGTCCTGAGGTGCCCAACCCCGGGACATTGCTGTTTGCTGTGGCTTGGCTGCAGCTTCACAGCTGCTGCCAAGTCACAGCAAACACTGCTTTCAGCGAGGGAGAGCTGTCAAACACCTCTCCTTCATTGCAAGCAGAGATTTCCTCTATTTCCCTGCCTGCAAAGAAGCAGGCAGGGAAACGGAGGAAATTGCTCTTACAGAGAGGAAGCTGCTATTGGGCTCCCTCTTTATGACAGCAATGCCGGCTCCCACAGGAGGTGCGGAGCTGGCTAGGACCGCCTGGGCCTTCAGGCTCCCCTTGCAGTCCCCAACATTGTGACTGGGTGCCCTGAGGGGCACCCAGGTCACATGGCTGGACCACAGGGGATGGGGTCCCCGGGGCTCAAATGGGCCTTGGGGAGGGAGCCACACGGCCGCCCTCCCCAAAAAATATAATAATTAGGCTGGGCCTGGGGGATGGAGTCCCTGGGGTTCCTGGTCAACCTGGGGAGGGGGCCAGTGGCCTCCTCTCTAAAAATAAATATATATTTAGGCTGGACCCTGGGATGTGAGGTTCCAAGGGTTGAGATTGGCCCCAAAGAGGAGGGCCACATGGCCCCACTCCCCCCCCAAAAACAATAATTAGGCTGGGCCCCGGGAAATGGGGTCCATGTGTCGGGATCGCCTTGGGGACGGGGACCACGCAGCTATTTATACTGCAATCAAGGGATGCGGACCCCGGGAAGAGATGAGCCTGGGAGGGTGGGGGTGCATATGGCAGGCACATAGCTGTCCTTCCATACTGCCCTTAGTCACTGAATGTAATTCAAACCCTGGGTTCTGACTCCTAGAAGTTGGGCATGAAGACAATGTAGCTGTGCGTGGGGTTATGTGCAAATTATGTACAGGTCATAATTAAATATTAAAAATCAAAATAAATACTTGTGACTAATCAGGAGTGGGTGTCACAAAAGAAAAGGTGACATAGCCCTGGCCTAGGTGATAGTTTTGTTTTCTGTCATCCATACACGTCAGCCCCCATCAAAAGTGGGAAATCTGGAAGGCCATCGCT